>NC_136412.1:64198000-64896500 GCF_051521515.1 Lactuca serriola | reverse complement strand
CCCCCTGTGGCCTCGTAGTAGCAACGGCTATGGTGACCGCTGCAACATCAGCATCAGTAAGTGCAGCGTATCACTCATCAAAAGTCTCGATCAGGGTGGTCTTGATAGACCCAAACATCTCTGGTATCTCAGCTCGGATGGCAGCAACCACCTCATCGTGAATCAGTATGCGGATCTCCTCATCGCTAACACCATTGCTCTCAGGTGTGTGGTGTGTCCTAACCATGATGTCTCTCTTAAATACAACACAAGATATCAGAGACCCGCTCAAGTGTACACACACACTCGATATCCCAATCCTACTCGATCCGTTGTACCCTACGAATTCTTACTTAGGCTGTGCATTGACCCGATGCCTTCGGTAGTACGCGCCCAATACTACCGTACACACCACATCAATATCCACCCCAAGTCCTCCTCCTAGGATCCCAAGTCCAAAGTACACTACTCTCTCTATGCATAGTCTACTCTCTAGCAGATCTCTCATAAGCCCCTCGTTGCTATCTATTCACTCTCAAGCATCTCCTAGCAGCAAAACCCCTAGGCTAAGGCATCACAAATAAGGCCACTCTATTCCTAATAAGAATACCTAGCCTACTCTAGCATGCATAACATATCTCTTAACTCATAATGTAAGAATATTTTGGGAAATCACCGTTCGGGCGCTGGCTAATCGTACACACTGCTCTGCTCTGCTCTTTCAAAAACTTTTTACTCTTGAGAAAAATTTTATGAATTTTATTTTGAAAAATCTCTCAAATCCTCAGTTTAAGTTCAGATACGCTCGAAGGTGCACCCGAATCCCTCAAACCAAGGATCTGATACCAACTTGTAACACCAAAAAATTTTAAATAAATTTTCACATTTTAAAAACACACTTCCAATCATAATTATTATAAAATATCATTGTATCACATAATAATCCATAACATCACATCCCAAGATCAAAATATATAATAACTCCTCGTGTGTGTACTGATCAAGCTGGCGCCTTCCTGCGATCCTCACAAGTACCTAAAACACATAACACAACACTGTAAGCATAAATGCTTGGTGAGTTCCCCAAAATACCACACACATAACATATTAGCCACTCGAGGCTATAACTATGTTTGACCCTCTAGTCAATGTGTCTCAGTGGGACCCTCCAGTCCCATAACTCTGTGGGGCCTCTGGACCTAACTCTATGGGCCTTCCGGTCCTAACTCTGTAACATACATAGCATAATCACATAGAAATCTCATCATGCAAAAGCATAGAAATACTCTGTCACATAACTCTAATTACCACTCTAGGTAAAGTATTGTGAGAAGACTCACCTCAAGTAACTCGGTAATCTCGAACTCTGTAATAATCTGGTCTAGCCTCCGCCTAATCATACGAAATAAATACTCTTAATCAATACATATCTCAAGGCTAGACTATTCTCTCTCTTATTACTCTCAGAAGGGTAAAAGACCATTTTACCCCTCCCATGGCTTAAAGACCCTAAAGTTGACCAAACCCTGAAAGTCAACAAAAGTCAACTCCTTGGGCTACGCTGCGCGTACCAAACATGTACGCTAGGCGTACCCGGTGTCCTCACAGAAACGGGGTACGCGACCCCTTATGCTGTGCGTACTAGGATTATGCCTAGTTTCAGACTCTTAGCACTTGAGGTCTTAAACAGTTAAGAACCACGTCCAACTTCTAGATCTAAGCATTTCTAAGCCTCTTAATCCATAAAGTTGGTGACTTTAAGCCTTTGCATGGCAGAACAAGTCACCAACACCCATATCATTCCATTTCCAACCCTAGAAAGCTCATAACTCAAGCTTGACCCTATAACAACGACCAAGATGGGATTTTTATGGATCTATAACACAAATATCACTGAAATGGGACGGATCTAGATCCATGGAGTCCATTACACTCATAAAGTCTCCGCCTTTGGGACTTTTAACCCTAGAAATGGTCCATGCAACATCAACCAAAATAAAGAGGAAAGTTTCGAACTTTATACCTCTAAATGAAGCTGCTTCCTCTATAGATCTCAGATCCAAACTTGCACTTCAAGCCCTAGCCTCCACAAGCTCCTCTCCTTCTTCTTTACTAACACACCAAGGCACTTTTAGCTCTAATACACACACACACACACTCAAGCTAAGGACGATGGAAGGCTCTCTTAGGGTTTCACTCTTTGATATGGAGGTTGAGAAATGATCCTTAGTATCCTTTAAATAGTGCACAAGACAAAAATTTAGGGTTTGCATCTGGACCCTTTAAGCCCAGTGTAACCCTGGGTACGCCCAGCGTACCCAGGCGAGTCCGCATGCATTTTAAGCGCATGAGTACGCGCAACGTACACCCCGGTACGGCCAGCGTACTCACGTGCCACAAGAACTCACTCAAGGACTAATCTTGACCACTTGAAAAAAAAGAAGGGCTAAATAGCCTTACCTGAATTTCGGGATGTTACAGTAAGAAACGGGGACTACCTATCCATAAGTCCAACTTCCCTCAAACGTGTCCAATTTATGGTGGGTGCAACTACAATCTCCATGTTGTAAAGCCACCCCAAACGGTTGTTCCAGCGGGTCAAAATTTCTCGAGACATTGTTGTTGGGAAATTGTAGAACGGATGTAAACCCGCCACTCCAGTTGGTACTTCCCTCCTAGTAGCCATTTCTGCATAAATCATCATAAAACACAACCAACAAAAACATCCCAAAGGATTAGAATTAAACATAACAGAAACTGTCAAGTCCCAGGATTCATGTCATGAATCCCTAAAGATTCACGTCGTGAAGTCGTAAGAAGAAGTCAGAATCGGGCATAACAGAAGTCAAATAGGGCCAACAATGTTAATGGGGTTTACTCCTAGGGCAACTTCAAACTCATTACAAGCACATGCAACAAAAACTTTACATATATAGGGTATCGATTTTTAAGATTCAAGTGAAATGCAAACCCTAACCCCTAAATCTAGTAAATAAGTCAACAATAAACAATGTGAAGAAGATTAATTTACCTAGAATGGTGAATTACATAAGAACAAGGAGAATATGAGGAATGTCGGCCGCAATCGCGAAGAGGGGGGACCAAAGGAAACACATTCACTTCATGAGGGATAAAGAAATGAATTAGGTTAATTGGATTTTGTCTTTAATCTGTGGTCCTATGTATTTCAGGTTTCGCGTCTTGAATCCTAAAGGGTTCACGTCGTGAGTCCGTTCTGGGCTATACAAATGGGCCATTTAATTTAAAGATTAAGTGAGCCGGACTACTATCAGGCTAATGAATCGGGTAATATATGGGCCCAAAAAGGAATCCGTAAGTCATACTAGACTCACGTCGTGAACCATAATGATTCACGCCGTGAGTTTGTCTGTTTTTTACAAATTAAAATTGTAATTAATTATTACCACATATTAAACTGAACCCACTCTAAGTGCTATATTGTGTATAAAGTGGTTTGGATGATATGATAGATTTCCCTAAAACTAAAAAAATGCAAAAATTAAAAATAAAAAGAAAGAAAACGCAAACCAAACTCGGATTGCCTCCTGAGAAGCGCCTCTTTTTGAGGAGTCTTGAGCTGGACTCCGTGCCTCCAACGTTGAATCTTCAGATGAGTCCATCATCAACTGGATTTTCTGCTCCTTCCATCGCCTCTTGTATGTTTGAACTCGTCTAATGTATGCCTTCTTCGAGTTTTCTTTTTTAGCTTTCACCTCGTCTATGTCAAGCTTCCTTTTGGTCCCTTTAGTCTCTAATTTGTCTTCACACTTAGGTTATGTTTGTTTGTTTTAAAAAAAAACTCTTCAAACCACTTTCTGTTGCGTGGCGCAACACACGCGTATCACTTTCCCTCTCGCATCAGTTTGTTTTTTGGAAAACTTCATACTGCAAAACCTCTGCGCGTGTGCTGCGTGGCGCAACACTTGACTTACCTATTCAAACCTCTTCAGCTTTCATTTTTTTGATTTGTATTTTTTAGAATTTTGGTATATCTTATTTTTTTTTAAACTTATATTTTTTTAAACATTTATTTACGAATTTGATACAATTTCTTATTATAGTTTCCATAAATTTTTTTGAACTTGATTTAAAAAAAAAACTTTAATTTTTTTACCATTTCTGTTAATAATATTTTAAGTTTCAATTTCATCTTTTTTAACGTGTGTAATTTTTTACGAGTTTGTAACATCATTTGCAATTCTTTCTTAAATTTTTTTATTCTTTTCTTTTTTATGTTTTGTAAAATTAGTTTTTTTTTTCTAGAATAAGGTTGTTAGCCTCTCTTATAATTATGTAACTTTTTTTAAAAGTTTTATATTTTTGTTTTTTTACATGTTTTTTTATTAAATGTTTTAAGACTAGAATTATTTAAATTTCGGTATTGAAAACTATTTTCAGTTTATAAAATTAGTTTATTTAAATTTCAATTTACTGCAGCAGTCTGCAGATGTTAAAAAACAAACATGCTTTTTATTATGGGCTGTAGCCGTTTGTTCCACCTTTTCTGCTATAGAGGATTGCAGAGGTGGTCCGCAGACTTCATGAATTTTCGCTTCGAAAAAACAAACAGCACCTTAAGCTCCATAGTATCCTTCTCTTCCTTCACCACTGGACTAGTCACCTTTGATGTAACTTCTTCTTCATCACTCGTCATTTCATCATTTTCCTCACTTATCAAAGTTGTTGGTTTTGTGTAGGCAATGACTTCAACGAAAAATGGAATTGTTGCTCTTGGTTTAGTGCGTTTGACTTGTTGAATTGTTTTGATTCCTTATTCCATTAATTTCTCTAATTTTGCAAGCTCGTCGTCATCTTCTATATTGAACACTTCACCTTGAATGTTATTTCCTTGGAAACCATCTTGTACTCCAAAAATCTCCTCTTCATCACCAACCCTCAATGTGAGCTTGGATTCACGAATATCAACAAGAGCTCTAGCAGTATTCAGTAAAGGGCGACCTAGAATAATGGGGACATTAGCAACCTCTTTCATATCCATAATGACAAAGTCAACTGGGAAAACAAATTTCCCAATTTTAACCAGGATGTCTTCTATAATTCCCCTTGGATGCGTCACCGAATGATTGGCCATGTGGATGGTCATCTTCGTAGCCTTCATCTTCTGGATATTTAACTTTTGGTAGAACGAAAAAGGAATCAAATATATGCTAGCCCCAGAATCGGCTAAATCATAAGTCTTCAAATTATTTCCAAAGTCACATGGAAGAGTGAGGCGTCCAGGATCTCCCATCTTCTTAGGTATCTCTCCTAATATAGCCCTTGAGCTTTTCTCACTAAGAATCACTTTAGACTTCTTCTTCAATTCATGTCGAGTGTCTATTAGATCTTGTAGGAACTTCGTGTATTCTGGAATTTTTGAAAGTGAATCAATAAAAGGAGTATTGATAGGAATACCCTTTATTTGTTGAATGAAATCCAAATGTTCCCTTTCCAGTGAACTAAGATTAGCTCGGGACGGGAATGGCAAAGGCGGTTGATGAGCAGGAACGGATACAGAATTTTTCTGTTCAGACCGGGCCCACGACGTCAGCATAGAGGACTCACGATGTGAGTCTGGTGTTTCAGCAATGTCTTCATTTTCGAGCTTCGGCTTCTTCGGCTTTGGATCGGGATGTTTTGGTTCCACTTCTAGTGCCTCTAAAACCTCAGAGATTGCCTCTTCTTCAGTATCAATAGCCATGACATGGGATTGAGATTTCTTTTTGGGAAGTTGTGAAGATAATTTGTTATTCACCAAAGTAGTGAGTTGACCAACTTGGAGTTCTAAACTATGAATCGATGCTTGATAATTTCTTAATGAAGCTTGCTAGTCAATCATCATTTTGTGTTGTTCTTTCATCATATTTATGTGTTCCTTTAGCACCACATCGGTATCATCATGTCTTATCTCAGATGCTTCCATAAATCGGGTCAACATGTTTTCAAAGTCTACTTTCTTCTCGGCGGGTGGTTGCTCTTTTTGGTAGAAGCCTCGACATGTCTGTTTATATTTTTCTTCTTTTTGCTTCTTATACTCATCGTAAGGCAGCCACTCTTTCTTTGGTTTCCTCTAGTCTTCATCGTACTTATCTCCACTCGAGTAGCAAAATTGAGCCTTCTTGTTCCCATATTCATCCAAGTTGCAATATTAGTCAAGTATGGACCATTACATCGTTCACAACCAACTCTAATTGCATGAATTGATTGGTCCATTTGGGTCAGCCTTTGGTCCATATTATTTAGCATTGCCATCATAGCAGCCATCTCTTCAGAATGTGCACTCCCAACTCCCTTTACTCCTTCATTCCTTGGATTGTTGTAACAGCCCGGATTTCCAGGTATCTTTTATGATTTCAATTTTCGATGTTTTGAAAGTGGACTCGGCGAGTCGGAGCTCAGACTCACCGAGTAGGATCGCGATTCTGGACGCGGGTTCGCGCCTGGACTCGGCGAGTCCGCGCTGTTTAATGAAACCCTAATTTCTTGGGTTTGGGACCTATTTAAAGGGCCTTATGGCCGTCATTTGTGCTCACTAGTCCTTTGAGTGAAACCCTAGCGAGTGTGGGCGTTTGGAGCAAAGTAGGAAGCCATTATTGATCTTGGAGGTGTCATCTTGCAAGGGAAAGGGAGGATCAGCTAAGGGAAAGCAAGAGGAGCCACTTTCTGAGAGTTTGGAGTCCAGAACATCACATTTGAGGTACTATCTTCGAGCTATCCTTTGCTATGTTGATGTTTATATTGATTTAGGGTTTATAGGACCCTTTTGTGGCTAGATCTAGTGTCTCCTTGGTCCCTTAAGCGATTTAGACTATAGATCTGGACCCTTGGAGGTCCAGAGTGTCCCTTTGCCCAAGCTTTTTGTGTATCAATGGGGGTTTTGGATTGGAATCCTTATGCCTTAGGTCAAAATACCATTTATGAACCATGGGGTGTGTTATGAACACCAAGATAAGGACTTTACATGATGAATCAGTCTAGGAAGGCCAGATCTATGAATTGTTGGAGCAGATCTGACCTTAGAAACAAGTTTGAGTGGTTGCATGGCATGGACTCGCCGAGTCCGATGAACAGACTCGGCGAGTAGCTTGAAGATTGCCCTTAGAATGATCCTGCCGAATCGTGAGTTGACTCAGTGAGTCACGGCAAGTTAGAAAGGGTTGTCAGGTGGACTGAGTCGAACTGGGACTCGCCGAGTTGTTCTTGAGACTCGGCGAGTTGAGTCGGGGTGGCCCCGCGATTCTTCCAGGTGGAACTCGTCGAGTCAGGGAAGTACTCGACGTGTAAAAAGGGAATCCTAGGGAGTTGGTGAAAACGCCTAGACTCGCCGAGTTGCCCTAGTGCACTCACCGAGTCTGGTCAAAGTTGACCGTTGACCGTTGACTAGTGTTGACTTGAGAGGGGTAGTCAACTTTAGTGGTAAAAGTGTTAATAAGAGACGTATGATGTTATAGGGGGATTGTAGCTCGGAGGATCGAGCACGAGCGATTCCGGGATTTGCTAACTATCGATATTCACGAGGTGAGTCTTCTCACTATACTGTACCCGAAAGGGATTGACTGTGTGACCGGAAGGTCGGATATGGTATGAGTCATATATGCTATATGTGATAAGTTAATTGTTATATGTTCTATGTATGATATGCTTGATATGGACCGGAAGGCATTATGTTATGGGCCGGAAGGCGAATATGTTATGGGCCGGAAGGCGTTATAATGTGGACCGTAAGGTTGGCGTGGGTAGGACCGGAAGGTTTACCCAGCAGGGACGAAAGTCCCCTGAGACACATGGACCGGAAGGTCAGGGCCTGGAAAGGCATATGTGCGTAAGTTGTATTTTGGGGAACTCACTAAGAATTTATGCTTACAGTTGTTGTGTATGTGTTTCAGGTACTAGCGAGGACCGTGGGAAGGCACCGACGTGATCGGTACACACTGATGGATGACTTATGATCTTGGGATTTATATGATTTGTATTATGACATGATACATTGGATATCTATGCCTTATGTTGGATGAAAATACATTTTTAGAAATGAAAATTTTGTTTTAAAATTTCCGTTGTTACAATTTGGTATCAGAGCCTTGGTTTGAGGGATTCGGGTACACCTTCGGGCGTAACTGAACTCAAACCGAGGATTTGAGGAAAACTTTTAAAAACAAAGGCATAAGATTTTTATAAAGGATTTTGTGATAAACAAGAATGAAGCAGTGTGTACGATCAGCCAGCGCCCGAACGGTAAAAATCCCTAAAATACCCTTACAATGTTGTGTTAAGAGATATGATATGATACAATATGAAATGTTATGCATGCTAGAAGACTAGGTATTCATGATAGGACTAGAGTGACCTGATTTGTGATGCCTTAGTCTGGGGAAATCTGTTGCTATGAGATGCTTTGAGGGCGAGCGGGTAGTTAGTGCATGACAAGAGTAGAGTACTCAGGATCCGGGGTTTGGGGAGGAGGACTTGGGATGAATGCTGATGCGGTGTAGTCGGTAGTATTGGGCCCGTATTACCGAAGACACCGGGTCAGTCGGAGACTGAGTAGGGTTGTGTTATCGAGTGCGATTATGCTTAATAGAGTCTCTGATAGTTCTATGTTGTATTTCAGAGGCATCATGGTTGGACCACGCCACAAACCTAGTACGAGCAGTGTGAGTGATGAGGAGATTCGTCAGATGATTCATGAGGAGGTGGCTGCAGCAATCCGGGCTGAGATTCCGGAGATGTTTGGGTCTATTAAGACCACTTTGATGGAGACCTTTGATGAGCGCTACGTCGCGTTGACGGAGGCTGCAGCCGCTGCAGCTACCGCAGTTGTGGCCGCTGCCAGACCACAGGGAGGTGACTCGTTGCTGTTTCGGGAGTTCAACAACACGAAGCCACCTGAGTTTGACGGGACGTAGGATCCGATCGCTGCGATGAGATGGATTGTTGATATCGAGGGATGCTTCTACACTTGTTCATGTCCGGAGCATCTGAGAGTACGGTTCGCCTTGAACCAGCTCCGTCTGGGAGCGAAGGGTTGGTGGAAGTTCGTGATGGCGAGCTTCACTTTGGCAGAGATTTCAGCTGTGACGTGGGAGAGGTTTACCTCTATGTTCAGAGACGAGTACGTTCCCCCGGTGGACAGGGAACGGTTGGTTCAGGAGTTCTTGACCCTCAAGAAGGGTAATGATTCAGTTACGGTGATCACGCGGAAGTTTCATGAGAGGGCGATGTTCTGCCCCGAGCAGGTGTCCACAGAGCAGGCTCGGATGAGCCGATATTTAGGTGTATTGAGGAGGGATATCTGGGAGTTCGTGTCGAACTCAACATATCATACCTTTGCTGAGCTTCAGACGAATGCCAGGAAGCGCGAGATCGAGTTGGAGACCCAGGCCAGGGAGAAGGCCGAGTCTCAACGGGTGGATCGGCGGCCGGCTCAGTCTCAGCCGGCAGCCAAGCGGACTAAGTCCGCCGATTCGAGGTCGGGAGGTCCGAAGGGCCGCACTTGCGGAAAGTGAGGCAAGGGTCACGAGGGGACATGTCGATCAGGAGCTTGCTACAAGTGTGGCAAGGAGGGGCACATTGCGAGGGATTGCCCCAAGGGGTTTATGGTTTGCTTTCATTGCAACCAGACCAGCCATCGGAAGGCCGAGTGCCCTCAGCTTCATCAGGGATATGCACCTGCTGCCAGGACTGCTGAGACTCGACCAGTGAAGGCCGAGGCCCCGAGGGCTCGTGGGAGAGCCTTTCAGCTGACTGCGGAAGAGGTCCGCGCTGCGCCCGATGTTGTGGCGGGTATGTTTTCTTTCATGTATTTATTTTGATGTTGAGATATTATGCTTATATTATGTTATGCGTAGGTACTTTCCTGGTGAACTCTGTACCTGCTTTAGTGTTATTTGACTCGGGTGCGAGTCGGTCTTTTGTATCTTGGGCCTTTAGTCAGCATATCAGTGTTAGTCGTGAGGCATTGAGTCGGCCTCTGAGAGTTTCTATAGCTGACGAGAGGGTGATTTGTGCCACGAAGGTTCTCTGTGGATGTGTGTTAGAGATTTTCGGGGTTGAGTTTCCGATTGATCTGGTTCCTTTTGCGATGGGTGATGTCTGTGTCATTGTGGGCATGGACTGGTTGAGCAGATTCGGCGCAGTTATGGACTGCGAGCGTCAGCTGGTGACCATACGAGACCCTAGTGGGGGAGTTCTTTCGGTGTACGGCGAGGGTACACGTTCGGGATCAGCTTTTTGTTCGGCCGCTAGGGCGAGGCAGTGTCTACAACAGGGCTGTAAGGGTTTTGTGGCGTATGTGATGGATACGCGAGTGGCTTCCGAGAGACTGAGTTCAGTTGAGGAGGTTCCGGTGGTGCGTGAGTTTCCAGATGTTTTTCCCGAGGAGTTGCCGGGTGTGCCTCCTGTGAGGCAAGTGGAGTTCAGTATCGACTTGGTTCAGGGGGCCGCGCCTATCGCAAAGGTGCCTTATCGTCTTGCACCTCCAGAGATGCAAGAGTTATCCTCGCAACTTCAGGAGCTGCTTGGGAAGGGGTTTATTCGGCCGAGCAGCTCACCGTGGGGAGCGCCTATCCTGTTCGTCAAGAAGAAGGATGGTTCACACCGGATGTGCATTGATTACTGGGAGTTGAACAAGTTGACGGTCAAGAACCGTTACCCATTATCGAGGATCGACGATTTGTTTGATCAGTTGCAGGGAGCATCTTGGTTCTTCAAGATCGATTTGAGGTCTGGATACCATCAAGTGAGAGTGCAGGATGAGGACGTCCAGAAGACAACGTTCAGGACGCATTATGGGCATTATGAGTTTGTGGTGATGCCTTTTGGGCTCACCAATGCCCCGGCTGTGTTCATGGATCTCATGAACCGTGTATGTAGGCCGATGTTGGATCGGTCAGTGATTGTATTTATCAACGACATTCTAATATATTCGAGATCTAGAGAGCAGCACGAGGAGCATTTGAGGGAGGTCCTTGAGGTCCTGAGATCGGAGAAACTTTATGCAAAGTTCTCCAAGTGTGATTTCTGGTTGCCGGAGGTCTAGTTCTTAGGACATCTTGTTAACCAGGAAGGGATACTGGTCGATCCGGCCAAGGTTGAGGCGGTAATGAGTTGGGAGGTGCCGAAGTCACCCTCTGAGATCAGGAGTTTCCTTGGGTTGGCAGGGTATTATCGGAGATTTATTAAGGATTTCTCCAAGATCACAGTGCCACTCACCAGATTGACCCGGAAGGGTGTTGCTTTTTCATGGGGTCCCGAGCAGCAGGCCTCCTTTGAGACACTTCGCCAAAGGTTGTGCGAAGCCCCGGTATTAGCTCTCCCGGAAGGGATGGAGGATTTTGTGGTATATTGTGATGCATCGATTTTGGGGCTGGGTGCGGTGCTGATGCAGAGGGGGCATGTGATAGCATATGCATCGAGGCAGCTGAAGCCTCATGAGATGAGATATCCCACCCATGATCTAGAGTTGGGGGCAGTAGTGTTCGCCCTCAAGATTTGGCGTCACTACTTGTATGGGGTTCGGTGTACGATATACACGGGACCACAAGAGTTTGAGGTACTTGATGGATCAGCCCAACCTAAATATGCGGCAGAGGAGGTGGTTGGATGTGGTCAAGGATTATGATTGTGAGATCCTGTACCACCCAGGCAAGGCTAATGTGGTAGCCGATGCGTTGAGCCGCAGGGCGGAGAGCACTCCACTGCGGGATGTATGTTTGAGATTGACCGTGATGACTCCGGTATTGGATGCCGTTCGTGAGGCACAGACCGAGACTGTGCGACCAGAGATGCAGAAGAAGGAACAGGTCGTTGGTTTGGTATCAGGATTCGTTACGGATAGTAGAGGGCTGATGACTTTTCAGGGTAGAATTTGGGTACCGTTTGTGGGCGGTACGCGTACTATTTTGATGGAGGAAGCGCATCGATCGAAGTTCTCGATTCATCCCGGGGCTACGAAGATGTATTTGGATTTGAGAAAGGAGTATTGGTGGCCCTGTATGAAGAGAGACGTCTCATGGTTTGTTGAGAGGTGCTTGACCTGCCGTAGGGTTAAGGCCGAGCACCAGAGGCCGCATGGCAAGTTGCAGCCATTGGAGGTTCCCGAGTGGAAGTGGGAACAGATCACTATGGATTTCATCACCAAATTGCCGAGGACTGCCAGAGGAGTTGACGCAATTTGGGTGATTGTGGACAGGTTGACAAAGAGCGCTCACTTCCTTGCCATCAGTGAGAGTTCTTCAGCGGAGAAATTGGCGGAGGTGTATGTGAGAGAAATGGTATCTCGGCATGGGGTGCCGATCTCGATTGTTTCGGACCGTGATGTGCGTTTCACTTCCAGATTCTGGAAGAAATTTCATGAGGAGTTGGGTACTAAACTGCATTTTAGTACCGCATATCATCCCCAGACAGACGGTCAGAGTGAGCGGACGATTCAGACGCTTGAGAACATGCTCCGCGCATGTGTGTTGGACTTCGGGGGTAGTTGGGATGCGTATTTACCCTTGGCAGAGTTTTCCTACAACAACAACCATCATTCGAGCATTGGTATGCCACCCTTTGAGCTGTTGTATGGCAGGAGGTGTCGGACCCCCATTTGCTGGGGAGAGGTTGGGCAGAGAGTGATGGGCAGTACAAAGATCGTGCTTCAGACGACAGAGCAGATTCAGCAGGTCAGACAGAGGTTGTTGACCGCCCAGAGCCGACAGAAGAGTTATGCAGACAGACGCCGGTCCGAGCTTGAGTTTTAGGTCGGCGATCTCGTTCTCCTGAAGGTCTCTCCTTGGAAAGGAGTGATACGGTTCAGGAAGAGGGGCAAGTTAGGGCCCCGCTATATTGGTCCATTCCGTGTGATTGCAAGGGTAGGCCGGGTAGCCTATCGTTTGGATTTGCCGACAGAGTTGGGGCAGATTCACGACACTTTTCATGTGTCGCAGCTGAGGAAGTGTATAGCCGATGAGTCGGCCGTGGTTCCATTAGAGGATATTCAGGTTGATGCGAGCCTGAATTATGCCGAAAGGCCGGTGGCCATCAGAGATCGGAAGATCAAGGTTCTGAGGAACAAGGAAGTACCTTTGGTGTTGGTTCAGTGGCAACATCGGAAGGGATCAAAGATGACTTGGGAGCCGGAGCGTGAGATGCGTGAGCAGCACCCAGAGCTATTTTCAGAGCGAGACTTCGAGGGCGAAGTCTAGTTCTAGTGGGGGAGAGTTGTAACAGCCCGGATTTCCAGGTATCTTTTATGCTTTCAATTTTCGATGTCTTGAGAGTGGACTCGGCGAGTCGGAGCTCAGACTCGCCGAGTAGGATCGCGATTCTGGACGCGGGTTCGCGCCTGGACTCGGCGAGTCCGCGCTGTTTAATGAAACCCTAATTTCATGGGTTTGGGACCTATTTAAAGGGCCTTATGGCGGTCATTTGTGCTCACCAGTCCTTAGAGTGAAACCGTAGCGAGTGTGGGCGTTTGGAGCAAAGTAGGAAGCCATTATTGATCTTGGAGGTGTCATCTTGCAAGGGAAAGGGAGGATCAGCTAAGGGAAAGCAAGAGGAGCCACTTTCTGAGAGTTTGGAGTCCAGAACATCTCATTTGAGGTACTATCTTCGAGCTATCCTTTGCTATGTTGATGTTTATATTGATTTAGGGTTTATAGGACCCTTTTGTGGCTAGATCTAGTGCCTCCTTGGTCCCTTAAGCGATTTAGACTATAGATCTGGACCCTTGGAGGTCCAGAGTGTCCCTTTGCCCAAGCTTTTTATGTATCAATGGGGGTTTTAGATTGGAATCCTTATGCCTTAGGTCAAAATACCATTTATGAACCATGGGGTGTGTTATGAACACCAAGATAAGGACTTTACGTGATGAATCTGTCTAGTAAAGTCAGATCTATGAATTGTTGGAGCAGATCTGACCTTAGAAACAAGTTTGAGTGGTTGCATGGCATGGACTCGCCGAGTCCGATGAACAGACTCGGCGAGTAGCTTGAAGATTGCCCTTAGAATGATCCTGTCGAATCGTGAGTTGACTCAGTGAGTCACGGCAAGTTAGAAAGGGTTGTCAGGTGGACTGAGTCGAACTGGGACTCGCCGAGTTGTTCTTGAAACTCGGCGAGTTGAGTCGGGGTGGCCCCGCGATTCTTCCAGGTGGAACTCGTCGAGTCAGGGAAGTACTCGACGTGTAAAAAGGGAATCCTAGGGAGTTGGTGAAAACGCCTAGACTCGCCGAGTTGCCCTAGTGCACTCGCCGAGTCCGGTCAAAGTTGACCGTTGACTAGTGTTGACTTGAGAGGGGTAGTCAAATTTAGTGGTAAAAGTGTTAATAAGAGACATATGATGTTATAGAGGGATTGTAGCTCGGAGGATCGAGCACGAGCGATTCCGGGATTTGCTAACTATCGATATTCACGAGGTGAGTCTTCTCACTATACTGTACCCGGAAGGGATTGACTGTGTGACCGGAAGGTCGGATATGGTATGAGTCATATGTGCTATATGTGATAAGTTAATTGTTATATGTGCTATGTATGATATGCTTGATATGGGCCGGAAGGCATTATGTTATGGGCCGGAAGGCGAATATGTTATGGTTCGGAAGGCGTTATAATGTGGACCGTAAGGTTGGCGTGGGTAGGACCGGAAGGTTTACCCAGCAGGGACGGAAGTCCCCTGAGACACATGGACCGGAAGGCTAGGGCCTGGAAAGGCATATGTGCGTAAGTTCTATTTTGGGGAACTCACTAAGCATTTATGCTTACAGTTGTTGTGTATGTGTTTCAGGTACTAGTGAGGACCGTGGGAAGGCACCGGCGTGATCGGTACACACTGATGGAGGACTTATGATCTTGGGATTTATATGATTTGTATTATGACATGATACATTGGATATCTATGCCTTATGTTGGATGAAAATACATTTTTAGAAATGAAAATTTTGTTTTAAAATTTCCGTTGTTACAATTGTGGTATTGACGAGAATGCTTTGCAAATTCTTCAACTAATTCCTTGACTTCACCCAAATTTTTCTTTGTAAGTGTTCCTTGAGAATCAAGGAGTTGCCTTGTCATTACATTGACCCCGTCATAGAATATGGACACTTCTTGTTAAATGTTAAGGTCATGTTGAGGACAATTCCTTAACAACCCCTTGTAGCGCTCCCAAGCCTTGTAAAGTGACTCCCCCGGGTTTTGCTCAAAATTGGCTATTGCCTTCTTGAGTTAAGCTATCTTGGTTGGTGGACAGAATTGGTCTAGAAACTGCTCACACATTTGAGCCCAAGTAGTGATTGTACCAGGTGGTAGTTCTTTTAACCAATCCTTAGCAACTCCCTTAAAAGTAGCAGGAAGCATCCTTTGCAAGATGGTATCTCTATTCACATTCAGGACATTGAAATAATCAGTAATGTCGTTGACTTCATCTAAATGCTTAAACGCATCCTCATGGTCTTTTCCATAGAATGGGATATCCTTCAGTGCAGAAAGGATATGTCCTTTCAGCTCGAATGTGGAAGTGGCAGGTATGGCAGGTTGTACTAAACCTAGACCAACATCATCTCTAATTCTCTTTCTGTAAGCTCCCATGGACATTTCTTCAATATTCGCCATCTCGTTTCTTAGCTCGTTCTCGGGTTCACTTGTATAAAGTACAAACTTGGCTTCAGATTCGTATTCAGATTCGTTCGGGATAGGTATTTGATCTAAGTCTTCAACCTTGTTCTTGTCCTTTGAAGATGAACTCGATTCTTCCGTTTTCTTTCCCGACTTCTTTGAGAACACTGACTTGAGTTCTTGTAAGGGCGTCTTCTTTGGTGTTTGATCTTCTTTCATGTTCTTATCTTTCTTTTTGTGAAGGGTGGACTCTGGATCTTCAAGAGGTGGCACCAAAGGTGTGTTAGAGCCCGTGGTCATTAACTCCTGCAATATAAACAAGATAAAAAAAAACGTAAAACTGAACTAAGAAAGAAAAACTAAACTAAGAAAACGAGGAATCACATGATTCACGTCGTGAGCCTATAACGCTCATGTCGTGAGTTCTGTAATGCCATAAAAAAATGAAACTGAAAAATAACTCCTTTCAGGTTATACCCCACAAAAAGGATCGATTAATTTAAAGCAAATAAATCAGTAATTAACTAAGCGGTTCCCCGGCAACGGCGCCAAAAACTTGATGTGCACAAAAGTACCCACTAATTTTATAATTTATAACGTAACTCACTTACTAACTAAAATGCACCTAGGAAATGTACCTAGTCGAATTATAGAATAGTTGAGTAAGTCGGGTGTCGATCACAGGGAACGGTTTTGACTAATTAATTTATCTACTATTAAATTAACCTAATTTTAGAGCAAAGATGGGGTTTTATCTGATTTTACAAGACCAGATGAGCTTAAGTCACATAATTCAATCAATTAATTAAAACACTCCTGTTTAGTTCGAATCCACTTCCTCTATATGGTTAGCTGAAAATTATGGATTATCAAAGTTGGTTACCAATTATTATGTAATTAGCAATTCAAGTCTAAATTTACTAATCTTTTTACCAATTCATGAACTACCTTGTACGGTCATACATAAGCAAAACACATAATTAGTTATTTATAGATGGGCTATGTAACACAATTATGGTCACAATTATGCTCTCAAGCACAAATAAATTTAATTACTTTAGTTACTACCTAAGATTGGGTCGATCCTAGCTCTAGCAATTTAATGTTCACTAAATCACTAGGTTTCAAGCTCATGTAATCTAATAATCATTAGCTACACAGAACACGAATTTAAGCAACTAAAGAAACAAACATAAGCATGCTAGGTAATAATAATCAAACACAAGAAATTTACCAACTAATCAAATCCAATAGCTATCAAGCTAAACCATATGTCAGAAGCTTCATCTAGCTAAACAAGAGTTGCTAGATTCAGCTACTCATAGTAGCAAATAAACAAACACAAATCAAAGTATAAGACATGTTCAAGTATCAACAATTAAACTAATGACGAACCTCTACTCTTTTGGTGTTGAAAACCTTTTTCCAAGACTTTTCTTCTGCTAAAATTCGTCTTCTGAAACCCTTTTCTCTGGCCAAATTTTTTTTTAAGTCGTAATGATCAAGAGAATTTCTAGTATCTGATTTTACCAAGTTCACGTCGTGAACTATAATGATTCACGTCGTCAACTCGAGTTTTACGTATTCGACAAGGATTCTTCCACCCGGATGCATATCTTGTAGAATTCTCTACTTACATCGTGAACATCAAATTACTTACGTCGTGAATATCACAATTTCGTGGGTTTTTTTTATCTTTCTTCCCTTCAAGCCTCCAAAGTTCCAAGTATTGTCAGTTCTGGTCCCTTTCTTCAAAAATGCTTCTACTTTGGCTGCAAATAACTATTTATCCTTATAAGTACCATTATTCTATGCAAATAACCAAAATATATGTAAAATGTACTTAAATATTGCCTAAAAATATGTATAAATATGGCAATATCAATATTTCTAGTAAAACATCCCCCGTCCGGACTGATCACCCGAACCGATAGGTGAATGCTTAGTGTAGTCCGATAGGGAACTTTAGTGCATTAAAAACTAGCATGTATCAGGATTACATAATGGCAATAGAGAAAATGCACTAGTTTTAATATATTATGCACCATGGGCATGTATTATGAAGTAAAAATGAAACACAGATGATACTTAGTGAATCCACACGCGCACATGCACATACTCACACAGAAAGCAACAAAACGACAAGTTTCAGAATAAAGTCGTCACGAGTAACAAAAAATCTATACAAGAGGCTTAGCATGCCCAAAATCTTAACAAAAAATGCCCATGAACAAACAAACATGCCCAATCCATAAAAAAGCAATACAATGTAAGGTAGCACCAAGGCACACAAAAGCAAACACAACTATTGCCAATTAATACATAAGCAAAATACCGTCAGTATACACAATAAAAGCCCTTGAAGGATACAAGTTATTGGCAAATAGAAACAAGGGAACAAAGCTTCATCAAATTTTTCACACCCCGAGGGGTAGCTCTAAACAACTTCAAAAACCACCGGGACCGCTATTACCATCTCCAACAACACCAACTGTCGGACCATCCCCACCATCCGCACCGATACCATCCCCTCCAGCAGGACCCGTCGCCACACCCCCCACAACATCCTCAGCCTCGTCAAACACACATAGCACCCTCACTCCATCTATATCAAGCTGACCTAACCCAAGTAGACCTGCAAAATCCATAGTCGCAAAAGCCAGCAGGGCATCATCCGGAGCTGATGAATGGCTTGAGCGAGAATCACTGGCAGATGGATCATATGTCCCAGCATCAACCTGTGCCTTCAAACCTGCTCGACCCGATTCCTCGCCTGCAACAAACGCAATATGATGAATGTTGCTGATACCCCCACCAAATTCAGGGTGTTCTATGAGCTTAACCATCACACGCACAAACCCGCCCTAAAGTAGCCAATCGTGATCCGCTTTCAATGCCTCTAACTCGTGATCACGGTCAGCAAGGTTGCGTTCTAGGCTCTTGTTTTGGATCATCAGAACCTCATTCGTTTGCATCAGCGACTCCACTCGAGCCTTCAACAAGCTCCAAACATCCTCCCGCACCAATTTCTCTGACACCAACGACTTGTTTTTCTGGCCCAATAGATGAGCAACAACTTCAAGCTCTGCCACCTGCCCCTTCAAACGCGCCTCAC
Organism: Lactuca serriola; assembly: GCF_051521515.1. Lineage (NCBI taxonomy): Eukaryota > Viridiplantae > Streptophyta > Magnoliopsida > Asterales > Asteraceae > Lactuca > Lactuca serriola. The sequence goes on along the minus strand of NC_136412.1, from coordinate 64,877,792 downwards.
TCGCCACCAAAGCAGAATGTGCACACCCCAAATTGTCAAACCACTACACACGCTGAGAGCCAGCAGCCAGATAAGCCTTGGCATGCGCTACAACATAAGCCAAGTTGTGGGCAAGGGCGGCATTGTTCATCGCATCCACATCCTCAATAGTAGCAGGAGGAAGGGCATGCTGGGTAAAGTCCAAAGCAGCAGAACGAACAAAAAAATGGGAATCGACACGAAGGTTCCACCGCGGAACAAAGACGGAGGCACCACAGAAAGCTCTCGCAATGGAAGACTCATGGTGCAACCGCTCGACACTATCCCTTGAAGATCGAGGACTGGCACAAGGACTCGGAGCAATCACAACAAAAACAATGGGATGTTGGGAAGCCCTTTCAACACCCTCAAACTGTTGAACGTCATCATCGGGTGTGACCAAAACATATCCATGATGAGAAGGCGCATAAGATAGCAGGCATATAAGCCCACGACGTTGCACCGCAAGCTTGCTAATCTGGCCAGAACTGACCCCGGATACCGGCGCACTCATATCTTAAGCAGTTTTCCATTTCTCTGCAACACGACGGAAGCTGACAATGATCCCATCCTTTCTATCCACTACATCCTTAGTCAAAGCCTCACCCGATGGACGAGGAATCAGGACAGGGGACAAGGAAACATCTGGAGCCGGCTGGTCCCCCGTCGCAGAGGAACTCCCCACTAGTTCTGGCGATGCCATAAGGGGGGCACTCAAACGATGGGGCGGAGGCAGAACCTCATGAAGAGTTACCACTCGGCTCTCTAACTTCCCCTGGTATCGCTTTCGCAGGACAGAGTCCATGGAAACAGAGCATTCGGTACTTGCGAAGAACAACAATGAAAACCTGAGACAATTTCTTTCTCCCAAAAGGGGGGGAAGAAGGAAAGTAAGAATAACTCACCACTAGAGTCAGTATAGAAAACTGACATCTCCCTCCAGACACACCAGCTAGGACTCATACCAACACCGACAAGCAACACCTATGATAACACATCAATGTCAACTTGAAGAGTGCACAAAAGATCGGCAGTCGCCTGGTTATGGGGAAACAATTTAGGAGTAACATCGGACAAAGCATTTGCTCGGTGGTTGGTGGTTGTCGAGGCCAACAAAATTAATAACCCTAAATCTTTTACACTAAAATAGTCTATAATGGTAAAGGGATCGTATCCATGGAGATTGGTTCAATTTTATAAATCTATGAAAATCTCTTTGCAAAAATACTTGTGAAATAACAACAAACTAAAGGGGAGGGGGTGGTCTTTGTAAATACTTGAAATAAACTAGGATTAAACTAAGATTTAAATTGACAATTTCAACAAAAAAAAGAGTTTGATGTAAAATCAATAAGGGAAAGATGGTTGACTAAAGGTTTCCTCACTTTGACTTTTTGATGAACATATCATTAGAATCCAATGGTGTAATACTCGTTTTAAATCCTTAATTTGGCTACAATAATCTAAGAAGCTTGAGATTACTTAGACTTTTCTTAGTTATTAAAATAGTTAGAGAAACTCATAACAATTTCCTTAGTCAAAGTCACAATTTCAATTAGCATGTAATTAGTGAAAAGCAACTAGCATTAAGAACCAAAAAGTCACCAAATCCAAGAGGAATCAAATGCTTTCACTACCATGTTGGAGGAAATGTTTTTATGATTGTGTGAAGAAAAACTAACACAAAAATCATATATTGCTTGCTAATTTGATAATTTTTTACTTAATGAAGAAATTAGCCAACTAATCACCACAAACACATTTAAACTCGTGAATAAAAACATATGAGTAGTGATAATAGGTTAAAACACAAAAAATTCCATAAAGATTCAAGAAAAAGTTTATAGAGTCTTCAATATTCAACAACTAGTCAAAGGATTTCACCAAAGTCAACCAATTTTGGTTTAGCCAAGCATGGCTAAACTCAAAGAAACAAAGTTAGAAGAGATTGTACCTAACATTCAAAAAGATTAAGAGAAAAAATGATGAAGTTCTTGGCCTTCCAAAAGCTCCAAAATCTCCAGAGAATTGATCAAATTTCAGATGTCCAAAAGTATGCTAAAGTGGCACACCAACCTTCCCAATATAGAGCTTCAAGTAAAATTCCGAAAATGCCCCAGCAGGAATCCATGCGGGCCGCGTGGAAACCTTACACGGGCCACGTAAAAGTGACGGAGTTTTTGGCCTTCTTCAAGTTTGACCCCAATCGGTTTCTAGCCCATTTTCTTCAAGATTTATTCAATTTGAGCCTAATTTATCTTCTCCAAATCACTCATAGCTTCCACAATCTCCCGATCATCAATCTCTGCACACTCGAAAATTCTCCCGCATCTTGCAAATTTAAAGTTCAATTCTTCCAAGCCTTCAATGAAAATGTCAAGCCTACTCCATGCATCACCTACATTGCCATCAAGCCCAAAATCCTCGTTGTCCTCCAAGTCCAATTGCTTCCCAAACATCCCGCTCCACTAGTCTCCTTAAAATATGCAATTATACTCACGAAACTAGAAAGTACCCGAAAGTGGTCATAAAATAACAAAAAGGAAAATATGCATGTAAATTAACTAAAGAGTGAATGAAATATGCTAAAATAAACTATAAAAAGAAGTAAATAAAATGAAACTATCAAATCACCCCAAGCTTAAACCTTACTTGTCCTCAAGTAAGACAAAACTAAAATGAACTCGAGACGAACTATCCTAAGAAAAATAAAAAGAATGTATAGAACTGCGGAACCTAATCACCGTTAGTCAACATGGTCAGAATTGATCGTGGTATTATCTCACGAAATTTTCATCCGATGACATTGGAACCATAAACCACAACCAGAACAACTCTTCTAGGTGAGTAATGAGGGATGGCCAGTTGCATCCCCAATGGAACATGCATATAATGCATAACATCTGTCATAGGGAGAAAGCAAATGGACAGGCTCGTGTGGAGATCTTCTTTAAGTGCACACTCTTATCAAGAAAAATGTGTGATCTTACGTCTGTCGGCCACTCTCAAGTGTGATTGGGTTTCATCGCTTAGGCACCATTGTAGGAGTCAGTTCACTTAGTGTTAACCCAAACCTACCGTAGTATCCGGCTCGACATTCTCTCTAACATCAGCTATTTGCGAAAAGAAAAAATCGATCTATATATAATAAAACAAACCTATATAAATTTATATCAAACGCCGCGTGACCAAAATGTAGGAAAATTTGTTCAATAGTTGAACCGGTCACCCATCTAAGATAATCGTAGCTTTGATTTTCTTTTTTTTTTTTTTTTTTGATGTTAATAACATTACTTGAAGGTAATGCACTAACATATTGAGTTTTTGCTTTTTTTTTTGAAGAAAACTTTTTAACTCAAAATTTGGTTCCCAAAAGTATGCAAGTGGAACCGAAAGGGTAATAATATGATCTGAATGGTCTAAGTGTGAAAATGACCATGTGTGGAGCATAAAGATGCAAGCTCCTTTTCAAACTTATGATTTCTCAAAAATAATGAAAATGTCCAAATGTGAACTAAAAGACTCTCTGGAATCCTAAGAAAGCAAACAAAATATGGTGATGTAAAGAGACCGACTATGGATTCCACTCGGGGACAAGCACCAGTGCTTCATCGTAACGGTTCAAACATGATCAAGTATGATCCTCTCGGCGGTATGGACCACAAGGCTAAGAACATCCATTGCTATAGTATATCCTACAATTATTAGTATTGCATGCATAATTCTTCATGAAACTACCTGGCCATGATCACTTACCCCTTTAAGCTCCAGCAGTTGATCCCATGTATGAAGTCCCAAACTGTAGCTAGTGGTACCCGTTCGATGGGTGAGATAATAACAAGATCCTAGACCAATAATGATACAATAACTATGAACCTGTTCCATAGTATCAAAGGGGGTGAGAATAAATAGACAACAAACATGCATGAATGCTAATGAACTAAGCTAAATGTTATGCAAAAATAAAAAGTGGAAAAGAAGAGAACAAAATCTTTATGGAATTTTATAAAATAAATGTAACAGCCCGAAAACCAGATACCCTTATATTTATCCCTTCATCCTTATTATGTTCTCTTTTAGGGTTGTATGATTAGCGAGTACGCTGGGCGTACAAGGTGTACGTTGCGCGTACTCGTGCGCTTCATTTGGACGCGTTCACCCTCAGGTACGCTGGGCGTACCCAAGGTTACGCGGGGCGTAACCGGTCCAGACCTAAAAACCCTAATTCTTTTGGAGGGCTATAAAAGGAATGTGTGGCTCCACTTCTCAGCCACCATCCCTCAGAGAGAAACCCTAAAGAGAGTGTGTAACCGTTCTTAGGCCATTTGTGAGTATTCTAAGCTTGGTGGTGCCATTTCAAGGTAGCAAAGGAGAAGAGGAGCTCATTGGGGAAGGCTAGAAGTGGTATTCAAGTGCAGATCTGAGCTTAGCAAAGGTTGAGGCTTCATTTCAAGGTAAAAAGCTCGGATCTTGTCCTATAGTTCTTGTAATATGCTTCATGTACCATTTTCTAGGGTTTTAGTCCCAAAGGTGGAGACTTTTGAGCAAATGGTCTCCATAAGCTTAGATCCTTCGTATTTCTGGTCTATTTTGAGTTGTAGGCTCATAAAAATGCAATCTTGGTCGTGAACATTGCACCGTGCATGAGATCTAGGCCATTGAGTTGGAATAGAGTGATGTTATGAAGTGTTGGAGCCTTTACAGCCATGCCAAGGCTTAAAGGTCTCGACTTTATGGGTATAGACGCATAAACAGAGCCGGATCTAGAAGTTGGAGTAATGGCTTAACCGATTAAGACCAGAAATGAGGAATGCTAACGCCTGATGGTTACGCTGGGCGTAACTTCCAGTACGTGCAGCGTACTGGGTGGAGACCCTGATCCATGGGTTGGCGATGTACGCCCCGCGTACATCAAGCAGTACGCCCCGCGTACTCGTAGGGTTGACTTTCGTTGACTTTTTAGGGTTTTGGTCAACATGAGGACTTTGGGTCAAGGAGGGGTAAAATGGTCTTTTTACCCTCTGAGGATTGGTGTTAAGGGGTAAAAGTTTTGTTATGAAAGTCTTTGAGTATTAATATGATATTTTTATGATTAGGCGAGGTAGAGTCGTCGTTGGATTTTGGGAGATAGCGAGTACGCGAGATCTTAGACTTTCCAGGAGGTGAGTCTTCTCACTATACGTACCTTGAGTGGTATTCTGAGTTGACCAGAGGGTCTTATGTGCTATGTATGAGATTATGTGTTATATTTGAGATTTTATGCTATGTGTTATTTGTATGCTGTATGACTATATAGACCAGACCGGAGGGTCCAACGATTCAGACTGGGCCAGAGGGCCCAATGAGCTATGACCGGACCAGAGGGTCCAATGAGCTGCGGGGCTGGAGGGTGCCGCTGAGACATCTTCACTGGAGTTGAGTCGTTTTGGGGCTGTCATAGATTGTGAGCGTCAGTTGGTGACAATCCGAGATCCTAGTGGGGGAGCACTGACGGTTTACGGCGAACGGACTCGTGGTGGTTTGGTTTTCTGTTCGGCCGCTAGAGCGAGGCGGAGTTTGCAGCAGGGCTGCAAGGGGTTCGTAGCCTACGTGACAGATGTGCGAGAGGCCGCTGGGAGGCCAAGTTCAGTGGATGAGGTGCCGATAGTGCGTGAGTTCCCAGACGTGTTTCCCTAGGAGTTGTCGGGTGTGCCTCCCGAGAGGCAGGTGGAGTTTCGTATCGATTTGGTTCCCGGGGCTGCGCCTATCGCTAAGGCACCGTATCGGCTAGCACCACTAGAGATGCAGGAGTTATCCTCACAGCTGCAAGAGCTGTTGGGGAAAGGGTTCATCCGTCCCAGTAGCTCTCCCTGGGGAGCGCCGATCCTTTTTGTCAAGAAAAAGGATGCTTCACACCGGATGTGCATTGATTACCGGGAGTTGAACAAGTTGACGGTCAAGAACCGTTATCCGTTACCGAGGATCGACGATCTATTCAATCAGCTGCAGGGGGCGTCTTGGTTCTCCAAGATTGACTTGAGATCAGGATATCACCAGATGAGAGTTCGAGATGAGGATATCCCGAAGACGGCGTTTAGGACTCGTTACGGGCATTACGAGTTCGTGGTGATGCCATTCAGGCTCACCAATGCACCAGCGGCATTCATGGATCTCATGAACAGGGTGTGTAGGCCAATGTTGGATCGATCAGTCATTGTATTCATTGATGACATTCTGGTGTATTCCAGGACCAAAGAGCAGCATGAGGAGCATTTGAGGGAGCTCCTCGGAGTTCTGAGAGCGGAGAGGCTTTTCACCAAATTCTCCAAGTGCAATTTTTGGTTACGGGAGGTCTAGTTCTTAGGGCATCTCGTTAACCAGGATGGGATTTTGGTTGACCCGGCCAAGATCGAGGCTGTGATGAGTTGGGAGGTGCCGAGGTCACCTACGGAGATCAGGAGCTTCTTAGGGTTGGCAGTCTACTATCGGAGATTTATCAGAGATTTCTCCAAGATCGCCGTGCCACTTACCAAGTTGACCCGGAAGGGTGTTACTTTCTCATGGGGTCCAGAGCAGCAGACCTCGTTTGAGACCCTTCGCCAGAGGTTGTGCGAAGCCCCTGTGCTCGCACTACCGGAAGGGATGGAGGATTTCGTGGTGTACTGTGACGCATCGATATCGGGGTTGGGAGCGGTGTTGATGCAGAGAGGGCATGTGATCGCGTATGCATCAAGGCAGTTGAAGCCTCATGAGACGAGATATCCCACCCACGATTTGGAGTTGGGGGCTATAGTATTTGCCCTCAAGATCTGGCGTCACTATTTGTATGGGGTTCGGTGTACGATATACACTGACCACAAGAGCTTAAAGTACTTGATGGATCAGCCAAACCTGAATATGCGCCAGAGGAGATAGTTGGATGTGGTGAAGGATTATGATTGTGAGGTCCTGTACCACCTGTGCAAGGCTAATGTCGTAGCTGATGCTTTGAGCCGCAGGTCGGAGAGCGCCCCGATCCGAGGCATTTGTATGAGGTTGACGGTGATGACTCCGGTATTGGACACCATCCGAGGGGCCCAGGCTGAGGCTGCGAGACCAGAGAACCGAAAGCAGGAGCGGGTTGTTGGGCAGGTGTCGGAGTTCCTTACCGATGGTTGGGGGCTTATGACGTTTCAGGGTCGGATTTGGGTACCGTTTGTGGGCAGGACGCGTACCATTTTGATGAAGGAGGCTCATCGATCGAAGTTCTCGATCCATCCCGGGGCTACCAAGATGTATTTGGACCTAAAGAAGGAGTATTGGTGGCCCTGTATGAAGAGGGATGTCGCTTGGTTCGTCGAGAGGTGCCTAACTTGTCGCCAAGCTAAGGCCGAGCACCAGCGTCCGCATGGTAAGCTGCAACCGTTGGAGATTCCCAAGTGGAAGTGGGAACAGGTTACCATGGATTTTATCATCAAATTGCCAAGGACTGCGAGAGGAGTCGATGCAATTTGGGTGACGAAGAGCGCTCATTTTCTTGCTATCAGTGAGAGCTCTTCTGCTGAGAGGTTGGCAGAGTTGTATGTGAGGGAGGTGGTATCGCGGCATGGGGTTCCGTTGTCGATTGTTGCAGATCGAGATGTGCGATTTACTTCCAGATTTTGGAAGAAGTTCCACGAGGAGTTAGGTACGAGGCTACATTTCAATACCGCACACCACCCGCAGACGGACGGACAGAGCGAGCGGACGATTCAGACGCTTGAGGATATGCTCCGAGCATGTGTTTTGGATTTTGGAGGGAGTTGGGACACCTATCTACCCTTGGCAAAGTTTTCGTACAACAACAGCCATCATTCGAGCATCGGTATGCCACATTTTGAGCTGTTGTATGGGAGGAGATGTCGTACCCCTATTTGTTGGGGTGAGGTAGGGCAACGCGTGATGGGTAGTACGGAGATAGTGCTTCAGAAGACTGAGCAGATCCAGCAGGTCAGGCAAAGGTTGTTGACTGCTCAGAGTCGCCAGAAAAGTTATGCAGACAGGCGTCGGTCCGAACTCGAGTTTCAGGTTGGTGACCTTGTGCTCCTAAACGTCTCTCCTTGGAAAGGAGTGATACGATTCAGGAAGAGGGGCAAGTTGGGACCCCGATACATTGGACCCTTCAGGGTAATTGGTAGGGTAGGCAGGGTACCCTACCGGTTGGATCTACCCGCTAAATTGGGACAGATCCACGACACCTTTCACGTTTCTCAATTGAGGAAATGCATCGCCGACAAGTCGGTCGTGGTGCCTTTGGATGATATTCAGGTGGATGCAGGCCTGAATTATGTGGAGAGGCCAGTGGCAATCAGGGATCGAAGGGTTAAGGTTCTGAGGAACAAGGAAGTACCCTTGGTACAAGTGCAGTGGCAACATCGGAAGGGGTCTGAGCTGACATGGGAGCCCGAGGCTGAGATGCGGGATCAGTATCCGGAGTTGTTTTCGGTATGAGACTTCGGGGACGAAGTCTGGTTCTAGTGGGGGAGAATTGTAACAGCCCGAAAACAAGGTACCCTTCTATTTATCCCTTCATCTTTATTATGTTCTCTTTTAGGGTTGTATGATTAGCGAGTACGCTGGGCGTACAAGGTGTACGCTGCGCGTACTCGTGCGCTTCATTTGGACGCGTTCACCCTCAGGTACGCTGGGCGTACCCAAGGTTACGCGGGGCGTAACCGGTCCAGACCTAAAAACCCTAATTCTTTTGGAGGGCTATAAAAGGAATGTGTGGCTCGACTTCTCAGCCACCATCCCTCAGAGAGAAACCCTAAAGAGAGTGTGCAACCGTTCTTAGGCCATTTGTGAGTATTCTAAGCTTGGTGGTGCCATTTCAAGGTAGCAAAGGAGAAGAGGAGCTCATTGGGGAAGGCTAGAAGTGGTATTCAAGTGCAGATCTGAGCTTAGCAAAGGTTGAGGCTTCATTTCAAGGTAAAAAGCTCGGATCTTGTCCTATAGTTCTTGTAATATGCTTCATGTACCATTTTCTAGGGTTTTAGTCCCAAAGGTGGAGACTTTTGAGCAAATGGTCTCCATAAGCTTAGATCCTTCGTATTTTTGGTCTATTTTGAGTTGTAGACTCATAAAAATGCAATCTTGGTCGTGAACATTGCACCATGCATGAGATCTAGGCCCTTGAGTTGGAATAGAGTGATGTTATGAAGTGTTGGAGCCTTTACAACCATGCCAAGGCTTAAAGGTCTCGACTTTATGGGTATAGACGCATAAACAGAGCCGGATCTAGAAGTTGGAGTAATGGCTTAACCGATTAAGACCAGAAATGAGGAATGCTAACGCCTGATGGTTACGCTGGGCGTAACTTCCAGTACGCGCAGCGTACTGGGTGGAGACCCCGATCAATGGGTTGGCGATGTACGCCCTGCGTACATCAAGCAGTATGCCCCGCGTACTCATAGGGTTGACTTTCGTTGACTTTTTAGGGTTTTGGTCAACATGAGGACTTTGGGTCAAGGAGGGGTAAAATGGTCTTTTACCCTCTGAGGATTGGTGTTAAGGGGTAAAAGTTTTGTTATGAAAGTCTTTGAGTATTAACATGATATTTTTATGATTAGGCGAGGTAGAGTCGTCGTTGGATTTTGGGAGATAGTGAGTACGTGAGATCTTAGACTTTCCACGAGGTGAGTCTTCTCACTATACGTACCTTGAGTGGTATTCTGAGTTGACCAGAGGGTCTTATGTGCTATGTATGAGATTATGTGTTATATTTGAGATTTTATGATATGTGTTATTTGTATGTTGTATGACTATATAGACCGGACCGGAGGGTCCAACGATTCAGACCGGGCCAGAGGGCCCAATGAGCTATGACCGGACCGGAGGGTCCAACGAGCTGCGGGGCTGGAGGGTCCCGCTGAGACATCTTGACCGGAGGGTCGGGTTAGCCTCGAGAGGCGTACTTGTGGTATGTGGTATATTGGGAAACTCACTAAGCATTATGCTTACAGTTGTTGTGTTTGATGTCTCAGGTACCAGCGAGGACCGTGGGAAGGCAACAGCTTGACTCGTACACACTCACACCGATGGAGTTCACTTTTGAGAGATCTTGGGAATTTGTTTTGAAAACACTGTTGTTTCGGATTTGAAATTATGATGTGATATACATTTTTGTGGTTTTTAAAAATTAAAAATTTAATTGGAAATTTTACGTTGTTACAATAAAAGAAAAAATATAAATGCAAATTAGCCTAAAACTAAATGATATGTAACCTAACTAAAAATGCATGAAAAAAAAATATATAAATAAAAGGACAAGGGAGATGCCCCACCCATGGCAGGAAGTGGGTGGGAAGTGTCTGTAGTGGTAGTGGTAATCCCACATATTCTGGAGCTGGCGGGAAGTGGGTGGGAAGGACTGCTCCGACCGATCAACACGGGCCACCACATCCTGGATGGCTCGGGTGTTCTCCTACGTCTGGGTATCGATGCGCTGAATGGTGGAGAACATTGTGGCGAACTGGTCAAAGAATGCAAGGGGAAATATGATGGGATCTCGTGTCCCCCTTGCTGTTGTGGCTGATGTTGGGGCTGGCCAACATGTTGTTGAGGCTGAAAATGGTCATATACTTGATCGAGATGCGGGGGGTAATCGAATGGAATGACCCATTGCTCGGGGTCAGTTGGTTCAAAAGACCCCACATACTCATGAGGGAGAATGAGGTATGTCTGATTATCAAGATTCCATACGTCACCACTGACTGATTCGTGAATGATGAGCATTTGTCGGAGCGTGTTGATATCGAGACGAGAGGGGTCAGTCACCTTTTCAAATGGAATGGTGGAGAGTTGAAATTAAATCGGGGGTCCATATGCAATGAGTGTGATCAAGCCTCCAATGAAAATGTTCTCGGTGTCCATGGTGGTGGTGTTGAAACATTTGGTGAAAAAGAATATTGTAAAGTCTAGGTTGGGTCCATTTTCACGAGTCATGCACCAACAAAAATATAATTCAACTTTGGAAATTTGACCCACTTTGGAGCGGGAAAAAATTGTGCATGTAAGAACTTGGTGGGCCAGACGTAAACATGGATGAATGATTGAGGAATCCTTGGAGGAAGATGATGAATATCGTGTTTTCTGGGTGATTTGTTGCGAAAAATGGTGTTCGTTAAAGGATGCGGGCCAAGGATCCTATTGGGAGTAAGTATGGTCCATCGGGGTACCCATTAGAGCGTTGACGACCCGAAATGGCAATGATCTATTCTCACCTAGCATTTAGAAAGTGACGGTTTTTGTATCGTCATCAGCGTGGAATGTGGAAAGGAATTCCAAGGCCAGCTCAATGTAGGTGGCTGCACGATTATGGAGGAATTGACCCCAACCAATGTTGTCAAATAGTGCTTGAAATCCCTCGAGCACGCTGAGAGCTTCAAAGGACTCTCAATGGAGGAACTTTGTTGATTTGACTTTGCGCTTGTTGGAAATGAGAAAGTCATATGTTTTGCGGTTTTCACGATGCAACAAACGAAAAGGGGGGTCATTGGATTTGCTTTTCGACACACCCATAGGTGAACTAGGTTCCAATCCGGTTTTGGCACGCTTAGACATTGTGACACGGGACAAAAGATTTGACAATATTGATTCACAATTTACACTAAACACCACACGGATGACAACAAAATTCCAACTAGAAACGGGTATTCAATATGAAAATATTCAAGAGAAAGGAATGAATGTACCTAATTTTCTTATACCCGGTACAAATTGTGGAAGCAGAATTAGAACCACCAAAAAGATTCTTCAAAGCACACCCCAAGCTTATGAGTTTGCTCCGTGTTTTACGCTTGAATTGCTTGAACGACCCAAAAAACGTGCCTCAAGATGATTTTCCGGCGACTCGAGTAGTGGCACTTAGAATTGGGAGAAAAATTTTTAGTGAGTTTTTTGGGGAAGATTGGAATGGTTAGAAAGCATTTGAGAAGAGAAACAAAACCCCGTGCTCGGAATCTCCAACGGTGGCCGGAAAATGCGAAAGAAGGCAGCGATGGGTGTTGGTGGCGCCTGGAATTCCGGCCACGAATCGGACCGGTTTTTGGGTGGGCTTTGTAAAGGATGAAAAATGGTGAAGAATGGCAGTGGTTTCGTAGGATTCCGACTGGTAGAACTCCGGGAAATCGAGTTTTTGTGTTAGGCTTCAATGGAGTTTGGGTGTTCTTGAGAGAGAAAAAGGAAGAAGAAGAAGAAGAAACGATGGAGGGTAGGGAAGAAGAAGAGTTGCTCATTAATCTTCAGTCAACACAAGTCAAAGCAGGTCAAAGTTGGTCAACCCGAGTCAAACAACTTGAAAACCCAGTCAACGACTTTTACGCATGTGGGGTGCAGGCTGTACACTGGCCGCGTCTGGTTTCCTATTTTTCATCGAGTGAACAGAAGAGCTAGAAAAATTTTGGGATGAGGTACGCGGGCCGCCGGTTGGCCGCATGGAGGCTGCGGGACCTGAAACGAAAAAGATGCTAAATCTCTGGATGTATCTACTGTTGGATAAGGTGTCTATGTCCATAACTATTTCTAGTAAGTACTTGACCCGACCCGACATGGTCCATTTGGGTTGCATGGCACCATGCAATTGGATAGACTAAATGAGAGAAATAACACTTGTAGATTATTAATATATTATAAGTTCTAATATATTAATAATATTATTTAATTATTTTGATCAAGAATTAATTTAGAATTAATTAAGTGATCAAAAGATAACTAATTAAATGTATGGGTTGATTATGTAAATCATCCATATCTTGTATAGTGGGCTAAGAGGCTCCATGGATTATCAAGTTGGGTTCCACCCATAGGATGCTCCATGGATGCTCCATGGGAGTTATAAACCCATGGGTCATGGAAATGAAGAGTCATGACACATTAGGGTTTACATGGTGTAACCCTAGATGTGTCAACACTATATAAGAATCCCATTCTCCACCAAAATCAGCTACACATATGAAACAAGAGGGCTAGGCCGATTTTAAGAAGTGTGTGTTCTCTCAAAAGTCTTTCCAAGAGCATTTGGTGTTGTGTGAAGCATTTGAGGCATCACACTTGGGGTGCTAGGCTCACAAGGTTTCAAGGAAAATAAGCAACAACAAGGTAAGTTATTCTATCTTTCATTCAAGTTAAAAATTATTCCCCATGTATGTTAGATAGGAATGTAACCTTGGAATTCAACTTTGCATGATAATTAGACAAACATAGATCCAAGGTTATTAGGGTTGCATGTACACTTAGGAAGTGTTAGAATGCTCAAAACCCATCAGTGATATCAGAGCCTATGCTTGTTTGTTTGATACTTGATGCAAAATATTGGAAAAAAGTCGAAATCTTGCTGTCTGCCTGATGAACTTGCCGAGTCCATGGGGGGACATGCCGAGTTCATGTGTATCTTCATCCTACTCGCCGAGTAGGTTCGTGCACTCGACAAGTAGGAGCCTCAGAATGCAGATTTTCGACTTTTGCTGCTGGTAATGGACTAGAAACATTACCCTAAACTGTTTTGGTGTCATAAAACTTGTTTTAGATGGTGTAATGTTTATGCACATTCATTTACAATGGCTATAATAAAAAATTACAAGATTTATGAGTAATTTATGATTCTTGAAATGTTCATATTCATGTTCTTGAACTTATGAAGATTAGATGATCATAGGAATTGTTTGTAACCTACTTGGTAGTTTAATTCTTGATCATAATGTGTTTTAATGGAGTCAATAACTCGTCCTCAAGTTATGGAAAACCAAGAGTCACACTTGAATTAAAACCATTAAAAGAACACAAGAGTTAGAAAAATGAAAAGTCTTCATTTTAATACTCAATTAACTTCATAAGTTATAAGAAATGAAAAGTTTTGAAAGTTTACAAAACTTGCCCTCAAGTTTTGGAACAAGTAAAGTCATATTAAAAACTTTAGTTCCAACCCTTAGAATTTTAAAAGTTAAAATTCAACCCTTATACTTATAATATTATAAGTTAATAATATATATATATATATATATATATATATATATATATATATATATATATATATATATGTATAAGATCAAAGTCATCTTACCGCTAGTAGGCCTCATTCACGAAGCTAGTCTATAAGGTGGGTATAAGGTTGTTGCCTATAAAATGGCAACTTAATGGGTGTCCACTCTCACCCACCGCTTGCTTGACTGGTGGAGGGTCGTTAGCCGAACGGGTAGGACAAGGACTTATAAATTCTCATTAAAAGTATAATGATAATACTAAAGTAACTAAACTTTATTGAATTCTCAATCTTAGTTATTTTAGGAAAATGTGAATAAGGTGCTAATCCATGAAACAACACTTTAAACTTTGTTTAACTCATTAGTGGAGCGTGTGTGGTTAACCGACACACTAACATGAACTTAACAAGGTAGGTAAAGGGTGACTTAATGTTTATCATAGTATCGATGGAGCGTGTGTGGTTAACCGGTACATCGATTGAGGGGTAATACATTAAGGGTACCAAGTAATTCGCATGGTTACTTCACACCTTGTTTTGTGATCCTCGGCATCCCAGACACAAAACTTGAAGGGCAAACTCGAGATTGAAACATGACATTAAAGAAAGTTCAATGAATCTCAAAGAATCTAGGAGTTTCTAAACCAATTAAAACCTAATTAAAATTTCGTTTTTCATGGTGGAAATTGGTGAATCGTCATTCACCTACCTTCAAATATCTTATAGCTTAGATTACGGCATACCTCTTCTAAGTTATAATATATAGTGATTGGATCCTAGCCTTAATATTACATTTGGGTGTTTTATTAAGGACTCTCTTAATATCTAAACTAATCTTGTCCTCTTCCTTCAGATGACTTCAAACAATGCTGCTTCTGGCTCGAATCCTAATGGCTCCTTCACCCTTATGAACTTGTGTGGGAAAGTCACTTTTGATGGATCCAACTTCAATGAATGGATCAGAAACATCAGGATGATTACCCACTATGAGGACAAAGAATATGTCCACGACAAGGAGCTTAAGGAGATTGATGAGACCACTGCAACTCCCCAGGAGATCGCTGACTTTCAGGAACATGAAAGGGATGCTACCAAAGTGGCATGCATCATGATGGCCACGATGACAGCGGAACTCCAAAAGTCCTATGAGGACTTCTACCATTTTGAAATGCACCAAGATCTGATGGAAAGATACCATCAAAGTGCATGACAAGAGAGGTATGAAATCATCTGCTCCATGATAACAACCATGATGAAGGACGGGGAATCCGTCACAAGTCACATGCAGAAAATGCAAAGGCATGTGGATTGGTTACTGAAACTTAATGTGAAGTTCCCTGAGGAGCTTGAAATAGATATCATTTTGCACTCCTTACCTTCGTCCTATGATCAATTCCGCATGACATATCACATGAATAAGGAAGAGGTCACACTCAGCAAACTTCAGGGTCTTCTTGATGGGTTTCGAGCATTCTAACACTTCCTAAGTGTACATGCAACCCTAATAAACTTGGATCTATGTTTGTCTAATAATCATGCAAAGTTATTTTCCAAGGTTATGAACCTATCTAGCATACATGGGGTACAATTTTCTTTGTATAAAAGATAGAACTACATACCTTGTTGTTGAAAGTGTTCCTTGAAACCTTGTGAGCCTAGCACCTCAATTGTGATGCCTCAAATGCTTCACACAACACCAAATGCAAAGAATAAACTTGAGAGAATACTCTAACACATGCAAAATCGGCCAAGCCCTCTTGTTTCATAGTGTAACTGATTTTGGGGAGAGTTACATTGCTTATATAGTGTGTGACATTAGGTAAACCCTAATGTTCCATGACTCTTCATTTCTTGATCCATGGGTTAACTCCATGGAGCATCCATGGAGCACCTTATGAGTGGAACCCAACTTGATAATCCATGGAGCCTCTTAGCCCACTATATAAGATATGGAAGATTTACATAATCTACCCATATATTTAATTAGTTATCTTTTGATCACTTAATTAATTCTAAATTAATTCTTGATCAAAACTAATTAAATAATATTATTAATATATTAGAACTTATAATATATAAATAAACCATATGTGTTATTTCTCTCATTTAGTTTATCCAATTGCATGGTGCCATGCAACCCAAATGGACCATGCCAGGTCGGGTCAAGTACTTACCAGAAATAGTTATGGACTTAGACACCTTATCCAATAGTCTCCCACTTGGATAAGTCTAATAACTATAATTGCAATACTTCAGGAACCGATCAGCAATCGTAGCTCTGTCAAGGTCTCTCGAAACTGAGAAGATGTTGATATGCCATTTAAGATAAGTGATCATATAATCCTCTGTTCTAGATATCAGCCAGACAATTACATGGAACAATGTATTACTTATTGTCCAGTTGTTTGTTTCCCGATTCCCGATTTGTTTGACATAGAACTTAACTGAACACATCAACTTAGTTCTGACCGGGCCCGGTACATAGGTCAAAACAAAATCATCGAGGGGCCCAGATATCAGCTTCTAATCCAAGAAGGAACAGATAAACTTCGACTCATATTTTTGTTCTACTACTAGTTGAATTATACACAAAAGCATGTTTTATAACATCGAGTTACCAATGCGTTTTCGTACAATCAATTCATAGGCAACAAATCATATCTCTAGGTTTGAAGACTTATATGATATTACCGTCTCACGATCACTCGAGATAAAATTCCATGAAGTGATTCTAGTGAGCGTGGGTTGATTCCAATACTCAGAACTTATGAGCAGTCATGAAGTGTTGTCTTATATCCTAACACCTACAACCAACTTCATGACAGTCTTACTTCATATCTACTTCCAACATATGACTGACTGTGGAAAATTTGAATAATATGTGAAAACACAACATACTATTCTAGAAGTCAGAACATGCAAAAGAAATTATAGTAAACGATTGAAAAAAGATAGCAACACATTACTCATGAATAAACACAACTTTTTTTCATCATCAAATGTCAATTACACTTTACAAATTTCATAATTTATCTAACTACTAAAACGTATATCATCCTTCAGCCCTATGCTCCGATCATGCTGGAGATGCTTAACCCTACTCAGTCCCTTCGTGAGGGGATCTGCTGGATTCTCATCCGATGATACCCTCTTTGCCACGAGGATTCCTTCTTCTATGCGATGTCTGATAAAATGATATTTTGTATCGATGTGTCTGGATCTCCCGTGATCCCTTGGTTCCTTGGCTAAGGCAACAACACTTTCACTATCATAGAAAATTTCCATGGGCTCCTTTAAAGCTGGTACTACTCCAAGGTCTCCTATGAAGTTCTTCAGCCATATAGCCTCCTTTGCTGCCTCGCTCGCTGTTATGTACTCTGATTCACAAGTGGAATCAGCCACTGTCTCCTACTTGGAACTCTTCCAAGTGATTGCTCCTCCATTTAGGGTGAAGAACCAGCCCAACTGAGAGCAGACATTATCCCTATCAGTCTGGAAACCAGCATCACTGTACCCTACAACTCTCAAGTCATCACTCCCACTGAGGGTAAGGACCCAGTCCTTAGTCCTCCGTAGGTACTTCAGGATATTCTTTACCTCAGTCCAGTGAGCCTTACCAGGGTTCCCCTGATACCTGCTAACCATGCTCAAGGCAAAGGCTACATCAGGTCGAGTACAAGTCATAGCATACATAATCGAGCCTACTGCCTAAGCATAAGGCATTCGACTCATTTCTGCTATCCCAGCCTCAGTACTAGGGCTTTGTGTCTTACTCAATCTGGCATTACTCTGGATGGGTAACTCTCCTTTCTTGGAGTTCTGCATGCTGAATATCTTCAACACCTAGTCCAAATAGGTGCTTTGACTAAGTCCAATTAGTCTTTTACTCATGTTTCTGAAAATCCTTATCCCTAGAATATAGGCAGCTTCACCAAGGTCCTTCATAGCGAAACACTTCCCAAGCAAGGACTTTTCTTCCTGCAGGGTTCGGATGTCATTTCCTATGAGTAGTATGTCATCCACATACAGTACCAAAAGGCTGACTATGCTCTCACTAGCCTTGATATAGACACAAGATTCATCTTCACTCCTAGAAAAGCCAAATTCCTTGACTTTCTCATCAAAGCAAAGATTCCATCTGCGAGGTGCTTGCTTTAATCCATAATGGATTTCTCAAGCTTACACACTCTATTAGGATACTCGTTACTGGCAAAACCTTCTGGCTGACTCATGTAAACATCTCCAGTCAACTTTCCATTAAGGAAAGCGGTTTTGACATCCATTTGCCATATTTCATAGTCATGAAATGCAGCTATGCTAACATAACCCTAATTGACTTAATCTTGGCTACTGGAGAAAAAGTCTCATCATAATCCACTCCAGGAGTTTGAGAGAAGCCCTTTGCAACCAGTCGAGCCTTATAAGTGTGTACATTACCATCCATGTCGGTCTTCTTCTTGAAGATCCATTTGCACCCTACAGTCTTACGACCTGGTACATTTTCAACCAAGTTCCAAACTTGATTGTCATACATGGATTGTATCTCGCTATCCATAGCCTCTTTCCATTTAGCAAACTCAGGGCTTGCCATGGCTTCCGCATAGCCGTTAGGTTCATCCAAACCTACCAGTGTCTCATCATTAATAAGTGTCTCACCTTCCGCAGTAATATGGAAACCATAGTAATGCTCAGGTGCATTCCTAACTCTCGTGGAACGCCTCAGAGGTACATACTCATCAATTGACTCAACAGGAGTTTCCTCCTCAAGTTGAGGGCTAGGGTTTGAAGTTCCTTCACCACTTGATTCTTGATATTCTTCAAGGTCAACTTGCCTCCCACTGTCTCCTTGGCTTATAATGTAACACCGTGAATTTCAAAAAAAAATTTCGCATAATATAAAACATTTTCATTTAATTTTCATAAAACATCAAGTTTAAAACTCCAATCCATATCATACAAAATCCCAAGATCACATATCATAAAAATCCCATGCGTGTGTACAGATCAAGCCGGCGCCTTCCCACGGTCATCACTAGTACCTGAAACAAACAACACTAACACTGTAAGCACAAAGCTTAATGAGTTCCCCAAAATACCACACATAACACATATTAGCCACTCGAGGCTATAACTCTGTGGGTCCGTAGACCCTACTCTGTGAACCCACTAGTTCTTTCTCTGGGAACCTTCCGGTTCCAACTCTGTAAACATGCACAACATAAATCACATAGAAATAATGCAGTACAACACATAACATACATATAGCATACAAATACTCTGTCACATAACTCTGATTACCTACTCAAGGTAAAGTATAGTGAGAAGACTCACCTCGTATATCTCGATAACTCGCGAATCCTGGAAATCACTCGTGCTCGATCCACCGAGCTATAATCCTCCTATAACATCATATATCTCTAATTAACACTTTTACCACTAAGGTTGACTACCCCTATCAAGTCAACACTGGTCAACTCTGGTCAACAGTCAACGGTCAACTTTGACCAGACTCGGCGAGTCTATACGTGTTCACTGACTCTCTAGGATCCTCTCCTGACACATCGAGTACACCCCCAACTCGACGAGTCCCACCTGGCATGAATCGCGGGGCCACCACGACTCAACTCGCCGAGTCTCAAGAACAACTCGGCGAGTTCCAGCTCGAGTCAGTCCACCTGTCAACCCTCTCTAACTCTCCCTGACTCACTGAGTCAACCCTTAACTCAGCAAGACCACTCGCTGAGTGGTCAAGGACAATCATCATGCTACTCGCCGAGTCTGTTCTTCGGACTCGGTGAGTCCATGCCATGCATCAACTCAATCTCGCTTCTGAGGTCAGATCCGCTCCATCAACTCATAGATCTGGCCCTCCTAAGCACATTCATCACGTAAAGTCACAGTCTTGGCTACCATGCAATGCCTACAAGGCTTCTTTTGAAGAAATGACCTCTAAAATGGCAACCTAAGTCTCCAACCCAAAAGCAAGGACATAAAGCATGGCATTTGGGACTCTCTAGACCTACTAAGGTCCAGATCTAGGTACCATATCCCCATGGGACCTCTCACACTCCAAATACAAGGCAAAAAAGGCATGAAGAAACCCTAGATTTGACCATATCAACAAAAACACGAGAATAAGCTCTGAATGATACCTCAAGAAGCTTCCTCTAACGAAATGGAAGTAGATCCAAGCTCCCCAACTTTTCTAGCTTGACTTTCCCCTTCCTTTCTTGCAAACACACACAAAATTGGTGAATAATGGCCTCTTATCTCACTCACAAGAACTCTCAGCTGTTTTGGTGCTCTCAAGGTCAAGGTAACCGCAATGAAGGGCCATAAGGTCCTTTAAATAGGGCTTAGGACCGGGAAATTAGGGTTTCATTAAACAGCGCGGACTCGTCGAGTCCAGGCGCGAACCCGCGTCCAGAACCGCGATCCTACTCGGCGAGTTTGAGCTCCAACTCGCCAAGTCCCCTCACAAAACACCAAAAATATATGAATAAAAGATACCTGGAAATCCGGGCTGTTACATATAAACTCTCTCTCTCTCTCTCTCTCTCGAAAGACTCCTCTTCTTGCTAGAAAGACCACATTATCACTAGGTCTGTAGAAGAGGTAACCAAAGGATCTTTGTGGGTAGCCGATGAAAATACACCTCTAGCTTCGGGGTTCTAGCTTATCATGAGACTCGCGCCTCACAAAAGCCTCGCAACCCCAAATCTTGATGTGGTCTAGTTTGGGTACTTTACTAGTCCACATCTCGTGAGGAATTTTGGCAACTTTCTTTGTAGGGACTAGATTAAGGATATGGGCGGCAATATCTAAGGCATACCCCCAGAATGAGATTGGTAGCGAAGCTCGACTCATCATGGAATGAACCATATCCAACAAGGTTCGATTACGCCTCTCATCTACACCATTCAACTGCGGTGTCCTGGGAGGTGTCAATTGTGAGAGAATCCTACATTCCCTAAGATCTTCGAGGAACTCTGAACTAAGATACTCACCACCTCTATCGGATCGAAGCATCTTAATGTTCTTGCCCAATTGATTCTTGACTTCCTTTTTAAATTCCTTAAACCTTTTGAAAGTCTCTGACTTATGCTTGATTAAGTAGACATATCCATATCTACTGTAATCATCAGTAAAAGTCAAATAATAACGATTAGCATCCCTTGTGGCATGTTTGAATGGTCCACACACATCCGTGTGTACATGGTCCAACAAACCTTCACCCCTCTCACAGGAACCTGTGAAGGGAGACTTTGTCATTTTTCCAAGTAAGCATGATTCGCAACTATCATCTGACTTTAGGTCAAATGACTCCAAGACTCCATCCTTTTGGAGTTGGCCTATGCGTTTCTTGCTTATATGTCCAAGACGACAATGCCATAATGATGCTTTATCCAAGTTATTATTATTAGGAGAATCAATACACAAAACAGTATTTCCTAAGCTATCAACCACAGATACAGTTTCATACACACCATCACAAGGTAATGCTTTAAAATAAAGAATATTATTAAAGAAAGCATGAATCGAACCAACTTCATTATCAAATGAAAAGGTAAAACCTTGTTTATACAATGCATGAAAGAAAATAATATTTCTTGCCATTTCAGGCGAATAACAACATTTATTCAAATCTAAACTAAACCCACTACTTAGCGATAAAGTATAAACTCCAATCTTGGTGACCGGTGAAGCTTTCCTGTTTCCCATGATCAAGTTTATTCTTCCTTGCTCCACATTCTCACTTCTTCTTAGTCCCTATAAATCAGAACATATATGAATACCACAACCGGTATCAAGGACCCATGAGTTAGAATGGGGTGAGTTATTAGATAAGATAGTGTAAATACCTGCATGGTTGGGTTTGACTTTCCCATCCTTCACATCTTGCTGGTACTTTGGGCAGTTCCGCTTCCAATGTGCCTTTTCATGGCAATAGAAGCATTCAACTTCTTTTGGGTTAGAAGAAGGAGTGATGAAACAATTCTTGGTTCCACTTGAAGAAGAGCCTTCAAGGGTCCTAGCCTTGGTACCCTTCGAAGAAATCTTTCTCTTCTTCCCTCGTCCTTTCCCAATTGCCAAGACAGGGGCGGAGTTGGTAGGAGTAGGAGTAGTAATAACTGTTGAGAGTGACCTATTCCCTGTTCATGTGGTATGTCATGCGGAATTGATCATAACATGAAGGTAAGGAGTGCAAAATGATATCTATTGCAAGCTCCTCGGGGAAGTTCACATTAAGCTTCAACATACGGTCCAAGGCTAGGACCGGGAAAGGACGAGGGAAGAAGAGAAAGATTTCTTCGAAGAGTACCAAGGCTAGGACCCTTGATGGCTCTTCTTCAAGTGGAACCAAGAAAGGTTTCGTCACTCCTTCTGATTCAAAAGAGGCTGAATGCTTCTATTGCCATGAAAAATCACATTGGAATCGGAACTGCCCAAAATACCAGCAAGATGTGAAGGATGGGAAAGTTAAACCCAACCATGCAGGTATTTACACTATCTTGTCTAATAACTCACCCCATTCTAACTCTTGGGTCCTTGATACCGGTTGTGGTATTCATATCTGTTCTGATTTGCAGGGACTAAGAAGAAGTGAGAATGTGGAGCAAGGAAGAATAAACTTAATCATGGGGAATAGGAAAGCATTACCTGTCACCAAGATTGGAGTTTATACTTTATCGCTAAGTAGTGGGTTTAGTTTAGATTTGAATAAGTGTTGTTATTCGCCAGAAATGGCAACAAATATTATTTCCTATCATGCATTGTATAAACAAGGTTTCACCTTTTCATTTGATAATGAAGTTGGTTCTATTAATGCTTTCTTTAATAATGTTCTTTATTTTAAAGCATTACCTTGTGATGGCATGTATGAAACAGTATCTGTGGTTGATAACTTAGGAAATAATGTACCGTGTATTGATTCTGTTAATAATAACTTGGATAAAGCATCATTATGGCATTGTCGTCTAGGACATATAAGCAAGAAACGCATAGCCCAACTCCAAAAGGATGGAGTCTTGGAGTCATTTGACCTAAAGTCAGATGATAGTTGCGAATCATGCTTACTTGGAAAAATGACAAAGTCACCCTTCACATGTTCTTGCGAGAGGGGTGAAGGTTTGTTGGATCTTGTACACAAGGACGTGTGTAAGCCCTTCAAACATGCCACAAGGGATGATAATCGTTATTATTAGACTTTTACTGATGATTTTAGTAGATACAGATATGTCTACTTAATCAAGCATAAGTCAGAAACCTTTCAGAAATTCAAAGAGTTTAAGCAAGAAGTGGAGAATCAGTTGGGCAGGAACATTAAGATGCTTCGATCTGATTCTAGTGGTGAGTATCTTAGTACTGAGCTCCTTGACTATCTTAAGGAATGTGGGATTATATCACAATTGACACCTCCTAGGACACCACAGTTGAATGGTGTAGCTGAGAGGCGCAATCAGACCTTGTTGGACATGGTTCGTTCCATGATGAGTCGAGTTTCGCTACCAATATCATTTTGGGGGTATGCCTTAGAGACTGCCACCCATATCCTTAATCGAGTCCCTACAAAGAAGGTTGCCAAAACACCTCTCGAGATGTGGACTGGAAAATTTCCCAATATAGACCACATCAAGATTTGTGGTTGTGAGGCTTTCGTGAGACGCGAGACTCACGATAAGCTTGAACCCAAAAGTGAAAGGTATATTTTCATCGGCTATCCACAGAAATCCTTTGGCTACATCTTCTACAGACCCAGTGATAACGTGGTCTTTGTAGCAAGAAAAGGATTCTTTAAAGAGAGAGAGAGAGAGAGAGAGAGAGAGAGAATTCATGAGTCAAGGAGACAATGGGATGCAAATTGACCTTGAGGAACTTCAAGAGTCAAGTGATGAAGGAACCTCAAACCCTAACCCTCAACCTGAGGAGGAAACTCCTGTTGAGCCGACTGAAGAATCTATTGTTGGATTAGTGTCTAAGTCCATAAGTATTTTGGTATGTACTTGACCCGATGGTGCATGTGTTGGGTTTTGAGCATTCTAACACTCCTATGGTGTACATGCAACCCTATAAACCTTGGATCTATGTTTTCTCTATTATACATGCAAATAAGAACTTTCCAAGGCTTTAATCCTAACTAGCATATTATGATGTTCTTAATCTACAAAGTACTAGTTAGAGGACATACCTTTTGATGTAGCTTGATGTCTTCAAGCTTTAAGAGCTTAACCCCAATAGTGTGTGTGGCAACCCGATATTTCAACTCCTTGTAAGGACCAGAATGGGTCAAGTATTGTAACCGCTTCTAAGTAATAAAATTTACTTTCATAATAAAACGTACAAATAGTTCTATTTAATTTCCTTCTATGATTAAATGTCTTTGAACCATGATCGTATGTGAAAAGAACGCCCAAATCCGACTTCATATAGCGAAGATGTGATTTTTCCAAGTTCGGCTTAGCAACAGACCGCTAAAAACTCGAATCGGAGATCGAGCGACTTTTGGCCGGAATGACCTAAACGAGAATCGAAGGTCTCGACAATGGTATTCCAGCGGTAAAAAGTCTGGCAAAAACCGACATCAGATAAAGAAGTTATGAATTTTCTAAGAAATTCCTTAAACACGATGGATTTTTAATAAATAATAAAAATATAATTTTGGAATTTGCCGACGGTGTCTAAACGAAAGTTGTAGAGCGTAGTCTCACCTACGCGAGGATATAAAGACCATCGAAAACGGAGTTCGTATGAAGAAGATATGGATTTTTGAAGTTTATTAAATAAATTATTTATTTATTTAATTCAAAATTCGGATATTATCCGAAGGGGAGTCAGCATCCTCCTCCGAAGTACGCGCTGCGTACTCCTGTACGCCCCGCGTAACCGAGAGGATTGGCCTCGGATCGTCCACGTCGCCATATCCGAGGAATCCGATCCATCCGACCCGTCCGACCCGTCCGACCCGACGTCCCATCTGACCCGGCGTCCCATCCGACCCACCTCCCCAGCAACCCGTCCCATCCGACCCGAGAACCCAACAACCCGTCCCATCCGAACCGAGGCAGTCGAGGCTTCGGTCATGCATGACGTACGCGTACGCAGCGCGTACGAGCGTACGCCCCGCGTACCGAGGCAGACCAGCCTTCCTATAAATAGAATGCGAGGGTTTCCAAAGAAAGGGTTCATTTCTCTTCTCTCTCTCTCAACTTTGCCTCGTTTTCCGTGTCCGTTCAAACCCGAAGCTCTGGTCTTTTTGGCTCAAGTCCCGAAGGTCGATTTTACTCCCGAGATTCCCGAGAATCCCGAGGAAAATCCGTTTCCCGAGACGAAACTCTGCCCGGTTTTCCATCTCGCTATCTTCAAACTTTCAAGTGAGTTTCATACCCCTAAATCAACCTTTTTAATTAGTCTAAATACTTTATTATGCTTTCAAAGGGGGGGATTACAAGTAAAACACACGAGTATTATCGTGCGTTACATAAAGAAATTCTTTTATATACTGTTATATATTCAAATCACATGCGATTTATAAACATTTAAAGGAACTTATATATATATGTATATATGTATATATATAACATATGTTACAATAGCATTTTACCTTTTAAAATATAATGTTCTTGTAATGCATGTATAAACTAAACTATTCTTAGATTTTTCTTGTCTATCCTAGACTCTACACCCAAAAATCTATACTTTCATAAACAAGCGATTCCTTTCTCAATGTTTCTAAACAAACAAGACACGCTTTTTGGAAACTATAATAGGTATGGTTTTACGAAACAAATTTCTAACTCTTATGTAGTAGAATCACATATTTCAAGAAGTTCACTTTCGTGTACAAGAACAAACGTAACATTTTAACAAGTAGATCTGTTTTTATACCACGGATTTGTGAGACACTAACTTCATGTACGTTCAAGTACACATTTCAAGTCCTGTATTATATACCAGAATCCCTTGGAGGGGGAGCATGGTGTTTGTGTATAGATCTATACGGGCTTGACAAACCCGCGCCCTGACTGTTAGCTGCAGTCCACCGTTTGGGGTGACAAACGTCATAACATTTCAACGCCTGAAGAACGTTGTGTATAGGCATTCAGAGTCAATAGTATGGTTATAAAACTCACAAGGGGTATTAAAATGCATTGATTTACAAGGTTTTCAAATTCATTGGTTCTTTTACATTTACATACATTTTAGAAACAAACATTGGTCTTGAGTGAAGGCTACTTTTATACTAGTAGAAAATATTGGATTTTCTAACCACAAACAAACGAAGATAAAACATTTCAGTTCATTCAAACATTGTCACTTAAATACTTATGAAATTCACCAGCTTAAATGCTGATCTACTCTTTCAAAATTACTTGTATGTCCCAGGGAATCAGTAATTTCAGGTATTCATTTCGCTTTTGATGAAGGGATGCTGCGGCGCCAGTTTAATCTCGTATTTTGACATCATATTGTAATTGAGTTTTGAACATGTAACTTTTGACAAATGTAAACTTTCAATTATATATATGATGGTTGTATTGCTTTCTTTACTATGTATTCATTTGTTACGTTACCACATGAAGTCATCCGCCCCCGAACGTTTCCGCCGTTCAGGATTGGGGGTGTGACAGTGTGGAAGCCTCAAGTGGAATCACAAATCACCAAGACACCTTGGAAGACTTTAGAGAATATGAATACTTGGTTCTCTCTTAGTAAAATCGGCTAGCCCTCTTAGTGTATCCACACTAGTCCAATTTCACCAACCAAAGACATCTTTACATAGTATGGAGGATTAGGGTTAAACCCTAATACCCATGACCTTTCATTTCCTAGGATCCATGGGTTAAACACTCCATGGACTATCCATGAAAGCTTAGCCCAACCAAAATGAACTTGGCCCATTCCATATATATAAGAGTCCATATTTAATTAGTTCCTTTTGATCACTTAATTAATTATAAATTAATTCTTGATCAATACTAATTAAATAATATGATTCCATATTAATATATTAGAACTTATAATATATTAATATTAATCATAAACATACTATTCTCAAAAGATTATCCATATAAATTGTGTCGGTGAAGTGCAACCCAAATGGACCATGCCGGGTCGGGTCAAGTACATACCAAATATAGTTATGGACTTAGACATTAATCCAACAGTCTCCCACTTGGATAAGTCTAAAACTATTATTGCGTATGACTTCAAATTTAACTGGCAATAGTAGCTCTTAAAGCTGCTGTCGAACTCTGATCTTGTCAACGAACTTGTCCATTAGATAAGGGATCATATATTCCTCCATTCTAGATATCATATGGACTGAGACATGGATTATAATCATTCTCTCTGTCCATTTGTTGTTTCCCGATTTCCGATTTATGACGACTGACTAATTGAACAAATCAAATCAGTCATGGCCCGGCCGAGCACTTCCATTTGTCATCATCAAATCATCGAGGGGCCCACAGATATCGCTTTTATCCCGAAGGTAAAAGGAACGGATAAACTTCGACTCATATGGCTTGTTCTACTACTTGTTGAATCATACACAAAGGCACGTTTTATAACACCGAGTTACCATATGCGTTTTCGTGCAATCAATGTACTATCAACTCATAGTAACAACTCATATCTCTAGGTTTGAAGAATATAAGATATTATCGTCTCATGATCACTCTTGATAAAATCCATGAAGTGATTCCAATGAGCGCGGGTTGAATCCAATACTCAGAACTTATGAGCACTCATGAGTGTTGTAGCCCTTTTTCCAACACCTTAGACCTCTACAAGCCAACTCATGATAGTCTTAATTCATATCTACTTCCAACATATGACCGACTGTGGATGGTTTGAATAACTTAGTCATTCCGGAAGAATAACCTAGTTTATTCGGGAAGTCAAAACATGCAAAATGAAACACAATAATAATTGAATCCAATATGGTATCAACACTTTGAACATAAATAAAACACCTTTTATTTATCACCATATGATTACACATTATTCATTGTATACTGTTTCAGCTATTAACTTTATTCTTGAATTTAAAACAATAGTTGTCCCATGCTCCAAGCATGTACACTATGTTTTCTTAAACACTAGTCATGCCATACACCAAGTATGCATACTATGTTTGTCTATGATCTTTACTTTGTGAACTAGATCAATTGAACATAACTTCAATGATTCTTTTTTCACACTCCCAAATCCTTATCGCAAATGCAAGAATTCCAAATTCATGCCATTTACTGTAATCTGTTAGATTCTAAACTTATATGCATTGATCCTCTTGTAATGATTATGCACAAACTCACAAAGACTTGGCAACAATCATTACAGAGAATTCCAAAGGAGATCAACTCCTTGGAAACATCCTTCTTGCATTAAGTTTCCTTAATCTTACACAGATTGAAATTTCTAACTTTGAAACATTTCCAGATTCCATTTTGACTATCACTTCTGAACAAGAGTTGCCTCCTTACAGATTATGTCAATATGGTCCTTCCAGAATTATCACTATACTTCCAACTGTCCTTGAGCAACCAATCTTTGGTAAACCTTAGATTGTTCTCGACAATTGTTTAATCCTTTTAGTCATATCCAGTTCTAAACCTTTTCCCTTCTTAATGCCCCAAGCATTTGGAAAATTTTAGAAAGGATGAATATAGCACATGTAATCGAACCTATATCCGAAGCATATGGGACACGATTCATGATGTCTCACATAAAGACTAAACCAGTCTTTTGCTATAACATTTCCATTTCTATTTGCCAAGTTCTCATAATTCAGATTATGAAAAGGGATGCCGTAATCATAATCGAATTTTAGAACGCAAATAATGGACCCATATACAAAATTTCCTTATGTTGAGCCACTCCAACATGAAATTCATATATATCCTTGACTAAATGATTAAAACCTCACGATCTAAACTTATAGATTTGAGATGAAGTATAATTTCCTCTCCCTTAATTATAGCAAAACAACTTTTTCAACCCCTGCAACCTCACGAATTGAAACTTTTTGTTTTTCTATAATTAACATTGCTAACTTGCAATATTTATCATAATTATCATGCTCCCACTAACATGATGATTATTAGCATAACACTTATGCTCCCACTAGCTTTGACATGTTCTTAGAAATCACCTGGACTTCTAGAAATCAATACTTCATTGACTTTCTTACCAAAGTTCAGATTTCTGATGCTAGATTGTTTTGATAAAACTTTATCAAAATCATACACCTTCCCTTAGATAGCACACTTGTGTGTCTAAACAATTATGAAGAGGTATGCCGTAATCATAATGGTTAGACCTTTTTGCCACTTCTCACAAGTCCAGGTTAGTGTGCCGGTTAACCACACACGCTCCACTAACGACTTTGAGAATGCAAATATCACAATTGCTATCTAGATAAAATCTACTTAGTGAAAGTGTTTCCTCACCATCATTTTCATGAATCGGAGAGAAACCTTATGAAACTTAGATTTAATGGTGTATGTGTTCTTATCCATGTGAATTGTCAAAATCATAGTCACAAGATAAGGATAATGACAAATCCAAACTCATATGGACTGAACTCAATCTTAATTTCTTGCCACCTGGCAGCTCAAGGGCCTACCATTGCTTCCAAATTGTTGTGCAACAAATTGAGAACTCTAAGAACTCATATGCAAAGGCAACTTTAACTGGAATGGGCACAGAATATGTCAACACGATAGGTTATGAACCTCAAGTTGTGTGCTAGTGAAAAACTTCAGGTTCCATTCTTGATTAGTTCTTGAGACTTTCAAGACCTTTCAGACTCCCACTGTCCTCTTGACATATAAGACTCCCTTGTCAAACATCCAAGAGATAGTGCGGATTCTAATCAAGACAAACACTTCACACAATTGGCCTAAGTTGGTCTTTGTTTTATCCAAAACATCACAACTTACCAATTTCAAATGTACTAGAGTAGAAAACTTTTACTCTTACATTTGACAAGTGTTTTAAACCTTCTTTTGAGACATGTCACTCAAGTTACAATCTTGGAGTATGACTCTAAGACTTGTATTGGAACGAAGTATGACTCATCTTCTTGATTTAACCATTTCAACAATTCAAGATCCCTCTTCTTAGTCATAAGAATGCACTAAGATTTCCTTAGAGAACTAATTGTGCTATGGTTTCTTAATCATTAAGATGATCACAAAACTGATACTAAAGTACTCTCCCATCTTTTTAGATTTGAGAAACTTTTATCCTTCTGCCTAAGTTGATTCTTCTTATTCGCTCTGCCATACATTGGGACCTTTTCCAATGTCTCAGAGTTACACTTAAGCTTGTAAGTATAATCATATTTATTGAGCTTTAGTAAACCATGACAAATAGTCTTATCAATCTTTTGTGGTGGACTTAATCAGTGCACAAGAATGTGTACTCGATCCCTTAGTCCTTTACTTGACTCACACATCCATGTGACCGAGTAATTAGTCTTAATTTTCCAATACTTGAAAGTTCTCATTCATCATGCTATACAACTTGCATGATTCCAAGTTCCGGTCCAATTGAAACTTGGGTGATGAGAATCTTTCCTTATTTGGTAAATCTAGACATTACCACAAATGAAAGAATCAATTTCATATTTCCACTCTTGCTCTTAATGGAATCATATAAGCAACAATTTTTCCTTAAATGCCATTGTAAGGATATTTTAAAATAAATAAAATCAAAAAAATTTTCTTTTATTTTAAAACTTTGCGGAAAAACTTATCCTTACAATCCATATGAAAACTTGTTGTCATCTATTCCTAAGCAATATCTCATAACTCCTAAGAAGTAGCTGAAGAATCCGATTTTTCAAACTATGCGATAGAAATCCATCTATGCGATCAGATTCAGCATATTCTTTCTTTAGATTTCTTCACTTTTCTTTGATTCTTAAAACATCACCATGTGACCCAGTCACATCATGTATCAAGAATCTCAAAATAGAAACTTAACAGAGTTAGATAGTGGACTTTACCTGAAGTAGAGTCAAACTTATTGACTTTAACATCCTTAGGTAAATCTGGCAGCTTCGCAACCAATGCCCCTTCCTTTGGCAATATAAACATATGGACCCTTTGATAAAGGTACAAGGGACTATCATAGACTTAGCTTTTCTCTTTACCATTTGGTCAACCGAGTTGACTATGGCCGATCCCTTTACCATTGGGAAGAGAATGCTTTTCTGGATTTCCTGTGTCACTATTGTCAATGTCCATCAAGTTTTAAGGAAGTTGATCTTAACAAATAGATAAGATCATTAAGGGTCTTGTCATAGTCTGTTTCATAGGTGTCCCAAAGGAACTCACTATGTGACTTAGAAAGTGATTGAACCAGCAACTTTCTCAAGACTTTGACACCCAACTCTCCCGACTTGTCAATATGTGACTACATCTCAAAGATGTGATCACACCTAGACCTTGCCTTGCCAATAGGGATTGAGTGACCTTGAACTTGTGGGTTAGGGAGAATAATTGGAGGAGGTGAAAGAAGTATGATTTCCATGAGACATCATCTTCATTTAGGAAAGCTTGTTTCAAGAGATTTAGGAAGATCATAAATGTCTAAACCAGACATCTTTTGGGAGATATTCAAGATAGTTGATCTTAAGTCCTTAATATAACACCCAATATGAAATCTTAAGGCTAGGACCCAACAAACTATTTTATAACTTAGAAGAGGGATGCCGTAATCCAAGCTATAAAATATTTGAAGGTAGGTGAATGACGATTCACCAATTTCCACCAAGATAAACGAAATGTATTATTAGGTTTTAATTGGTTTTGAAACTCCTAGATCTATTGAGATTCATTGAACTGTTCAAAGGCATGTTTCAATCTCGAGTGTGCCCTTCAGGTTTTGTGACTGGGATGCCGAGGATCACAAAACAAGGTGTGAAGTAACCATGCAAATCACTTGGTACCCTTAATAAATTACCCCTCAATCGATGTGCCGGTTAACCACACACGCTCCATCGATACTATGATAAATATTAAGTCACCCTTTACCTACCTTGTTAAGTCCAAGTTAGTGTGCCGGTTAACCACACACGCTCCACTAACGACTTAGACAAAGTGTAAAGTGTAATTTCATGGGTTAGCACCTTATTCACATTTTTCCTAAGTAACTAAGATTGGGTATTATTAAGAGTTTAGTTACTTAGTATTATCATTAATACTTTTAATGAATGAGAATTATAGTCTTGTCAAACCCATTCGGCTAACGACCCTCCACCGGTCAAGCAAGCGGTGGGTGAGAGTGGACACCCATTAAGTTGCCATTTTATAGGCAACAACCTTATACCCACCTTATAGACCGGCTTCGTGAATGATGCGTACTAGCGGTAAGACTGACTTTACTCTTATACATATATATATTATTAACTTATAATATTATAAAGTATAAGGGTTGAATTTTAACTTTTAAAATTCTAAGGGCTAACTTGGAATTAAAGTATTCATAAGAGAAAACTTTACAAATTCCAAAACATGAGGGCAAATTTTGAAACTATTCAAAACTAATTAATTCCATAACTTATGTGTTTAAAGTAGTTTTAATCCAAAAACTCTTCAAGTTCCATAACTTGAGGACAAGTTATGGAAGACTTTAAACTAATAAAAGAATTAACTTTTCTTTATTTTATAACTTATGGAATTAATTAAGGTTACACCTTTTTTTATTTTATTTTATTTTATTAAATGAAGAGACTCTTGGTCCTCCATAACTTGAGGACAAGTTATGGAGTCATAAAACCATTTAATTAGAACTAGACTCTTCATTTTTGTAACCTTTGCCAATTTTTATGAGTTTTATGATTCTTAAATGTGACTTTTCATATAACTTGAGGACAAGTTACAAAAACACATTTTAGAATCAATTATTAGATTAATTTGGATTAAAACCAACTATCACATAATTTTATTTATTAATCTAAATTCACTCATAAAACAAGGTAACACAAAAAACTTTTGGTGATCCATAACTTATTCTTAAGTTATGGAATCCTTTAAAACATTAACACCAAATTTTGTAACTCCATAAAAACTTTGAATCATTTTTTTTAAAACCTTTTCATATCCATAACTTATGGAGGTTTCAAAAAATAAAACTCTTTAGATCAAACTTTTAAAACTAATAAAATAATCATATTATTTTATCTTTTATTAAATTTGACCTAATTCAAATCATAAAGCAAATTATTCAAATTTTACAAATAATTAGTTTTTCACAAGAACAAGTAATTATCTTAAAATTTGACAAACTTCATGTTTTTTTTTTTCAACTTTGAAAATAAAATATTTGCATCAATATAACAGAAAACAACCCGTGGCTCTGATACCACTGTTGGGTTTTGAGCATTCTAACACTCCTATGGTGTACATGCAACCCTATAAACCTTGGATCTATGTTTTCTCTATTATACATGCAAATAAGAACTTTCCAAGGCTTTAATCCTAACTAGCATATTATGATGTTCTTAATCTACAAAGTACTAGTTAGAGGACATACCTTTTGATGTAGCTTGATGTCTTCAAGCTTTAAGAGCTTAGCCCCAATAGTGTGGAAGCCTCAAGTGGAGTCACAAATCACCAAGACACCTTGGAAGACTTTAGAGAATATGAATACTTGGTTCTCTCTTAGTAAAATCGGCTAGCCCTCTTAGTGTATCCACACTAGTCCAATTTCACCAACCAAAGACATCTTTATATAGTATGGAGGATTAGGGTTAAACCCTAATACCCATGACCTTTCATTTCCTAGGATCCATGGGTTAAACACTCCATGGACTATCCATGAAAGCTTAGCCCAACCTAAATGAACTTGGCCCATTCCATATATATAAGAGTCCATATTTAATTAGTTCCTTTTGATCAATTAATTAATTATAAATTAATTCTTGATCAATACTAATTAAATAATATGATTCCATATTAATATATTAGAACTTATAATATATTAATATTAATCATAAACATACTATTCTCAAAAGATTATCCATATAAATTGTGTCGGTGAAGTGCAACCCAAATGGACCATGCCGGGTCGGGTCAAGTACATACCAAATATAGTTATGGACTTAGACATTAATCCAACAGCATGGTCCTTTTGGGTTGCCTTCACCAAAGCAACTTGATAAGATGAATTATGGAGAGAAAGGATTAAATATAATTTATTAATATATTATGAGAATAATATATTAAAGGAGAAATCATATTGTTTAATTAATATTAGTCAAGAATTAATAAGAATTAAGTTTGTGGCTAAAAGACATTAATTAAACTTAAGAGACTAGAACTGTCAATTGTGTGATAGTTGAATATTGGGCTAATGGACTCCATATTAGAGGAGTGGACGAATTCTATGGGGGAGACCCATTAGAAATCGTCCAAGGCCTCTAAGGAGGGAGTCCATGGGTTGCTTAGGGCCTAAGCATCCAAATTAGGGTTTCCTTGTTAGATAACCCTAACAGCCTCACTATTTAAAGGACCCTTAATCCCCAAAAACGTGGTGAACTTGTTCTTTAGGGTTTCCACACGTTTTGGGCAGCCTCCTCTCTCCTTATTCTTCATCCTCTTGCTCTTGGTGTTTGTGAGCCATTAGAGGAGTGACATTTGTGACTCTAAGCTTTCTAAAGTCATTACAAGGAGGATTTGAGATTGTTATTGCTACATAACAATCAAGGTAAGATCTAAACCTATTTCTTATGTTAATATGATTACTTGTATGCTAGAACTAGGGTTTAAAGTCTTGGATGAATTGCATGTACAATAGAGAAACCTAGATCCAAGAATTAGGGTTGCATGAGCACATAGGATGTTCTTATGGCTAAAACCCATCAGTGATTATCAGATCCAGGTTGGTTTCTATTGTATTGATGCCTTGTTTATTTGTTCATGCCTAAAAAATTCGATTTTTGTGAGTCTGCCTGATGAACTCGGCGAGTCCTATTGTGGACTCGGCGAGTAGCGCTCAACTCGGCGAGTCCATATAGGAACTCGGCGAGTTCAAGCGTCAGAAAGAGGGGATTTCGGGATTTCTTGCTGTTTTTCTCATGGATACTTGCCTTATCAGTTTTAGGTCATTAAAATCTGATTTTTAACATATTTTTGAGTATATCCTTGATTAAACAAAAGATAATTACCAATTGATTAGATAATAACTTCCTTATATGATTAAAGTTTGATTATTTGTATTAATTGGGTAACTTATCTTGCAAGAAATTGTTTTAGGTCCAATTTAGATAATCATTAAATTAATCGTTTAATTTAAATTATTTGCTATTTGATCCTTTGTGTTTTGAAAAGTTTCAAACTTGCCCTCAAGTCTTGGAATTTAAATTTTGATTAAAAAGTTTGATTTTGAAATATTTAAATTCTAAATCCTAATGTTTTGAAATGTTTCAAAACTTGCCCTCAAGTTTTTGAATTTAAAAGTTGATTAAAAGTTTAATTTAGAAATGTTAAATTCTAAAACCCTAGTATAGTTTTGAAAAGTTCAAATCACACCCTTATGGTTTTATTAATTAATTAAAGTGTATAATTAAAAGAGATTTAGTAAATCCATAAAGTTTTGGTTTGCAATTTAATTAAATTAAAAGTATAATTATTAATTTAGACCACCTAGTATTTTAATAGTGTAAAATACACCCTATACTATATATAACATTAAAAGTCTAACATTATATATATATATATATATATATATATATATATATATATATATATATCTATATATATATATATATGAGTAAAAGTCAGTCTTACCGTTAGTAGGCCTCATTCACGAAGTTGGTCTATAAGGGGTGTTTAAGGAAATTGCCTATAAAATGGCGATTGAATGGGTATCCACTCTTACCCACCGCACTCTTGACTAGTGGAGGGTCGTTAGATGAACGGGTAGGATAGGACAGAAACCTTCCATTATAAGTATAATGAAGTATAAAAGTAACTAAATGCTTTCATAAAATTCCCAATCTTAGTTACTTTAGGCAAAAGTGAATTGATGCAATTCCATGAAATTACACTTTGTACCCTTGCAAAGACATTAGTGGAGCGTGTGTGGTTAACCGGCACACTAAATGGTTCTAAGCAAAGGCAGCAAAGGGTGACTCAATGTTTTGTCATAGTTCAGTGGAGCGTGTGTGGTTAACTGGCACATCGAATAGGTGACTGTAACATGTGGGGGCACCATGTAAGTTTGCATGGTTATTCACACCCTGTTTTGTGATCCTCGGCATCCCAGTCACAAATCGAGGGGCATATCCAGATTTAAACATGCCATTGAAGAGTTCAATGAATCTCAAAGGATCCAGGAGTTTTCAATACATTTAAGACTTAATCTGTTTTTCGTTTTTCATGGTGGAAAATTAGTGAATCGTCATTCACTTACCTTCAAATGTTTTGCAATTTGGATTACGACATCCCTCTCCCGAGTTGTGGAATATTGTGTTGGGTCCTAGCCCTAGTATATCATTTGGGTGATTTACTAAGGGCTAAATAAATCAACTAACTTGAATTCGTTTTCTCCCGTTTTGTAGATGTCAAAGTATGACAATCATGGTCTTTCCAAATTTCAAGGAAAAGGTGTTCCTGCTAAAATTAAGTTGTTCCACTATTCAAGTGAAGAATCAAAGTGGAATAGTTTGATTTCACTTCCTCCTCCTCCTCCCATTGTTCTCCCTAACCCACAAGATCAAAGAATTGAAAGGTTCAATGTCACTAAAGCCCTATTGGCAATGAAACATGAAGATGGTAAGCCTGTGTGTGCCTACGTTCTAGGAATGAAATCACACATCGATAGGTTGATTATGTTGGGTGCGTCATTCCCTGATAAGTTGGTTGTAGACTGGGTTCTACAGTCACTCCCTGAATCATATAATGAGTTCAAAAGAAAGTTTTATATGATGGATCATGACGCAAACCTCATTGACCTAACTTACATGCTCATTGCTGCTGAATCAGAAATGATTTGGAAAAGCAATGGAGCATATTTGTTGGGAAAGTCAACCAACCATGCTTCCTAGGACATTCTAGGAGAACTGACCTGCGTTTTTTACCAAGTGAAAGAGTGTTGGATACAAGTCTTCCCTAAGAGCCTGAAGAATCCAGAAGATGGGAGACTCAAAGAGTATGGATGTGCTTCAGGTAAAATCCACTATCTGACTCCATTAAGTTCCTATTCATTGATTCTTAATACATAATGTGATAAGATTACATTTGAATGTTTTGCAGGATCAGTGAAAAGAGAGGAAGCCTGATGGAAAAGCAAGATGAGTCTGATCACGAAAAGATGGATCTCGATCACATGGATTCGAAGATTAGATTTTGAGCTTAGAAAGTTATGATAGAGTTGTTAGAAATATTTGATTACATAGTCTTTCAGTTGATTTCGCATTATAAGGACAAATGTTTTCCGCTGCTTTTATGAATAAAATAAATTTTGTTTGACGTATTTATTTATTTATTTATTTCCTGCAATGAAATCGTTATGAAAAATTGATGTTTGCATATTTCTACAACGAATGGATGTGATTCTTAATTACGTTAATTGTGGAAATGTCAAGAATTTACCAAATAGGGAGAGTTTCTCATCATCCAAGTTTCAAGTGGATAGACACTTGGAATCATACAACAAGTATTGTATGATGAATGAGAAGTTTCATATTTGGAAATTAGACTAATTCGTTGACAAAGTGTCAAGTGAAGGACTAGGAGATCGAGTACACAAGGTTATGTGTTGATCAAGTCCACCACAAGAGTAACAAAGATATTCGTCACGATTTACTAAGGTTAAGTAAATATGATTACACTTATGAGATTAAGTGTAATTCTTAGTTGATTGAAAAAGTTTAAATCAATAGCAGAACGAATAAGAAGAATCAAGTAGGTAGTAGGATAAAAATTTCTCTATTCTAAGAAGAAGAGAGAGTACCTTTTATTAGGATATATCTTAATGATTAAGAACCATATCTCAATTGATCCTCTAAGTGAGTCTTTGTGCAATTGTATGTCTAAGAAGAGGAATCGAGAATTGAAGAAATGGTTAAATCAAGAAGTCAATCATACTTCGTTCCAAAACCAAATCTTAGAGTTAAGATTGTGACATTGAGTGACAAGTATTAGGAAGGTTGATAACATTCATCAAATGTGGAAACTTGTGATGTCTTGGATAAGACAAAGACCAACTAAGACCAATTTTATGAAGTGTTTTGCCTTGATAAAAGCTACACTAACTCTTGAATATTCGTTTGTCAAGAAATGTTCATTGAAAAAAGAATCTTAGATGTCAAGGAGTTAGTAGGAGTCTTAATGATCTTGAAAAGTTTCAAGAACGAATCAAGAATAAACCTTATCGATCATCACTAGCACACGACTTGAGGTTTACAACCGATCGTGTTGACACTATCTTGTTTTTGTGCCGTTCCAATTGAGTTAATTATTCATGTGAGTTCTATGAGTTCTCATTTGAATGCATAAAAGGCAAGGACCTTGATCAATGAAAAGTGAATTGATAAGAAAGGGTGATCTGCTTAACTACTTGGAAGACATGGTAGGCAGCCGTGTTACCATAAGGCAAGAAATCAAGATTAAGAAAGTTCGGTCCATAAGAGTTTGGATTTGTCACAAACTTTGGTTTTGACAAATTCGCATGGATAGGAACACATACACCATTAAAATCTAAGTGTCATAAGATTCCTTCCTTCATGAAGATGACTGTGAGGAAATGCTTTCCCTAAGAGAGATTTTAAGAAGATAGTGATTGTGAAATTGTATTCTCGAATTCGATTATGGTTACGGTATCCCTTTCCATAATTCGAATTGTGAGATTTGGCAATTAGTCTAAATTGTTTAAGACACACATATGAGCTATCTTGGATAAAGGTGTATGAGACTAAGAAGCTTAGATAAAAGATTATCAAAGCATTAAGTATTAGAAATATGAACTTAAGAAATTCAATAGGTATTGTTTTTCTGGAAGTTCAGTTGTTTCTGAATACATGTCAAAGCTAGTGGGAGCATAAGAGTTATGATTATTTGATAATAATCATCATGATAGTGGGAGCATAAATGTTGTGCATGTATGATTATTAAAACAAGTATTGCAAGTTAGCAATATTATTTATAGAAAACAAGAGTTATCCTTTGCAAAGTCGTAAGAGTTGAATAGTTGTTTTGCTATAATTAAGGGAGAGAATATTATGCTTCATTTCAAATCTAAAGGCTTAGGTTGTGGAATGTTAATAAATTTAGTCAAGGATACATAGTGTGTTCTTAAATTTCAATTATGATTACGGTATCCCTCTTCATAGTTTGAATTGTAAGAACGAGACACATAAAATATTATGGCAAAGTATCATATCTTTATGTAAGACATTATGCATCGTGTCCCATACGCTTCGGGTATAGGATCGATTGCAAATGCTATAATATTTGACCATTCTAAAATTTTCCAAATGTCTAGCGCATTTAGAGGGAAAAAGGACAAGAATCGGTTTTGACTAAGATAATTAAACAACTATCAAAGGACGATCCAAAGCTCGCTAAGGATTGGTCGCTTGTGAGTAGTTGGAAGTATGATATTGGATGGAGCATATCGACATTATTATGAATAGATAAGATTCTATTAAGAATGAGTTGTGATATGGTAAGTATGGAAAGGTTTCCATATTGGGAGTTGGATATTGAGAATCTATGTCTAGATTAGATACTTTTATGCAAAAGGATGTTCAAAGGAATGGGCTTTGAGTGAGGGACATCACATTTATGGAATTATCTTGTAACAATTTCCGATAGAGAGCTTTGTAATTCATTGGCAATAGTCATTGTGACCTTACTGCAGTGACATTACAAAAGGATCATTGCATAAAATGTTAGAATCTAACATATACTATAAGTGGCAAGAATTTGATATTCTTTCACTTGTGAAAAAGGATTAGGAGTTGTGAAATGAGTATGATAGGAAATGTGTTCATTTGATCTATTTCACAAAGTAAGGACCGTAGGTAAACATTGTGTACATGTTGAGAGCATGGGACAAGTGTAGTAATAATTCAAGTAAGAAGTTGATTACCCAAAACAACAAATAATGAGTAATCAATATGGTGATTAAATAAAATGTTTTATTTATGCCCAGAGTTTAGGGCCATATGGGATTAGTATTATTCTTGTGTTTCACTTTGCATGTTTTGACTTCCTGAATAATTTAATTGGTTCAGAACAGTCAAATTATTCAAACGGACCACAGTCGCTCATATGTTGGAAGTAGGTATGAATGAAGACTGTCGTGAATTGGTGTGTGGATTGTCTAAAGTGTATTAGACATAAGCAATTGTTTGCTGCAACGTTCATGAGTGCTTATGAATATGATTTGAGAATTGGATTAAACCCACGCTCACTTGGATCACTTCATGGATTTTTATCACGAGTGATTGGTAAGACGATAACATCTTATATTCTTGAAACCGAGATGTGTGAGTTGTATCTTGCGAGTCGGTTGCACATTGATAATATGTAAACGCACCAGTAACTTGGTGTTATAAAACATATTGTTATGTGTAATTCAGTAAGTAAGTGCAAGCGAGCAATGAGTCAAATTTTATCTGTTCCTTTTATCCAAAGTAGGATAAAAGCGATATATTTGGGCCCCTCGATGATTTAGTGATCGCACCTAAGTGCTTGGCCAAGCCGGGACTAAATTGATGTGTTCAATTGTAGTCTGTTGTCAGTCATCACAAATCGGAAGTCGGGAAATAGTATAGAGAGAATGATTGAGTTCGTGTCTCATATATATACGATATCTAGAATGGAGGAATATATGATTCCTTATCTAAATGACACGCGTATCTGATAAGATCAGAGTTGACAGCGGCTTTGGAAAGCTACGATTGCAGATCAAGATCTGAAGTCATACGCAGAATAGTTATTAGACTTATCCAAGTGGGAGACTGTTGGATTAGTGTCTAAGTCCATAACTATTTTGATATGTACTTGACCCGATGGTGCATGGTCCTTTTGGGCTGCCTTCACCAAAGCAACTTGATAGGATGAATTATGGAGAGAAAGGATTAAATATGATTTATTAATATATTATGAGAATAATATATTAAAGGAGAAATCATATTGTTTAATGAATATTAGTCAAGAATTAATAAGAATTAAGTTTGTGGCTAAAAGACATTAATTAAACTTAAGGGACTAGAATTGTCAATTGTGTGATAGTTGAATATTGGGCTAATGAACTCCATATTAGAGGAGTGGACGAATTCTATGGGGGAGACCCATTAGAAATCATCCAAGGCCTCTAAGGAGGGAGTCCATGGGTGGCTTAGGGCCTAAGCATCCAAATTAGGGTTTCCTTCTTAGATAACCCTAATAGCCTCACTATTTAAAGGACCCTTAAGCCCCAAAAACATGGTGAACTTTTTCTTTAGGGTTTCCACACATTTTGGGCAGCCTCCTCTCTCCTTATTCTTCATCCTCTTGCTCTTGGTGTTTGTGAGCCATTAGCGGAGTGAAATTTGTGACTCTAAGCTTTCTAAAGTCATTACAAGGAGGATTTGAGATTGTTATTGCTACATAACAGTCAAGGTAAGATCTAAACCTATTTCTTATGTTAATATGATTACTTGTATGCTAGAACTAGGGTTTAAAGTCTTGGATGAATTGCATGTACAATAGAGAAACCTAGATCCAAGAATTAGGGTTGCATGAGCACATAGGATGTTCTTATGGCTAAAACCCATCATCTATACCTCTGAGGCGTTCCACCCGAGTTAGGAATGCGCCTAAGCATTATTATGGTTTTCATATTACTGCAGAAGGTGAGACACTTATCAGTGATAACACACTAGTAAATCTACATGAGCCTAACAACTACACGAAAGCCATGGCAGGCCCTGAGGCTGCTAAATGGAAAGAGGCTATGGATAGCGAGATACAGTCCATGTATGACAATCAAGTTTGGAACTTGGTTGACCATGTACCTGATCGTAAGGTAGTTGGGTGCAAATGGATCTTCAAGAAGAAGACCGACATGGATGGTAATGTACACATTTATAAGGCACGATTGGTTGCAAAGGGTTATTCACAAACTCCGGGAGTTGATTATGATGAGACCTTTTCACCAGTGGCCAAGATTAAGTCTATTAGGGTTCTGTTAGCCATTGCTGCATTTCATGACTATGAAATATGGCAAATTGATGTCAAAACCGCTTTCCTTAATGGAAAGTTGGCTGAAGATGTTTACATGGTTCGGCCAGAAGGTTTTGTCAGTTCAGAGTACCCCAATAGAGTGTATAAACTCGAGAAATCCATTTATGGATTGAAACAGGCACCTCACAGATGGAATCTTTGATTTGACGAGAAAGTCAAAGAATTTGGATCTTCAAGGAGTGAAGATGAATCGTGTGTCTATATCAAGGCTAGTGGGAGCATAGTCAGCTTTTTGGTACTGCGTATGGATGACATACTACTCATAGGAAATGACATCCCAACCCTGCAGGAAGTAAAGTCCTGGCTTGGGAAGTGTTTCGCTATGAAGGACCTTGGTGAAGCTGCCTATATTCTAGGGATAAGGATTTTGAGAAACAGGAGTAAAAGACTAATTGGACTTAGTCAAAGCACTTATGTGGGCAAAGTGTTGAAAAGATTCAACATGCATAACTCCAAGAAAGGTGAGTTGCCCATTCAGACTAACGCCAGATTGAGTAAGACACAAAGCCCTAGTATAGAGGCTAA
Source organism: Lactuca serriola (assembly GCF_051521515.1). Lineage (NCBI taxonomy): Eukaryota > Viridiplantae > Streptophyta > Magnoliopsida > Asterales > Asteraceae > Lactuca > Lactuca serriola. The sequence goes on along the minus strand of NC_136412.1, from coordinate 64,835,027 downwards.
GATAGCAGAAATGAGTCGACTACCTTATGCTTCAGTTGTAGGATCGATCATGTATGCTTTGACGTGTACTCAACCTGATGTAGACTTTGCTTTGAGCATGGTTAGCAGGTATCAGGGGAACCCTGGCAAGGCACACTGGACTATGGTAAAGAATATCCTCAAGTACCTGCGAAGGACTAAGGACTGGGTCCTTACCCTTGGTGGGAGTGATGACTTGAAAGTTGTAGGGTACAGTGATGCTAGCTTCCAGATTGACAGGGATAATTTCCGCTCTTAGTCGGGCTGGGTCTTTACCTTAAACGGAGGGGCAATTACTTGGAAAAGTTCCAAGCAGGAGACAGTGGCGGATTCCACTTGTGAATCAGAGTATATAGCAGCAAGCGAGGCTGCAAAGAAGGCTCTATGGCTAAAGAAATTCATCGGAGACCTTGGAGTTGTACCAGCTATAAAGGAGCCAATGGAGATTTTATGTGACAGAAATAGTGTGGTTGCCTTAGCCAAGGAACCAAGAGATCATGGGAGATCTATACACATTGAAAGAAAATATCACTTCATCAGACATTGAATAGAAGAAGGAATCCTCGTGGAAAAGAGGGTATCATCGAATGAGAACCCAGCAGATCCCCTCACGAAGGGACTGACTCGGGCTAAGCATCTCCAGCATGCTCGGAGCATAGGGCTGAAGGATGATATTAGTTTTAGTAGTTAGATAATCTCGTAATTTGTAAAGTGTAATTGACATTAGATGATGAATAAAAGGTGTTTTATTTATTAGCAAAGTATTGCTATCTCTTGTCGATCGTTTACTATATTTCTTTTGCATGTTTTGACTTCCAGAATAATTATGTTTGGTATATCATATTATTCAAACCTCCACAGTCAGTCATATGTCGGAAGTAGGTATGAATCAAGACTGTCATGATTGGTTGCAGAGGTCTAAGATGTTGGACGTGGCTACAACAATCATGAGTGCTCATAAGTTCTGAGCATTGGACTCAACCCACACTCACTGGAATCACTTCATGGAATTTATCTCGAGTGATCGTGAGACGGTAATATCATATAAGTCTTCAAACCTAGAGATATGATTTGTTACTTACGAGTTGGTTATGCATTGATTGTACGAAAACACATTGGTAACTCGATGTTATAAAACGTGCTTTTGTGTATAATTCAATGAGTGGTAGAACAAACATACGAGTAAAAGTTTATATGTTCCTTCTTGGATTAGAAGCTGATATCTGGGCCCCTGGATGATTTTGTTTTGACCTATGTACCGGGCTCGGTCAGAACTAAATTGATGTGTTCAGTTAAGCTCTATGTCAAACAAATCGGAAATTGGGAAACAAATGTTGGACAATAAGTAAGACCATGTTCCATGTATTTGTCCGACTGATATCTAGAACAGAGGATTATATGATCACTTATCTTAAATGGCGTATCATCATCTTCTCAGTTCCGAGAGACCTTGAAAGAGCTACGATTGCCAATTGGTTCCTGAAGTACTGTAGTTATAGTTATTAGACTTATTCAAGTGGGAGACTGTTGGATAAGGTGTCTAAGTCCATAACTATTTCTAGTAAGTACTTGACCCGACCCGGCATGGTCCATTAGGGTTGAATGGCACCATGAAATTGGATAGACTAAATGAGAGAAATAACATTTGGAGATTATTACTATATATTATAAGTTCTAATATATTAATAATATTATTTAATTAGTTTGATCAAGAATTAATTTAGAATTAATTAAGTGATCAAAAGATAACTAATTAAATATATGAGTTGATTATGTAAATCATCCATGTCTTGTATAGTGGGCTAGGAGGCTCCATGGATTATCAAGTTGGGTTCCACCCATAGGATGCTCCATGGATTCTCCATTGGAGTTACAAACCCATGGGTCATGGAAATGAAGAGTCATGACACATTAGGGTTTACATGGTGTAACCCTAGATGTGTCAACACTATATAAGAAACCCATTCTCCACCAAAATCGGCTACACATATGAAACAAGAGGGCTAGGCCGATTTTAAGAAGTGTGTGTTCTCTCAAAAGTCTTTCCAAGAGCGTTTGGTGTTGTGTAAAGCATTTAAGGCATACAAACTTGGGGTTGTAGGCTCACAAGGTTTAAAGGAACATAAGCAACAACAAGGTAAGTTATTCTATCTTTCATTCAAGTTAAAAATTGTTCCCCATGTATGATAGATAGGAATATAACCTTGGAATTCAACTTTGCATGATAATTAGACAAACATAGATCCAAGGTTATTAGGGTTGCATGTACACTTAGGAAGTGTTAGAATGCTCAAAACCCATCATCTACGCGCGTAGAACACGGGCCGCGGGAGCTGAACAAATTCGATGCTTTCCTTCTACGTAGGGAAAGAGTGGGCCGCATGGTACCTGCACCAATGCTTACGCGGGCCACATACTCTCCAATCTCATAATACACGCGGCCCGCGTGAACCTCATGCACTTCAAAAAAATGAGATTTTCCAAAAACTTGATTTTTTAGGCCAAAATGATCCCCGTAAGTCACTGTTTCAAAATTTTGACAAAAGTTTGGAATAATATGGGGAAAGAAGGGTGAAACCTTTCAAAAAAAAATTATTTTCAGAATCCCAAAAACACTTTTTAAAACAATTTATTGAATTTTAGAAGGATGAAAGCATAACTTTCCAACAATGGGCTTCTTTAACGTCTTTGGCGAGACGTCCTCCTTGCATGCTTCAACACATCGGGACATCCAAATAGATGATTTCAAGAGCATTAGCATTGAAACCTTCATAGAATGGCTTCAAACGGTGTCTATTGATTTTAAAATTTTGTCCCGTCTTTTCGCTTCGAATTTCTACCACTCCATGGCCAAAGGTTTTTATCACAACAAATGGTCCAATCCACCTTGACCTTAGCTTGCCCGAAAATAACTTCAATCGTGAATGGTAAAGTAACACGCTACGTCCCGGTTCAAAATGCTTTCGGGTGATGGACTTGTCGTGGAAAAGCTTTGTTTTTTCCTGATAAATTTTTGAGTTTTCATAAGAGTCGTTTCTCAATTCTTCTAACTCTTGGAGTTGAAGCTTCCTATGTTTTCCTGCCTCATCAACATTGAAATTGCATTGTTTGACCGCTCAAAATGCACAGTGCTATAATTCGATGGGAATGTGACATGGATTTCCAAAAACCAACCTAAATGGAGACATGCCTATCGGGGTCTTATAAGCGGTCCAGTAGGCCCATAAGGCATCATCAACCCTCAAACTCCAATCCTTTCTTTTCGGATTCACTGTTTTCTCAAGAATACTCTTCACCTCACAGTTTGAAACCTCCGCTTGACCGTTTGTTTGGGGGTGGTAAGCGGTTGAGACACGATGTGTCACGTTGTACTTTCTCAATAAAGCCTCCATCATCTTGTTGCAGGAATGCGTCCCTCGATCATTGATCAATGCCCTAGGCACACTAAATCTCACAAAGACATTAGATTTTAAAAAGTCGATAACCCTTTTGGCATCATCTGATCTTGTGGCTTTGGCCTCAACCCATTTAGAGACATAGTCAATCGCGAGCAAAATATAAACGTTGCCAAATGAGACGGGAAATAGGCCCATAAAATCAATCCCCCATACGTCAAAAACTTCAAAAACAACGATTGGATTTTGTGTAATTTGGTTTTTATGTGAAATGTTCCCTGCCCTTTGGCACTGTTCACAACTTTTACAAAACAAATAACAATCGCCTGACATGTTTGGACAAAATAGTCCACACTCAAGAACCTTTCTAAAAGTTCGGTTAGGTCCGAAGTGTCCCCCACAAGCAAATTCATGAAAAAATTGAAAAATAGATTGATGTTCATGTTGGGGTACACATCGTATAATAATTTGATCGGGACAATGCTTCCACAAATAAGGTTCCCACAAATAGTATTTTGCATCACTTTTCAATTTACCTTTTTCGAGCACGTGTGAATGTGTCGGGATACCTTTTAGTGACCAAAAAGTTAACGATATCGGCATACCAAGGAATAGATTGAGTAAGGGAAAAGAGATGCTCATCCGAAAACTCGTCCCGTAACAAGAGAGGTGCTTCGTTTGAAGTGATCCGACTTAGATCGTCGGCAACGAGATTCTCACATCCACTCATGTCCCGAATTTCGAAATCAAATTCTTGCAATAATAAGATCCAACAACTCGTTTTCCGTGGTAGAGTAGTTGCTTTGAGCATTGTCTAGTGTTCTTGATGCATAGTAGATAGCATGGGAGGCTCTTCCATTCTTTTGACCCAAAACGGCGCCTATAGCATAGTTTTTTGCATCACACATGATCTCAAAATGGAGATCCCAATTTGGTGCATGTATGATGGGGGAAGATGTAAGCAACTCATTGAGCTTGTCAAAAACTTCTTTGCATGCCTCATTAAACTCGAAATCAACATCCTTTTGCAATAGTTGGCACATTGGTCTTATTATCTTTGAAAAATCCTTAATGGATCTTCGGTAGAAACCTCCATGGCCCAAAATAAAAACAAACCTCCCGAACACAAGTCGGGTAGGGTAAGCTTTGAATAACATCAATTTTAGCCTTATCTACATCAATTCCATTCTTTGACACAATGTGAACCAGAATAAGACCTTGACTCACCATAAAATGACATTTCTCAAAATTTAGAACCAAATTTGTTTCAAGGTGTCTTTTCAAAATTTTGGTGAGATTGGTCAAACATTCTTGAAAAAAGTTTCCATATACCGTAAAGTCATCCATGAAAACTTCAATTATATTCTCAACGTATTCTGAAAAATACTAACCATACATCGTGGAAAGTGGTTGGGGCATTACACAATCCAAATGGCATTCTCTGGTATGCAAAGTTGTCAGATGAACATGTAAAGGTTGCTTTTTTTGGTCTTCCGGGGCCACTGGGATTTGGTGAAAAGCGGAATACCCATCTAGACAAAAGTAATGTGATATCTCAGCCAACCTTTCTAACATTTAGTTAATGAAAGGTAATGAGAAATGATATTTTCGTGTGCTTGCATTGAGTTTGTGGTTGTCAATATATACTCTCCACCCGTTTTGCACGCGGATGGGGACCATCATACCTTTATTGTTCTCGACCACCGTGATTCCTATCTTCTTCGGTACCACTTGCATCGGGCTCACCCACTTGCTATCTGAGATTGGATAGATCATTCCCACATGAAGGAGCTTCAATATCTCTTTCTTGATCACTTCCATCATTGGGGGGTTCAACCTTCTTTGCGCGTCCCAACTTGGCTGGCATTCATCCTCCATTAAAATCTTGTGCATGCAAGTGGAGGGGCTCAATCCTTTAATATCCAACATTGTCCAACCCATTGCTTCTTTATGTTCCTTCAACACCTTGAGCAGTTGCTCTTCTTCAAATTTGGTTAGATGGGTCGAGATGATAACCGGAAGGGTCTCATTTTTGCCCAAGTAATCATACTTCAAGTGTTGAGGTAGGACCTTTAATTCCAATTTCGGGGGTTCAACAAGGAATGGTGGAAACTTTATATGGGTTTGAGGCAAATGGATTTGCTTGACATCAAATCTTGTAGAGTTCTTCACCTCCAATCTATTTACCAACTTCTCAAATTCCGGGTCTAAAGAGTAAATCTTTAATTGTTCGACTAGTTTCCCACAATCAAACCCCTTGCTTAGGATCATTTCCAACATGTCACAGTTAGACAACTCGAACACTTCTTGGGTTAATGGTTGAACAACATCAACAAAATAAAATGATGAAACATCATTAGGATATCTCATAGCATTGTAGATATTAAAACTTATTGTTTCACTATCAAACTCCATTGTCAAACTTCCCGCATACAAATCAATTTTTGTCCTTGCCATCTTCAAAAACGGTCTCTCAAGTAAAATTAGAGCCGATTTTGAGGGCACTTGCTCTTCTAGATCAATCACATAGAAATCCGCTAGGAAGACCAATTGGTTTACTTGCACCAAAACATCTTCTAAAACACCCCTAGGAAAGACACTCAATTTGTCCGCAAGGGAAATTATGACACCGGTTTCACATAAAGGACCCATATTAAATGATTCATATACCGAGTAGGGCATGACATTGATAGAAGCACCAAGATCAAGCATGGAACTACTAAAAGTGACATCCCCAATCTTTCAAGGAACCGTAAACATTTCGGATCTTTGCACTTGGGTGGAAGCTTCCTTTGTAAAACCGCGGATGCGTTTTCATTCATTGAAATTTTCTCATTTCCCTTCAATTTCCTCTTGTTGCTACAAAGTTCCTTCAAGAATTTTGCATATATAGGGATTTTTTTTATAGCATCAAGTAAAGGAATGTTCACCTCCACCTTTCAGAAGGTGTCCAAAATTTCTTTCTCCTCCATATTCCTCTTGGAAGTTGCAAGTCAGGAGGGGAATGACGGTTAAGTGGCTATTCGTGTCAGTCTTCTTTGGAACTCCGGTGTAACATCCATAAATTTTACACCAAATTTAAAATTTTTCAATCATAAATAAAAAACAAATATCATTGTTTACAAAATGTTTTCAAATCATTTTCCATCAGAGTGTCCCAAAATCATAACATAAGGATGAGGAGCGGTACGGTCACGCCTTCGCCTTTCCATGATCTCCTGAAGTACCTGAAAAAATAAACTGAGAACTGTAAGCCCGAGGGCTTAGTGAGCTACCCCCAAAATACCAATATTGTTGGATTAGTGTCTAAGTCCATAACTATTTTGGTATGTACTTGACCCGATTATGACCATGGTCCTTTTGGGGAACCTTCACTGTAGCAATATGTAGGATGAATTAAGGAGAGAAAGGTTTAATTATGATTTATTAATATATTATAAGAATAATATATTAAAGGAGAAATCATAATGTTTAATTAATATTAGTCAACAATTAATTAAGAATTAATTTTGTGGCTAAAAGAGATTAATTAAACTTAAGGGACTGGAATTGAAATTATAAGATAATTGCAAGAGTAGGCTAATGGACTCCATAGAGTGGAGTGGACGGAATTTATGGGGAAGCCCATAAGATTTCATCCATGACTCTAAAGAAAGGGATCCATGGGCTGCTTAGGGCCTAAGCAGTCAAATTAGGGTTTCGTAATTGAAAACCCTAATAGCCTACATGTATGTAAAGGACCCTTAAGCCCCAAAAACGTGCACAAGTCTTCCTCTAGGGTTTTTAGATGTTTTGGGCTGCCTCCTCTCTTCTCCTCTTCATCCAAGTTTCTTAGTGGTGTTTGTGACTCCATTAGAGGTGCAACACTTGAGGCCCTAAGCTTTCTAAAGCCAATCAAAGCAAGGAATTGATTGTTATTGCAATATAACAATCAAAGGTAATTACTAAACCCTAATTTCAGTTCTTATATGTTAGATCTAGGGTTTATGGCTTTGGATATTCAATTGCATGTTCATTAGACAAACGAGATCCAAAAGCTATTAGGGTTTGCATATACACCACAGGAATGATGTTTTGCATAAAACCCATCAGTGGTATCAGAGCCAAGGCTGTTTGTTTGATGTATTTGATGCTATTATGGATTATTCTTGCTTAAAAATCGAAAATTAGGGTTTCTGGGGGCTGGACTCGCCGAGTCCATGGCTGTACTCGCCGAGTCCATGGTGAACTCGACAAGTCCTTGCCTGACTCGACGAGTCAACTCGTCAGAAAGAGGTAATTTCGGGATTTTGTGCTCCTTTGGCTGTAGGATAGTTACCAAAACGTTTTTTATTGATATAAATCAGATTTTTATGATATTGGGTGATTATCTTTGCCAAAATAAAAGATAACATCATATTAATTAAATAATTATTTCCTTATATGATTAGATTTAATTATTTGAATTATTTGGTGAATTATCTTGCAAGAAATTGGATTAGGTCAAATTAGATAACCACCAATTAGTTGTTAATTGCCTTATTTGAATTTTGTGATCTAGAATATTCTTGATAAAGTTTGGAAAAGTTTCAAATTACTCCCTTTAGGTTTTATAGTTTAAATTTGAACTTAAAAGTTTTGTTTTTGAAATTTAAATAAGTTAAACCCTGATGTTTTGAAATGTTTCAAAACTTGCCCTCAAGTTTTGGAATTTAAAAGTTGATTAAAAGTTTAATCTTGAAATGTTAAATTCTAAATCCCTAGTAATTTGAAAAGTTCAAATTACACCCTTATGTTTTTATTAATTAATTAAAGTGTATAATTAAAGTAGATTTAATAAAACATAAAGTTTTGGTTTACATTTAATTAAATTAAAAGTATAATTTATTAAATTAGACCACCCAGTATTTTAAATGTGTAAAATACACCCTATACTATATATAACATTAAAAGTCGAATATTATATATATGTATGAGTAAACAGTCAGTCTTACCGTTAGTAGGCCTCATTCACGAAGCTGGTCTATAAGGGGTGTTTAAGGAAATTGCCTATAAAATGGCGATTGAATGGGTATCCACTCTTACCCACCGCACTCTTGACTAGTGGAGGGTCGTTAGCCGAACGGGTAGGATAGGACAGAAACCTTCCATTATAAGTATAATGAAGTACAAAGTAACTAAATGCTTTTTCAAATTCTCAAATCATAGTTACTTTAGGCAAAATGTGAAATTGTATGCTAACCCATGGAATTACACTTCGTACCCTTGTCAAACGTTAGTGGAGCGTGTGTGGTTAACCGACACACTAATTTGGGGATGACATTGGTGGCGAAGGGTGGCTCGATGCTTATCATATATCAATGGAGCGTGTGTGGCTAACTGGCACATTGATTAAGTGATAGTAGCATTGGGGGCACCACGTGATTCGTATGGTTATTCACACCTTATTTGTGATTCTCGGCATCCCAGTCCCAGATTGTAGGGCATAATCGAGATTAAACATGCCATTGAAAAGTTCAATGAATCTCAAAAGATCTAGGAGTTTCAATTCATTTAAAACTTAAATTTCCTTTTCGTTTTTTATGGTGGAAATTGGTAAATCGTTATTTACCTACCTTCAAATATTCTGCGACTAGATTACGGCATCCCTCTTCTAGGTTGTAGAGTATTGTGTTGGACCCTAGACTTGATGTTTCATTTGGGTGTTACATCAAGGATTCTAATCAACTTAACTTGAATTTTCTCCCGTTTTGTAGATGTTTAGTTCTGACAATCATGGTCTTCCTAAATCCCTTGGAACAAGTTTTCCAAACGAAGATGATATTCCATGATATGATCACGGAACAAGAGATCATGCTTCGCTTCCTCCACCTCCTCCAATTGTTCTCCCTAACCCACAAGTTCAAAGGCTTGAAAAGTTCAAGGTCACTCAAGCCCTATTGGCAATTAAGCATGAAGATGGAAAGTCAGTGTGTGTCCACGTCTTAGAGATGAAGTCACTCATTGATAGGTTAAGGATGTTGGGTGTCGATATCTCAGAGATATTGGCTGTTGACTGGGTTCTTCAGCCACTTCCTAAATCATATAGTGAGTTCGTTAGAGAGTACTATATGATGGATCACGACGTGACCCTCGTTGATCTCACCTATTTGCTTATAGCTGCTGAGTCAGCAATGATTTGGCGTGCTGGTCAAGCAAATTTGTCTGTTGAATCAAAATCCCAAACTTCAATGGACACTAGAAACATTGGAAGTCCGGAAAGAACTAAGTCTGTTATTGTCCGATGTGTTGTGCCAAAGGAGTCCAGTTGCTTTTATTTCCAAGAGAAGGGGCATTGGAGACGAAGCTGCCCTATTTACCTGAGAGATCTAAGAGATGGGAGAGTCAATATGTATGGCTCTAGTTCAGGTAAAATCCATTATCTAACTCTTTTAAGTTTCTGTTCTAGATTCTTAATACATGATGTGATAAGATTACATTATGATGTTTTTGTAGGATCGAAGAAAAGAGAGGAAGCTTAAGGGAAGAAGTGAGCTAAATCTAATCGTGAAGAAAGTGGATTTCGATCGCATTATCTGAAGATTAGATTCTTGAGCTACTACTTGGAGTTAGAATAGATTGTTATGAAATATGTGATAACATAGTTTTTCAATTGAACTGCATTGTAAGGACAAATTTTTTCAGCAATAAAATAAATTTTTGATTTTATCTTATTTATTTATCCTTTCAATGGCATGTATGAAAAAAAATTGATGTTTAAGGTTTCTATTATTAGCGATAATGGATTTGATTCTTAATTGTATTATTTGTGGAAATGTCAAAAGTTTACCAAATAGGGAGAGTTTCTCATCGCCCAAGTTTCAATTGGACAGAAACTTGGAATCATGCAACGTGTATTGTATGATGAATGAAAAACTTTCACAATTTGGGAAATTTAGACTAATTATGTGACAAAGTGTCAATTGAAGGACTAGGAGATCAAGTACACTAGGTTGTGCGTTGATTTAGTCCACCACAAGAGTGACAAAGATATTCGTCACGGTTTACTAAAGTTTAGTAAATATGATTATACTTATAAGATTAAGTGTAATTTTAAGTTGATTGGAAGAGTTTCAATGAATAGCAGAACGAATAAAGAAGAATCAAGTAGGCAGAAAGATAAAAGTTTCTCTATTCTAAGAAGAAGGGAGAGTACCTTTTATTGTGTTTTATGATAAAGTCTTAATGATTAAGAACCATATCTCAATTGGTCCTCTAAGTGGGTCTTAGTACATTTGTATGTCTAACATGAGGAATCAAGAATTATGGAAATGGTTAAATCAAGAAGCCAATCATACTTCGTTCCAATATCAAGTCTTAGAGTCATACTCCAAGATTGTGACATTGAGTGACAAGTCTTAAGAAGGTTTATAACAGTCAACAAATGTGGAATTTGGAAAAGTTTTCTTATTCTTGCACATTTGAAATTGGTAAGTTGTGATGTCTTGAATAAGACAAAGACCAACTAGGACCAATTTGTGAACTGTTTTGTTTTGATAAAAGCTACACTAACTCTTGAATAATTGTTTGTCAAGAAATGTTTCTTGATAAGAGAACCTTATATGTCAAGGAGTCAGTGGGAGTTTTAATGTTTTTGAAAAAGTTTCAAGAACAAATCAAGAATAAACCTTATCGATCATCACTAGCACACGACTTGAGGTTTACAACCTATCGTGTTGACATTATTTTGTTTCTGTACCATTCCAATTGAGTTAATTATGCATGTGATTTCTATGAGTTCTCATTTGAATGCATAAAGACAAAGCACCTTGATCGATGGAAAGTACATTGATATGTAAGGATAAGTTGCTAAACCACTTGGAAGACATGTTGGGCACTTGTGTCACCGTAAGGCAAGAAATCAAGATTAACAAAGTTCAGTCCATATGAGTTTGGATTTGTCGCAAACTTTGGTTTTGGCAAATTCACATGGATAGGAACTCATACACCATAAAATCTAAGTGTCATAAGATTCCCTCCTTCAAGAAAATGACTGTGAGAAAATACTTTCACTAAGAGAGATTTTAAGAAGATAGCAATTGTGAAAATTGTATTCTCGAATTCGATTATGGTTACGACATCCCTTTCCATAGTTTGAACTGTGAGATTTGACAATTAGTTTGAACATTTGGAACTTAGTAACATAAGTTCTGAATTGTTTAGACACACATATGAGCTATCTAAGTCAAAGGTGTATAAGTTGAGAAGATTAGATAAAAGATTATCGAAGCATCAGGTATTAGAAATATGAATTTTGTGGAATTCAATTAGAATTGTTTTCTAAAAGTGAAGTTGTTTTCTGAATACATGTCAAAGCTAGTGGGAGCATAAGTGTTATGCTTATATGATAATAATCATCATGATAGTGGGAGCATAAGTGTTATGTTTGTATGATTATTATGGAAAGTATTGCAAGTTAGCAATATTAATTATAGAAAAACAAATATTCAATTTGCAACGTTGCATGGGTTGAAAAGTTGTTTTGCTATAATTAAGGGAGAGAATATTATACTTCGTTTCAAAATCTAAAGCTTAGATTGAGAAATTTTAATAAATATAGTCAAAGGATACATAGTGTGTTCTCAAATTTCGGTTATGATTGCGGAATCCCTTTTCATAGTTCGAATTGTGAGAACGTGACACATAAAATATTATGGCAAAAGATTGATACAGTATCACATCTTTATGTAAGACATTATGCATCGTGTCCCATACGCTTCGGGTATAGGATTGATTGCAAATGCTATAATATTTGACCATTCTTAAATTTTCCAAATGTATAGCGCATTAAGAGGGAAAAAGGAATAGAATCGGTTTGACTAAAGTAATTAAACAACTATCAAAGGACGATCCAAAGTTCGCTGAGGATTGGTCGCTTGTGAGTAGTTGGAAGTATGGTATTGGATGGACCATATTGACATTATTATGAATAGATAAGATTCTATTAAGAATGAGTTGTCATATGGCAAATGCGGAAATGTTTCCATTTTGAGAGTTGGATATTGAGAATCTATGTCTAGATTAGAAACTTTTATGCAAGAAGGATGTTCAAAGAAATGTACTTTGAATGTGAGACTTCACGTCTATGGAATTGTCTTGTAACAATTTCCGATAGAGTACTTTGTAATTTCATTGGCAAAGTCTTGGTGACTTTTGTGCTATGACTTTGCGAAAGGATCGTTGCATAAAATGTTAGAATCTAGCATATTCTAGTAGTGGAAAGAACCTTGTGTTCTAACACTGATGATAAGGATTGGGAATTGTGAATTGAGCATCATTGGAAAAGGTTTTCAATTGATCTATTTCACAAAGTAAGGACCATAGGAAACATAGTGTGCATGCTTTATGCATGGGACATCTATTGTTGTAATTTGAGTAATAAGTTGATTTTCTAAAACAGTAAACAATGAATAATGAGTAATCAATATGGTGTTTAAACAAAAGTGTTTTATTTACTCTCACAAGTTTGGGGCCATATAGGATTAAGTATTATTGTTGTGTTTCAGTTTGCATGTTTTGACTTCCAGAATAACTAGGTTATTTGAACCTCCACAGTCTGTCATACGTTGGAAGCAAGTATGAAGGAAGACTGTCATGAATAGTCTGTAGCTTGTCTGAAGAGTTTAGACATAGCACAAGTTTGCTGTAGGGTTCATGAGTGATTTGATAAGATTAGAGTATTGGATTAAACCCATGCTCACTTGGATCACGTCATGGATTTATCACGGGGGATTAGTGAGATGATAACATTGTATATTCTTGAAACCGAGACGTGTGAGTTTTTATTTGTTGGTCGGTTATGCATTGTTAAAAAGTAAACGCACCAGTAACTTGGTGTTATAAAACTCATTGTTGTGTGTGATTCGATGAGTGAATGAAAGCGAGCATATGAGTCGAAGTTTATCCATTCCTTTTATATAAAGTGGGATAAAAGCAATATCTGTGGGCCTCTCAATTGTAGTCTGTTGTTTGTCATCATAAATCGGAAGTCGGGAAAAAGTATAGAGAGAATGATTAAAATCCACGTATTATGTCTATAAAATATCTTGAGAATGGAGGAATATATGATCCCTTATCTAAAGGACACGCTATCTGATAAGATCAAAGTTGACAGCAGCTTTTGAAAGCTACGATTGCTGATCAGGTTTTGAAGTCATACGGAAAATAGTTATTAGACTTATCCAAGTGGGAGACTGTTGGATTAGTGTCTAAGTCCATAACTATTTTGGTATGTACTTGACCCGATTATGAGCATGGTCCTTTTGGGCTGCCTTCACCATAGCAATATGTAGGATGAATTAAGGAGAGAAAGGTAAATTATGATTTATTAATATATTATAAGAATAATATATTAAAGGAGAAATCATAATGTTTAATTAATATTATTCAAGAATTAATTAAGAATTAATTTTGTGGCTAAAAGAGATTAATTAAACTTAAGGGACCGAAATTGTAATTATAAGTTAACTGCAAGAGTAGGCTAATGGACTCCATAGAGTGGAGTGGACAAAATTTATGGGGAAGCCCATAAGATTTCGTCCATGACTCTAAAGAAAGGGATCCATGGGCTGCTTAGGGCCTAAGCAGTTAAATTAGGGTTTCCTAGTTGAAAACTCTAATAGCCGACATGTACATAAAGGACCCTTAAGCCCCAAAAACGTGGAAGAGTCTTCCTCTAGGGTTTCTAGACGTTTTTGGCAGCCTCCTCTCTTCTCCTCTTCATCCAAGTTGCTTAGTGGTGTTTGTGACTCCATTAGAGGTGCAACACTTGAGGCACTAAGCTTTCTAAAGCCAATCAAAGCAAGGAATTGATTTTTGTTGCAATATAACAATCAAAGGTAATTACTAAACCCTTATTTCAGTTCATATATGTTAGATCTAGGGTTTATGGCTTTGGATATTTAATTGCATGTTCATTAGACAAACTAGATCCAAAAGGTATTAGGGTTTGCATGTACACCATAGGAATGATGTTTTGCATAAAACCCATCAAATACCACACTGACAATACCATATCGGTAATAATCAATCAATCATCATACATACTGGGCCATCGGCCTGACTGGACCGCCCTGCCGGGTCTACACTCTGTCTGAATCTATCCTGAGCCTTCGACATGTCTGGTGTGCCACGTGGGCCTATAGTCTCCCCGGACCGCTCATAGGGTATATTGGCCTTCAACACAAAGCATGACCGTCTCAACCCAACCACCAACAAATAACCATGTGCACATACTATCATATAAAGGCATATACAAACATCAAACATATCTGTCACACTGATCATCAATCATAAAATTCTCCTGTAACTAGAGTATCGACCTAGCAGGTCACTACATACCAATCCCTACGGATTATAAGAGCATAAATCGCCGAGTACCCTTGGCTACTCGCCGAGTTCCCTAAAGTACATTCCAACTCGCCGAGTCATCGGAGAAACTCGTCGAATCCCTTTGATTCTTAATCAAACTTAAGGTCACCCATCGAGTTCCCTCCTTGCAACTCGACGGATACACACTCATACATATCCCAAAGAAAACTCATCTGACTCGTCGAGTTGTTCTTCAACTCGTCGAGTCTTATGGCAATCTTCATCGGACTCGCCGAGTTGTTCATCCAACTCGTCGAGTTCACGACCATCTTCATGTGACTCGCCGAGTCACTTTGTGACTCGCTGAGTCCATTTAGTCCTTTTCCTCCATACTGACATATTTTGAGCCATGCAACGGTTCCAACTCATAGATCCAAGCTTCTAGGGCATGCTAATCACGTAAAGTTGCAAACTTTATGTGCATGCACGACTATAAAGACTTTAAATGTCTATTCTAAGTTCTTAATGGAACTTCATGCTCAGGAGGGACCTTAATCACAACCAATACTGTGACTTTATGCTTCTAGAATCCAAGGAGGGTCCAGATCTGAAGTTACAACTTCAGATCTAGCCCATAGCTCATCATACCAACTTGAAAATCCATAAAAAGCCCTAGAAAATCAACAAAAGGGAAAAAAGGAAGCAAGAATGGCACTTTGATACCTCCAAAGGATGCTAGCTGAGGCAAATCCTGATTCCCACTCCTTCCTAGCTTCAATTTCCTTTGCACTCTTAGCTTCTTCCTCCAAGATCCTCTTTTCCAAGCTTCAAACACCACACCAAGGCACACACACACAAATTAGGATTTTAAGGGGCTCTCAAAGACTGTAAAGAGGCCAAAAGAGGCTAAGGCTCCTTTAAATAGAGGTGCAAACCCCGGGATTTAGGGTTTCCACTGCCAACTCCTACTCGCCGAGTCCAACATGGACTCGTCGAGTAGGTCACTTATCAGGCGATCCCACCTCGCTGCTACTCGACGATTCGAGTAGAGCTTAACTCAATGAATCTTATTTAAACAATACCTGAGAATCGGGGCGTTACAACTCTCCCCCACTTGAACTAGACTTCGACCTCGAAGTCCGATGGAGTAAACAATGACGGGTAATGCTCGCGCATCTCCACCTCCGGCTCCCATGTCCACTCGGATCCCTTCCGATGTTCCCATTGTACCCTTACCAAAGGTATTTCCTTGTTCCGCATATCCACATAGTTCAGGCGCTCATCGACTTGAATGTCATCCAAAGATACCACTACCGCCTGGTCCATAATGCATTTTCGCAATTGCGAAACATGAAATGTGTTGTCGATCCGGCTAAGCTCCTCCGGAAGCTCTAGCCTATAAGCCACCCTGCCAACCCTGGCAATAATCCTGAATGGCCCAATATAACGGGGACCCAATTTTCCCCTCTTCCTACAGCGGAGCACACCCTTCCAGGGTGAGACCTTCAGGAGGACCATGTCACCCACTTGAAATTCCAGCTCAGATCGGCGACGGTTGGCATAACTTTTCTGCCGACTCTGAGCGGACTACAGTCGCTGTCTAAATTGTTGTATCATCTTAGTAGTTTGAAGAACTACCTCTGTCCGACCCATCACTTTGTGCCCAACTTTGCCCCAGCAGATTGGGGTCCTACACTTCCTCCCATACAACATCTCGAAAGGCGGGGCGCCAATACTGGAATGATAGTTGTTGTTGTAGGCGAACTCTGCAAGCGGTAGGTGGGAATCCCAACTCCCACCGAAATCAATAATGCAGGCCCTCAACATATCCTCGAGGGTCTGAATGGTCTGCTCACTCCGCCCATCAGTCTATGGATGGAACGCCATACTAAAATGCAGTCGTGTACCCAGTTCCTCATGGAACTTCTGCCAAAATGGGAAGCAAACCTGACATCTCGATCGGAAATGATAGAATCTGGAACCCTATGACGAGAGACAACCTCTCTGACGTACATGTCAGCCAACTTCTCTACCAACGAACTCTCCCATATGGCTAGGAAATGGGCACTCTTGGTCAATCGATCCACGATGACCCATATAGCATCGAACCCCATCTTCGGCAACTTCGTGATGAAATCCATCGCGATCCATTCCTATTTCCACATGGGAATCTCCAGAGGCTGCAACTTACCATGCGACCTCTAATGCTCGGCCTTGACCATCCTACAGGTCAAGCACCTTTCAACAAACCAAGCGATATCTCGCTTCATACCAGACCACCAATAACTCGAACTCAAATCACGGTACATATTGGTGTCTCACGGGTGAACTAAAAAACGAGACTTATGAGCCTCCTCCATCACTGTCTGTCGGACCCCTCCGGACATTGGAACCCAAACCCGACCGTAACGATGTTGGGTTTTGAGCATTCTAACACTCCTAAGTGTACATGCAACCCTAAATACCTTGGATCTATGTTTTCTCTATTATACATGAAAATAAGAACTTCCAAGGTATTATCCTAATCTAGCATACAAAACAATAACTATAGCAAGATAGAATACATACCTCTTTGAAGTAGAAAGTCTTCATGAAGCTTGAGTACCTAGTGCCCCAAGTGTGACACCTCAAATGGAATCACAATCATCAAAACACTTGGAATGACTTGAGAGAATTCTACACTCATCAAAATCGGCTAGCCCTCTCTAGAATCATACTAGTGCCAATTTTGCCAAGAATAATATCTTTATATAGTGTTACAATTAGGGCAAACCCTAATTGTCATGACTTTCCATTTCCTTGGATCCATGGGTTCAAATACACCATGGAGCATCCATGGACCATCCTATGGGTTTTAGCCCAACTTGATTATCCATGGAGCATTAGCCCACTATACAAGTATGGATGATTTACACAATCAACCCATATATTTAATTAGTCTTCTTTTGATCACTTAATTAATCCTAGATTAATTCTTGATCAATACTAATTAAATAATCTCATTATTCTTATTATTAATATACTAAAACTTATAATATATTAATAACCATAAGTGTCTTATTTCTCTCATCCAAGTGCATGATGGTATGCAACCCAAATGGACCATGCCGGGTCGGGTCAAGTCTTACCAATTATAGTTATGGACTTAGACATTAATCCAACAAACGAGTCAACAATCTGCGGCTATCCTGAGCAAACCGGGCGCTTTCGCCCTTAATCTTCTCCAACTTCCAGTTATCTGGTCTCATGCCCTCAATCTAAGCATCCCTGATCAAACCCACCAGTGGGGAATCCACCGCTATCCTCATACACCTGGCTGGGGTCGAGGACCTAGCTGACTTGCAGCTCAGAGCATCCGCAACCACATTCGCTTTACCAGGATGGTAAAGGTGTTAGATTAATGTCTAAGTCCATAACTATATTTGGTATGTACTTGATCCGACACAACATGGTCCATTTGGGTTGCACTTCACCGACACAATTTATATGGATAGTCTTTTGAGAATAGTATATTTATGATTTATATTAATATATTATAAGTTCTAATATATTAATATGGAATCATATTATTTAATTAGTATTGATCAAGAATTAATTTATAATTAATTAAGTGATCAAAATGAACTAATTAAATATGGACTCTTATATATATGGAATGGGTCAAGTTGATTTAGGTTGGGCTAAGCTTTCATGGATAGGTCATGGAGTGTTTAACCCATGGATCATATGAAATGAAAGGTCATGGGTTTCACCCTAGTCTCCATACTATATAAAGATGCCATTGGTTGGTGAAATTGGCACTAGTGTGGGTACACTAAGAGGGCTAGCCGATTTCTCTAGAGAGAACCAAAGTATTCTTATTCTCAAAGTCTTCCAAGGTGTTTTGGTGATTTGTGATTCCACTTGAGGCTTCCACACTATTGGGGCTAAGCTCTTAAAGCTTGAATACATCAAGCTACATCAAAAGGTATGTTATCTAACTAGTACTTTGTAATATAAGAGCTTCATAATATGCTAGTTAGGATTAAAACCTTGGAATGTTGTTACTTGCATATATAATAGAGAAAACATAGATCCAAGGTTTATAGCATTGCATGTACACCATAGGAGTCTTAAAACACTCAAAACCCAACAAAAGGATCTCGCAATCATAGTCCTTGACCACATCCAGCCACTTACGCTGCCTCATGTTCAGGTTCGGCTGATCCATGATGTGCCTCAAACTCTTGTGATCCATGTATATAGTGCAATGCACCCCGTACAGATAGTGCCTCCAAATCTTGAGAGCAAAAACCACTTCTCCTAACTCAAGATCGTGCGTGGGGTACCTCGTCTCATGCGGCTTCAGCTGCTGCGATGCGTAGGCTACCACCCGTCCTCTCTGCATGAGGACTGCCTCCAAGCCAGTGATGGATGCATCACAAAATACCACAAAATCCTCCACTCCCTCGTGGAGTGTCAACACCGGCGCCTCGCATAAACACTGATGGAGGGTCTCAAACGCCCTCTGCTGCTCAGGGCCTCACCAGAAATCCACCCCCTTCCTCGTTAGACGAGTGAGGGGTACGGCAATCTTGGAGAAATCGCGAATGAATCTCCGATAATACCCTACTAAACCCAAGAAACTCCTGATGTCAGAGGGAGATTTTGGGGTCTCCCACTGCATAACCGCCTCCACCTTGGCCGGATCGACCAGAATCCCCTCGTGGTTAACGAGGTGTCCGAGGAACTGGACCTCCCGTAACCAAAACTCACATTTCGAGAACTTGGCATACAACCGTTCTCGCCTCAGAACTCCCAGCAGCTCTCTGAGATGCTCTTCATGCTGCTCTCGAGTCTTGGAGTACACCAAGATATGATCTATATGATGGGTTTTGAGCATTCTAACACTTCCTAAGTGTACATGCAACCCTAATAACCTTGGATCTATGTTTGTCTAATTATCATGCAAAGTTGAATTCCAAGGTTATATTCCTATCTAGCATACATGGGGAACAATTTTAACTTGAATCATAGATAGAATAACTTACCTTGTTGTTGCTTGTGTTCCTTGAAACCTTGTGAGCCTAGCACCCCAAGTGTGATGCCTCAAATGCTTCACACAACACCAAATGCTCTTGGAAAGACTCTTGAGATAACACACACTTCTCAAAATTGGCCAAGCCCTCTAGTTTCTTAGTGTTCAACTTGTGTCGCCAATTTTGTGGAGAATGGGACTCTTATATAGTGTTGGCACATCTAGGGTTACACCATGTAAACCCTAATGTGTCATGACTCTTCATTTCCATGACCCATGGGTTTGTAACTCCCATGGAGCATCCTATGGGTAGAACCCAACTTGATAATCCATGGAGCCTCTTAGCCCACTATACAAGATATGGATGATTTACATAACCAACCCATATATTTAGTTAGTTATCCTTTGATCACTTAATTAATTCCAAATTAATTCTTTGATCAACTAATTAAATAATATTATTAATATATTAGAACTTATAATATATTAATAATCTCCAAGTGTTATTTCTCTCATTTAGTCTATCCAATTGCATGGTGCCATGCAACCCAAATGGACCATGCCGGGTCGGGTCAAGTACAGGCCCGAAATAGTTATGGACTTAGACACCTTATCCAACAGTCTCCCACTTGGATAAGTCTAATAACTATATCTCTAGTACTTCAGGAACCGACCGGCAATCGTAGCTCTTTCAAGGTCTCTCGGAACTGAGAAGATGATGATACACCATTTAAGATAAGTGATCATATAATCCTCTGTTCTAGATATCAGCCGGACAAATACATGGAACATGTCTTGCTTATTGTCCAGCATTTGTTTCCCGATTTCCGATTTGTTTGACATAGAACTTAATTGAACACATCAACTTAGTTCTGACCGGGCCCGGTACATGGGTCAAAACAAAATCACCGAGGGGCCCAGATATCAGCTTCTAATCCAAGAAGGAACAGATAAACTTCGACTAATATGTTTGTTCTACCACTCATTGAATTACACACAAAAGTACGTTTTATAACATCGAGTTACCAATGCGGTTTCGTACAGTCAATGCTTAACCAACTTGTAAGTAACAAATCATATCTCTAGGTTTGAAGACTTATATGATATTACCGTCTCACGATCACTCGAGATAAAATTCCATGAAGTGATTCCAGTGAGCGTGGGTTGAGTCCAATGCTCAGAACTTATGAGCACTCATGATTGTTGTAGCCTTGTCCAAGACCTCTACAACCAAACATGACAGTCTTGATTCATATCTACTTCCAACATATGACCGACTGTGGAGGTTTGAATAATATGTTATACCAAACAAAATTATTCTGGAAGTCAAAACATGCAAAAGAAATATAGTAAACGATTGACAAGAGATAGCAACACTTTACTCATAAATAAAACACCTTTTATTCATCATCAAATGTCAATTACACTTTACAAATTTCTGGGTTATCTAACTACTAAAACTTATATCATCCTTCAGCCCTATGCTCCGAGCATGATGAAGATGCTTAACCCTACTCAGTCCCTTCGTGAGGGGATCTGCTGGGTTCTCATCCGATGATACCCTCTTTGCCACGAGGAGTCCTTCTTCGATCTGATGTCTGATGAAATGGTATTTTCTGTCGATGTGTCTGGATCTCCCGTGATCCCTTGGTTCCTTGGCTAAGGCAACAGCACTTTCACTATCACAGAAAATTTCCATTGGCTCTTTAAAAGCTGGTACAACTCCAAGGTCTCCAATGAAGTTCTTCAGCCATATCGCCTCCTTTGCTGCTTCACTAGCTGCAATATACTCTGATTCACAAGTAGAATCTGCCACTGTCTCTTGCTTGGAACTCTTCCAAGAAATTGCTCCTCCGTTTAGGGTAAAGACCCAGCCCGACTGAGAGCGGAAATTATCCCTATCAGTCTGGAAGCTAGCATCACTATACCCTACAACTCTCAAGTGATCATTCCCACCGAGGGTAAGAACCCAGTCCTTAGTCCTCCGTAGGTACTTGAGGATATTCTTTACCGCAGTCCAGTGTGCCTTGCCAGGGTTCGCCTGATACCTGCTAACCATGCTCAAGGCAAAAGCTACATCGGGTCGAGTACACGTCATAGCATACATGATCGATCCTACGGCCGAAGCATAAGGTGTTCGACTCATTTCTGCTATCTCAGCCTCAGTGCTAGGGCTTTGTGTCTTACTCAATCTGGTGTTACTCTGGATGGGTAACTCTCCTTTCTTGGAATCCTGCATGCTGAATCTCTTCAGCACCTTATCCAAGTAGGTACTCTGACTAAGTCCAATTAGTCTTTTACTCCGATCTCTCAAGATCCTTATCCCTAGAATATAGGCAGCTTCACCAAGGTCCTTCATAGCGAAACACTTACCAAGCCAGGACTTTACTTCCTGCAGGGTTGGAATGTCGTTTCCTATGAGTAGTATGTCATCCACATACAATACCAAAAAGCTGACTATACTCCCACTAGCCTTGACATACACACAAGATTCATCTTCACTCCTAGAAAAGCCAAATTCCTTGACCTTTTCATCAAAGCAAAGATTCCATCTGTGAGGTGCTTGCTTCAATCCATAAATGGATTTCTCAAGCTTACACACTCTATTAGGGTACTCGTTGCTGACAAAACCCTCTGGCTGACTCATGTAAACATCTTCAGCCAACTTTCCATTAAGGAAAGCGGTTTTGACATCCATTTGCCATATTTCATAGTCATGAAATGCAGCTATGGCTAACAGAACCCGAATAGACTTAATCTTGGCTACCGGAGAAAAGGTCTCATCATAATCCACTCCAGGAATTTGAGAGAAGCCCTTTGCAACCAGTCTAGCCTTATAAGTGTGTACTTTACCATCCATGTCGGTCTTCTTCTTGAAGACCCATTTGCACCCTACTGTCTTACGACCTGGTACATTTTCAACCAAGTTCCAAACTTGATTGTCATACATGGATTGTATCTCGCTATCCATAGCCTCTTTCCATTTAGCAGACTCGGGGCCTGCCATGGCTTCCTCGTAGCTGTTAGGGTCATCTTGACTTACTAGTGTCTCATCACTAATAAGTGTCTCACCTTCTGCAGTAATATGGAATCCATAGTAATGCTCAGGTGCTCTCCTAACTCTCGTGGAACGTCTCAGAGGTACAGATTTGTCAATTGGCTCAACAGGAGTTTCCTCCTCAAGTTGAGGGCTAGAGTTTGAA
The DNA here is from genome assembly GCF_051521515.1 of Lactuca serriola. Lineage (NCBI taxonomy): Eukaryota > Viridiplantae > Streptophyta > Magnoliopsida > Asterales > Asteraceae > Lactuca > Lactuca serriola. Next base: position 64,812,066 of record NC_136412.1, on the reverse strand, counting down.
GTTCCTTCACCGCTTGATTCTTGAATTTCTTCAAGATCAATTTGCCTCCCACTGTCTCCTTGGCTTATAAATTCTCTCTCTCGAAAGACTCCTCTTCTTGCTACAAAGACCACATTGTCACTAGGTCTGTAGAAGAGGTAACCAAAGGATCGCTGTGGGTAACCGATGAAAATACACCTCTCGCTTCGAGGTTTGAGCTTATCATGAGTCTCGCGTCTCACGAAAGCCTCGCAACCCCGAATCTTGATGTGGTCTAGTTTAGGTACTTTACCAGTCCACATCTCGTGAGGAGTTTTGACAACTTTCTTTGTATGGACTAGATTAAGAATATGGGCGGCAGTCTCTAAGGCATACCCCCAGAATGAGATTGGTAGCGTAGCTCGACTCATCATGGAACGAACCATATCTAACAAGGTTCGATTATGCCTCTCAGCCACACCATTCAACTGTGGTGTCCTGGGAGGTGTCAATTGTGAGACTATCCCACATTCCCTTAGATAGTCGAGGAACTCTGAACTAAGATACTCACCACCACGATCGGATCGAAGCATCTTAATGTTCCTGCCCAATTGATTCTCGACTTCCTGTTTAAATTCCTTAAACCTCTCGAAAGTCTCTGACTTATGCTTGATCAAGTAGACATATCCATATCTACTATAATCGTCAGTAAAAGTCAAATAATAACGATTAGCATCCCTTGTGGCATGTTTGAATGGTCCACACACATCCGTGTGTATAAGGTCCAACAAACCTTCACCCCTCTCACACGAACCAGTGAAGGGTGACTTTGTCATTTTTCCAAGTAAGCATGATTCGCAACTATCATCTGACTTTAGGTCAAACGACTCCAAGACTCCATCCTTTTGGAGTTGGCCTATGCGTTTCTTGCTTATATGTCCAAGACGACAATGCCATAAAGATGCTTAATCGAAGTTATTATTAGTAGAATCAATACACAAAACATTATTTCCTAGGTTATCAACAACAGATACAGCTTCATACACACCATCACAAGGTAATGCTTTAAAATAAAGAACATTATTAAAGAAAGCATCAATAGAACCAACTTCATTATTAAATGAAAAGGTAAACCCTTTTTTATACAAAGCATGAAAGGAAATAATATTTCTTGCCATTCCTGGCGAATAACAACACTTATTCAAATCTAAACTAAACCCACTACTTAGCGATAAAGTATAAACTCCAATCTTGGTAACAGGTATAGCTTTCCTATGCCCCATGATCAAGTTTATCCTTCCTTGCTCCACATCCTCACTTCTTCTTAGTCCCTGCAAGTCACAACAAATATGAATACCACAACCGGTATCAAGGACCCAAGAATTAGAATGGGGTGAGTTATTAGAAATGATAGTGTAAATACCTGGATGGTTGGGTTTAACTTTCCCATCCTTCACATCTTGCTGGTATTTTGGGCAGTTCCGCTTCTAATGAGCTTTTTCATGGCAATAGAAGCATTCAGCCTCTTTCTGGTCAGAAGAAGGAGTAATGAAACCTTTCTTGGTTCCACTTGAAGAAGAGCCATCAAGGGTCCGAGCCTTGGTACCCTTCGAAGATCTCTTTCTCTTCCTCCATCGATTCTTCCCCATTGCCAAAACCGGAGTAGAGTTTTGAGTAGGAGTGATAGCAACCGACTTCCCCTTAAGACCCGATTCTGCGGTCTTGAGAAGTCCCTGAAGTTTGCAGAGGGTGACTTCTTCCTTGTTCATGTGATATGTCATGCGGAATTGATCATAGCACGATGGTAAGGAATGCAAAATAATATCTATTGCAAGATCCTCCGGGAAGTTCACATTAAGCTTCAGCAAACGATCCACATACCTTTGCATTTTCTGCATGTGGCTCGTGACGGATTCCCCGTCCTTCATCATGGTTGTTATCATGGAGCAGATGATTTCATACCTCTCTTGTCTTGCACTTTGATGGTATCTTTCCATCAAATCTTGGTGCATGTCATAAGGGTAGAAATCCTCATAAGACTTTTGGAGTTCCGCTGTCATCGTGGCCGTCATGATGCAAGCCACTTTCGTAGCATCCCTTTCATGTGCTTGAAATTCAGCGATCTCCTGAGGAGTTGCAGTGGACTCATCAATCTCCTTAAGCTCCTTGTCAAGGACATATTCTTTGTCCTTGTAGCAGGTAATCATCCTGATGTTTCTGATCCACTCATTGAAGATGGATCCATCAAAGGTGACTTTCCCACACAAGTTCATAAGGGTAAAGGAGCCATTAGGATTAGAGCCAGAAGCATTGTTGAAAGACATCTGAAGGAAAGAGGACAAGATTAGTTTAGATATAAGAGAGTCCTTAATAAAACACCCAAATGTAATATTAAGGCTAGGATCCAATCATAATATAATATAACTTAGAAGAGGTATGCCGTAATCTAAGCTATATCATATTTGAAAGGTAGGTGAATGACGATTCACCAATTTCCACCACGAAAACCGCAATATTTTAGTATTAGGTTTTTGAATGGTTCTTAGAAATTCCTAGATTCTTTGAGATTCAATGAACTTTTCAAAGGCATGTTTCAATCTCGAGTGTGCCCTCCAAGTTTTGTGACTGGGATACCGAGGATCACAAAACGAGGTGTGAAGTAACCATGCAAATCACTTGGTACCCTTAAAGTTTATCACTCAATCGATGTGCCGGTTAACCACACACGCTCCATCGATACTATAATAAACCCTAAGTCACCCTTTACCTACCTTGTTAAGTCCAAGTTAGTGTGCCGGTTAACCACACACGCTCCACCAACGACTTAATCAAAGTGTAAAGTGTAATTTCATGGAATAGCACCTTATTCACATTTTTCCTAAAGTAACTAAGATTGGGAATTTAATAAAACATTTAGTTACTTTATAATATTCATCATATTTTGAATGAGAATTAATAAGTCCTTGTCTTACCCGTTCGGCTAACGACCCTCCACCGATCAAGGAAGCGGTGGGTGAGAGTGGACACCCATTAAGTCACCATTTTATAGGCAACAACCTTATACCCACCTTATAGACCGGCTTCGTGAATGAGGCGTACTAGCGGTAAGACGACTTTGTTCTTATACATATATATATATATATATATATATATATATATATATATATATATATATATATATATATATATATATATATAATTATTAAATCATAATAATATAAGTATAAGGGTTGAATTTTAACTTTTAAAATTCTAGGGGTTGGAACTAAAGTTTTAACTTAACTTTACTTGTTCCAAAAATTGAGGGCAAGTTTTGTAAACTTTCAAAACTTTTCATTTCTTGTAACTTATGAGTTTAATAGAGTAATAAAATGAGGTCTTTTCATTTTTCCTAACTCTTGTGTTCTTTTAATGGTTTTTAACCCAAGAGACTTTTGGTTTTCCATAACTTGAGGACAAGTTATGGACTCCATTAAAACACATTATGATCATGAATTAATCTACCACATAGGTTACAAATAATTCCTATGATCATCTAAACATCATAAGAACAAGAATATGAATATGAACACTTTCAAGAATCAAAATCACATTTAATCTTTGTAATTTTGATAACTAGTTGTTGTAAATGAGTTAGAAAAGACATCACACCTTCTAAAATAAGTTTTCAAGTACCAAAATGATTGTAATCCATTTCCAGCAACTCAAGTCGAAATTCTGCACTCTGTCGACCCTACTCGCCGAGTGCATAAACCTACTCGCCGAGTAGGTTGAAGATACACATGAACTCGACGAGTCCTCCCCATGGACTCGCCGAGTCCATCAATCAGACAGCAGAATTTTCGACTTTCTTCAACTTTTAAGCACAAATAACAAACAAACAAGCCTAGGCTCTGATACCACTGATGGGTTTTGAGCATTCTAACACTTCCTAAGTGTACATGCAACCCTAATAACCATGGATCTATGTTTGTCTAATTATCATGCAAAGTTGAATTCCAAGGTTATATTCCTATCTAGCATACATGGGGAACAATTTTAACTTGAATCATAGATAGAATAACTTACCTTGTTGTTGCTTGTGTTCCTTGAAACCTTGTGAGCCTAGCACCCCAAGTGTGATGCCTCAAATGCTTCACACAACACCAAATGCTCTTGGAAAGACTCTTGAGATAACACACACTTCTCATAATCGGCCAAGCCCTCTAGTTTCTTAGTGTTCAACTTGTGTCGCCAATTTTGTGGAGAATGGGACTCTTATATAGTGTTGGCACATCTAGGGTTACACCATGTAAACCCTAATGTGTCATGACTCTTCATTTCCATGACCCATGGGTTTGTAACTCCCATGGAGCATCCGATGGGTAGAACCCAACTTGATAATCCATGGAGCCTCTTAGCCCACTATACAAGATATGGATGATTTACATAACCAACCCATATATTTAATTAGTTATCCTTTGATCACTTAATTAATTCCAAATTAATTCTTTGATCAACTAATTAAATAATATTATTAATATATTAGAACTTATAATATATTAATAATCTCCAAGTGTTATTTCTCTCATTTAGTCTATCCAATTGCATGGTGCCATGCAACCCAAATGGACCATGCCGGGTCGGGTCAAGTACAAGCCCGAAATAGTTATGGACTTAGACACCTTATCCAACACTATAAACACAATGACCGAGCGATCAAGCATTGGTCTGCATACCCGGTTCATCAGATCCATGAACACTTCTGGCGCGTTGGTGAGTCCAAACAACATCACCATGAACTCGTAATGACCATAACGAGTCTGAAACACGGTCTTCTCCACTTCTTCCTCCCTCACCCTGACCTGGTGATATCCTGATCTCAAATCAATCTTGGAAAACCAAGATGCACCCTGCAGCTGATCGAAAAGATAGTCTATCCTCAGAAGCGGATAACGGCTCTTCACCGTTAACTTGTTCAACTCCCTATAGTCAATGCACATCCTGTGCGAACCGTCATTCTTCCTGACGAAAAGGATCGGTGCTCCCCAGGGTGAACTACTCGGATGAATAGTCTGCTTACCCAGCAGTTCCTGCAACTGAGATGACAACTTCTGCATCTCTGGCGGTGCCAGTCAGTACAATGCCTTAGCGATAGGGGCCGCACCTGGCACTAGGTCAATCCTAAACTCAACCTGCCTCTCTGGAGACACCCCGGGTAACTCCTCCGGGAACACATCAGCAAATTCCCTCACCACCAGGACCTCAGAAACCGAGAGCTTCTCTCTAACCCGCGTATCTACAACATACGCCAAATAACCGACACACTCGTGCTGAATATACTGCTGAGCCCTGGCTGCTGAACAAAACCCTGATCCCAACCTGGTGCCCTCACCATATACTACAAGTTCTCCCCCACTTAGGGTTCGAACCACCACCCGCTGTCCCTCACAGTCGATCATGGCGCCAAAACGGCTAAGCCAATCCATCCCTATAATCACGCATACATCCCTCATGGGAATAGGAATCAAATCTATTAGGAAGGATACCCCGAAAATCTCCAACTCGCATCCTCGGAAGACCGAAGAAGCAGAGACCCTGTGCTCGTTGGCGATTGAAACTCGCAATGGACACTCAAGATCATCTATCGGCACAATGAACCCTCTAGAGAAGGTCTGAGATACAAACGATCGACTCATCCTCAAGTCAAATAATACCAAAGTGGGCAAAGAACTCACTAAAAGCATACCTAATCACAGGTACAATCAATAAGCATAACACGAATACAATAACTGATACAGAGAATAGAAAACGTACCAGCAACCACATCTAGTAGTGCCTTGGCCTCCTCGGCCATGAGTTGGAAGGCGCGACCCTGAGCCTTCAGAGGCTCCACCTTGACTGGCCTCCCCTCTTCAATCCTCGCAGCAGCTGGCGCGGAACCCTGCGCCGACTTGGCGGCGAGCTGCGGACAGTTGGTCTTCACATAACCACCCTGATGACAATGGTAACAATTCCTCATGTCTGCTGGAGGGGTGGATTGACAGCAGTCCCTGGCATAGTGCCCCTCCTTGCCACATTTGTGGCACCCACCTCCTGCTCGACAAACCCCCGACTGAGCCTTGCTACACTTTCCACAAGTGAGGCTCTGATGACCCCCGGACCGTGTATCAACGGTCTTAGACCGCTTACACGCCAGCTGAGACTATGCCGGTGCCTGACGCTGCTCCTTCAGCTAAAGCTCTATCTCCAACTCACGCCGTCACGTGGCTTCCTGAAGGTCCAGGAGGGTATCACATCGTTGTGTAGACACAAACTGTCGAATATCAGTCTTGAGCATACTCACATAACAAGTCATCTGAGACTACTCTGAAGCAAACTCTGGGCAAAACATAGCCCTCTTCGTGAACATACGGGTAATCTCAATCACAGACTCCCCATCCTGTCTCAATGTAAAAAACTCATGCGCAAGCCGCTCCCGCTCAACGCATGGAACGTAGCGGTTGCGAAACATATCTCTGAACTGCTCCCAAGTAACAACAGTTAGCTGATCATCAGTATACGACCCAGTGGTCAGCCTCCACCAGTCCTTTTCCCCAAGCCTCAGCAGGTTCAGGGCACACCTGACCTTGTGGTCAGCAGGACATGAGCACGTGAAGAAACAACCCTCCACGTTAGATAACCACCTCATAGCCCTAATCGCATCATGTGTACCATCAAACGTCAGGGGCATCGTATTATTGAAGTCCCGGTACTGGAAAGCCCTATCGGCTCCTCCTCCAACCCCTGCCGTAGTTACAGCCGAAGTGGCTGCAGCGGCAGCTGTCTCTGCTAGAGCTGCATATCGCTCTTCAAAATACTCAACCATCGTGGTCTTAATCGACCCAAACATCTCTGGCAGCTGCGCTCAGAACGCAGCAGCAATCTCTTCGTGCATGATCTCCCTAATCCTGGCATACAACTCCTCGGTCCCTATCTTAACCATGGGCTCAGGTGCTACCGGCACCTCCAACCCTCCGTCTCCCGACCCTGATCCTGATCCCGAAGCAACACGTCTCGTCACCACCATACTGGAATATATATATATATATATATATATATATATATATATATATATATATATATATATATATATATATATATATATATATATATATTTAATTCACCAGATAAATAACATAATGTTGGGAGACCAAAACCCCAAAAACCCCAGGTGTTGTAATTTCCTTGCTACGCGTATGGGTCCTGCGCTTTCAGTAGTACGAGCCCATACTACATTCCACACCTACCCATATTTGTCTCAAGGATCACCACAACGCCCTAACAATATTATCAACATAGAAATGCACCCAACCCTCACTTCTAGGGGAATACCAATTATCTCGCATCTAGTCTCACCACTTATCACAACTCACACATCCATGCAACTTCCATCATCCCCTGCAGCAACAGTGCACGCTAGTTGCACATAACGTTGGACCCCATAGACTTTCGAATATCTAATCCTATACTAAGGTCGAATCAGAAATTCTCAGGCTATAAGATCTTGATTATACACAGTCGTGATACATACACCAAACATCTACAGTTATGATGTCAATTCCATATACAAGAAACCCTAGGCTAATAGGCATCAAATAATCAGGCAAGTCTATCATGCGATTCCCGAAGATCCCTAGCCTAGCACTAGCATGTTGTTCTAACATATCAGAATATCAAATAACTGTATGGTATTTTGGGGTTCACTTACAGGCTCCGACTGATCGTACCCTCTGCATCCTCAATCCTTATTTTGAAAACCATTTTTAAAAATTATGTTCTGAAAAACTCCTTGATTTGAGACTAGATTCACACAAGTGTTCCTCTAATTCACTCAAACCAAGGCTCTGATACCAACTTGTAACATCCATAAAATTTATGCCAAATTCAAACTTTTTCAATCATAAATAAAAACCAAATATCATTATTTACAAAATGTTTTCAAATCATTTTCCATCAGAGTGTCCCAAAAATTATAACGTAAGGATGAGGAGCGGTACGGTCACGCCTTCGCCTTTCCATGATCTCCTGAAGTACCTGAAACAATAAACTGAGAACTGTAAGCCCGAGGGCTCAGTGAGCTACCCCCAAAATACCAACACCACATTGACAATACCATATCAGTAATAATCAATCAATCATCATACATACTGGGCCATCAGCGTGACTGGACCGCCCTGCTGGGCCTACAGTCTGTCTGAATCTATCCCGATCCTTCGGCATGACTGGTCCGCCATGTGGTCCTACAGTCTCCCAGGACCGCTCATAGGGTATATTGGGCTTCAGCACAAAGCAGGACCGCCTCAACCCAACCACCAGCAAATAACCATGTGCGCGTACTATCATATACAGGCATATATAAACATCAAACATATCTGTCACACTGATCATCAATCATAAAATTCTCCTATAACTAGAGTAATGACCTAGTAGGTCACTACATACCAATCCCTATGGATTATAAGAGCATAACATATTGTCTACCCCGATTCCGATCTAACAGATCATAACTACATGTAGCATACCATAACAATAACAACTAAAGGGTCGACCTTGGTGCCGTAGACCCTATCGATATAGTGGGGATAACTCACCTTGCAGATATCGACACAAATGGTAGACTCCAAATCTCGGATCACTTGACACAAATTCCATCACCTATCATCATAGTACATCATACTCATAAGTCCTTAACCTTATAAGGTACTCCATAACCCACTAGTCATCCCCCTGGTCAAAGTCAAAGCCCTCAGTCAAGGTCAACAGTTCATGTTGACCTTAATTCGCCGAGTACACTTGGCTACTCGTCGAGTTCCCTGAAGTACATTCCAACTCGCCGAGTCATCGGAGTGACTCGTCGAGTCCCTTTGATTCTCGATTAAACTTAAGGTCGCCCATCGAGTTCCCTCCTTGCAACTCGACGAATACACACTCATACATATCCAAAAGAAAACTCATCTGACTCGCCGAGTTTTTCTTCAACTCGTCGAGTCTTATGGCGATCTTCATCGAACTCGCCGAGTTGTTCATCCAACTCGTCGAGTTCACGACCATCTTCATGTGACTCGCCGAGTCCATTCAGTCCTTTTCCTCCATACAGACATATTTTGAGCCATGCAACGGTTCCAACTCATAGATCCAAGCTTCTAGGGCATGCTTATCACGTAAAGTTGCAAACTTTACGTGCATGCATGACTATAAAGGCTCTAAATGTCTATTCTAAGTTCTTAATGGAACTTCATGCTCAAGAGGGACCTTAATCACAACCAAGACTATGACTTTATGCTTCTAGAATCCAAAGAGGGTCCAGATCTGAAGTTACAACTTCAGATCTAGCCCATAGTTCATCATACCAACTTGAAAATCCATAAAAAGCCCTAGAAACTCAACAAAAAGGAAAAAGGGAAGCAAGAATGGCACTTTGATACCTCCAAAGGATGCTAGCTGAGGCAAATCCTGCTTCCCACTCCTTCCTAGCTTCAATTTCCTTTGCACTCTTAGCTTCTTCCTCCAAAATCCTCTTTTCCAAGCTTCAAACACCACACCAAGGCACACACACACGAATTAGGGTTTTAAGGGACTCTCAAAGACTGTGAAGAGGCCTAAGGAGGCTAAGGCTCCATTAAATAGAGGTGAAAACCCCGAGATTTAGGGTTTCCACTACCAGCTCCTACTCGTCGAGTCCAACATGGACTCGTCGAGTAGGTCACTTAACACGCGATCCCACCTCGCTGCTACTCGACGAGTAGGTCAACCAACTCGTCAAGTAGAGCTTAACTCAATGAATCTTATTTAAGCAATACCTGAGAATCGGGGCGTTACATCCCTCTTGTGCATCATTCTTGACTATGGGATCCTTAATGGGGGTGATATCTATTTCTTCCTCATCTTCCCTTGAATTCTTCTTGGAACTACTCTCTCTGGTTTGTTTACCACTCCTCAAAGTCACCACATTGACATTTGGGTTCTTTTTGGTTTAAGAAGGGAGTTTGCCATAGGACTCCCACTTTCTTATAGATATAACGATATCTCCCATTTGTGCTTCAAGGTTGGAGATACTAGTCCTCGTCTCTTTTTGGAATTCTTGGGTACTAGTGGCTAAGGATTTGACAATGTCTTCAAGAGACATTCCGGAGTTACTCGGTTGGGATTGAGGAGGTTGTTGGTGATGATATGGAGGGTGCAGTTTAGGTTGATAGTGTGGTTGTGGATGTTGGTAGTGAGATTGGTGTGGAAGGTAGGAAGGTCTAACCAATGCATTTTGAGGAAATGGTCTTGGGTTGTAGCTCATATTGGGATTTGGCTTCCAACTCGAATTATATGCATTTTGGTAACTGGATGGTTTGTTGCGGTAATTTTGGAATTCTCCTGTGGCATTCACGTGTTCCTCGTCTTCTTGGAGAATGGGAGACATATCCGTAGGATGTCCCATTGTTGCATATATTCCACAAAAATTCACTTGTGGAGTTTGTCCCATGTCTAACTTTTCAACAACATGTGTTAAATCTTTGATTTGAGACTCTAGATTCGACGTACCCACTTCATTCATTTTTTGTTGAGTTTATCTCTTCATATCTTGGCGCGGGCAAAAATGCTGTGAATTTGCGGCTATGGTGTTGAAGAGTTGTTTTGTTTGTTGTGGAGTTTTGCTAAAGACATCTCCACCACTTGAGGCATCAACTAGTCTTCTCCATTGACAACAATCCCTCATAGAAGTGTTGAATGAGAAGCTGTTCCGGAATTTGATGTTGTGGACAACTATAGCACAAGTTGTTGAACCTTTCCCAATAATCATGAAAAGTCTCATTTTGACCTTGCTGGATTCCTCAAATCTCATTTCTAAGACTTGAGACTCTTGAAGCGGGATATAAATTGTCAAGAAAAACTCTTTCCATTTCGGTCCATGAGTTGATTGACCACAGGGGAAGATAGAATAATCAATCATTTGCTCTATCGGCCAATGAAAAGGGGAATCCCCTTAATTTGATTTGGTCATTTATTGATCCTTGACCCTGGCTTCATACTAGTACAAATAATATGGAACATCTTCAAATGCTTATGAGGGTCTTCATTCACTAATGCATGAAAAGTTGGAAGGTGATGGACTAAACTTGAATTCAATTCCAAACCTCCTTCCAAAACGGTGTAATTGATACCGGTTGGAGTTTGTGTAACATCGGTTTCCATCATTTGCCTTAAGGTTCTTTTGGGAGCTTCTCATCTGCCTCCCATTGCAATTAGGTGTAACATACACGTTAATGACCATGTATAATTATCGTGTTTTGTAAGCTTGATAGCTTAAAAGTGAATATTAATATACAATATATAATTTTGAGCGTTGCATTCTAACAATATAGTTTTTACGAGAATTTAAGTAACACAATGTTTAGAATCATTTAGAAAAGTGATGGGAAGTCTTATGAGATTCCCATCAAAAGTAAAACATTGAAATTAACGAAAATGTAAAATTTAAGTTGGAAATAAGTAAAAATAATGTTAATGAAAGTTGTAAACTACCTCGTTAGAAACATATAGGCGAAAACCTCACAGAAATCCGAGTTATAACGAAGAAGTTATGACTTATTGAAGTTTCGCGACAGAACCGGCACGACGCCATATGACATAAAAAGTGAGTTTACAATAAACTATTTTTAGCATTTGTGATCTAAATGAAAGACTTAGTATTCGTTAAACCGAGAATTTTCACAAAAGAACGTCCAAATCTGACTTCGTATGAGGAAGTTATGATTTTTCTAAAATTCGGCATAGCAGTACACAGCCCGAAACTCGAAATAAAGATTTAGTGATTTTTAGTCGACACAACTTAAACGAGAATCGAAGGTCTTGTCAATAGTAGTACAACGGTAAAAAGACAAACGAAAACGGACGTCGGATGAAGAAGTTATCAATTTTTAACGGACTTTACCTGTCCCGGCCTGTTAAAAATATAACACTAAAAATGAATTCAAAATTTGCCGACGGAGTCTAAACGAAACTTGTAGAGCATACTCCCACCTACGCATGGATATAAAGAACGTCAGAAACGGAGCTCGTATACCAAAGATATGAATTTTTGAAGATTTAGACACAAACTTCGAGACTGGTCCAAAGGATTACACCCAACGTATTCGTGTACGTGATCCGAAGTCAGTTACCCCCTACTCCTTCACATGATGGACACATGTCATAGCCTTGACGCGTCTGAACTGATCCCTTCATACGTCCACTGTATGAAGGTGTACACCGAGCGAAGACCCTTGCGAGGTAGTACGCCCCGCGTACTCTAAAGTTACACCCAACGTAATTAGGTGCTTCAGACACTATAAATAGGATGTGAGGCTGCCCGAATTTACTTTACAATTTTCATACTTGTACACCCCTATTCTCTCTCAAGTTACCCTAACACCCCCCGAAGCCTAGAAACATCCCCGACACCCGAAACAAGTCCCGACGCACCGAAGACCAAGAAAATAATCTTTTCAAGTTGAAATTATGCATGCGCAAGGCCCGGTTTTCAACAAAAAAACCCCGGTTTCATCAAATAAAGTCATTTTAGAAATGAGGTGCTGCCCAGTTATCATTTTATCATTCGGTTATTTCACAGTGATTTCAATATAAGGTCAATTGTATGTTATGTTTTATATGTGCAATGTGCTTTCCTGTGTTATTATGATAATGGAGCTATACCTTTGACCATGAAGTGAATGACTAAGCATCATTTTGGTATTGGTATGAAGCCTTTGACCAGGAAGTGAATGACTAAGCATCACTTTGGTATTGGCAAAATGCTAGGTAGGGCTAAAATCCTGTATATTCTAGCAAAATGATAATCCAAAATTCTATTTTCAGTGCCACTTGGGCGGCAGCCTTATTGATGTATATCATGTTGAAATTGTTGTATCTCATTTATTGTAAATCTTTGAATGAGATCATTTGTTGATATGGAAAGCATGTCATATGATATACTTATGCATTTGTTGTTCTTTGTCCCTCTTTGCTTCTATCATATTGTTATATATATGGCATAACGTATATTGTAACTATTGTTGAACTCACTAAGCGTCACTCGCTTATCCCTATCAGTGTTTAACTATTGTAGGTGATAAGCATCCGGTATAGTCATGTACTGAAAGAAGATGTAGAATTGTTAACATTATCACTTTTGTACTTAGTGTATAAATTCCTGGGAAGTTATGTAATATATAAAACTCTGAAAAAAATCTTAATAGTTGGTTTGTATCCAATATTTTGTAAATAATATTGTGAATATACATGTAGCATGTTTAGAGTAATAATATGGTAAGGTTTAAAGAAGTAGAGGTTCTCTCAGTCCTGGTATCTGAGCAGTAGTTTAAGTGAACTAAATCCCACGAATTGGTATTTAGACTTAAACTATTGGAAGTTCAATATATGAATGAATTCATTGTAGGAATATGGATACAAACCATAGGAAAGACTTAATTGAAGTATTAGGTAATAATAAATCCTAATATTCTAAAATACTATATTACTCCAAATTTTCAGAGCAATGGCAGAACAGGTGAGTAGCCATACACAAGATGTGGGTGGAGAACCTCATCCTGATGAAGTAAATACTCCAGCATCCCCTTGTGAGGAGCAACTCTTGGATAAAGTTATTGGTGTTATTTGGTAGACTCTCGAAGAACACAAGAAGAATAATGATAAAGGAAAAGAGAAAGCCACCTAAGAATCTTCAAAAGGGGAGGTGAAAGGTCCCTCATTCAAAACTTTCAAGAGTAATGGTGCTACAAAGTTTTCAGATGTTCTTAATCCCATTGTTCTTCTTACATGGATCCAGAACATAGAAAAAGTATTACGTATCTCTCATGTGGTTAATGAAGACAAGGCCAACTATGATTCTGCAATGCTCATCGGAAAAGCCTTGGTTTGGTGGGAAGCAACATTTGAAGCTCTGAACGAGTATGACCAGGAAAATTTGTCTTGGGAAATGTTCAAAAATCGCTTACTAGGAAAGTACTGTCCTCTAGACATGAGGAGAAGATTGGAGAAAGAATTCCTCAAGCTTAAACAGGGGGGAATGAATGTGAATGATTATGAACCTCAATTCAATCAAAAACCACGGTTTGCTGCAAAGTATATTCCAACTGAAGACGATAAAATTCAGTTATTCATGGAAGGACTACGGTATGAAATCCGCAATTTCGTGGTTAATCAAGATGTTCTGTCATTTGATAAAGCTGTTGAGTATGCCCGAAAGCGCGAGCATGACTTAGAAATACGTGGTGCCACTCTTTCTGTTCCGAAGCATCCATGTATTGATCGAACTGTTCTTGTTTCCTCTATTCCACCAGCCCAATCTATTCGAACAGATCCTGGTAAACAAGTGCAATCTCATAATACCTCTCGTGGTCTCCGTAGGTCACAATATTTTTCTCTTCAGCGCCATCGTGTCGAAATTGTGGAAAGAGTGATCAGGGCAAATACAGATTTGAAAAAGGATCAGTGGTCAGTTATGGATGTGGAGAAATAGGCCACATGAAGTCCATTTGCCCGATGAAGAATGTTACATGCTTTGCTTGTGGTGTTACTGGCCACATGAAGCGTTTCTGCCCTTCTCTTACTAGTCAAATGGCGGGGAGTCAAGATTCCGTCCAACAACCAAAGAGTACTCCAACTAAAAAGGAGGAGGTGTCAAAAGCTAAAGGTCGTGCATTCCAAATTACCACGGAGGAGGCACGTAAAGACCCAATGTTATGACCGGTACATTTCTAGTACCCTCTAGACCTGCTCATATCTTGTTTGATTCTGGTGCCTTAGATTCTTTTGTGTCTCATGAATTTGCGCATTCCTTTTAAATTGCTTGCTTTGAACTTACGCAACCATTTCATGTAGAGACTGCGGGAAGTATATAATTACTTGCTGATAAAGTCTATAGGGATTGTGTCATAGAAATTGAAGGTTATAATTTTATTGCTAACCTGATTCCTATCTCCTTGCCCAACTTTGATATTATTCTCGGCATGGATTGGTTGTCAAAGAATCGTACAAAACTCTTGTGCTATGAAAAGATAGTACGCATTCCTATTGAAGGGGAGAATCCGATTTATGTCTACGGTGAACAAAGACTTAAAATCTTTAAAATAATCTCTTTCCTAAAAGCTCGTAAATTTATATCGAAGGGGTGTTCTACTTATCTGGCCTATACAGTTGATGTCTCGAAAGAAAGGAAGAAAACTATAAATGATATTCTCGTTGTTAATGAAAATCCTGATGTTTTCATCGATGAATTGTCTGGCCTACCTCCAGATAGGCAAGTAGAATTCTGAATTGATCTTGTACTTGGTGTTGCTCCAATTGTAAAGACTCCATATCGTCGTGCGCCAACTGAGATGAAGGAAATGATGAACCAACTACAGGAATTACTTGACAAAGGCTTTATTCGACCGAGTACCACTCCCTGAGGTGCTCTGGTATTATTTGTCAAGAAGAAAGATGGATCGATGTGATTGAGTATTGATTACCGTGAGCTAAATAAGGTAACTACCAAGAACCAGTACCCATTACCTCACATTGACGATTTATTTGATCAACTTCAGGGTGTTAGCTATTTCTCGAAGATTGATTTGGGAGCTGGTTATCATCAGTTAAAAGTACACGAGCAGGATGTACTGAAGATTACTTTTCGTACTCGATATAGGCATTATGAATTCCTTGTCATGCCATTCGGTCTGACAAATGCTCTTGTTGTATTCATGGATATGATGAATCGCGTATGCCTCCCAATGCTCGATAGATCTATCATCGTATTCATTGAATATATTCTAATATATTCCAAGTCTGAAGCTAATCATGACATTCATATTCGAGAAATATTAGATCTTCTTCGAAAGGAGAAAATATATTCTAAATTCTCCAAATTTGAATTTTGGCTTTGCCAAATTCAATTTATTGGCCATGTGATTACTGGTGACGGTATATCAGTAGATCCTACCAAAATTGAAGCAATTCAGAATTGGGAAGCACCCTGTAATGCTTCTGAAATTCGCACTTTCGTGGGTCTCGTGGGATATTACCGGAGATTCATTAAGGATTTTTTGCGTATTGTTGTACCTCTCATGAGTCTTACACGAAAGGAAGTAAAGTTCGAATGGGGTGAAGCCCAAGAAAAAGCTTTCTCAACTCTAAAAGATCTTTTGACTCATGCTCCGATCTTATCACTCCCAGACGGTGATAATGATTTTTCCATGTATAGCGATGCTTCAAGGTTGGAACTCGATTGTGCGTTGATGCAGGGTGGTAGAGTAATAGCCTATCCCTCAAGACAACTGAAAGAGTATGAAAAGTATTATCCCACCCATGACCTCGAACTCGTTGCAGTAGTATTTGCCCTAAAACTTTGGAGGCATTATCTTTTTGGTGCAAAATGCCAATTGTTTACTGACCACAAAATTCTCAAGTATATATGTAGTTAGCAAACATTGAGTATGAGACAACAACGAGCCATGGAGCTGATCAAAGACTATGACTGTGAAATCATGTATCATCCTGGAAAGGCCAATGTAGTTGCCGATGCAGTTAGCAGGAAAGTTTATCATAATAGTGTGTGTTATGTTATTACTCACACTACAGTAAAGTTCACTATTCTTGACGAACTAAAGACATGGCAAATAGAGGACTTAAAGCCAGAAAATGTGAAGAAGGAAGGGATGGTGCATTATGCTGATATTTTATTTGATGATCCACGTGGACTGAAAGTATTTAAGAATCGACTATGGATTCTAGAGATTGATAGATTAAGAAAGAAGATTTTAGATGAAGCCCATAAGTCTAAGTTGTCAATACTCCTGGTACAAGTAAAATGTACTTTGATGTATGGCCTGATTATTGGTGGCATGGATTAAGGAGAGACATTGGAAGATACGTGCAGGAATGTTTAGTATGCTTACAAGTCAAAGCAGAACACCAAAAGACATACGGGAGTCCAGAAATAATTAATGTTCCCATATGGAAATGGGAGGAGCTGTCCATGAATTTTATTACCAAATTGCCAAAGACTGTGAGACAGAATGATAACATTTGGGTAATTGTCGATCGAATGACTCAGAGTGCACATTTTCTTGCCATGTGTGAAACAGCTCCAATGGAGAAATACGTATAAGTATACTAGGATGAAATTGTTGCGAGACATGACGTGCCACTAAAGATTATTTCCGATCGTGATACTCGCTTCACTTCTCATTTTTGGGCGAGTATGCAATGTGAATTAGGATCTCGGATTGCTCTCAGCACAGCTTATCATCCCCAGACAGATGGTTAGACGGAGACAATAATCCAAACAATGGAAGATATGCTTCATGCATGTGTCCTGGAATTTGATTGTAACTAGGACAAGTACTTACCTCTTGTCGAATTTTCATATAATAACAGTTACCACACTTCAATCAAAATGCCACCATATGATGCATTATATGGTCGTAAATTCCGTACTCCACTATGTTGGGGTGGTGTAGGACAGAAAATCCTTGGAGGCCCTGAAATGATTCAAGACACCACTGACAAGATTCAAATTATACGAGTAAGAACGAAAACGGCCTAGGATCGACAGAACTCCTATTCAGAAAAGAGAAGATGACCCATAGAATTCTGGTTGGGTGATTTTGTAATGCTGAAGGTATCCCCATGGAAAGGCATTATGCGATTTGGGAAGAAAGGAAAATTGAGTCCTAGATTTGTAGGCCCTTTCAAAATTATGCATAGAATTGGTAAGCAAGCATACCGTTTGGAATTGATGGAAGATTTGGCAGGTATTCATGATGTGTTTCATGTAAGTTATCTGCGTAAATGTTTAAGCACATATGATGAAACGGTCCCATTATCCGATGTGAAACTGGATAAAAAAATAAGATATGTAGAAGAGCCTGAAGAGATCGTAAACGAAAGAACGACTGAATTACGTAATAAAGAAGTGGAGTTGGTGCTTATCAAGTGGAAACACCATTGAGGCCTAAATTATACTTGGGAAAATAAGAATGAGATAAGACCGAGATATCCCCATTTGTTTAAATCGTTGTAATTTTGGGGACGAAATCCTCAAAAGGTGAAGGTATTTGTAACATACACATTAATGGCCATGTATAATTATTGTGTTTTGTAAGCTTGATATCTTAAAAGTGAATATTAATATATAATATATAATTTTGAGCGTTGCGTTCTAACAAGATAGTTTTTACAAGAATTGAAGTAAAACTATGTTTAGAATCATTCAGAAAAGTGATGGGAAGTCTTATGAGATTCCAATCAAAAGTCAAATATTGAAATTAATGAAAATGTCAAATTTAAGTTGGAAATAAGTAAAAATAATGATATTGAAATATGTAAATTATCTCGTTAGAAACATTTAGGCGAAAACCTCACTGAAATCTGAGTTATAACGAAGAAGTTATGAAATACTGAAGATTCACGACAGAACCGGCACGACACCATATGACGTAAAAAGTGAGTTTACGATAAACTATTTTTAGCCTTTGTGATCTAAATGAAAGTCGTAGTATTCGTAAAACGAAAATTTTCATAAAAACAATGTCCAAATTTAACTTCGTATGAGGAAGTTATGATTTTTCTAAGATTCGGCATAGCAGTACACAACCCGAAACTCGCAATAAAGATCGAGTGATTTTTAGCCGGCACAACTTAAACGAGAATCAAATGTCTCATAAATAGTAGTACAAAGGTAAAAAGAAAGACGAAAACGGACGTCGGATGAAGAAGTTATGAATTTTTAACGGACTTTACATGTCCAGACCTGTTAAAAATATAACACTAAAAATTAAGTCAAAACTAGCCGACGGAGTCTAAACGAAACTTGTAGAGCATAATCTCACCTACACATGGATATAAAGAACGTCAGAAACGGAGCTCGTATACGAAATATATGAATTTTTGAAGTTTTGGACACAAACTCGAGGTTGGTCCGAAGGATTACGCCCAACGTACTCGTGTACGTGATCCGGAGTCAGTTACCCCATACTCCTTCGCATGATGGACACGTGTCATAGCGTCTGAACTGATCCCTTCATACGCCCAACATACGAAGGTGTACGCCGAGCGGAGAGCCTTGCGAGGTAGTACGCCCCTCGTACTCTAAAGTTACACCCAACGTAATTAGGTGCTTTAGACACTATAAATAGGATGTGAGGCTGCCCGAATTTAGTTTACAATTTTCACACTTTTACACCCCCTATTCTCTCTGAAGTTACCCTAACACCCCCCGAAGCCTAGGAAACATCCTCGACACCCGAAGCAAGTCCCGACGCACCGAAGACCCAAGAAAATAATCTTTTCAAGTTGAAATTCTGCCCGCGCAAGGCACGGTTTTCAACAAAAAAAAAACCGGTTTCATCGAAGAAAGTCATTTTAGAAATGAAGTGCTGCCCAAATTATCATTTTATCATTCGGTTATTTCACAGGGAGTTCAATATAGGGACAATTGTATGTTATGTGTTATATGTGCAATGTGCTTTCCCGTGTTATTATGATAATGGAGTTGTACCTTTGATCATGAAGTGAATGACTAAGAATCATTTTGGTATTTCTATGAAGCCTTTGACCAGGAAGTGAATGACTAAGCATCACTTTGGTATTAGCAGAATGCTAGGTAGGGCTAAAAGCCTGTATATTCTAGAAAAATGATAATCCAAAATTCTATTTTCGCGGAAGTCTTATTGATGTATATCATGTTGAAATTGTTGTATCTCATTAGTTGTAAATCTTTGAATGAGATCATTTGTTGATATGGAAAGCATGTCATATGATACACTTACGCATTTGTTGTTCTTTGTCCCTCTTTGCTTCTGTCATATTGTTATATATATGTTATAGCGTATATTGTAATTATTGTTGAACTCACTAAGCGTCACCCGCTTATCCCTCTCAGTGTTTAACTATTGCAGGTGATAATCATCTGGTATAGTCATGTACTGTAAGAAGATGTAGAATAGTTAACATTATCACTTTTTTACTTAGTGTATAAATTCCTGGGAAGTTATGTAATATATAAAACTCTGTAAATATCTTAATAGTTGGTTTGTTTCCAATCTTTTGTAAATAGTATTATGAATATGCATGTGGCATATTTAGAGTAATAATATGGTAAAGTTTAGAGAAGTAGTGATTCTCTCATTGGGTTTATGATGGGTGGATTTTGTTGTAAGGGTGGTGTTTTGGGAATTTCTTGGCGAGGGTCGGAGCTAGAATCGGGTTCCATATCACTTGACGAAGCGATTTCAACCTCCGGATCTTCGTGTGGATTTGAAGTTTGATCACATTCTATTCTCTTTTCCTTCGCCAAACGCCTTGCTTCTTTTTCAATTTTCAGATTATAAATCAAAGCACCTGTACGTTGAGATCTAGATATCCATAAACCAATTGATTAAAAATAAACCAATCCCCGACAAAGGCACCAAAATCTGGTGGTTGTCGAGGCTAACAAAATTAATAACCCTAAATCTTTTACACTAAAATAGTGTATAGTGGTAAAGGGATCGTATCCACGAAGATTGGTTCAATATTACAACTCTATGAAAATCTCTTTGTAAAAATACTTGTGAAATAACAATAAATTAAAACAAAAGGGGGGGTTGGTCTTTCGAAATACTTGAAATAAACTAGGATTAAACAAAGATTTAAATTGACAATTTCAACAAAAACAAGAGTTCGATGTAAAATCAATATGGGAAAGATGGTTGACTAAAGGTTTCCTCACTTTGACTTTTTGATGAACATATCATTAGAATCCAATGGTGCTATACTTGTTTTAGATACTTAATTCGGCTACAATAATCCAAGAAGCTTGAGATTAGTTAGAATTTTCGTAGTTATTAAAATAGTTAGAGAAACTCATAACAATTTCCTTAGTCAAAGTCATAATTTGCATTAAGCATGTAATTAGTGAAAATCAACTAGTATTAAGAACCAAAAAGTCACCAAATCCATGAGGAGTCAAATGCTTTCACTACCATGTTGGAGGAAATGTTTTTATGATTGTGTGAAGCAAAACTAACACAAAAATCATATGTTGCTTGCTAATTTGAGGATCTTTTACTTAATCAAGAAATTAGCCAACTAGTCACCACAAACACATTTAAACTCATGAATAAAAACATATAAGTAGTGATAATATGTTAAAACACAATACATTCCGTAAAGATTCAAGAACTAGTTTATTGAGTCTTCAATATTCGACAACTAGTCAAAGGATTTCACTAAAGTAAACCAATTTTGGTTTAGCCAAGCATGGCCAAACTCAAAGAAACAAAGTTAGAAGAGATTGTACCAAACATTCAACAAGATTAAGAGCAAAAATGATGAAGTTCTTGAGGGTTCTTGGCCTTCCAAAATCTCCAGAGAATTGTTCAAATTTCGGATGTCCAAAAATATGCTAAAGTGGCACACCAACCTTCCCAATATAGAGCTTCAAGTAAAATTCTGAAAATGCCCCAACAGGAATCCACACAGGCTGCATGGAAACCTTACACGGGACGTGTAAAAGTGACGGAGGTTTTGGCCTTCTTCAAGTGTTGGGCCTCCACAGCTTAACCATTGGCCCAGTTTAACCCCAATCAGTGTCTAGCCCATTTTTCTTCAAGATTTCATCAATTTGAGCCTAATTTATCTTCTCCAAATCACTCAATGCTTCTGCAATCGCCCGATCATCAATCTCCGCACACTCGAAAATTCTCCCGCATCTTGCAAATTTAAAGTTCAATTCTTCCAAGCCTTCAATGAAAATGTCAAGCCCACTCCATGCATCACCTCCATAGCCATCAAACCCAAAATCCTCCTTGTCCTCCAAGTCCAATTGCTTCCCAAAGATCCCGCTTCACTAGTCTCCTTAAAATCTGCAATTATACTCATGAAACTAGAAAGTACACGACAGTGGTCATAAAATAACAAAAATGAAAATATGCATGGAAATTAACTAAAGAGTGAATGAAATATGCTAAAATAAACTATAAAAAGAAGTAAATAAAATGAAACTATCAGTGGTACTCCTGGCCAAGTAGATCACAGTTAACCCACAACCGCCTATCCTGCTAGTTCTTAGGCGGCTTGGTGTCAAGAACAAGATTGTGACCTCCGTGGCGAGCAGAAAAAGTATATTTGTGGTTTCTAGCTACAAACCGGAAAAAGAACTTGAAGACGAAGAAATCAGGAACAATGTCGTTGGCCATACATATCATCTCAACGGCTACCATCTTGTGAACATCACTAGGGGTCAACATTTGAACGTTGCAGCTGTTGCGATAGAGTAGTTCTTCTTGAAAGTTTGTTAAAGGGAGACGAAGGGCTGCATCAAAAGTCTTTAGATAAACGCCCACTTTTCTAGGCAGTGGCGAAGTAATCACAACCCTAGCTGTCGAGAACTCTACTCCGTCGATCGGAGTAAGGCCGTAAGCCTCCTGAAGAGTGGCAACCTTGGTAGAACAAGGGACCAAACCCATTGAGGAAGCCATAAGTGAGATATTGGAAAAGAAGAAAAGGAAGAAGAAATAAAAGTAGAAGGTAAAAGATCAAGGAAACCTTTTCTGCAAGTTATAGATGGGAAAGAGCGGTATTTTCGAAAATCCTTGACACGGTTGACGTAACCACTATGCAAGTCAAGCAAGCACATCGCCGAAATGAAGCGACGACCAAACAAGGGTGCGGCACGTATACCAATAGTTAAATCCAAAACATCATAGCTAGCTAGCAAATGCTATGACCACTGAACTCGGGGACTTGATGACACACACCTCAGAGTGGGCCGAGAATAGGAGACGCACAACAAGGAACCTCCAGCTGAGAATCCCCAGCGAGGCCCAGCCAGGCCCAACTACTAGGCGCCCCAGCAGAACCCCCAACTGTTGGGCGCCGTAGCAAGACGGCCGCATGGAAGGTCCTTTCCCGCCAAAGGCCGCCTTCCACTACAGTCCATGGATAACGACTCCAGGCGACAAGGAGCACATCCAGAGCATTATAGCCTGGACCAATCGTAGGACCTGGCACAACAAGGAACACGAGTCACTAATAAGGACAACAGACCTTGTTGGATAGCAGTCTTTGTTCCTCGTTCGGACCGAGGAGGATCCTCAGTATAAAAGGACCACCATTCCGCCTTGAGAGGTAATCTATATCCCCCGATTCTCGGCCGTATATATATATATATATATATATATATATATATATGTGTGTGTGTGTGTGTGTGTGTATATGTGTGTGTGTGTGTGCGCTTGTATAGGGACCTTTTTGGTGAACGGTATGTCGGCCCATGTTCTTTTCGATTCGGGAGCTACCCAATCGTTTGTATCTCTTGCACTTAGTAAGAAGTTCCAGAATGCTTCGGAGACTTTGGATTCCCCACTTGAGGTTGAGATTGCGGATGACCGCACCGTGAGTGCTGTGAGGGTATATCGAGACTGTGTCCTGAATGTGTTTGAGGAGAGGTTTCATGTTAATCTGATTCCGATACCGTTGCGAGGACTAAAGGTGATCGTCAAGATAGACTGGTTGGGGGCCAATGGGGAGCTGATAGACTGCGAGCACCAACTAGTGAGGGTTCGAACCCCAAGTGGGGTAGAACTGGTTATTCATGGGAAGAGGGCCTCGCAGGGGCCAACCCTCTATTCAGCTGCGAGGGCTAGGAGACTTCTCCATCAAGGTTGTTCGGGATTTTGGCATACATCTCAGATATGAGGGTTGAGTCCATGACAGATTTAGGCAGTGTACCAGTTGTACGAGATATTCGGGATGTCTTTCCCGAGGAGTTTCCTGGGGTGCCTCCGGAGAGGTGGGTAGAGTTTCGCATTGATTTGGTGTCGGGTGCAGCTCCAATAGCCAAGGCACCGTACCGGCTAGCTTCGCCTGAGGTGAAGGAGCTGTCTACGCAACTTCAAGAGCTGCTAGACTGAGGGTTTATCCGCCCAAGCAGCTCTCCGTAGGGAGCACCGATCCTATTTGAAAAGAAGAAGGACGGGTCACAAGGGATGTGCATCGATTATCGGGAGCTGAACAAGCTAACGGTGAAAAACCGTTATATGCTTTCTAGGATCAATGATTTGTTCGATTGGCTTCAGGTTGCATCTTGGTTTTCCAAGATTGATCTTTGGTCAGGGTACCATCAGATGAGGATTAGGGATGAGGATATACCGAAGACAACTTTCGGGACTCAGTACGGTCACTATGAGTTTGTGGTGATGCCATTCGGGCTCACCAATGCCCCATCAACATTCATGGACCTCATAAACAGGGTGTGTAGATCGATGTTGGAGCGGTATGTGATCCTTTTATCGATGATATCTTGGTCCGTTCTAAGACCAAGGAGCAACACAAGCAACATTTGAGGGAGGTATTGGAGACACTTATGGCAGAAAAGCTTTATGCCAAGTTCTCAAAGTGTGATTTTTGGTTGTGTGAGGTGCAGTTTTTGGGGCACATCATCAACCAATAGGGTATTTTGGTTGATCCAGCCAAGATTGAGGCAGTGATGCGATGGGAATTAACGAAGAATGCATCTGAGATATGTAGCTTCTTGGGCCTAGTGGGGTATTACCGGAGATTTATTTAGGATTTCTCCAAGATTGTCGTACCTTTGACTTGCTTGACCAAGAAGAATATGACATTTCGGTGGGCCTGAATCAACAGTTGGCTTTCGAGACCTTGAGATAGAGGTTATGTGAGGCCCGGATTTTAGCACTACCCGAGGGGTTGGATGATTTGGTAGTGTATTGTGATGCGTCTATCAAAGGGTTAGGGGCTGTTTTGATGCAGAGGGGGCATGTGATCGTGTACGCCTCGAGGCAGCTGAAGCTTGTGACATCCCCAAAATCTCGGCCAGAAAAGACCGATTTTCATTTATGCTTTTAAATATTTTCAGAGTAAATCCTTTTGATTTGAAAGAATTGCGGAATTTGTTCCCAAAAACAAAACATGATAAAACATTGTTTACCGAAGCATTTCATAAAAGGAATGTATTTTCATTATAATCAAAACTCGGGGTGTCATGTTCCGATACAGACCAATAAGCATAAACGAATACATTACAAGTCATATAACAAATATAAACATATGCAGACTTGTAAACAAAACAACTTGATGGTTCATCCATCTCATGCCCTTCCGCCACTACCTGTAATACAATTTAAAACTGAGTGGGTCAGGCTTGGGAGCCTGGTGAGCATATAGGGTTTTCAACCCACAATAAATATCATATTTAATTTTCACCAACCAACAATAACCCAATTACCCATTCCCGTTATTCTCACTTTAATGTCCCTAAAACAACTAACATAAGGGACCTAGTCTAAGAATATTTCATCGGGGCGACAACACATGCTTCGGGGGTACCTCAGCAATATAAGTCAAATAAGGCAACCATGAGGGGGATGGAGTACAGCGAATGAACACCCAAGTTCATTAACACCTACAGGTGGCGAACCTGCTAATGTTTCCACAAGACTGTCTAGAATAGCCAGTGGTCGTCATCTAAACTCCGCTAGATGACTCAATCAAACAACAACGAGGCCTCTCATCTGTTTATTACACACCAACTGTCTACCCATGTTCTACCCAACATATTAGTAGATAAAAATATACATTTGTATACATAGTTTAAAGAAAACCTGTATAGCATGCTTTAATCAACACATATATCACAAAACAGATGAGGCACACACACACATAACTCATATTTCATAAAGAAATAAGCAGATCTGTAAGATAGAAGAGAGTGAATACTCATTCACACATAACACAACCAAATATATACACATAGCACGTATTTTATATATAATACTTCGTATTATTGTATTTGGAAAGAAAATAACTACACACTCACTTGATCAGAAGATGATCGGACAGCACTACGGCTTATAAAAGTAGTATTCCTCAGCAGATCTGGAAGATCTCCTCGAAAATCGAACTTCTCGCGGGCAGAGCTTCGACTCGGGAACCGCACTTCTCGGGATCTTCGGGATCTCGGGACTTGCCTCGGGGCTAGAGTATGATACCGGGGCTTCGGGGTGGCTTCGGGGGTAAAAATGCAGAGCTTCGACACGAAAATGAGAGGGAATTGGCAAAAATACCCGGAACCCTCGCATCCTATTTATAGGAGGCTGGAGCCTCGGAGTACGCGGGGCGTACTGCGTTACGCGGGGCGTACTGCCCAAAACGTCATTGCTTACGTATCCAAAGTGCTCGAGTGCGAGTGTCGACATCCCTCGGAGTACGCGGGGCGTACTCGAGTACGCGGGGCGTACCTCGGATCAGATCGGTGACTCCTTCGGATAATACTTCCGAATTTTGATTTAAAAATAAATACAAAATGATTAATAAACTTCGGAAATTCATAACTTCTTCATACGAACTCCGTTTTCGACGTTCTTTATATCCACGGAAAGGTGAGACCATGCTCTACGACTTTCGTTTAGACTCCGTCGGCTAATTTTGACTTTATTTTTATTAATTATTTTTAATAGGCCGCGACAGAAAAACTTCGTTATAAATTCATAACTTCTTCGTTTGACGTCCGTTCTTGCCTAACTTTTTATCGCTTCGATACCAACAACGAGACCTTCGATCCTTGTTTAGATTGCTTCGGCTAACAACCGCTCGATCTCAAATCGAGTAAAACAGGCTGTATACTGCTAAGCCGGAACTCCGATAAATCATAACTTCCTTATACGAAGTCAGATTTGGGCGTTCTATAAATATTCGGAAACCTCGTTTTAACTACTACAACATTATTCAAAGATATTAAGTTTATTTTACACTTAAATTTTGACGCTTATTTTTATTCTTAATTATTCAAACCACATAATTAAGCAATTAAGCACAAAACACACAATACTCAAATAATACAATCTTATTATTTCAAAACGGGTTACAAAGGTTAACCTAGACTATTACATTGCTAAAAATGGCAAGCCCGGAAACACAGGCGTTACAAAGCTTCACGAGGCGAACTACCCCACTCACGACCTGGAATTGGGGGCGTTGTGTTTGCCCTCAAAATCTAGAGGCATTACTTGTATGGAGTCCGGTGCACCATCTTTACCAACCATAAAAGTTTGAAATATTTGATGGATCAGCAGAACCTCAACATGTGGCAGCGGAGGTGATTGGATGTACTGAAAGATTACGATTGCGAGATTTTGTACCACCCAGCGAAGGCCAATGTGGTGGCCGATGCCTTGATCTGCAAAGCGGCGAGTGCTCCGATTATGGATGTTTGTTTGAGGATGACGATGATTTCCTCCTTGTTGGATATGATCAAGGAGGCTTAGGTGGAGGGTTTGAAGAAAGAGATTTGGAAGATAGAGCAGATTCGGGGTCAGATTCCTTTGTTTGTTCAGGATGGTCGGGGTCTTTTGACATAGTGTGGCCAGGTGTGGGTACCGGTATCTAGGGGAGTGAGATAGAAGATCTTGTAGGAGGCACATAAGTCCAAGTTCTCTATACTTCCGGGGGCTACGAAAATGTACAAATATTTGAGGTTGTGTTACTGGTGGCCCTGTACTAAGCGGGAGGTCGTATGGTTCGTGGAGCGGTGCTTAACCTGAAGGAAGGTCAAGGCCTCATGGAAAGGTCCAGCCGCTAGCCATTCCCATGTGGAAATGGGACGAGATCACCATGGACTTCATCACGAAGTTACCAAGGATGGCAAGGGGTGTGGATTCCATTTGGGTCATTATGGAAATATTGACTAAGAGTGCCCATTTTAGTCTGATCTCTGAGAGTGTCTCTATTGAGAAGTTAGTAGATATCTATGTGCGAAAGGTGGTGGTTAGACACGGAGTGCCAGTATCTGTTGTCTCGGACCGTGATGTCCGATTCACCTCCAAGTTTTGGGGGAAATTCCATGAAGAATTGGGTACCCAGTTACATTTCTACACCACTTGCCACCCTCAGACCATGGTCAGAGCGAGCGGACGATTCAGAAACTCAAGGATATGCTTCGAGCTTGCGTATTGGATTTTGGAGGGAGTTGGGATGCATATCTACCACTAGCAGAGTTTTCATATAGCAATAGCTATCATGCTAGTATTAACCGACCCCCGTTTGAGATGTTGTATGGACGGAGGTATAGGACTCCCGTATGCTGGGGCGAGGTAGGGCATCGAGTCATGGGAAGCACCAAGGTGGTGTTCAAGACTACCGAGTTGATTCAGCAGGTGTGCGGCAGGTTGCGAGTCACGCAGAACCGTCAAAAAAGTTATGCTGATCGGCGCCGATTGGATCTCGAGTTTCAGGTGGGAGATTTCATCTTACTGAAAGTGTCACCATGGAAGGGTATCACTAGGTTCCAGAAGAGGGGAAATTTGGGGCCCCAATTTATTGGTCCGTTCATGATTTATGCTCGAGTCGGCAAGGTTGCTTATCGACTAGACCTCCCAGATGGGCTGAGCTAGATTCATAACACCTTTCACGTGTCCCAGCTTCGGAATTGTGTCACTGACGAGGCTGCCATTATCTCTCTGGACGACATTCAGGTAGATGAGAGCCTAGACTACATTGAGAAACCCATTTCGGTTTTGAATAAGAAGACTAAGGTTCTTCGTAACAAGGAGGTGAAGCTATTGAAGGTGCAATGGCAGCACCGAAAAGGCTCCGAATGGACATGGGAGCCGGATGATGAGATGTGGGATCATTACCCGGATCTGTTTACATCAGTGAACTTTGAGGACGAAGTCTAGTCCAAGTGGGGGAGAGTTATAACACTCCAAATCAGGGAAATACCCTTTGTACCCTTGAAATGAAAAATTATAGCATAATGTCCCCTTAAGTACGTTGGGTGTATTTCTGCAGTACGCTTGGCGTACTAAGGATGGATGATCGCGGAGGGTCATCACATACGCTGGGCATACCAAAGGGTACGTGGGGCGTACGTGACGAAACCCTAATCAGCCTCTAGAGTCTCATTTCGTCCCTTTACCTCATTTTTCATTTGAGAGTGTGATTTTGGATCATAGAAGTGTGTTGGTGGCTATTTTGGAGCTTATTCAAGAAGAAGAAGTTAGTAAGCAAGCTTCGGGTGGCATTATGTAACACCAATCAAATTTTGGTCAAAAAAAATTGATCAATAATCGTAATTGGTATGAACCAAGTGGTACAGATTGTAACAAGGTTTCCAAAAATATAAAGAACACTGAAATCCGAGTTATAACGAAGAAGTTATGACCAATCGAAAATCTACGATAAAACCGGCAAAACACTGTTTAGTGTAAAAAGCAAATTTTCGATAAAAGGCTTTTTAGACTTAACAATCTAAATAAAATTTGTAGAATATGTTAAACCGAGAACGTTCATAAAAAGAACGTCAAAATCTGACTTCGTATGAGGAAGTTATGATTTTTCGAAGTTTCGGTTTAGCAGTAGACAGCTAAAAATTCGAAATATAAATCGATTGATATTTAGCCGACGCAACTTAAATGAGAATCGAAGGTCTCGTCAAAAGTAGCACAACGGTAAAAAGACAGACGAAAACGGACGTCGGATGAAGAAGTTATGAATTTTTAACGGATTCTCGTCCTGGTCTGTTTAAAATAATAATATTAAAAATAAATCCAAAATTAACCGACGAAGTCTAAAAGAAAGTCGTAGAGTATAATTTTACCTACGCGTGCATATAAAGAACGTCAAAAACGGAGTTCGTATGCAAAAGTTATGAATTTTACAAGTTTTGGCAAAAAAATAAAGAAAAATAGCAAAAATCGGGAATTTTCGCATGAACAGTAACGCCGCGTCACCCTTGCATGCGAGGCCTCCACGTGTCATCCTCTGGTTGGACCGAAGTTCAGACCACTCAGAAGCCTCCACGTCCGAAGCCTCGCCCCGTGTTCACTTCGCATGTCCGACGTGTGTGCTGCTGACTCCTCGCCCTCGCCACCTGTCCCACTTCGGACCGCACCCTTGCACCCCTATATAAAGGGTGCGATACTTCTCGCATTTGAAGAGTTTTTCACCCCAATTTTCACCATTTTTCACCTTTTCACCCCCTCGACTTTCTCACGACCCCCGAAGGCCCCGGTATCACGTCTAAAGCCCGAAGCAAGCCCTGGAGCCCTGTAATTCTCGAGAATTCATCCTCTCTCCTGTCGAAACTCTGTCCAATTTAAGCCGGTTTTTCGTCAAACAAACTATTCTCCGGGAAACGAAACGCTGCCCGAATTACCACCTATCAAGGTGAGTTCATACCCCTATAATTTACATTTTTAATGGTTTTTGAATGCTTTTTAGGGGGGAATACAAGTTTAACACAATATTAAATTGTGTTAATAACTATATGTGATAATAATCACGCAAATAGTTTCCGTATGCTTTCAAGAATTACCAAATACATCCAAAATGACTTAAAACCATGTTAAATCTTTAAAGTCATGTAAATCCGTTAAATTCATTTAAAAATGTTTTATAAACTATTTCAAATTATAAATGCCAAAAATCATGTTTATATATGTATAAGTATATAAATAAGATTTAAAGGACATAGGACTAATGAATTATCTTATTTCCTTTTCCTTGTTTGGACTTGGAGTTAAGGTTGTGTTATTTGTCCGAAGGTCATTTCCTTCTTAATTATATATATTATACATATATTAGTATAAAAAGGTTACTCGTTTTGGTATCATTACCTATGTATCAGGCTGAGCAAAGGTGTTCATCCATGAGAAATCATGTTAACCAGATAGAGCACTTATAATAGGTATAATTTATGATTCAAAACTAAATATACGAGTATGATTCACATTCCAAGGAAAGTACCAAAACTTATTTAACTATACCAGGATATGTATAATGCCTTTAATATACGAATAACATATTAAAGAAGTAAAGATACATCATACCGGGTTTGCATTAACAAAGGTACGATACAGAGTACCAGGGTTAGCAATCACGGGGTAATAATACATCATACCGGGTTTGCATTAACAAAGGTACGATACAGAGTACCATGGTTAGCAATCACGGGGTAATAATACATCGTAAATCTCGTTGAAACAATAAATTTGTGAGACCCTTCACGGTGTACTTATCTAAGTACGACTTTAAGTCCTGACCTATTAACCATAATCTCTTGTAGGGAGAGCGTGAATTTGTGTATAGATCTATATGGGACTGACAATCCCGCACCTCTACTGTTCGCTACAGTTTGGCCGGCAGGCCTAGGGTGTCAAATATCATTCGATTCCGACGCCTGAAGAACGTCGCCGCAGGCATATCAGTCATATTAGTATGGTTAATAGAACTCACAAGGATAAAACAATGAGTGAATTACTAAGTAATATACTTCTCTTAAAACAGTAAGAAAAGATAATTACATCCCGACCAAATATACCTTCTGTAGTTTTTACTTACAGTAAAAGCTACGTATCATGAAATCAAGTATGGTAAATATACTTGTACTTCTGTTTTTGAACATTTAAAACCACAAGGCAGTATTATGGATAATATAATATTTTCCAGGATTAATACTAAGGTTTTTACCATAGAACATATATAACTAAGAATACTTTTACAAAGGAAACGGTTTATGGGATTAAACCACTTTTACAAATGGAACGTTTATGGGATTAAACCACTTTTACAAATGAAACGGGTTATGGAATTAAACCACTTATCAAATGAAACTTAGTCATTCAATCTTTGTAAACTAGTATAACATAAAAGACCTTTAGTGGTTAATTCTATAAGTCCTTAGTTATTACATCAGAGTATATATAAGTAATATCCGATTGACAGTGAAATGTGTGACTTCCGCCTTACTTCCTGTTCCTTGTTTGGTTGTGGGCTTAGGGTAGATACACCCATTTCACTGTCAGTTCGATATTAGGTTATACATAATTAATATAAACTAAGTAATTACAGAGGGAAACTATTGAGGTTATCAGTTTATCACCTCAGGAAATATAGGATTTTCTGGAGGAACCAGTGAACTTTTCCAAAGAACCTAGAGTGTAATTTACAGAACTAAAATACTTATGAACTCACCAGCTTAAATGCTGATCTACTCTTTAAAATAACTTGTATTCTCAAGAATCCAGTAGACAAGTACACTCCCGAAGCTCTTGAGAAGACTACCTAGTACCGTACCACGACTCTTGTCTTCTACTGTACCTACTTTGGTGTTTCAATATGTAATGTTTAAACACTTATGTAAAACTTATACTTATTAATGAAATGGTTGTTTGTACTTGGATTACTATATTGCATGTGTTGTGATACTTACATGAAGTCCTCCGCCCCCGAACGTTTCCGCCGTTCTGGTTTGGGGGTGTGACACATTAGGTGTCAAGATCTTGCATCTAGTTCACTTTGAGGAGCTTCTGGAGGTATAAAGTCTTAATCTTGTTATCTTATTCATTAGACTGAGCTAGGATTTGCTATATTGTACCCATTTGTGTTCATGAATCACCTCTTGGGAGTTTGTGTTGGGTTTTGGTATAATACAACATCCTATCGTGCACATACAACCATAAATACCTTGGATCTATGCTTTCACTAATTATACATGAAAATGGTTTCCAAGGCATTAAACCTATAACTAGCATGGATTTGACATAAACCATATAATATACTAGTTAGGGAAACATACCTTTTATGTGGCTTGAAGTCTTGATGTATTTGGCCTTAAGAGCTTAGCACCAATAGTATGAAATGCCTCAAATGGAATCAAAACACACCTAGGACAAAGGTGGCTCTTGAGAGAGAATTTCATGCACCAAAACACCTCCATATTTCTCTAAGAAAAGAAGTGGTGATTTTGGCTATGGAGTAACCTATTTATATGTAGGATTCCAAGGGTCATGGGTATAACCCATAATCCATACCCATGGGTTTTATGATCCATGGTTCATGTGGCCCAACTCTTTATGTATCCATACATAAACTTGGTCCAACATGGGTCATAAGCCCAACACATATAAATATAACTAGTTATCATAATTAGTCCCCATAGATTTAATTAGTCTCTTTTGATCACTAAATTAATTCCAAATTAATTCTCGATCGATACTAATTAAAACATATGATTTCATATTAATATATTATAGCTTATAATATATTAATAAACCATAAATAACCTTCTCTCAAAAGTCCATCCTAACAAATTGTCCTGATGATATGCAACCCAAATGGACCATGCTACTCTCAGGTCAACTGCATACCAATAATAGTTATGGGCTTAGACATCTAATCCAACAGTCTCCCACTTGGATAAGTCTAAAACTATTATTGCAAGTACGACTTCATAACCCGAATAGCAATCGTAGCTCTTAAACCCGTTGTCGAACTTTGAACAAATCAATGACGAGTCCATTAGATAAGGGATCGTATATTCCTCCATTCTAGATATCATATGGACTGAGACATGGATTATAATCATTCTCTTTGTCCATTTTTTGCTTCCCGATTTCCGATTTATGACGACTGACTAATTGAACAAATCAAATCAGTCCTGGCCCGGCCGAGCACTTCCATTTGTCATCATCAAATCATCGAGGGGCCCACGGATATCGCTTTTATCCCGAAGGTAAAAGGAATGGATAAACTTCGACTCATATGGCTTGTTCTACTACTTGTTGAATCATACACAAAGGCACGTTTTATAACATCGAGTTACCAATGCGTTTTCGTGCAATCAATGTATCACCAACTCATAGTAACAACTCATATCTCTAGGTTTGAAGAATATAAGATATTATCGTCTCATGATCACTCGTGATAAAATCCATGAAGTGATTCCAATGAGCGCGGGTTGAATCCAATACTCATAACTTATGAGCACTCATGAGTGTTGTAGCACCACCTTGTCCAGCATCTTAGACCTCTACAAACCCAACCCATGACAGTCTTGATTCATATCTACTTCCAACATATGACCGACTATTTATGGTTTGAATAACTTAGTCAATCAAAACAATGACCTAGTTATTATGGAAGTCAAAACATGCAAAGTGAAACACAATAATAATCGAATCCAATATGGTCTCAGAACTTATGAATATAAATAAAAACACCTTTTATTTATCACGATATGATTACACATTATTCATTGTATACTGTTTCAGTTATCAACTTTATTCTTGAATTAAAACAATAGTTGTCCCATGCTCCAATCATGTACACTATGTCTTTCTAAACACTAGTCATGCCACACACCAAGTATGCATACTATGTTTGTCTATGATCTTTACTTTGTGAAATAGATCAATTGAACATAACTCCAATGATTCTCATTTCACAGTCCCAAATCTTACTGCAAATGCAAGAATTCCAAATTCATGTCATTTACTGAAATCTGTTAGATTTTAAACTTGTATGCATCTATCCTCTTCTAATGATTATGCACAAATTCAAAAAGACTTGGCAACAATCATTACAGAGTATTCCAAAGGAGATCAACTCCTTGGAAACATCCTTCTTGCATTAGGTTTCCTAATCATACAGATTGAATACTTTCTAACTTTGAAGCATTTTAATATTCCATTTTGACTATCACTTCTGAACAAGAGTTGCCTCCTTACAGATTATCTCAATATGGTCCTTCCAGAATTAATACTATACTTCCAACTGTCCTTGAGCAACCAATCTTTGGTAAACCTTAGATTGTCCTCAACAATTGCTTAATCATTTTAGTCATATCAATTTCTAGACCTTTTTCCCTTCTTCATGCCCCAGGCATTTGGAAAAACTTAGAAAGAGTGAATATACAATATGTAATCGATCCTATATCCGAAGCATATGGGACACGATTCATGATGTTTCACATAAAGACTAAACCAGTCTTTTTCTATAATATTTCCATTTCTATTTGCCAAGTTCTCATAATTCAGATTATGAAAAGGGATGTCGTAATCATAATCGAGTTTTAGAACGCAAATAATGAACCCATATATAGAATTTCCTTATGTTGAGCCATCCCAACATGAAATTCATATATATTCTTGACTAAATACGATTAAGACCTCAATCTAAGCTGTTAGATTTGAGATGAAGTATAATTTCCTCTCCCTTAATTATAGCAAAACAAATTTTTCAACCCCTGCAACCTCCCGAATTGAAACTTTTGTTTTCTATAATTAACATTGCTAACTTGCAATACTTATCATAATTATCATGATCCCACTAACATGATGATTACTAGCATCACACTTATGCTCCCACTAGCTTTGACATGTACCCAGAAATCAACTGAACTTCTAGAAATCAATACTTTATTGACTTTCTTACTAAAGTTCAGATTTCTGATACTAGATTGCCTTGATAAGACTTTATCAATATCATACACCTCTCTTAGATAGCTCACATGTGTGTCTAAACAATTATTAAAAGGGATGCCGTAATCATAATGTTTAGACCTTTTGTCATTCCCACAATTGCTATCTACTCAAAATCTACTTATTGAAAGATTTTCCATACCATCATTTTTATGAATCGAAGAGAAACCTTATGACACTTAGATTTAATGGTGTATGTGTTCTTATCCATGTGAATTGTCAAAACCATAGTCACAAGACAAGGATAATGAAAAATCCAAACTCATATGGATTGAACTTGTGCAATCTTAACTTCTTGCCACCTGGCAGCTCAAGGGCCTGCCATTGCTTCCAAGTAGTTATGCAAACAATTGAGAACATGTAGAACTCAAATGTTTAGCCAACTTAACTGGAATGGGCACAGAAATGTCAGCACGATAGGTTATAAACCTCTACTTGTGTGCTAGCGATGAAATACAGGTTTTATTCTTGATTACTTCTTGAAACCTTTTTCAGGATCTTTTAGACTCCCACTGTCTCCTTGACCTATACGAATTTCTTGCCAAATATTCAAGAGATAGTGTGGATTCTAATCAAGATAGAAACTTAACACAATTATCCTTAGTTGGTCTTTGTTTTATCCAAAACATCACAACTTACCAATTTCTTGCCAAATATTCAAGATCTTTTAGACTCCCACTCTCTCCTTGGCCTATACGAATTTCTTGCCAAATATTCAAGAGATAGTGTGGATTCTAATCAAGACAGACACTTAACACAATTAGCCTTAGTTGGTCTTTGTTTTATCCAAAACTTCACAACTTACCAATTTCAAATGTACAAGAGTAGAAAACTTTTACTCTTACATTTGACAAGTGTTTTAAACCTTCTTTAAGACATGTCACTCAAGTTACAATCTTAGAGTATAACTCTATGAATTGTTTTGGAATGAAGTATGAATCATCTTCTTGATTTAACCACTTCAACAATTCATAACTCCTCTTCTTAACTATCAGAATGTACTTAGAGGATGAATTGTGATAAGGTCTAAAAATCATTAAGATGACCTTAAAACATGATACCAAAGTACTCTCCCATCTTTTCAGATTTGAGAAACTTTTATCCTTCTGCCTAATTTGATTCTTCTTATTCGTTCTGTCATACATCGAAAATTTTCCAATGTTTCAGAATTATACTTAAGCTTATAAGTATAATCATATTTACTAAACCTTAGTAAATCATGATGAATAGTCTTATCCATCTTTTGTGGTGGACTTTGACAAGTGCACAAGAAAGTGTACTTGATCCCTTAGTCCTTCTCTTGACTCACACATCCATGTGAACAAGTAGTTAGTCTTAATTTTTCCAATGCTCGAAAGTTCTCATTCATCATACTATACAACTTGCATGATTCCAAGTTTCGGTCCAATTGAAACTTGGGTGATGAGAATCTTTCCTTATTTGGTAAATTTAGATACTACCACAAATGAACGAATCAAATTCATATTTCCAATATTGCTATAAACATACAAACATCAAGTTTTCATGAATGCCATTGTAAGGAGATAAAAATAAAGTAAAACAAACTTTTATTTATTTTAAAATGTGGGAAAAACTTTTTCCTTACAATGTAACTTGAAATGAAAACTATGTTATTACTTGTTTCCTAGCAATCTATCATAACTCCTAAGAGTAGCTCAAGAATCCAATCTTCTATCAAGCGATAGAAATCCATCTTCGCGATCAGATTCAACATACTCTTTCTTTAAGTTTCCTTCACTTTTCCTTTGATTCTTAAGCATCAACATGTGACCCAGTCACATCTTGTAATAAGAATCTCAGAATAAAAACTTAACCGAGTAAGATAGTGGACCTTACCTGAAATAGAGTCAAACTTATTGACTTTACTAGCCTTATGATCTTTCAAGTAAAATTGACAGCTTCGCAACCAATGCCCTTTCCTTTTGGAAATAGGACCATATGGACCCTTAGGTAATAGTACATGGGACTATCTTAGACTTAGCCTTTCTCTTTACCATTTGGTCAACAGAGTTGACTATGGCCGATCCCTTTCCATTGGGAAGAGAATGCTTTTCTGGATTTCCTGTGTCACTATTGTCCCTGTCCATAAAGTTTTGGGAAGTTGATCTCCTAACCAAATTTGCTTTACTAGTACACTAAATCATTTTTGATTTAGCAGCACCAAGCAAATAGATAAGATTATTAAGGGTCTTGTCATAGTCTGTTTCATAGGAGTCCCAAGGAACTCACTATGTGACTTAGAAAGTGATTGAACCACTAACTTTCTTAAGACTTTGACACCCAACTCTCCCGGCTTGTCAGTATGTGACTTCATCTCCAAGATGTGATCACACATAGACCTTGCCTTTCCAATAGGGCTTGAGTGACCTTGAACTTGTGGGTTAGGGAGAATAATTGGAGGAGGTGCAGGAAGTGAAGTTCCAAGATATTTGGGAAGAACATAGATGTCTGAAATAGACATATTTTGGGAGATATTCAAGATAGTTGATTTAAAGTCCTTAATATAACACCCAATATGAAATATTAAGGCTAGGACCCAACAAACTATTTTATAACTTGGAAGAGGGATGCCGTAATCCAAGCTATAGAATATTTGAAGGTAGGTGAATGACGATTCACCAATTTCCACCATGAAAAACGAAATAATTTATTAGGTTTTAATTGGATTTGAAACTCCTAGATCTTTTGAGATTCACTGAACTTTTCAATGACATGTTTCAATCTCGAGTGTGCCCTTCAGGTTTTGTGACTGGGATGCCGAGGATCACAAAACAAGGTGTGAAGTAACCATGCAAATTACTTGGCACCCTTAAGTGTTTACCCCTCAATCGATGTGCCAGTTAACCACACACGCTCCATCGATACTATGATAAACATTAAGTTACCCTTTGCCTACCTTGTTAAATATGAGTTAGTGTGCCGGTTAACCACACACGATCCACTAACCGACTTAAACAAAGTGCAAAGTGTAATTTCATGGATTAGCACCTTATTCATATTTTCCTACGTAACTAAGATTGGGTATTTATAAAAGGTTTAGTTACTTAGTATTTATCATTAATACTTTTAATGAAGGGAGAATTATAGTCCTTGTCCAACCCGTTCGGCTAACGACCCTCCACCGGTCAAGGAAGCGGTGGGTGAGAGTGGACACCCATTAAAATGTCATTTTATAGGCAGTAACCTTATACCCCCCCCCCCCTTATAGACCGGCTTCGTGAATGAGGCCTACTAACGGTAAGACTGACTTTACTCTTATACATATATATATATATATATATATATATATATATATATATATATATATTAACTTATAATATTATAAAGTATAAGGGTTGAATTTTAACTTTTAAAATTCTAAGGTCTAGTTTGGAATTAAAGTATACATGGGGGTAACTTTACAAATTCCAAAACTTGAGGACAAGTTTTGAAACCTTTCAAAACTCTTGGCTTTTTCATAACTTATGAGTTTAATTAAGGTTTAATGAAAAAAGAAATTCAAGTTCCAAAACTTGAGGACAAGTTATGGAAGACATTAAATCATTTAATGATGACATTAAAAATAGAGACTCTTCTATTTTCATAACCTATGAGACTTGATGATATTTTAAAAAGAAAAACTCTTCACTTTCCATAACTTGAGGACAAGTTATGGAGTTCATAAAAACCATTAAGATCAAATATTCCAATTAACACAATAATCAAATAATTTTTCTATGATCTAGATTAAACTCATAAGTAAAGATAATTCACATCAACAATTTTCAAGAAATTAGATAATCATATAAACTAATACAAATCTTGAAACTTTGACAATTATCCTTTGAAGACTCTTGGACTTCATAACCTAAAGAGTTAATAAATGAGACATTTCACATCCATAACTTATGGAAGTTTCAAAACTCTTAAGATCATAACTTTAAAAAAAAACTTTTGAGTTCCAAAATTTTATGACAAAATTTGTAACTCCTTAAAACCACTTAGATCAAACTTTTAAAACAAATAAAATAATCATATCATTCTATCTTTTAATAAATTGACCTAATTCAACTCTTGTAGTAAAGTGACTCAAATTTTACAAATAATTAGTTTTTCATAAAATCAAGTAATTATCATAAAATTTGACAAACTTCATGTTTTTTTTCCTTTTTTTTCCATCAACTTGAAAAAAAAATACATTTACATCAAATATAGTTGAAAACAACCCATGGCTCTGATACCACTGTTGGGTTTTGCTATAATACAACATCCTATGGTGCACATACAACCCGAAATACCTTGGATCTATGTTTTCACTAATTATACATGCAAATGGTTTCCAAGGCATTAAACCTATAACTAGCATGCATTTGACATAAACCATATAATATACTAGTTAGGGAAACATACCTTTTATGTGGCTTGAAGTCTTGATGTATTTGGCCTTAAGAGCTTAGCACCAATAGTATGAAATGCCTCAAATGGAATCACAACACACCTAGGACAAAGGTGGCTCTTGAGAGAGAATTCCATGCACCAAAACACCTCCATATTTCTCTAAGAAAAGAAGTGGTGATTTTGGATATGGAGTAACCTATTTATATGTAGCATTCCAATGGTCATGGGTATAACCCATAATCCATACCCATGGGTTTTATGATCCATGGTTCATGTGGCCCAACTCTTTATGTATCCATACATAAACTTGGTCCAACATGGGTCATAAGCCCAACACATATAAATATAACTAATTATCATAATTAGTCCCCATAGATTTAATTAGTCTCTTTTGATCACTAAATTAATTCCAAATTAATTCCTGATCGATACTAATTAAAACATATGATTTCATATTAATATATTATAACTTATAATATATTAATAAACAATAAATAACCTTCTCTCAAAAGTCCATCCTAACAAATTGTCCTGATGATATGCAACCCAAATGGACCATGCTACTCTCGGGTCAAGTACATACCAATAATAGTTATGGGCTTAGACATCTAATCCAACAATTTGAGCAACTCCAGAGCTTAGGAAGAGTAGATCTGAGGTCCTTTAGTTCATTCATACCATAAAAATGAAGTCTTGATGAGTGTTTTGACCTCATGCATGAGTTAAGACCCTTGGAAAGGTCTTATGTGGTTATAAGGGGGTTGTTGGGAACATATGGAGCATGCAAGGGAATAAATTTTCCAACTTTATGCCTTATAACGTCTTAACAGAATCAGATCTAAAGCTTGTCGTTAATTTCCGAAGCATTAAGAGCTTAAGGGTTGTTTATGCATGCTTGACTTGTACGTCGCGCGTAGTAGCATGTACGCAACGCATACGTCTTGAAGAGCTAGTACACTAAGCATACTGGAGTGGTATGCAAGGCGAACGCACTCAGATAGGTTTGGGCTTGTTTTGGGCTTGAAAGCCTATTGGGCCTTATTCAACGTTGGGTTTGGTTCCCTTATAGGCTTTTGGGATTATATTGTGTTTTACGGCCATAGTTGTTTTAGTTGGGCCTTATTGGGCCATATGGCCAATTAATAGATTTGGACATAGATTTTGGGCCCATTAGCAAAGGGAAGACTCTTAGGCCTTTATCAAAGGACTTGGGCTTAGGTAATTGGGTCTTTCAATCAGATTGTGTTTAATCCTAATTGAGGGTTAATTGTATTATTGTTCAGCACTAGTGGTTTCAGACTTTTAGGCGAGCAGCTTATGAGTTCAGCAAACAGAGGTGAGTCTCCTCACCATACCAATGGGTCGAAGGCACCAAGGTCGGCCCATTTAGTAGGTGTGATAATTATTGTGGAATCATTATGGATATGCCTAGTATGTATGTATGTGAATGAGTTAGTACCTTAGTTGTTAGATATGCGAAGACCTCGGGGGAGCCCATGGCAGCTGGATATCAGACCATGTGGGGGAGCCCATGGCCTTCCAATTAAAGACCAGGTGGGGAAGCCCATGGCACATACATATAAGACCCTGGGGGAGCCCACAACATCCTAGAGTAAGACCCTGGAGGGAGTCTACGACATCCTTATATGTTTGTAGGCATGGCTCATGTAGTATATATGTGGTTTATATGGTTATGTGATTATGTGGTTTATGTGGGGTATGTTATGGGGAAATCAATAAGCATTAGCTTACAGTTTGTTGGTTGTTTTAGGTACTTCAGGATCTAAGGGCAAGGGCCCGACACGATGGCGCGGTGTGCACTCTCCGACATTTTAGTTTGGACACTCTAATGTTTTGAATAATTTATCTGTTGTCATGGATTTATTAAAACAAATGTGATTGGAATGTTATATTTATGAAAATAATTTCGTTACTACAAAATGAAAATTTTAAAATTTGGGTTGTTACATTTAAGGAGAAAGAAGGAAGTAGAACCACCTTGGAAGCTTGAAGGAGCCTTGGATATTATATTTTCACCTCTCTAGAAATCTACAAGAGGTATAAAGTTCCAAACATGACTTTTGTGGAGTATGGCATGCTCTAATCCATTCTGGTTGTCCTTTCAGATGTTTTTAGGGGTTTAGAAGTATAAAAATAGGGTATTGGCTCTTAATCCTTTTCCATGCATGTGTTTGATTGTCTTAATGGGTTAAAAGGTTGGAGTTTTTAGCATTTGGCACATATTGGCCATGCAAGACCATAAAGTTGGAAACTTTATGCTCAAGGATGATATTTGGGACTTGGATCTGCAATTTGGCCATGATAGCTTAAGCAATAAGCTCTTAATCCATTAAGTGGAGAATCATTGTGTACGCTGGGCGTATCAATTGGTACGTTGCGCGTAGGTAGTTTGAGTCCTGACTCCTCAGACAGTGAGTACGCCCCATGTAAATCCGAAGTACGCCCTATATACATTCGAAGTACCCCCCGCATACGAGGGATGAGTTGAATCGACTGACTTCGTTGATTGGGACTGATTTTAACCAAGGGTATTTTGGGAAGTTGATATTAATTTATATTGGGAAATGCTTTTATTATTAGGATTCAGGTAGAAGGGATTCATTCAGATTGTTTTTGGGCTGAGAGGTGAGTTTTCCTCATTGTACTTATGGGTCAAAGGCACCAAGGCCAGCCCATTGGATTAAATATCCTGGTTTTTTGTATGCCGACATGCTGAGATATGTGCTTACTGGTTATGTGATTATACTAGTAGATATATAGGACTGCCTGTGTTTGCTTGTTATTGATTGGTAATGTTTATATCGATATGTCATGGTTTAATGAGTTGAGGTGAACCAGCTGACACTAAAGGCCAAGATACCCAGGGCGGTCTGGATAGACTGAAGGTCTGCGAGGCGGTCTAGTCAGACAAAAGGCCCAGAGAGCGGTCCAGATAGGTTGAAGGCCCGGTGAGGCGGTGCAGTCAAGTTGAAGGCTATGTATGCATGTTGTTCTTTTGTTATGTTTATGTGGTGGTAATTTGGGGGAACTCACTAAGTGTTGGCTTATAGTTTTAGTTTTGTTTTAGATACTTCTAAGGACCGTGGTAAGGTGAAGACGTGACCTTACACATCCTTGGTTTTATGATGTTGGATCTTGGGACACTCTGATTTTAAATAATGTTTTTGGAAACAGTGGTTATGTAAACACTTTTGAGTAAATGGCTTGTTTTTGAAAAGTTTAAATTTGTTGTGATCTTTGAATGTTACAAAGAACTTAATACTTATAGATTAAGGCCTATAACTTCATATCTGATTCTTCCCATTGACTTAATGGATAAAGTTTCTAACTTAATCCATTAATATCTCACCATGAAGCAAGATCTTAAACTCTACGTCCAAATAAGCTATTTTTAGGCTAAATTGTGTGCATGGGATGAAGACCACCCAAACCAGGACCTTTTCCACACTTAACAGAAGTCCATGGCCATAAGAGTGTCATAATAAGCTCTGGAGTTCCTCAAACTACAAGAGCATCCACGAATGGTACCAAAACCAACCAAAAAGAGCATAAACATGGATCTCAAAAAGAACAAGGTCAAGGTGCAAGCTTTATACCTAAAATGACTGAAAAACTTGAAGAAAATGACGGATCTAAGCTTGCTCTTTACTTACTTTCACCAAGATGGGGTTTCTTCCTCCACAAGCATCATAAGATTAAGGAAATAAATTCAAAATCAAGCCACCAAGCTCACAACCATGGAAGGAAGGCTAGGGTTCTGAAAATGGAGAATGGAGGCTTAAGAGCACGCCCTAAATTTAGATTTAATGCCTTTACATATGGGAGAAACCCTAAAATATTAGGCTTGGGTTGCTTCAATAACCACATCGTGGCCTCCCTCTTGCATGTCGTGGTGTCCATCCATACACGCTTTTCATTTAAATTCCATTCCACGACATGGTCATCAACACACCACGTCGTGTCATAAGATTTCCCCCCAAAACCTTATATTTTACCTATTAAGTCTTCAACAGATTCATTCTGGAAAACGAGTGTTACAACTCTCCCCCATTAAAATTAGATTTCGTTCTCAAAATCAGTCCTCACAAATTACTTTCGAAACACCCTCCGAACCCCTTATGGGTTCTCCAAGTCCACTCCCTTTGGTACGTATCGAACACCCTTGCGCATACGAATATGAAACAACGATTCCAAGATTAGGTGCATGAGCCAATCCCAACTGGAAACTTTCAAAGGTCAAAATTTCGTCCACCACAATACTAGAATAAAACCCATAAATAGACAACCTCCTTACAACACCAAAATCCGAAGCAATCTGCAACGAGAGATATGCAACTCGACGAATAAATGGACACCAAACAAAACATATCTAACCAACAACAGAAAGAACTAATTCCTTTATAGAAATGCAAAAACTCCAAGATCGAGCTCGATTCCCAAGAAGACAAAGCCACATCACTCATCAACCATATTGATCAAATGCTCACAGACTTGATTCCTCTAAGATCTCCCCAGACTCACGCCTTCTTACTAATAATTAGATTATATAATCCATGACCAACCTTCGTTTCCAAAATACTC
This sequence comes from Lactuca serriola, assembly GCF_051521515.1. Classification (NCBI taxonomy): domain Eukaryota; kingdom Viridiplantae; phylum Streptophyta; class Magnoliopsida; order Asterales; family Asteraceae; genus Lactuca; species Lactuca serriola. The sequence goes on along the minus strand of NC_136412.1, from coordinate 64,767,799 downwards.
TCATACAGACACAAGAGAGAACCCATTAAGTCTTCAACAGATCCATTCTGGAAAATGGGTGTTACAATCCTCAACCCTTTTCTTAGATGTAGCAGATTTTCCTCATTCTATGCATTAACCTTCTATGATCTCAAGAATCATTGATCAGCACGACTGCACTTTCACATAATACATCTAATGAAAGTTTATTACTCAAAACAACTCCAAGGTCAACTATGAAGATTTATAGTCCATGTATGATCCTTGGATACTTCACTTTCACTATTGTACTCTGACTCATATAATTTAGTCTACCACCATCTCCTACATCAAACCTTTCATGTTACCTCACTACAACTTAAAATGAATGTCTATTTAGACTATGACTCAGAGTCATTCTTATTACATAACTTTTCTTAATCATATTCTCTACTATCTACAAAGAACCATTCCTTGGTATCTTTCAATACCTCAGAATGTTCCTAATCGTACTTTAGCGATTCAATCGAGGAAATTTCTGATACAATTTCATGATTTTTAGAACATCTAAGACATCAGAATAAGCAGAAGTCATAACATTCATGATCGATCCTATATCTAAAGCATATATGACTTGAATCATCCTATCATTTTCATGACTACTACAAATAATTATTTAGATTCACGTCAAATCCTTGCTATAAAGCATATGAACAACCCCTTTGAAATTTTCTATGTTGAAACCTTTCAACACATTGTGCTTTGACTGAATCCTATTAATCATTTCAATTTATACTTTTAGATCCAAAGACCAAGTATCAAACTCCCTACCCTTATGTGTATTGTAACGAAATAATTCTTAGCTTTTCAACATTGCATCTTAGGGACAATGTTTCCTATAAGTAGTATTGTCATCAACATGTAATACTAGGAAGACAATGACACTCCCACTGGCTTTGACATGTTCTTAGAATCCACCTGGATTTCTAGAAAACAACATTGTTTGACTTTCTCAAGGAAGCACATACTCCTGCTATGCGATTCTTATCTAATGTAAGTGATTATAATAAATAAATTTTCATTTTATTGAATGATTAAATAGAATAAATTATTATTCATACATTTTATAGACCATATAGATCTTTTTATCACTAAGCGATTAAAATAACGTTATTGATAGACGATTATTTATTAGGATAAATAATCTTGATGAAAGTTGTATTAGTCGCGATGACGATTCTGTGGGTATAAAGAACACTCAAATCTGAATTCATACGGAGAAGTTATAATTTTTTAAAGTTTCGATGCAACAGTATGCGACAAAGAAATTGAAATTAAAATCGATTGATTGTTAGCAAAAATGATGTAAACGAGAGTTGGAGATCTTGTAAATATGAATTTGTCGATATAAAGATAATCGAGAACAAAGTTTGTATGAACATCAAATAAGAACCCTAAGGATACCTAGGTATTTTAGCAAACTAGAAAGAAAACATACCATTTGATCATTTGGAAGCAAGCACCACAATTATCGCGCCTCTAGTGGGTCACACCCAAGCTAGCAAGAAGGATGTTCAGGAGAGAGGATGTAGGGTAATTTTCGGCCTTCTCTTGGATTAGGGATGAGTGCCGAAATAAAGAGGGTTGAGACCCTTTATATAGGTGAGGTAGCTCAAAGCCAAAGCTAGGGTTTAAGGAGGAAACCCTAATCCCTTAGCTTGGTGACTAGGCAACTCATGAGCCCCCATCCACGAGCCCTTGGATGAAAATTCTAGGCCCTTCCTAGAAGTTTTCTTCCAATCTCTTATAGGGAGGTTCTAGAGTCTTTTCCTTTAATTGTCAATAAATTGCCAAACAGTCCTTATACTTTTAATTAATTCAATTAATCCCATAATTAATTCTAATTAGTTTCTAATTAATTATTAATTAAATAATATGATTTCTGATTAATATATTATTTTCATAATACATTAATAAATCAATTACACCAATTTATTAATCAAATAATAAATTAAACCTCTCTTTCCAAAAATCATCCGGTCTAATTGCTAGGTTTGAGGGCAACCCAAAAGGACCGTGTTACTATCAATTCAAGTATATACCAATTATAGTTATGGGCTTAGACACCCAATCCAATAGTCTCCCACTTGGATAAGTCTAATAACTATAACTACTAGTACAACATCTAAACCGATCAACAAATTGTAGCTTCCAAAAGTTGTTGTCAAACTCTGACCCAGTGAGATACGTGTCCTAAGATAAGTGATCATATAATCCTCTGTTCTGCAAGATATCATAAGGAAATGAGATGTGGAATAGAATCAATATCATTGTCCAATTCAGTGTTTCCCGATTTCCGATTTGTAATGACAAAGAACTACTTATTGAACACATCAATTTAGTCTTGGTCGGGCTTGACACTATAAGTCAACACCAAATCATCTAGGGGCCCACAGATATCGCTTTTCCCGTTAGGGCAAAAGGAACAGATAAACTTTGACTTATATGCTTGTGCCATCTACTTACCAAATCATACACAACAATATGTTTTATAACATCAAGTTACTGATGCATTTACATATTATCAATGCACAACTTATTTCTAAACCACAACTCATATATCTCCTTTTCAAGATTATAAGATATTATCATCTCACAATTACTCGTGATGAATTCCATAAAATAATTCTATAAGCGTGGGTTAATCCAATACTTAAAATCCCCATTTTCAAGTACTCATGAATGTTGCAGCAAACCATTGCTATGTCTAAACCCTTAAAAAATCTACAACCCAGTTCATGACAGTCTTAATTCACTACTTACTTCCAAAAGTACGAATGAATGTGGAGTTTGAATAATCAAAATATTTTCGAAATTACCATTCTTGGGGAAGAAGGTAAGGATTTCAATCCTTACCGTATTAGGAACCCCTCTCCAAATTCAAAACTTGGAGGGTAAGGCAAAGGGCTTCAACCATTTCCTAAATTTTGAAACATAGGCCCTAAGAAACCCAAATATTGAAACCCTTGTCCAAGAGGGTTTAATTGCCATAACCCTAATTGAACAATTCAACTATTGCAATCAATTCAATAGAGAACAAGCCAAGGCTCTGATACCACTGATGGGTTTTATGCAAAACCAATAAAATCATATGTGTTCATGAAACCCTAATTTTGATCTATGTTTTCTCTAATTGAACATACAAATTTGAACATCAATTAAGAACCCTAAGGATACCTAGGTGTTTTAGAAAATTAGAAAAAAAGAAAGAAAACATACCTTTTGATCCTTTGAAAGCAAGCACCATAATTGTCGTGCCTCTAGTGGTTCACACCCAAGCTAGCAAGAAAGATGTTAAGGAGAGAGGAGGTAGGGTAATTTTTGGCCTTCTCTTGGATTAGGGATGAGTGCCGAAATTGAGAGGGTTGAGACCATTTATATAGGTGAGGTAGCTTAGAGCTAAAGCTAGGGTTTAAGGAGGAAACCCTAATCCCTTAATTTGGTGACCAAGAAACTCATGAGCCCCCATAAAAGATCCCTTGGACGAAAATTCTAGGCGCTTCCTAGAAGTTTTTCGTCCAACCTCTTATAGATAGGTTTTAGATCCCTTTCCTTCAACTATCATTAAAATGCCAAACAACCCCTATACTTTTAATTAATTCAATTAATGCCAAAATTAATTCTAATTAATTATTAATTAAATAATATGATTTCTTATTAATAAATTATTTTCATAATACATTAATAAATCAATTATTCTAATTTATTAATCAAATAATAAATTAAACCTCTCTCTCTAAAAATCATCATGTCTAATTGCTAGGTTTAAGGGCAACCCAAACGAACCGTGCTACTATGAATTCAAGTATATATCAATTCAAGATTATGGTTGTGTTTTACATGAAAGGTTTATACTAAAATGGTTATCTTTTTAGCTAATTTAACAAGTCATAATTTGTCATATTCATACATAAGCTTCTAGATTTATGTTTCTTTTTCTGAATTCATGTTAAAAAGTGTTTGGAGATTAATATTATGTTTTTATGCATTTCATTTGAATTCCCATTTGGCTGTAATTAGTTCCCTTACTTCTCTCAGAACTATCAAACTATCTTTTGAATACTATGTAAGGATTGTTTGAGTAGGGGACTTATAGTGCCATCATAGGAAAAGAAGAAACAAAATAAACTGAAATTGTTGAATAAGCTTGGAAGCAGTAAGTGTGAACAAGTACAATGTGATCCCAATGGTCAATTGGTTTGAATGGCCTCCTGGAGACAATGCACCTCTTGATCGAGGTACATGCTATATATTTTGCTCTTTATATATACATCGTGTCATCAAAGATTTTATATAACATATACCATTCAAATTTAGAAACATGTGGTTATAAGAGGTAGTGTTTTAAAAGATTTATGTCATACACATAAATGTGAGAGTATTGCAAAGTAGACATTTTTTGTCATGTATAAGACATGGTTTACCATATTCAGACTTCAGGCTTCATATAATTGAACCTCTTGAAATATACTCACTCAAGTGGTAAGTGTTAAACCATTGTCTGATGGTTGCGTTTGGCTGTGCTACAATATAATACTTCTCAACTTGTTACTATCAATTATCTTTGGTGTAAGATAGGATTAAAAGATGATTAGTAGACAAAAACAAAGGGGGTGTTTGGGATTGATTTTTAACCTAAAAAGTCTTTTTTGACAAAAGGACTTTTTGACTTATAGTTTTTTCCAAAAGAAGTTTTTAAAATGTGTTTGGATAACTTTTGAGGGAAACAAAGGCCAAAAAGCCAAAAGTCACCAAAAGTCACAAATTTTTGGCTTTTAAAACAACTCATTTTTCTTATTGGCAAAAAGTCATCCAAAAATTCACATTTACAAGTAATCCCAAACACCCTCAAAATGTACACTCACCATGGTCAATGAGAAGGTTATAAATTAATTCATCTAACTTTTTTTTTCAAGTATTTATGCCTTTGAAATGGGGGTAGTTCAACCATTTTAGTTGATTCTGGAGATCAGAAAAGCAATGGTCAAACTAGATCAAGCAAGAAGGTTAGGGGATTCAATATCGAGAAGGAAAATTCATAGTCAACATGGAAAACTTTGTCTTTATGAAGGGGACTACTAACTCTATAGCAACTAAAAGTATATAGAGTTGGAATTCTGCAGAAAATGATGAAAGACTATTGTCATGGTGATGGTGTGTAACATCCTAAAATTCAAAGCCAAAAATTTCATTTTAATTAAGTTAATATAAAAATTGATAGTATAAAAACATCCATGGTGTCATCCCATATCAAAACCAATATGTCAATAATCAAAACACGTCATAATGAAACAATATCAGAGTATAATCCCAAAGATCTCATGTGCATAATACATAGTGTGATGCGATGCGATCATGCCAGCTTCTTTCCTTTTTAAAGAAGAAGTACCTGAAACCAAAACTAAAAGCCATAAGCACGAAACTTACTGAGTTCCCCCATCATACCACATACCATACAATAAATTTATACTGTCAGGCATATTTGGGTTCCCGACTTACCATATTGAGCATATCTGGGTGCTCAACCTACCCATCTCAGGCATACCGGGATACCTGACCTACCCCTGTCAGGCATATCTGGGTGCCCGACCTACCCTGTCAAGCATATGGGTGCTCGACCTACCCTGCCAACCATATATGGGTGCCTGACCTACCCTCCGGTATATTTAAACCGGCTATAGGGACTATTTCACCCTACCACTACCACATAATAACGTAGCGTAACATACTATCAGGCACATCTTGGTGCCCAACCTACCCTCCGGTTTAGCTCAACCAGTTACAAGGTCTAATCCACCCCTCCTACCACTATCACATACTATCATAACATACTAGCACATAAAGCATAACAGATAATGGCACACCAGACAATTATCACAAAGAAAATCATCTCTACTTTAATCAATTACTAGTGGTCGATATTGGTGCCTTCGACCCACTTCTATAGGAAGGTAACTCACTTCTCAAAGCTGAAGTCCTGCAGATAAAACCATAGCTGCTGGATGACAGATTCCCGAACTGTCAACATCAAAGCGACAGCCAATTAATAATTGGGTTCCAATACATATCCATAAGTCCATGCTTGGGGTAAATAGTCTAATTTACCCCCAACCTAGCTTGATCCAAGCCCAAGGCCCAAACACACTCTAAAGGCCCAAAAACCAATCAATGAATCAAGGCCCAACATATGGCCCAATTTTCCAAATTGGGCCCAGACCCCTCGCATGATCTTACCTTAAGGCCCAACGATTTATTCTAGTCCAAACACTTTGCATTCCAATGGTCAAATATCTCATAATCATCAAGGCCCAATTATGGCCCACCTATGGCCTAATTTTCCAAATTGGGCTCAAACCCCTCACGTGGGCCTTACTCTAAAGCCCATCCAAATATTCTAGTATGTATACTTGTTCTTGGATGGCCCATAAATAGCCCAATCAGCAAAGCCCAACAAAAAGGTCCAAATCAAGGCCCAAACAAAATTTGGGTTTTCAAATAAAATAACGATTAGGGTTAAGATACTCTCACACACACCATAAAATACTCTCACATCATTACACTCATAAAATACTCTCACACACACCAAGACACGCACACAGCCACCACCACACGACGGCTAGTGGTGGCAGAACAGAACAAGGTGGCGGTAACCATGGTGGTTTTCCATGGTTTCCGGCCAATGAGCACACCCACACTCGTACAGCAACACCAAAACACGTACACACATGAGTGAGAACACATACCGAGCTATTGCATTTAATTCATGTAGGTGGGCGACGACGGAGTGACGTTGAATGGGTGGAAAAACTTCACCACGACATTGGCAGCGCCAACAGATGACACCAATGACTGTAGGGTTATCGATCGTCAATGTCGGTGGCGTGGCAGACGACAAGTTGGAAGGAGCAGGCGCTGCGTGACCGAGAACAACAGCAACGACAGTCGAGATGTTTCCTCAGCGTCTATCTTCACCGGCAGCTTGGAGCAACAACAGTGCTGAATCTTCTGGTGCTTCCTCAGTGGTTTGCGACCTCAACAGCGGTGGTGGCGGCGCCAAAAATTGTAGAAGTGAGGGTGGCGGCTAGAAAAGATTCTTCGGGTTAGGGTTTCTCGATGACACCTCTTCAAATGGGAAGGGAAGGCATGGGTTTATGTCCCGTGTTTTCCTATCAAACCTTAAATCATATTTTACACTTCCGGTCCCTCCTCCATAAATATTTTTCAACTTAAGTCCAGATGTTACCCTTTAGCCCCTGCCTCCAAAAATCCTTTCATAATAAGTCCAAGAAAATTACCAATCTTACCCTGACTTTTGAAATGCTTTTCAAATTGAACCCATACTTTACCAAACAGCCCTTAACCTTCAAAATTCTTTACAAACTAGTCCAGAAATTACACTCTTAATCCACACAGTCCAAATTATATCATTTAAACCCCAAAACCAACGCCTTGCTAAATTATTCTGAATTTAGGGCTACTATTCATTTATTAATTTTATCCGTTTATTTATTTAATAAATAGGATGTTACAACTCTCCCCCACTTAAATTGGATTTCGTCCTCGAAATCATTCCTTACCATTCCTGATATGCGAGACAAGTTGAACAACTCAGCCACAACCCTTAGCATACCACAACCTTCCCAAGGCAATCGGAACCAATCCTTCACAAGATTCTAAAACCCGAAGATGAATGAAATCCTTGCATCATGATCACATTTACTCAATCTGAAATCTGGAGTCTCGATATGATCTTACTCCATGACAGACTGCCTATAAAGAATCATTATAGCTGAATCCCGATCCCTTATCTCCCAGCTAACTACTCAACTTCTGATATTCGAGATTCCCATTAGGAATAGAATCATTGACCAATTATCCTCTGCATGATACTTATACTTGATAGAATGCTCATATAATCCTTTGAGTACGAGACTCATCCTTGCAACGGTTAGACTCAGACAAGAACTGCACAACATGGTCGAATCAATTACTTTGAGATTATTCCCGCTGTGAGTGACTTTTCATTATCCAAGTAATCGGTTACCCATCCATACATGAAATCCTAAAACACTAATACTGCCAAGCATATATGGAACTGTCCGACACAGCATGCTGCCTCCTGGCTACTTTCTAAAATCCATCGAGACTCCCCTGGTCTCAATTCGTCTGCCAGTTATTTGAAATACCGGAGTCCAACCCGGTCGCCAAGCTTAAAAGACTCCCACACAGTCGCCCCCACACGACTTTCGAACGAAATCCTCATATGTCAGTAGTTACCATTAGTTGTCTTACCATTATGGTTCCAACGACCTCCTGATCCAATCGATCGGGTCCAAACGTCGAATCCTGATTTCACCAAATCCAAGGCTAAAAGTGACTAATGCATGACCAAGGGTAGCCTTATATCAAAAACAACCTTAAACGTTCCATTGCTTCTTTGATCCCATGACTGAAGTGGTGTTCCTACAGTCTTATCACTAACTCAACCAAGTCTAATTCATCTGGGGAAATTCGTGAACCAATCCGCGGATTTGCCACGCCCTCATTGATGCGCCCGAAGTGGTGGGCAATATTGTTCCTTCCGCGATCTAACAACACTCCCATGTTATCTACCAACTTAGTGAAAGTTACGGCTATACTTGCAGTCTTACAAAACTCTAGCACTATTTGGTAACCTTGTGAATGCTATGGTTACACCAGCAGACTTAAAACACTATAGCACTATCTGCCAACCTTCTGAATGCTACGACTACACAACACTCTAGCACTATCTGCCAACCTTGTGAATGCTACGGCTATAGCCGCAGACTTACAACACTCTAGCACTATCTGCCAACCTTGTGAATGCTACAACTACACACGTAGACTTACAACACTCTAGCATTATCTGCCAACCTTGTGAATTCTACAACTACACCCGCAGACTTACAACACGCTAGTACTATCTGCCAACCTTGGTCCTACCACCAATCAAACTTTACCCATCCTGAGTTGAACACGCACTCGATCGTGTTGAGATAAAAACTTGAGACACACTTAAACAAACGTTAGAACAAGTATAGCTGCGGAATTTAGTTAATCTCAAAGGATCTAAAAGCTCAACAATAATAAGTTAATAGGTTAGATAGTTAGATAGTTAGTTGCGGAAATGTATAGAAACATAAATGATAGCAGGTGATATATCAAGTAAACACATAAGTTGATTCATAACATGGAATGCATTCAAACCAAGTTAATGAGTGAGATCAATCTTAGTGATAAAGTCACGAATGACTTGCTCCAAAGAGAAGTATTAATCAGTTGTGTTCGAGAGGATTTTAGAGAGTAAGAAAGATATGAGATGCATAAGGATAACTTGAAGATAATTAAGATCTAGAGATGAGTAAAGAGAGATCTATATTGATTGATAAAGCGTAGTCTCTATTTATAGAGACTCAAGAAATACAAGTGATTCATTCTCTAAGAGTAGCCATGCAAGGCATACTGGACAATAGAGATTTTTACAAGAGATAGATAAAAAATAGACTAAGTACAGAAAGAAGACTGCGGTAGCTTGACGACTTCGGATGTGATTGCTGAGGAAGCTTGACTGCGGAAAGTTGTAGACTGCGGTAGGCAAAATTAAGAGGGTCGCTTCATGTATCAACAATTTCCCCCTAAGTGACCTCTAAATTTCTTCACTTATCAAGCTTAATTGAACTTGATCAGGATCCACCAAAACTTCCTGACATTTTCCAACCAAGTGATTCTTCTTAAAATCTCGAACTTGACTTCGGCAATTGTATGCTTCGATTTTTCCACTGCGGTTCGACAGATTTCAAGTTGTTTCTTCGTGAGGCGGTTCATGGAGGCCATGGAAATGAAGTACATGACTTGATCAATCTTCCTTTTGAAGATGACTCCAAGTTCAGGAAAGTTTGTAGCACCAAGGGATCTTTCCTCATAACCTTCGGTTGGCATCAGTGTGGGATCAAAAGGAGGTAAATCAACCTTTTTGGAAATGATTGGGTGGATATATGCAGCGATCTTTGCGAAGTCACACACAGTTTCTTTCAGATAAGTACTTGCCCTTTCAAGTGCTATATTCATCTTCGGATGCTTTTCACACTTGTTCTGGAACACCTTTGCTATCAGGAAGACTTCTTCTGGGTTCATGCAGGGGAAGTCAGCTTGGGTGCGGATATAGTCCTGATTCCTTCTAGTGAGTATGTATTGCACAAATTCAGCCTTCATAAATTTTCGAGGTTTGAAGTTCTGGACTGCTGAAGGTTTGTCGTTGGACCAGATATTCTCAATGGTAGAGGCATGCTTGGCATAAAATCGGTTAATTCTCTCGAACTCCATTGGCAGTCTCTTGTGATCAGGAAGGTTGCGGACAAACTACTCAAATACTGTGAAGTATTTAGCATTTGGGGAGATAAGGACATCCTAGTAGCCATCCGAAGGAGGTTCAGCATACGTGAGGTATGGTTTGTAGTCTTCATCAAGAAGTATGCGGTGGGGATTGATCCACGAGTTTATTAAGGACTCATCCATCATAGTGTCAAAACCGCACTCTCTCCATATGATCTCTGCAAGTTTAGCTGCTTTCCAGTCAGCTTTCTTCTTCTTAGTTACAGGGGAATCATTTGAGCTTGGAGAGGACATGTGATCCACCAGATTCTTGAAGTGTGGGGGAGTTTCAGGTCTTTCAGGGGAAGGAATGATTTTGTGTTCCGGTGGAGGAGAGTGATGTTGCGGTGAGGGTTATGGTGAAGGGATTTTTTGAGAAGCGCTGTTAGAATGATGATCTTCTTCATAGTCTTTTTCTCAATGGTCTTCATCTTCACTTCCCCCTGTTGAGGAGTTCAGACCCGGAGCCTCCTCAATCCATTGTTTGAGGCCATCGACTTTAGCACACACCTCCTGGAAATGGGTTTTGAGCACCTCAGCCAGTTGTTGATTGTCAGGAATAGTGGTGTTGAAGAGCAGTCGATGAATCTCCTTTGTTAGTTGGAGAATTTCAGGGCCATGAAAGTTCGATGATAACGAACGTTGGAGTTTATTAATGGTTGTGTGGAGAACTAAGATAGTGGACTCATACGCAGTGTGAGTCTCAGTTATCAGTTTCTGAGACAACGTAGATTGATCTGCAATAGTTGCCTGCAAGTTGTCTTTTATTACGGATACCTCAGATATATGGCGCTCCGCAGCAGCCATAAATTCCTTATGATCCTCTTGACGGTTGTTATCAAGGGACCTGATCCCCATTTCAACCTTGAGTGAAATTCTCTCAGCAGCCAATCGTTCCCTTTCTTCCAGTCATTCAATCCTTTCGATCAAGGACTATGGCACAGGATTGTCTTCAGACTACGGTTGAGTAGACTTGACTGCGGGCAGAATTTGGTCAACCTTGGATTGAAGATTGAGGAATTCTTTTCTTGAGACAGCCATTTTTTTTCTTCTTTTTCTTTTCCTATGGCTTTGAGGTTGAGTACAGAGAGCCACTCGATTCCTCTTCTTCAACGTACATCATGAGGTCATCATCCGAAGGACTTGCTTGATTGACCTCTTGAGGATCAACATCGTCAAAACCGAAGGTGGGAGCTGAACTAACTTTGATTTTGGTGCCTGTATCTTGGGAGTCTTTGGTAGTTGGAGATGGAGGAGGCTTAGAGGGAGTCTGATCAGCAGTCGCCTCTTGAGCCTTTAGGATGGTATCAGCCATGTTATCCATCAGGGGTTGGACCTTGCAGAAAGCAGCTAAGGTATTGGCATTGTTTATTGCATCTGCCCAAAACTTAGCCACAGATTGAATTTCTTGTTGTTTCTGCTGAAGCTGCTTTGTTTGTCTTTCTTTTCTTGCTTGGAATGCCCTATGGAAAGCGGCATATTTCTTGGCTTCGACCTCATTGGATGGTTGATACTTACTCCATGAGTCACTCAGGTCGATGTCATAAATTCCTTGAAAGCGCACCGAGGTGTCCCTCGGGTTCACAGATCCTTGCACATTTGTGCTCACCGTGCCTAAACCACATGTTACTAATGTAAGTAGAGTAGGATTTCCTTAGCTTCCTTGGTCTCCTTGACCTAAAGTCAAGTCTGGCCTCGGCTCAATTCTGGAAAAGGCTGAAGAATCGCCTTGCGGTTGGGATGGTGTTTGAAGTGTTTGGTTGAAAGACAAAAGAGTGGAGTGCAACTCCTCAGGGGAAAAGAAATAAAGATGGGAAGCCCTGGAGACCTTAGAGCGGGAGCCTGAGCCATCCTCTTAGGATTGACCTAAGGGGAGTCTCCACGTTGTAGTGAATCAGACGCACTGCTTGTGCCTGAGTGGTATAGGATGGTTGTTTTGAATGGATGTGCAGCCATTGTAAGGACTACCGGAGCCTGTTAAGAGGCTGAGGTATAAGTCCGGTCACGCATATGGCTAGTGGGATCGGTTTTGCGTTTCTTTAGGATTGCAATAGGTTGATCATCCTCATCAGAGTCACTACCGGAGAGACATCTGCTTGGTTCGACTATAGTTATTACTGGTGGAGTTTTTCTTTTCTTGGAGGGATTGGATGGTTTGGAAGCATCCTTTTTAGGAGTTCCTTGTTTCTTGGTGTTACACGGACCTTGACAAGTAGAGACTAGCTGCTTGCGTCTTTGGGATAATGAAATGTTGGAAAGAGTTGTGTAAGATGGGAATGCGGTACTAGCGGGATCAATGATTGCAGATTCGGTTGGAAGAGGCGGGGTAGGAAGGTATGGGGCAATACCTTCCGTAGCCTCAATGTGATCTGAGACATCAGCAGTCTCAAGACCGAGGGTAGAAAGAATGTGAGTGGGTAGTCTTCTTATTGGTCCAAAAACAGTCTGATCAGATGATGGATTGTACCTTTTAAGATCCTTGGTGATAAAGAAGTTGATGTCGTTGCCCATGTTGATTCCTGCATCCGCATGGAGGTCGGAGATGCAGAGAGACCAAAACCTTGCAAAGCTGAGTTCGGTAAGGTTCTCTCATGGGCTTTCTTTTGGAATGTACTGCAGAAAATCATCCCATAGGATCTTATGGTAGTTGACATCATGACCTGTGAAGATGCTCCATACGAGTTTTAGGAGCTTTAGTCCCATGTTGTCTGTGCCTCCGGTTATGCCGGATAGACTGCGGATGATGAAGTGACAAACGAATTGCCAGACCACAGGCAATTGGTTTTTCTTGAATTCCCCAATTCCTTTGATTTTCTTCAGGTATCCCATTTGGTAGAGCGTAGACATTACATCCGCCATTGATGGATTAAAGACCTTGATGGATGGATGAACAAGGAGGTTTATGGCCGTGAGAAATATCTCCTTGTTCAATATGACCAAAGAATCGTTGACTAGATTGAGATGCACTTCTTGAAGATTCTCGAGTGGTCGATAGGCTGAAAAAGCACACTTGAAGAGGGTTGAGAGAGGAACAACGTCTGTGAAAGAATCAAAGGGTCCACTTAGTGGGTGATTGGACAGGAACTTGATCATCAGTTTTGTGGGGGCATTGTAGAAAGAATGTGTGACAACCCGAAGTTCGTCCCGTCGTCGTAACCCGTTCCGTCGTTAAAAAATTCGTCGTCTTAAATTATTTCCGTTTCGTTTCTAAATTAAGTCATTTTGAGTTTGTTTATGACTTAATAATTGTCCAAACGCATTACAAACTTGTGGAAATGCCCCAAGTTATTATTTGGAAAAATAATAATTTATTTTGTCAAGTTATAAAACAATTAAATCGGGTACGACCAAAAGCCCCGCTTATCAGCAGTATCGGGTAGAATTCCACCGTGTCCTAAACCTTGAGCATATATATAAAGTTGAGAGAGCCTCATTTGAAGCTTTTCCACTCTCTCTCTACTTTCTCTCTCTATAAATCGAAATCAAGCCAAAAATCATCCAAAACAAGCTCCAAATCGTCAAGGTAACTATCCTAGCTCCTAGTATAACACCTTTGGCCTTCAAATTCGTGAAAAATATGAGGAATAGGACCATAAACAGGTTTTTACAGTCCTAGAACCTCTTTAGGCCGTGAACACATGTTATGAGGGGTTTTGAGCCTTAAAACCCTTCCAAAACTCATTTGGAACCTAGATATGACCTAAGGACTTGTTTACATGGACTTAGAACACCTTAATCTCATCATTTGGGGTATAAGCATGAGTTTATGGCCCAAGCACATGCTTGGACCGTAAACACCTATTCTTAGGGATTAAACTCAATTTAAGGTGTTAGTTTGCCCCTAAACACCTCCAACAAGCTTCCATGAGAGTATAGAACCCTATAATCCTTCAAGAAATGCACCAAAACTTACACAAATGGGACAATCTTGAGTTTACGGTCCAAGAACATTCTTAGACTGTAAACTCATCTTCTTAGACCTTAAACTCATTCTATGGGTGTTAAAGTTCCCTTAACACCTTGTATGGCTTAGAAATGGGTCTAGAACTTAGTATGCTTAACTTTCAACCACCAAAACCCATGAATCTTGGGCAAACATGAATTTAAGGTAGTAAACTCGTGTTTAAGGTAGTAAACTCGTGTTTAAGGTAGTAAACTCGAGTTTAAGGTAGTAAACTCGTGTTTAAGGTAGTAAACTCGTGTTTAAGGTAGTAAACTCGAGTTTAAGGTAGTAAGCTCATGTTTAAGGTAGTAAACTCATGTTTAAGGTAGTAAACTCGTGTTTAAGGTAGTAAACTCGAGTTTAAGGTAGTAAACTCGTGTTTAAGGTAGTAAACTCGTGTTTAAGGTAGTAAACTTCCGAAGAACATCTTCATAGACCGTAAACTCTTATCCAAGGTCATTTAGAGTCCCAATTACTTCCTAAGCCATGGAATCAACCCTAGAACCTTCCCGTGTGCATTGTATGACCATTTCGCATCCAGGAACCCAGCACCCATGAGTTTACGGCTGTAAAATCATGGGGATATGGTCAATGGACCATGAACTCCTCAAGGAGTTTACTCTTGAAGAGTAAACTCCATATCTAGGTCCTACACATCCATAGATGCCACCCGGGTCACTCCGAACACTTGAATTGAAGTGTTTTCACGCCTCAAAGTGTATAATCATATCTAATTAGTGATTTAAAGTCTAATTAGATACATTTGTATCTCATTTCATATTTCATAGGAACCTCACGCGTTATCAAGCCCCGAACTAACGTTTAGCATCCAATCAGGCACATCCTTCAATCGGTGAGTTCATACCCCTACCCTTTTTCAGTGTTTTTCAAATGTTTTTAGGGGGAATACAAACAATAGTACAAGGAAATATTGTACTCAAACTTATGATTTTACTTCATTCATTTCATATTTCGTATGCTTTTAATACGGAAAACTGTATTAACCAAACGTTCAACTTGCAGAGTAAACCTTTATGTTATTTGTGAAACTCGTTTTAAAATGTTATATTTTATATTTCACAAATGAATTGTTCCATATCATTATTGTAAAAAGCATGAATCATAAAGTATTAAAATGTTCTTGATATAACTCCCCATAGATACGAGAGTGCAGGACTAATAACATCAAACTTAGAACTTTACTACTTCCCGTAGATACGAGAGTGAAGGGATAATAATACACAGTTAGAACCAGATAATAACATGAAAGTACACCTAGGAACAAAACGAATACGAATACGAATAGGAGCAGGAATAAGAATACGAATACGAATACGAATGCGAATACGAATACGAATACGAATATGAATACGAATACGAATACGAATAAGAATACGAATACGAATACGAATACGAATACGAATACGAATACGAATACGAATACGAATACGAATATGAATACAAATACGAATACGAATAGGAATAGGTATATGAATACGAATACGAAAGCACGCCTTTGGATGACGCCAAGATTTCGAATATACAGCTAGCGTACGCCTTGAGTGTCACCAGAGTTTCGAAATTAATTCGAAAGTACGCCTCTGGACATCGACAGAGTTTCGAAAATATACGCCTTTGGATGTCGACAGAGTTTCAAAGATACGTCTAATGTACTCTTTTGGAAATCACCAGAACATCGAAAATACTGTTAATGTACGTTTCTGAGTGTATCCAAATATTCGAAAATACAACTCAGTATAGTAGATAATCGACATTCGAATATAGGGTAAATAAGATATCAGAGTACCTAACTAATACTATAAGTATGGTAGATACTAGCACCTCGAAATCCGAACTAAGATCTAACCGTAACATTAGGAAAATATGGGATTTTCCTGGAATAACATAACATCTCATAAACAAATGGTGTAACGAATGGAAAACTAAACTAATAGGAAAATATAGGATTTTCCTGGGATAACATAACTACTCATAATCGAATCGGGTAACGAATGATAACTAAACTGTTTTTATAAGAAAATATGGGATTTTCTTGGACAACAACTTTTCAGAAAACCAAAAAGGGAACTCATCTTTTCAAAACTAAACCGCTTATCAACTCACCAGCTTTATGCTGATTTTCAAACTGCTTGTATTCTCAGGTCAGCATTAGACAGGTACACCGCCATCCTTTGGAGAAGACAGAGTGTTTGGAAGACTCATCTTTGCTTTTGTTCATATGATATATATGTATGACACTTGTAACATTTTGATTTCAAACAAATGTAATAACTCTATGTAATGTATTTTTTTGTGTTTACTATGCTTACTATGTACATTGGTTGCGATATTCATGATGTCCTCCGCCCCAGAATGCTTCCGCCTTAGGTTTCGGGGTGTGACAGAATGTTCTTCAAACAAGGCTCTAAAGTTGCTTGATGCAATTGTTGGTGTGAGATTTCTTGAGGTAGAGTCTGAACCAGTGGGGTTCACTAATCCAGATGCCTTGGAAGGTTTCTTGGATACACCGGATTTCACCATTATTGAGTTTTTGAGGAAGCTTTGAAGAAAGGAAAGTAGAATGCAAGAGAAAGGTTTATGGTTTTGAAAGCGTAAACTTTTCTTTGGGAAGAAGAAAGGGGTTTTATAGTGGCTTAAGGGAGCGGGAAACGTTTTTGCCCTAAGAGAATTTGGGTAAAACTTTTAGGTGTTTATTTTGAATTAAAGCATTAATCTCGACCCACAGATTAACAAAAGAGGGATTAAATCTGAATTTTGGGCTTTACCAAAAAAGGTTTGCATTTAATGAAATGTCAGATTTATGACCATGTCTGGTGAACGTGTGGTGAGGGTGAGATCAATTTGTTGGGTAAAGGGAAGTTGTAACGGATTTGATGTTTTAGGGTAATAAGAAGAGACAGATTAAAAAGGATTTTATTTGGAAAATCTTTCTTTTTGTCATCATACCTAAAATAGGTCTGACATGAGGTTTATGCAAAAGAATGAGACAGATGCACAAAGAATGTTTTTCTTTAATGTTTTCTCTATTTAATGAAGGGTCATTAAATAGCACACCATGTTTTTTTTGTTTTTCAAAAGATTGTAACAGTCTGAAAATCAATTAAAGTGACTACGGATAGACACTTCATTGCGGATGGATCAGATGTCATCGGATGGATGACTACGGTAGATGAACTTAGATGAACACTTGAACAAAGATTAGTAATAACAAACAATAAGGACTATTGAAGTATAATTATGATATATGGTTGCGGTACATAGGATATATCAAAACCATCTAACATAAATAACTTCAACTAGGACCGCAATAGAGACCAAGGATGGTCTGCGGTACCTATCAATTCAAAAAGAATTGTGGGTCTGGATTCATCATTCCTAACATTTGTAAGAAGTGTTGAGTTTTGTAGAGTCAAGTGCCTTTGTGAATACATCAGCAATCTCTTCATGAGTATGGACAAAAAATAGTTCAATGTTACCTTTCAGGATGTGGTCATTGATGAAGTGATACCGTAGTTCAATATGCTTAGTCTTGGAGTGCTGAATAGGATAGTCAGAAATCGCTATGGCACTTTCAGAGTCACAATGCATTGGTATCCACAGCATTCAATATCCGTAGTCTAGCGGTTGTGTTTTCATCCATAAGACTTGAGAGTAATAGCTGGCTGCGGCCACATATTCAGCTTATGCGGTAGACAATGATACACAGTTTTGTTTCCTTGAGGACCAGCTGACTAGTCTTCCACCCAGAAATTGACATCTACCTGAGGTGCTTTTGCGATCAAGTTTGCATCCGGCATGATCCGCATCTGTAAATGATTGAAGACTGGAATCATTTCCTACGAGGTACCGTAATCCAAGAGTTTTTCTTCCTTGTAAGTACCGTAGGATTTGTTTGGATGTGTTCATATGAGACACTTTTGGGTCATCCTGGTACCTTGCGCATACACCCGTTGCAAAGACTATATTCGGTCGGCTAGCGGTGAGGTACATCAGAGAGCCAATAATACCTCTATAAGACTTGTGATTAACAAATTCACCTGATGGATCAGCATATATCTTATAACCGAAGGACATGGGGACCTTAGCCGAAGAATAATTTGTTGGATTAGAGTCTAAGTCCATAACTATTTTGGTATGTACATGACCCAATTATGAGCATGGTCCTTTTGGGTTGCCTTCACCATAGCAATTTTTAGGATGAATTAAGGAGAGAAAGGTTTAAATATGATTTATTAATATATTATGAGAATAATATATTAAAGGAGAAATCATATTGTTTAATTAATATTAGTCAAGAATTAATAAAGAATTAATTTTGTGGCTAAAAGAGATTAATTAAACTTAGGGGACTGGATTTATAATTATAAGATAATTGCAATTGGGCTATTGATTTTTAAATAATATAGGTTGGAAAAATTCTATGGGAATCCCATTAAGAATTCGTCCAAGGGATATGTTAAAGGAGTCCATAGGCTGCTTAGGGCTTAAGCAGCCAGATTAGGGTTTCCTAGTTGTAAACCCTAATAGCCTACATGTATATAAAGGATCCTTATGCACCAAAAACGTGATGAACACTTGGATTAGGGTTTCCAGCCGTTTTTGGTGCCTCCTCTCTCTTCTCTTCTTCATCTTGTTGCTTAGTGTTGTTTGTGACTCCATTAGAGGTGCAACACTTGAGGCACTAAGCTTTCTGAAGCTAAGGATTGATTGTTATTGTTATATAACAATCAAAGGTCAGATCTAAACTCTATTTTATGTTAATATGATTAATTGTATGCTAGATCTAGGGTTTAGAGCTTTGGATATTCAATTGCATGTTCATTAGACAAACTAGATCCAAAAGTTATTAGGGTTTGCATGCACACCATAGGATTGATGTATTGCTCAATACCCATCAGTGGTATCAGAGACTAGGGCTGTTTGCTTGATGTATTTGATGCTTTGGTTGATTATTCATGTATAAAGTCAAAAAAAATTGATTCTGGTGGCTGGACTCATCGGGTCCATGGCTGAACTCGCTGAGTCCATAGTGATCTCCACGAGTCCATGCTTGACTCGACGAGTTGGAGTTGCAGATGGAACAGATTTCGGGATTTTGACCTGCTTTGGCTGTAGATAATTACCTAAAACGTTTTATATTAATAAAATCTGATTTTTATCAATATTTGGAGTTTATCCTTGCCAAAATTGAAGATAATTGTCAAATTTAGATAATTTTTTGTTTTATTAGATAAATATTGATTATTTATAATTTAGATTTGAATTATCTTGTGAAAAAATTTCAATTTCCCCCTTTAGGTTTTATAGGTTAAATTTGAACTTAAAATTTTTGTTTTAAAATTTAAATAGTTAAACCTCAATGTTTTGAAAAGTTTCAAAACTTGCCCTCAAGTTTTGAAATTTAAATTTTGATTAAAAGTTTAATTTTGAAATGTTTAAATTCTAAAACCTAATGTATTGAAATGTTTCAGAACTTGCCCTCAAGCTTTGGAATTTAAAAGTTGATTAAAAGTTTAATTTTGAAATGTTAAATTCTAAAACCCTAGTAATTTGAAAAGTTCAAATCACACCCTTATGGTTTTATTAATTAATTAAAGTGTATAATTAAAAGAGATTTAATAAACCCATAAAGTTTTGGTTTACATTTAATTAAATTAAAAGTATAATTTACTAAATTAAACCACCTAGTATATTAAAAGTGTAAAATACACCCTATACTATATATATATATATATATATATATATATATATATATATATATATATATATATATATATATAACATTAAAAGTCTAATATTATATATATGAGTAAAAGTCAGTCTTACCATTAGTAGGCCTCATTCACGAAGCTGGTCTATAAGGGGTGTTTAAGGAAATTGCGTATAAAATGGCGATTGAATGGGTATCCACTCTTACCCACCGCACTCTTGACTAGTGGAGGGTCATTAGCCGAACGGGTAGGATAGGACAGAAACCTTCCATTATAAGTATAATGAAGTACAAAGTAACTAAATGGTTTTACAAATTCCCAAATCATAGTTACTTTAGGCAAAATGTGAAATTGTATGATAATCAATGGAATTACACTTCGTACCCTTGTCAAACGTTAGTGGAGCGTGTGTGGTTAACCGACACACTAATTTGGGGATGACATTGGTAGCGAAGGGTGGCTTGATGCTTATCATATATCAATGGAGCGTGTGTGGCTAACCGGCACATTGATTAGGTGATAGTAGCATTGGGTGCACCATGTGATTCGTATGGTTATTCACACCTTGTTTGTGATCCTCGGCATCCCAGTCACAAATAGTAGGGCATAATAGAGATTAAACATGCCATTGAAAAGTTCAATGAATCTCAAAAGATCTAGGTGTTTCAATTCATTTAAAACTTAAACTTCATTTTCGTTTTTCATGGTGGAAATTCGTAAATCGTCATTTACCTACCTTCAAATATTCTGCGACTAGATTACGGCATCCCTCTTCTAGGTTGTAGAGTATTGTGTTGGATCCTAGCTTGATGTTTCATTTGGGTGTTACATCAAGATTTCTAATCAACTTAACTTAAATTTTCTCCCATTTTTTAGATGTCTAGTTTTGACAATCATGGTCTTCCCAAATCCCATGGAACAAGATTTCCAAATGAAGATGATGTTCCATGATATGATCGAGGAACAAGAGATCATGCTTCACTTCCTCCACCTCTGCCAATTGTTCTCCCTACCCCACAAGTTCAAAGGCTTGAAAAGTCCAATCTCACTCAATCCCTATTGACAATTAAGCATGAAGATGGAAAGTCTGTGTGTGCACACGTCTTAGAGATGAAGTCGCACATTCATAGGTTAAGGATGTTGGTTGTCAATATCTTAAAAATATTGATTGTTGACTGGGTTCTTCAGTCACTTCCTGAATCATATAGTGAATTCGTTAGAGAGTACTATATGATGGATCACGATGTGACCCTCATTGATCTCACATATTTGCTTATAGTTGCTGAATCATCAATGATTTGGTGTGCTGGTCAAGCAAATTTGTCTGGTGAATCAAACTCCCAAACTTCGATGGACACAGGCAACATTGGAAGTCCAGAAAGAACTAAGTCTGTGATTGTCCGATGTGTTGTACCATAGGAGTCCATTTGCTTTTATTGCCAAGAGAAGGGGCATTGGAGACAAAGCTACGCAAACTACCTGAGAGATCTAAGCGATGGGAGAGTCAAGACGTATGGCTCTACTTCAGGTAAAATCTATTATCTAACTCTTTTAAGTTCCAATTCTAGATTCTTAATACATGATGTGATAAGATTACATTTTGATGCTTTGTAGGATCGAAGAAAAGAGAGGAAGTTTAAGTAAGAAGTGAGTTGAATCTAATCATGAAGAAATGGATTTCGATCGCAATGCTTGAAGATTGGATTCTTGAGCTACTACTTGGAGTTAGAATAGATTGCTAAGAAATATGTAATAACATAGTTTTTCAGTTGAATTGCATTCTAAGGACATGTTTTTCCGCAATACAATAAATTTTGATTTTGTCTTATTTATTTATCCTTACAATGGCATGTATGAAAAATTGATGTTTGAAGGTTTCTATTATTAGCAATAATGGATTTGATTCTTAATTATGTTATTCGTGAAGATGTCAAGAATTTACCAAATAGGGAGAGTTTCTCATCGCCCAAGTTTCAATTGGACGGAAACTTGGATTCATACAACTTGGTTGTGTGATGAATGAGAAACTTCATATTTGGAAATTAGACTAATTCTTTGACAAATTGTCAAGTGAAGGACTAGGAGATCGACTACACTAGGTTGTGAGTTGATCAATTCCACCACAAAGAGAGATAAGATATTCGTCATGATTTACTAAAAGTTTAGTAAATATGATTATACTTATAAAATTAAGTGTAATTCTGAGTTGATTGTAAGAGTGTCGATGAATAGCAGAACGAATAAAGAAGAATCAAGTAGGCAGAAAGATAAAAGTTTCTCTATTTTAAGAAGAAGGGAGAGTAACTTTTATTATGTTTTATGATAAGTCTTAATGATTAAGAACCATATATCAATTGATCCTCTAAGTGAGTCTTAGTGCATTTATATTTCTAAGAAGAGGAATCAGGAATTGTGAAAATAGTTAAGTCAAGAAGTCAATCATACTTCGTTCCAATATCGAATCGTAGAGTCATACTCTAATATTGGTAAGTTGTGTTGTCTTGGATAAGACAAAGACCAACTAGGACCAATTATGTGAAGTGTTTTGTCTTGATAAGAACTATACTAACTCTTGAATATTTGTTTTGTCAAGAAAAGTTTTCTGATAAAAGAACCTTATATGACAAGGAGTCAGTGGGAGTTCTAATGTTTTTGAAAAAGTTTCAAGAACAAATCAAGAATAAACCTTATCGATAATCACTAGCACGCAACTTGAGGTTTACAACCTATCGTGTTGACATTTTGTTTTTGTGCCATTCCAATTAAGTTACTTATGTATGTGAGTTCTATGAGTTCTCATTTGAATGCATAAAAGCGCCTTGGTCGATGGAAAGTACATTGATATGTAAGGATAAGTTGCTAAACTACTTGGAAGACATGGTGGGCACTCGTGTTACCATAAGGCTAGAAATCAAGAAAGTTCAATCCATATGAGTTTGGATTTGTCGCAAACTTGGTTATGGCAAATTCACATGGATAGGAACTCATACACCATAAAAATCTAAGTGTCATAAGATTCCCTCCTTCATGAAAATGACTGTGAGGAAATGCCTTCACTAAGAGAGATTTTAAGAAGATAGAAATTGTGAAAATTGTATTCTCAAATTCGATTATGGTTACGGCATCCCTTTCCATAGTTCGAATTGTGAGATTTGGCAATTAGTCTAACATTTGGGACTTATTGATATAAGTTCTAAATTGTTTAGACACACATATGAGCTATCTAAGGCAAAGGTGTATAAGCTTAAGAATCTTAGATAAAGGCTTATCGAAGCATCTGGTATTAGAAATATGAACTTTAGAAATTCAATAGGCATTGTTTTCTGGAAGTCCAGCTGTTTTCTGAATACATGTCAAAGCTAGTGGGAACATAAGTGTTATGTTTATATGATAACAATCATCGTGATAGTGGGAGCATAAGTGTTATGCTTGTATGATTATTATGGCAAGTATTGCAAGTTAGCAATATTAATTATAGAAAAACAAAGATTCAATTTGCAAAGTTGCATGGGTTGAAAAGATGTTTTGCTATAATTAAGGGAGAGAATATTATACTTCATTTCAAAATCTAAAGCTTAGATTGAGAAATTTTAATAAATTTAGTCAAATAATAAATAGTGTGTTCTTAAATTTCGATTATGATTACGGCATCCCTCTTCATAGTTCGAATTGTGAGAAGGTGACACATAAAATATTATGGCAGAAGATTGATAAAGTATCATATCTTTATGTAAGACATTATGCATCGTGTCCCATACGCTTCAGGTATAGGATCGATTGCAAATGCTATAATATTTGACCATTCTAAAATTTTCCAAATGTCTAGCGCATTAAGAGGGAAAAAGGACTAGAATCGGTTTTGACTAAAATAATTAAACAACTATCAAAGGACGATCCAAAGTTCGCTGAGGATTGATTGCTTATGAGTAGTTGGAAGTATGGTATTGGATGGACCACATCGACATTATTATGAATAGATAAGATTCTATCAAGAATGAGTTGTCATATGGAAAATGTGGAAATGTTTCCATATTGGGAGTTGGATATTGAGAGTCTATGTCTAGATTAGAAAATTCTATGCAAGAAGGATGTTCAAAGGAAAGTACTTTGAATGTGAGACTTCGCGTCTATGGAATTGTCTTGTAACAATTTCTGATAGAGTACTTTGTAATTTCATTGGCCAAGTATTGGTGACTTTTGTGCTATGACTTTGCGAAAGGATCGTTGCATAAAATGTTAGAATCTAGCATATTCTAGTAGTGGCAAGAACCTTGTGTTCTAACACTAATGATAAGGATTGGGAATTGTGAAATGAGCATCATTGGAAAACTTTTTCAATTGATCTATTTGACAAAGTAAGGACCATAGGAAACATAGTGTGCATGCTTTGTGCATGGGACAACTATTGTTGTAACTCAAGTAATGAGTTGATTATCTAAAACATTAAATGATAAATAATGAGTAATCAATATGGTGGTTAAATAGAAGTTTTTTATTTACTCTCACAAGTTTGGGGCCATATAGGATTAAGTATTATTGTTGTGTTTCGGTTTGCATGTTTTGACTTCCAGAATAACTGGGTTATTTGAAGCTCCACGGTCGGTCATACGTTGGAAGTAAGTATGAAGGAAGACTGTCATGAAGAGTCTATAGATTGTCTAAAGAGTTTAGACATAGCACGAGTTTGCAGCAGGGTTCATGAGTGCTTTGATAAGATTAGAGTATTGGATTAAACCCACGCTCACTTGGATCACTTCATGGATTTATCACGAGTGATTATTCAGACGATAATATTATATATTCTTGAAACCGAGACGTGTATGTTGTTATTTGTTGGTCAGTTGCACATTGATAATAAGTAAACGCACCAGTAACTTGGTGTTATAAAACTTATTGTTGTGTCTGATTCGATCAGTGAATGCAAGCAAGCATATGAGTCAAATTTTATCCATTCCTTTTACCCAAAATGGGATAAAAGTGATATTTGTAGGCCCTTCGATGATTTAGTGATGACACCTAAGTGCTTGGCCAAGCCGGGACTAAGTTGATGTGTTCAATTGTAGTCTGTTGTCAGTCGTCATAAATCGGAAGTCGGGAAACAGTATAGAGAGAATGATCAAAATTCATGTCTTGTGTCTATATGATATCTTGAGAATGGAGGTATATATGATCCCTTATCTAAAGGACACGTGTATCTCATAAGATCAGAGTTGACAGCGGCTTTTGAAAGCTACGATTGCTGATCAGGTTCTGAAGTCATATGGAAATAGTTGTTAGACTTATCCAAGTGGGAGACTGTTGGATTAGTGTCTAATTCCATAACTATTTTGGTATGTACTTGACCCGATTATGAGCATGGTCCTTTTGGGTTGCCTTCACCATAGCAATATGTAGGTTGAATTAAGGAGAGAAAGGTTTAAATATGATTTATTAATATATTATGAGAATAATATATTAAAGGAGAAATCATATTGTTTAATTAATATTAGTCAAGAATTAATAAAGAATTAATTTTGTGGCTAAAAGAGATTAATTAAACTTAGGGGACTAGATTCGTAATTATAAGATAATTGCAATTGGGCTATGGATTACCTAAATAATATAGGTTGGACGAATTCTATGGGAAGCCCGTTAAGAATTCGTCCAAGGGATATGTTAAAGGAGTCCATGGGCTGCTTAGGGCTTAAGCAGCCAGATTAGGGTTTCCTAGTTGTAAACCATAATAGCCTACATGTATATAAAGGACCCTTCTGCACCAAAAACGTTATGAACACTTGGATTAGGGTTTCCAGCCGTTTTTGGTGCCTCCCCTCTCTTCTCTTCTTCATCTTGTCGCTTAGTGCTATTTGTGACTCCATTAGAAGTGCAACACTTGAGGCACTAAGCTTTTTGAAGATAAGGATTGATTGTTATTGCTATATAACAATCAAAGGTCAGTTCTAAACCCTATTTTATGTTAATATGATTAATTGTATGCTAGATCTAGGGTTTATAGCTTTGGATATTCAATTGCATGTTCATTAGACAAACTAGATCCAAAAGCTATTAGGGTTTGGATGCACACCATGGGATTGATGTATTGCTCAATACCCATCATAATTATCCATTGAATATTTCTTCAATAGTTCTGAGGTGTATTTTTCTTGATGAATGAATATCCCTTGATGGACTTGTTTCACTTGAAGTCCAAGAAAGAAATTAATCTCTCAATTCATGCTCATTTGGAACTTGTTGGTCATGAGCTTAGCAAATTCATCCACCGTGTTTTGATCAGTTGAGCCAAAAAAGATATCATCCACATATATTTGTACAAGCATTAGGTGATCACCATTTGCTTTTCGAAATAAAATGGGATCAATCACTCCTCATTTGTAACCGGAAGAGACAAGAAACTCAGATAGAGTCTCATACCATGCTCTAGGGGATTATTTTAGACCATAGACTGGTTTTTCAAGCTTGTAGTAGTGGTCTGGGAATTCAACGCTTTCTAAACCCGGAGGTTGCTGAAGATAAACCTCTTCTTTTAATTCTCCATTGAGAAAAGCACTTTTCACATCCATTTGATGAACCTTGATGTTTTTGTGTGCTGTGTATGCTAAGAAGATTCGGATGGCTTCCATTCGTGCTACTGGAGCATACGTTTCATCATAGTCAATGCCTTCAAGTTGACTATATCCCTTGGCAACTAGCCTTGCCTTGTTTCTGACGACCGCACCAGATTCATCTAACTTATTCTTGTACAACCATCTTGTCCCAACAATGGTGTGGCCTTGCGGTTTTGGAACGAGCTGCCATACCTTGTTCCTTTTGAATTCTTCCAGTTCTTCTTGCATTGCGGAAATCCAGTCTGGTTCAAGTAACGCTTCTTTGATCGATCGAGGTTCGACTGAGGACAAGAATGTTGCGTAGTGGCAGTGATCGGATAAGTCCTTGGATGATCGAGTCTGGATTCCTACAAATGGGTTACCAATGATTTGACCCGGTAGGTGGTCTCTCATCCATACATGTAGACGAGGTATCAGATGATCAGCAGCTGCGGTGGAGGGAATGTCTTCAATATCAGAAGACTCTACAGTTGGAGAAGGAAGTTCCCCCTGGATTTGAGAACATCCTGCTGAAGTGTCTTGAACTGGGAAGGCGGGATTAGATTAATCTTGGGCAGATGGTGAAGGTTCCCCCCTGGAGTGTAGAAGGCAGTTCAGATTGAACATGCGAAGGTTCCCCCTGGATTGCGGATGGGAGTGTGATAACCCTTGACTTTGTTCTTGTGTCAATTTGTTCTATGTTTCCATCATTCGAATCCGAAGAAACGTTTGATGGTTGAAATTCTCTGTGTTTTGGAGCTTCGTCTTCTGGTACAAGAACCTTGATGGTTGTTGTGTGGTCCGGAGTGGAGTTTTACCCCTCAACCGGCGAGGTGGAAGTATTAAGCGATACTTCTTCGGACGTTGTTGGACCAGATACATCTGCATGTTGTTGCTAAGCTTCTAAAGACACGAGAACTTCGGATAACTTGGCTGTATCAACAGGATCAAAGAGATCATCATAGTTTATTTCAACTAGATTTAATGGACCCGAAGAGGCAGGGATATCATTTTCTAGAATTGCGGTGGTTTCAATTGACGGAGCGGAGTTGCAGATGTGATAGTCATCAAACTTTACATCGAAGCTTTCAATTATCAACCTTGTTCATCTAATGAGAACTTGATAAGCAACTTTGTTAGTGGAGTAGCCAAGGAAGATGCCTTCATCAGACTTCGGTGCGAATTTATTGAGGTGATCTTTGTTGTTTATTACGAAACATCTACACCCAAAGATATGAAAGAATTGAACATCTGGATTGCGGTTGTTAAAACCTTCATATGGTGTTTTGTTGAGACGTTTTCACACAATGCTTTGATTTTGAACAAAACAGGTTGTGGCCACTCCTTCGGCCCAGAAGTAGAGAAGAAGGTTTGCAAAATTGAGCATGGATCTGGCAGCTTCTACTAGAGTGTGGTTCCTTCGTTCTACTAGGCCATTTTGTTGGGTGTGTAAGGAGCTGAGAAGTTGTGTGTAGTCCTTTTGGAAACCAAGAAACTATTTAGAAGATGATTATTAAACTCGGTTCCATTGTCACTTCGGATACATCTGACTGGTAACTTGATCTGAAGTTCGATTTCCTTGATGAAGTTGATCAACACCTGCGGTGTTTCTGAGTTGAGTCGAAGAAAGAAGACCCATGTGAAATGTGTGAAGTCATCCATAATAACCAGTATGTATTTTTTTTGTGATGAAGACTGGCTACGGTGGATGGACCACAGAGATCAATGTGTAACAGTTCCAATGGTTCAGAGATTGAGGAATCAATCACCGTGGGATGACTTGCCTTGAACTGCATCCCACATTCACATGCAGAACAGAGAGTATCAGTGCTGAGCTTGAGGATTGGAAGACCTCTTACTAGTTCTCCGGTGACCAAGTTGTTAATGTATCTGAAGTTAAGATGAGCAAGCTTGCAGTGCCATAGCCAGCTGACTTCGGATACGGATTTGGATAGAAAGCATAATTGCAGTTTGCCTATGATCAAAGATACATCCAGAGGGTACATAGTACCTTCGGATCTGGACTTGATCAGACAAGTGCTTCTATCGCTTGTCATTACATAGCAAACCTGATCATCAAATTCAACGCGATGGCTTGCTTTACATAGTTGACCAACACTTATGACATTGTGTTTAAGGCCTTCTACATAAGTAACCTTTTGAATAGAGAAGTTTCCCGTAGTGAGAACACCGTAACCTCAGATTATCCCACTAGCATTGTTCCCAAAAGTGACATTTCCACCGTTGCAAATTGGCCTGAAATCTCGAAGATATTCTAACCTTCCTGTCATATGCAAGGAGCAGGCACTATCAATTAACCATTCTTCTTGTTGTTCCTCCTTGCACAAGGCCTGAAAACTACGCGATTAGTTTAGGCATCCAAACTAGTTTGGAGCCTGGGACAATAGATGAGCTTCTGATTGATGCATGAAAAGAGGTTGTAGGGACTGGTTTCGTGTCAACTTTTAATCCTAGTCCTGGGTGTTTGTGAGTTTTTGGAGCGTAGTTCCTTTTAGAAAAGTAACGAGGTTTCTGAAAAGGATCACTTTTTCCATGAGAAAACTTTTTCTAACAACTACATTGACATTGACATGCTGAAATTTTGTCTTTTGTTTTGGCACTTTGTTTGGTCAGCGGTCGGAAGGGTGTGGTTGATTTTTGACTGGTCCAAGGTTGGTAAGATTTGACACGTGAAATGTTGGATTTAGAAAAAGTTTGTCTCGAAGAAGATGTTGCACGTGTAGATACCTAGGAACTTTTCTTGGGATTTGGTAAGATGCCTTTCCATTTGCTGAAATTTTGATGTGATTTAAAAAGTGTTGGAGTGGGTAAGATACCCTTCTATTTTGGATCATCTGAGGAATAGATTTGAAAACCATTGTTTTAAAAAGACCTTTCTTTCTTTTTGGTTTTGTCAGATGAATTAGGAATGGATGTTGAAACTGCACATTCCTTTTTGCATGGTTTCTTGATAGGAGAGTTTTTCTAAAAATAGTGAGCAAAAACAAACTTTTATGGACTCTTAGATTTTGGAAATCTGATATGTCTTTTGTTTTTAGAAAAAGTTTGTCTATTTGTTCCTCGAGAACGAATATCCTCTTTGAAAGCCTTTTTTGCTATAGTTTTTGGAGATCTGCAGTCATTTGTGTTTAACTGCGGTTTTCTAGAAGCCTTTGAAAAATTTTGACACTGAGGGCT
The DNA here is from genome assembly GCF_051521515.1 of Lactuca serriola. Lineage (NCBI taxonomy): Eukaryota > Viridiplantae > Streptophyta > Magnoliopsida > Asterales > Asteraceae > Lactuca > Lactuca serriola. Next base: position 64,737,932 of record NC_136412.1, on the reverse strand, counting down.
TGACTCATCAGAGCTTGAAAATTCAGGATTTTGAGAAAATTGACCTACTTCAAAATTTTCTATGGGTAGTTCATGGTGAATTGGTTGAAGAGTCACAGAACCTTTGATTGTGGATTCTGGTAAGGAAGACTTAGCTACCGTAGCGTAAGTCTGGGTTGTGACTGGGATGGATTTTTTTTCTGAGAATCATGATTGTAGTGAGAGGCACTGAGGTCTGAGGACAAGGGTGGAAAGTCTTGTGAGACTTCGGGACTTTCTATGACAATTTCTTCCTCAATAATAGATGAGGTTTTAGAATTTGGACTGATTGTGCCACAGATAAGAGGTTGATCACATGTGTGATCCGAAGCCTCAGGCACAATTTCCTCAATGACACAATTATTACTTAGATCATGAAGTCTTCCAAAGTGTGTTCTGATATCTTCGGGAAAAGTCTTGTCATTGACTGGAAAATGAAATTCTCGGTCCGGAGGGACATAAAGTCGATCTTTGTTAAACCGGGGTGAGGAATCCTCTGCGGTAGGATATCCATTGGACCAACCCCAATTGTATGTATTGTCCACAGTTCCATTATTAACTAAATTTCCAATAGCTTCACTTTCATTGAACGGTTTTTCTATTAAAAGATTTAAACGTACAATTTCACTCTGAGTTAAATCTCTTTAGTTCAAAGCTATCTCTAGTTGGGTTTCACTCAAAATTCTTGCATCTTTTTCTAACTCTAAATCTCTTTCTATCATAGCCATTTTGAGTCTTTTGTTGTCCAGTCGTCCTCTCACGTGAAACATCTCTTGGGACGCTATGTTCTTCTCATCTAAGGCTTTGTTGTAGTCTGAAAGGACGGCAGCACATGTGTCATTAGGATTGTCTATGAAAGGTTCACAGTCATGCATGTTATAGTTTAGAGTTCGGATCATGAGTTTACCTGTTCGACGATGCTTAGTGTTCCATCCTTTGCCATTTAGCAGTAGTTCCTATCCAGCTTCATAGAGCCATCATCATCAGCAGTTTACTTCTTCATCTCCGGATGACCAAACTTGATGGTCTCTTTTAACATGAGCTACATACGCCCTAGCCTTTTCCATTTACTCTAGTTCTTGAGCCATTCTAAGGTAGAATGCTCTGTCTTTTACTACGTTGGCTTTGCAATCCTTTGCAAAATGATTCTCTTTGTTGCATTTGTGGCATATTACAACATCACTTTTGTCTTTTGAAGGTGTAATAGAGTCAGAGTTTTGAATAGACTGCGGTGTCTCTTTTGATTGAGTGTTTTGAGATTGCGGTTGTGGGTATGAACTTTTAGGATAATGAGAGTGATTGTTTTGTGAGTTGAAGTTATGATTGAAAGGAGGTTTGTTGAATTGTTGATTCTTATGAAAAGAGTGAGGTGGTAGTTTGTTGAATTGTTTACTAACTAGAGCAATAGCCTTCTGAAATTCTTCATCATCATCATACTCTGAGTCAGCTTCGTATGACTGGGGTGTAATGTCATACGAGGGAGAGTAAGACAGGTTGGGAGGAGCTTGTGCTACAAGAGCAAGTGATCCTTCGAAGTCAGCACAATCTTTGAGTACGGTGGATTCTTGTGCTTGTAATTCCCCATATAGCTTGTAGAGAGACAGGGAATGAATCTTTCTATCTCCTTGAACTATCATCTTAGCAGTAGTCCAATGTCTTCCTAACCCGTTGAGAAATTGAAGGTTTGTTTCATGGTTACTGCGGATGGTGCCAGCATTTGATAACTTAGTAACTATCAGATTGAACCTTTTGAAGGAGTCCTCTAAACTTTCACCAGCATGAGCTTTGAAGTTGTTGAATTCATTGAGTGCAGTTCTAAGCTTCTTATCTTGAGCTTGTTCTGAACCTTCATACAAGTTCTTGGGAACATCCCAAATCTCTTTTGCTGATTTACAGTTTATGATACTGTCGAAGTTGTCAGGATCAACTCCACAATAGATTTCATAAAAAGCAACAGCATCATTTTCCATTTTATCAAGATCATCCATGGTGAGACGGTTCAAAACTGGTTGTCCTCCTCCTAGTCTGGCTGTGGCGCCATCAGTTTGAACAGGTGTAAGAACAGGAACATATGGTCCTTCTTCAATAGATCGACATACATCTCTACCAAGTCTACTTAAGTATCTTTCCATTCTTTGAGACCAGTGATGGTATTCATTTGCAACCAGTATTGGAGCTCGATTTGAACCACCAACATTATTGGAAACGCTTAGAGAAAGTGCTTGTGCCATTTTGTTTTTTTTTAAATGATCTTCAGTGGTATAGAACACCCTTAGAAAAATCAGTGTTCCGTTTTTCAAAAAGCAACCACTATGGCTCTGATAACAATTGTTGAGAGAAAAACTTGAGACACACTTGAACAAACATTAGAACAAGTATAGCTACGGAATTTAGTTAATCTCAAAGGATCTAAAAGCTCAACAATAATAAGTTAATATGTTAGATAGTTACATAGTTAGTTGCGAAAATGTAAAGAAACATAAATGACAGCAGGTGATATATCAAGTAAACACATAAGTTGATTCATAACATGGAATGCATTCAAACCAAGTTAACGAGTGAGATCAATCTTAGTGATAAAGTCACGAATGACTTGATCCAAAGAGAAGTATTAATCAGTTGTGTTCGAGAGGATTTTAGAGAGTAAGAATAATATGAGATGCGTATGGATAACTTGAAGATAATTAAGATCTAGAGATGAGTAAAGAGAGATCTATATTGATTGATAAAGCATAGTCTCTATTTATAGAGACTCAAGAAATAAAAGTGATTCATTCTCTAAGAGTAGCCATGCAAGGCATACTAGACAATAGAGAGTATTACAAGAGATAGATAAAAAAAATAGACTAAGTACAGAAAGAAGACTGCGGTAGCTTGATGACTTCGGATGTGATTGCTGAGGAAGCTTGACAGCGAAAAGTTGTAGACTGCGGTAGGCAAAATTAAGAGGATCACTTCATGTATCAACAGATCGAACACTCAATAGATCTTGAATCCTAACTGAACCTCTAAGCTGGTCGATTCTCCTCCACTTAGATTTGACTAAGTCTTCACGAAACGTGAGCATTGAAGGATTCCCAATCCTTCTTACTTTCTAATAATCCACTATTGACAACATGTGCGTATCAATGCTAACGATCAATTACCAGTCAAACCCTAAGATCATCCATCCTCCAAAATCTTGAAGAGTACTCTTGAAATCTGGTCCAGTCCGACAGCTCAATCCACCTCCTCTGCTGGTGACCGGAGGCCTTAATCTTTACCCTAGCTGACGAATCCTCGTTCCCACTTTCATTCTCGCAGCACCACTGAACTCTAACTGAACATAGCCCATGCGAAAATACAATTCTCTTGAACACCCAATGACCACACACCAATGCGTCTAACACCTGTATCTTTCTGCTACCGCTCCTCTCCTAGGGACAGTAGTGCTAGAACCTAGAAGTTCTCCCATAGGCCGCCATCGATCATAACAGAACAAATGATTAAATCACTATATTCCATCGATACAGGTGGACTAGATCGATGAAGCTAACCTCAGGCCTTCCACATAAAAAACCTGACCGATCTCAACTACCAACCGAGAGAACACTGAACACCTCGATCCAACAAAAAGGGAAACGACCTCTCGCTAACTACCTAGTAATTTACGGTATGCAAATGGCATATGACCATATTTGAAGATAAAACCCAACAGGAGCAAAGAAATAAACCAGGGATACAATTACCCAACCCGCTACAATATTCAAAACCAAAGCAAAATTCCCACAACAATGTGCAGATAAAATTGAAAGAAGGAAAAGATACATACCCGCAACATCTCCTGTGGGAATCCTGACTTCTCCTATCTGACATTGTAGGGCCTGAATCCTATCTGTTGGGGCTCCTGCCCCACCCTCTTGACCATCCGACATTTGAAAAATATCTAGAGCAGGCGTCTTACTGCTCCTCCCTTCCTCCTCTGACAGTCGGCCTTCTTGTGGCCCACCTGATCGCAGTGAAAACATAATGGGATTTCCCCCTGATAACAATCTCTGCTGACATGACCAATTCTACCACACTTGTAGCAACCTAAACCCCTAGAACAACAAAATCCCTCGTGTACTTTCCCGCACATGCTTCACTGACTCCGGCCCTACTGGCCTTTCACCAGATGATCAGAAGTCTTAGGTCTCTTCCCGGGACCCTCTACTGTACACACCTGTCACGGCCGTCTCTTCCCAATGTGCTCCAAATCGATCTCGCATCCTCGTACTCTGGAATTCATAACCTTTAGGTTCTAACACCCTGTCACGCTCACTAGCTCACTTTCCCCTGGCTAAACTACAACAGCTGGAACATCCTCTGCCCCCAACCGGGTCATGAACTCCTCCCAATACATAGTATCCAATTAAGAAAGCGCAATAGATCACATACTCAATTCCCAGCAGCTCCTTGCAACCAGATATAGGAGATCCAAGGCGAACCAAACCTTGGCTCTAATGGGGTAGGCACTAGTGCGGAAAACACCTTCCATCTCCTCAATCCAACGAGAACTAAAAATTTTGGCAATCATTCCCTCGACTGGCTCACCACCTGAGCTGACACCTATTCCTGAACCAGAACCGCCGCCCTGAGTGCTCATCTCCAAACTGAAAACCACAAAACCACTGATCAATACATACTTAAGGATTCTCCTCCCTAAAGCTTCTCAGATTCTCCAAGACTCTCACCGATTCGAGTATGGATCATGTGCTTTCAGTAGTACGAGACCAATACTACCTTACACACCTATCCATACTTTCCTCAGCAATCCTCTTGAATCCTCCAAGTCACTTCCTCAAACTGATGCACCCAAGTGTCACTAAACCTCACTACTAACCTACTGAAGCATATCCTAGGCTTTCCTTGGTTACCGAACTCACCCAGTCCTCAGCTGCCGAAGGATTCCCATTAATGTCAACTAGCTAACTCATGAATATGGCCACATGTAATAGATATCGGATAATCCTTTGAGTAAAAGAATCGATCCTATAACGGTTGGACTCAAATGAGAGCTTTGCAATAGGTCCAATTCTGTCACTCTGAGATTATTCAGCCTATGCCACATGTGACCTAGCATATTCACATAGTAGCTAACTCACATTGCTAAGAGTCCCACAAAGCACAAAGCAAGTAGCATTCGGACAACAAAAAAACTAACCAACATACTCCAATCAAACCATTCTATTCCAATATTTGAACCATACTAAAAGGCAATTCTAAGAGCTCAAACAATAAGGCATAACCTAAACAGGCCATCCTATCACTGACTGATTAGTATTATCATGAAGGTCTACGAACTCATACAATAGGCATACAACACATCCTTCCTAGATCCTTAGCCCTTCTCTATCATGCAGTTCACATGTTCTCAATTCATATCATAACATAACATAACATGTATGGGTATCTTTGTTGGATTAGTGGCTAAGTTCATAACTATATTTTTTATGTAGTTGACCCGATTGGCATGGTCCATTTGGGTTGCATGGCATCATGCATTTGGATAAACTAAAATGAGAGAAATAACACTTAAGGTTTATTAATATATTATAAGTTCTAATATATTAATAAGATTATTTATTTAGTATTGATCAAGAATTAATTTGGAATTAAATAAGTGATCAAAAGGAGACTAATTAAATGTATGGGATGGTTGTGTAAATCATCCATACTTGTATAGTGGGCTAATGCTCCATGGATTATCAAGTTGGCCTAAAACCCAAAGGATGCTCCATGGTGATTTTTGTACCCATGTATCATGGAAATGAAAGGCCATGACAATTAGGGTTTACATGGTGTAACCCTAATTGTGACATACAATATAAGCATCTTATTCTTCCAAAAATCGTGACACTATGAAGGAATGGTGAGGGCTAGCCGATTTCATGAATTGTCTCATTTGTCTCAAGTTATTCTAAGTGTATTTGATGTTGTGTGAACCATTTGAGCCGTCACACTTGGGAAACTAGGCTCTTGAGCTCCATGGAATCAAGCTACATCAAAAAGGTATGTATTCAATCAAGTTTTGTTATACTAGTACTTATGATTGTATGCTAGTTAGGGTAATACCTTGGAATATTAAAATTTGCATGTATTATAGAGAATACATAGATCCAAGGTATTTAGGGTTGCATGTACACATAGAAGGTTAGAATGCTCAAAACCCAACGGTGGTATCAGAGCCTAGGCTTGTTTTTTTGTTATACTTGCAAAATTGGCTGAAAAATCAAAGTTTGTTGCTATCTGATCAGTAGACTCACCGAGTCCACAAAGGGACTCGATGAGTCCAAGGCTAAACTCATCCAACTCGCCGATTTGATTCATGCACTCAACGACTTTGACCCCCAGACAACATATCTTCGACTGTTTTGGTTGGAATTGGACTAAGAACATTACCCTAAGCTATTTTTCAACTTATAAACCTCTTTTTGATGTCGTAATGTTCATGCTAATCCAATTTCAAAGATAATTGTCAATAGATTCATGTTTTGTATTATTTTAATGGTTAGGCTAATTACATGAAAAAGTTTGATTGAATTATCTTGTTCTTATGAGTTGCTTAGATTAATAGAAAAGTTATGTGAAATTGTTGTTTTCAATCCAAATTAATCTAAGAGTTGGTTCTAAAATGTGTTTTTGTAACTTGTCCTCAAATTATATGAAAAGTCACATTTAAGATTCATAAAACTCATAAATATTTCCATAGGTTATGAATAAAGAAAAGTCATATTCTTTGAATAGTTTAAAGCCTTCCATAACTTGTCCTCAAGTTATGGAACTTGAAGAGTTTTTTGAATTAAAACTACTTTAAACACATAAGTTATGGAATTGAATAGTTTCAAAACTTGCCCTCAAGTTTTGGAATTTGCAATGTTTTCCCTTATGAATACTTTAATTCCAAGTTAAGCCCTTAGAATTTTAAAAGTTAAAATTCAACCCTTATACTTTATAGTATTATCAGTTAATTATATATATATATACATATATATATATATATATATATATATATATATATATATATATATATGTATAAGAGCAAGTCAGTCTTATCGTTATTAGGCCTCAATCACGAAGTCGGTCTATAAGGGGGTATAAGGTTACAGCCTATAAAATGGTAGTTTAACGGGTGTCCACCCTCACCCACCGCTTCCTTGACTGGTGGAGGGTCGTTAGCCGAACGGGTAGGACAAGGACTAGAATTCTCCCTTCATTAAAAGTATTAATGATAAATACTAAGTAACTAAACTTTTATAAATTCTCAATCTTAGTTACATAGGAAAATGTGAATTTGGTGCTAACCCATGAAATTACAGTTTGCACTTTGCTTAAGTCATTAGTGGAGCGTGTGTGGGTAACCGACACACTAACCTGAATTTAACAAAGTAGGCAAAGGGTAACTTAATGTTTATCATAGTATCAGTGGAGCGCGTGTGGTTAACCGGCACATCGATTGAGGGGTAGCTATTAGGGGTACCAATTATATTTGCATGGTTATTCACACCTTTTTTTGTGATCCTCGGCATCCCAGTAACAAAACCTGATAGGGCACAATCGAGATTGAAACATGCCATTGAAGTTCAATGAATCTTAAAAGATCTAGGAGTTTCAAATCCAAGTAAAACCTAATTAAATTATTTCGTTTTCATGGCGGAATTTGTGAATCGTCATTTGCCTACCTTCAAATATTTTATAGCTTGGATTACGGCATCCCTCTTCCAAGTTATAAAAGTATTATGTTGGGTCCTAGCCTTAATATTTCATATTGGGTGTTATATTAAGGACTTTAGATCAACTATCTTGAATATGTCCCAAAAGATGTCTAGTTCAGACATCTATGATCTTCCCAAATCTCTTGGTACTACACTTCCTCCACCTCCTCCAATTATTCTCCCTAACCCACAAGTTCAAGGTCACTCAAGCCATATTGGCAAGCAAGGTCTATGTGTGATCGCATCTTGGAGATGAAGTAACATATTGACAACCCGGGAGAGTTGGGTGTCAAAGTCTTGAGAAAGTTGGTTGTTCAATCACTTTCTAACTCACATAGTGAGTTCCTTTGGGACTACTATGAAACAGACTATGACATGACCTTTAATGATCTTATCTATTTGCTTGGTGCTGCTGAATTAACAATGATTTGAGGACTAGTAAAGCAAATTTGATTAGGAGATCAACTTCCCAGTGGACATTGACATTGGTAACATTGGATATCTAGAAAAGGCTTTCTCTTCCCAATGGAAAGGGATCGGCCACAATCAACTCGGTTGACCAAATGGTAAAGAGAAAGGCTAAGTCTGTGATAGTCTCATGTACCATTCCCAAAGAGTCCATATGTTTCTCTTGCCAAAGGAAGGGGCATTGATTGCGAAGCTGCCTATTTACCTGAAAGGTCATAAGGTTGATCAAGTCAAGAAGTTTGACTCTACTTCAGGTAAAGTCCATTATCTAACTTTGTTAAGTTTCTATTCTGAGATTCTTATTACATGATGTGACTGGGTCACATGTTGATATTTTAAGAATCAAAGAAAAGTGAAGAAACTTAAAGCAAGTATATTCTGATTCTGATCGCGAAGATGGATTTCGATTGCATGGTTCGGTGATCAGAATTTTGAGATGTTGCTTAGGAGTTATGATATATTACTTAGGAATAGATAACAACAAGGTTTTCATATGCTTTTGCACTGTAAGGATAAGTTTTTCCGCAAAGTTTTCAAATAAAAGGAAAACATTTTGATTTTATTTATTCTAAGTATCCTTACAATGGCATTTGTGAAAATTTGTTGCTTATATGATTCCATTGATAGCAATATTGGAAAATGGATTTGTTTCTTTTATTTGTGGTAATGTCTAATTTACCAAATAAGGAAAGATTCTCATCACCCAAGTTTTAATTGGACCGAAACTTGAAATCATGCAAGTTGTATAGTATGATGAATGAGAATTTTCATCTTTGGAAAATTAAGACTAATTCCTTGTTCACATGTATATGTGAGTCAAGTGAAGGACTAAGGGATCGAGTACAAATTCTTGTGCACTGATCAAGTCCACCACAGAGATCGATAAGTATATTCATCATGATTTACTAAAGTTTAGTAAACATGGTTATACTTACAAGTTTAAGTATAATTCTGAAACATTGGAAAAGTTTCGATGTATGGCAGAACGAATGATAAGAATCAAATTAGGCAGAAAGATAAAAGTTTCTCAAATCTGAAAAGATGGGAAAGTACTTTAGTATCATGTTTTGTGATCATCTTGATGATTAAGAAACCATTTCACAATTGGTCCTCTAAGGACATCTTAGTGCATTCTTATGGCTAAGAAGTGGAGTCAATAATTGTTAAAATGATTAAATCAATAAGATGAGTCATACTTCGTTCCAAACAGTTCTTAGAGTCATACTCAAAGATTGTAACTTGAGTGACATATCTTAAAGCAAGGTTTATTAACACTAGTCAAATGTAAGAGTAAAGTGTGTCCTACTCTTGTACATTTGAAATTGGTAAGTTGTGATTTTTGGATAAAACAAAGACTAACTAAGGCCAGTTGTGTGAAGTGTTTGTCTTGTTGGATTAATGTCTAAGTCCATAACTATATTTGGTATGTACTTGACCCGACCCGGCATGGTCCATTTGGGTTGCACTTCACCGGCAAAATTTATATGGATAATCTTTTGAGAATAGTATATTAATATATTATAAGTTCTAATATATTGATATGGAATCATATTATTTAATTAGTATTGATCAAGAATTAATTTAGAATTAATTAAGTGGTCAAAATGAACTAATTAAATATGGACTCTTAGATATATGTGTGTGATGAGCCAAGTTCATTTAGGTTGGGCTAAGCTTTCATGGATAGTCCATGGAGTGTTTAACCCATGGATCATATAAAATGAAAGGTCATGGATTTAACCCCAGTCTCCACACTATATAAAGATGTCCTTGGTTGGTGAAATTGGCACTAGTGTGGGTATACTAAGAGGGCTAGCTGATTTTACTAGAGAGAACCAAAGTATTCTTATTCTCAAAGTCTTCCAAGGTGTTTTGGTGATTTGTGATTCCACTAGAGGCTTCCACACTATTGGGGCTAAGCTCTTAAAGCATGAAGACATCAAGCTACACCAAAAGGTATGTCATCTAACTAGTCTTTGTAGTATAGTTGCCTTATAGTATGCTAGTTAGGATTAAAGCCTTGGAAAGTTCTTATTTGCATGTATAATAGAGAAAACATATATCCAAGGTATTTAAGGTTGCATGTACACTTAGGAGTGTTAGAATGCTCATAACCCAACAGTGGTATCAGAGCCTAGGCTTGTTTTCTTGTTACACTTGCAAAAACTATTTAAAAATCGAAGTTTTTTGCTATCTGGACAACAGACTCGGCGAGTCCAACAGGGGACTCGATGATTCCATGCCTTAAAAATGTTCAAAACGATCCAACTCGCCGATTTGGTTCATGCACTCGATGAGTTGGACCCCCAGACAGCATATATTCGACTTTTTTGGCTGGAATTGGACTAGGAACATTACCCTAAGCTATTTTTCAACTTATAAACCTATTTTTGATGTGGTAATGTTCATTCTAATCCAATTTCAAAGATAAATGTCAATAGATTCATGTTTTGTATTAGTTTAATGGTTAGGCTAATTACATGAAAAAGTTTGATTGAATTATCTTGTTCTTATGAGTTGCTTAGATTAATAGAAAAGTTATGTGAAATTGTTGTTTTCAATCCAAATTAATCTAAGAGTTGGTTCTAAAATGTGTTTTTGTAACTTTTCCTCAAGTTATATGAAAAGTCACATTTAAGATTCATAAAACTCATAAATATTTCCATAGGTTATGAATAAAGAAAAGTCATATTCTTTTAATAGTTTAAAGCCTTCCATAACTTGTCCTCAAGTTATGGAGCTTGAAGAGTTTTTTGAATTAAAACTACTTTAAACACATAAGTTATGGAATTGAATAGTTTCAAAACTTTCCCTCAAGTTTTGGAATTTGCAAAGTTTTCCTTTATGAATACTTTAATTCCAAGCTAAGCCCTTAGAATTTTAAAAGTTAAAATTCAACCCTTATACTTTAAAGTATTATCAGTTAATTATATATATATATATATATATATATATATATATATATATATATATAAGAGCAAGTCGGTCTTACCGTTAGTAGGCCTCAATCACGAAGCGGGTTTATAAGGGGGTATAAGGTTACTGCCTATAAAATGGCATTTTAATGGGTGTCCACCCTCACCCACCGCTTCCTTGACTGGTGGATGCTCGTTAGCCGAACGGGTATGACAAGGACTAGAATTCTCCCTTCATTAAAAGTATTAATGATAAATACTAAGTAACTAAACTTTTATAAATTCTCAATCATAGTTACATAGGAAAATGTGAATTTGGTAGTAACCCATGAAATTACACTTTAAACTTTGCTTAATTCGTTAGTGAAGCACGTGTGGGTAACCGACTCACTAACCTAGATTGAACAAAGTAGGCAAAGGGTAACTTAATGTTTATCATAGTATCGGTAGAGCGCGTGTGGTTAACCGGCACATCGATTGAGGGGTAGATATTAAGGGTACCAATTATATTTGCATCGTTATTCACACCTTGTTTTGTGATCCTCGGCATCCCAGTCACAAAACCTGAGAGGGCACAATCGAGATTGAAACATGCCATTGAACAGTTCAGTGAATCTCAAAAGATCTAGGAGTTTCAAATCCAAGTAAAACCTAATTAAATTATTTCGTTTTCATGGCGGAAATTGGTGAATCGTCATTTGCCTACCTTCGAATATTTTATAGCTTGGATTACGGAATCCCTCTTCCAAGTTATAAAAGTATCGTGTTGGGTCCTAGCCTTAATATTTCATCTTGGGTGTTATACTAAGGACTTTAGATCAACTATCTTGAAAATCTCCCAAAAGATGTCTAGTTCAGACATCTATGATCTTCCCAAATCTCTTGGAACTGCACTTCCTCCACCTCCTCCAATTATTCTCCCTAACCCACAAGTTCCAGGTCACTCAATCCCTATTGGCACTCAAGGTCTGTGTGTGATCGCATCTTGGAGATGAAGTCACATATTTACAAGCCGGGAGAGTTGGGTGTCAAAGTCTTGAGAAAGTTGGTGGCTCAACTACTTTCTAAATCACATAGTGAGTTCCTTTGGGACTCCTATGAAATAGACTATGACAAGACCCTTAATGATCTTATCTATTTGCTAAGATCAACTTCCTAAAACTTTATGGACATTGATAATGATGACATTGGATATCCATTAAAGCTCTCTCTTCGCAATGGAAAGGGAACGGCCATAGTCAACTCGGTTGACCAAATGGTAAAGAGAGAGGCTAAGTCTTAGATAGTCCCATTATCAAGGGTCCATTACCAAAGGAAGGGGCATTGGTTGCGAAGCTGCCAAATTTACCTGAAAGATCATAAGGTTGTTAAAGTCAATAAGTTTGACTCTACTTCAGGTAAATTCCACTATCAAACTCTATTAAGTTTCTATTCTGAGACTCTTATTACATGATGTGACTGGGTCACATGTTGATGTTTTAAGAATCAAAGGAAAAATGAAGGAAACTTAAATAAAGAGTATGTTGAATCTGACCACGAAGATGGATTTCCATTGCTTGATTGAAGATCAGATTCTTGAGCTACTTCTTAGGAGTTATGATAGATTGCTAGGAAACATATAATAACATAGTTTTCATTTCAAGTTACATTGTAAGGAAAGAGTTTTTCCGCATTTTAAAATAAATAAAAGTTTGTTTTACTTTATTTTATCTCCTTACAATAGCATTCATGAAAACTTGATGTTTGTATGTTTATAGCAATATTGGAGATATGAACTTGATTCTTTTATTTGTGGTAGTGTCTAAATTTACCAAATAAAGAAATATTCTCATCACCCAAGTTTCAATTGGACCGAAACTTGGAATCATACAAGGTGTTGAGTGTGACGTGTGAAAATTTTCAACTTTGGAAAATTAAGACTAGTTCCGTGTTCAAATGTATATGTGACTCAAGAGAAGGACTAAGGGATCAAGCACACTTTCGTGTGCACTTGTCAAACTCCACCCCAAAACATGGATAAGACTATTCTTCATGATTTACTAAGGTTTAGTAAATATGATTATACTTACAAGCATAAGTATAATTCTGAAACATTGGAAAAATTCAATGTATGACAGAACGAATAAGAAGAATCAAATTAGGCAGAAGGATAAAAGTTTCTCAAATCTGAAAAGATGAGAGAGTACTTTAGTATCATGTTTTAAGATCATCTTAATGATTTTGAGACCTTATCACAATTCATCCTCTAAGTGCATTCTGATAGTTAAGAAGAGGAGTTATGAATTGTTGAAGTGGTTAAATCAAGAAGATGATTCATACTTCGTTCCAAAAACAATTCTTAGAGTTATACTCTAAGATTGTAACTTGAGTGACATGTCTTAAAGAAGGTTTAAAACACTTGGAAAATGTAAGAGTAAATGTTTTCTACTCTTGTACATTTGAAATTGGCAAGTTGTGATGTATTGGATAAAACAAAGACCATCTAAGGCTAATTGTGTTAAGTGTCTATCTTGATTAGAATCCACACTATCTCTTGAATATTTGGCAAGAAAGTCTTATAGGTTAAGGAGACAGTGGGAGTCTAAAAGATCCTGAAAGGGTTTCAATAAGTAATCAAGAATAAAACCCTGTATTTCATCACTAGCACACAAATAGAGGTTTATAACCTATCGTGTTGACATTTCTATGCCCATTCCAGTTAAGTTGGCTATACATTTGAGTGCTACATGTTCTCAATTGTTTGCATAGCTACTTGGAAGCAATGGCAGGCCCTTGAGCTGCCAGGTGGCAAGAAGTTAAGATTGCATAAATTCAATACGTATGAGTTAGTATTTGTCACTAACCTAGTCTTGTGATTATGGTTTTGAAAAATTCACGTGGATAAGAACACATACACCATAAAATCTAAGTGTCATAAGGTTGCTCTCCGATTCATGAAAATGATGGTGAGGAAATTCTTTCACTAACTAGATTTTAAGTAAATAGCAATTGTGATATTTGCAGTTCTCAAAGTCGTTACTGGAGCGTGCATGGTTAACCGGCACACTAACATTGACTTATGTGAAATAGAAAAAATTCTAAACAATTGAGACTATGATTATGGCATCCCTTTTCATAGTTCTGAAATTGTTTAGACACACCTGTGAGCTATCTAAGATAAGGTATATGATTTTGATAAAGTCATATCAAAGCAATCTAGTATCAGAAATCTGAACTTTGGTAAGAATGTCAATAAGGTATTGACTTCTAGAGGTTCAGCTAATTTTTGGATACATGTCAAAACTAGTAGAAGCATAAGTGTTATGATAATAATCATCATGTTAGTGGGAGCATGATAATTATGGTAAGTATTGCAAGTTAGCAATGTTAATTATAGAAAAACAAAAAGTTTCAATTCGTGAGGTTGTAGGGGTTGAAAAAGTTGTTTTGCTATAATTAAGGGAGAGGAAATTATACTTCATTTCAATTATGAAAAGCTTAGATTGAGTTTATAATCATTCTAAAGAGCTTATATTGAGATTTTAATCACCTTCAGTCAATAATATATATATGAATTTCATGTTGGATTGGTTCAACTTAAGAAAATTCTCTATATTGCGTTCTCAAAATTCGATTATGATTACGGCATCCCTTTTCATATTCAAATTTTGAGAATATGGCAAACAAAAAATATTATGGCAAAAGACTGGTATAGAACCACGTCTTTATGTGAAACATCATGAATCGTGTCCCATTTACTTTGGGTACAAGATCGATTACATGTGCTATAATATTTATCCTTTCTGAATTTTCCAAATGCCTTGGGGCATTAAGGAGGAAACTATCGAGAATTGGATATTACTAAAGTGATTAAGAAATTGTCTAGGACAATCTAAGGTTTACCAAAGATTGGTTGCTCAAGGACAGTTGGAAGTATACTGTTAATATTGGAAGGACCATATTGACATAGTCTGAAAAAAGGCAACTCTTGTTCAGAAGTGATAGTCAAAATGGGTGGAAACAATCTGTGTAAGGTTAAAGAAACTTAATGCAAAAAGCATGTTCAAAGCAATGCGCTTTGAATTTGAGATATCGTCTCCGTGGAATTGCTCTACATTGGAATACTCTGTAATGATTGTTGCCAAGCCTTTGTGGCTTTGTGCATAATCATTACAAGAGGAACAGTGCATATAAGTTTAAAATCTAAACAAACTTCGATAAATGATAGGAATTTGGAATTCTTACATTTAAGACAGGGAATTGGGAGTGTGAAAAAGAGAATCATTGAAATTATGTTCAATTGATCTAATTCACTAAGAAAAGGGTCATAGAAAAACATAGAGTTCATACTTGGTGTATGGCAAAGCTATTGTTTAGAAAACACAATGTACATGCTTGGAGCATGGGACACCTAGTGTTTTTTAATTCAAGTATAAAGTTGATAAAACCAAAACAATGAATAATGAGTAATCAGTATGGTGATAAATAGAAAGTGTTTTATTTATATTCATAGGTTTTGATACCATATTAGATTCATTTATTCTTGTGTTTCACTTTGCATGTTTTGACTACCATAATAACTAGGTTATTCTTATGGAATGACTAAGTTATTCAAATCATCCACAGTCGGTCATATGTTGGAAGTAGATATGAATCAAGACTGTCATGGGTTGGCTTGTAGAGGTACCAGTTGGTGGACAAAGTTGTGCTACAACACTCATGAGTGCTCATGAGTTCTGAGTATTGGATTCAACCCACGCTCATTTGAATCACTTCATGGATTTTATCTCGAGTGATCATGAGACGATAATATCTTATATTCTTCAAACCTAGAGATATGAGTTGTTACTATGAGTTGACAGTACATTGATTGAACGAAAACGCATTGGTAACTCGATGTTATAAAACGTGCTTTTGTGTATGATTCAACAAGTAGTAGAACAAGCCATATGAGTCAAAGTTTATCCATTCCTTTTACCTTTGGGATAAAAGCGATATTTGTGGGCCCCTCGATGATTTAATGATGATACATGTGAGTGCTTGGCCAAGCTAGGACTGATTTGATTTGTTCAATCAGTCAGTCGTCATGAATCGGAAATCGGGAAACAACAAATGGACAGAGAGAATGATTGATAATCCATGTCTCAGTCCATATGATATCTAGAATGGAGGAATATATGATCCCTTATCTAATGAACAAGTCATTTACAAGATCAGAGTTCGACAGCGGATTTAAGAGCTACGATTGCCAGTTAGGTTTTGAAGTCATACTCAATAATAGTTTTAGACTTATCCAAGTGGGATACTGTTGGACTAATGTCTAAGTCCATAACTATATTTGGTATGTACTTGACCTGACCCGGCATGGTCCATTTGGGTTGCACTTCACCGGCACAATTTATATGGATAATATTTTGAGAATAGTATATTAATATATTATAAGTTCTAATATATTAATATGGAATCATATTATTTAATTAGTATTGATCAAGAATTAATTTAGAATTAATTAAGTGATCAAAATGAACTAATTAAATATGGCCTCTTAGATATATGTGTGTGATGAGCCAAGTTCATTTAGGTTGGGCTAAGCTTTCATGGATAGTCCATGGAGTGTTTAACCCATGGATCATATGAAATGAAAGGTCATGGGTTTAACCCTAGTCTCCACACTATATAAAGATGTCCTTGGTTGGTGAAATTGGCACTAGTGTGGGTACACTAAGAGGGCTAGCCGATTTCACTAGAGAGAATCAAAGTATTCTTATTCTCAAAGTCTTCCAATGTGTTTTGGTGATTTGTGATTCCACTTGAGGCTTCCATACTATTGGGGCTAAGCTCTTAAAGCTTGAACACATCAAGCTACACCAAAAGGTATGTCATCTAACTAGTCTTTGTAGTATAGTTGCCTCATAGTTAGGATTAAAGCCTTGGAAAGTTCTTATTTGCATGTATAATAGAGAAAACATAGATCCAGGGTATTTAGGGTTGCATGTACACTAAGGAGTATTAGAATGCTCATAACCCAACATGTCTTGATAAAGAATCCGCACTATCTCTTGAATATTTGGAAAGTGAGACCTATATGTCAAGAGGACAGTGGGAGTCTTAAAGATCTTGGAATGGATCAACATAAGGAAATTCTATATATGGGTACATTATTGCGTTCTAAAATTCGATTATGATTACGGCATCTCTTTTCATAATTTGAATTATGAGAACTTGGCAAATAGAAATATTGTAGCAAAAGGACTGGTCTAGTATTATGTATTTATGTGAGACATCATGAATCCTGTCCCATATGCTTCGGATATAGGATCGATTGCATGTGTTATAATATTCATCATTTCTAAAAATTTTCCAAATTCCTGGGGCATTAAGAAGGGAAAAGGCCTAGAATTGGATATGACTAAAATGATTAAGCAATTGTCAAGGACAATCTAAGGTTTACCAAAGATTGGTTGCTCAGGGACAGTTAGAAGTATAGTGTTAACTTTGGAAGGACCATATTGAAAAAAGGAAACTCTTGTTCGAAGTAATAGTCAAAAGGGGAATATGGAAATGTTCCCATAGGTGGAAGTTATTCAACAAATATGTGTAAGATTAGGAAACTTAATGCATGAAGGATGTTCAAAGCAATGTACTTTGAATTTGAGACTTCATTTCCATGGATTGATCTCCATTAAAATACTTTGTAATCTTTTTTGACAAGTCTTTGTGACTTTGTGCATAATCATTACAAGAGGATCAATGCATATAAGTTTAGAATCTAACAGATTTAGGTAAATGGCAGGATTTGGAATTCTTGCATTTTCGGTAAGGGTTTGTGACTGTGAAATGAGAATCATTGGAATTATGTTCAATCAATCTATTTCACAAAGTAAAGATCATAGACAAACTTAGTATGCATACTTGGTGTATGGCATAACTAGTTTTTAGACAAACATAATGTATATACTTGGTGTATGGCATGACTAGTGTTTAGAAAAACATAGTTTACATGCTTGGAACATAGGACAACTATTGTTTCAATTAAAGTATAAAGTCGATAGTTTGAAACAGTATGCAATGAATGATGGGTAATCAATATGGTGATAAATAAAAGGTGTTTTATTTATATTCATAAGTTCTAAGACCATATTGGATTCGATTATTCTTGTGTTTCACTTTGCATGTTTTGACTTCCAGAATAACTAGGTCATTCTCCCTGAATGACTAAGTTATTCAAACCATCCACAGTCGGTCATATGTTGGAAGTAGATATGAATCAAGACTGTCATGAAGCTGGATAGTAGATGTCCAAGGTATGGGACATAGCAAGTGGTGCTACAACATTCATGAGTACTCATAAGTTCTGAGTATTGGATTCAACCCTCGCTCATTGGAATCACTTCATGGATTTTATCACGAGTGATCATGAGACGATAATATCTTATATTCTTCAAACCTAGAGATATGAGTTGTTACTATGAGTTGGTTATACATTGATTGCACGAAAACGCATTGGTAACTCGATGTTATAAAACACGCCTTTGTGTATGATTCAACAAGTAGTAGAACAAGCCAAATGAGTCGAAGTTTATCCATTCCTTTTACCTTCAGGATAAAAGCGATATTTATGGGCCACTCGATGATTTAGTGATGACATCCCGAAGTGCTTGGCCAAGGAAGGACTGATTTGATTTGTTCAATTAATCGGTCGTCATAAATCGGAAATCGGGAAAAACCAAATGGACAGAGAGAATTATTATAATCCATGTATCAGTCCATATGATATCTAGAATGGAGGAATATATGATCCCTTATTTGATGGATGCGTCAGTGATTTGTTTAGAGTTCGACGGCAACAACTTTTAAGAGCTACGATTGCTAGTCGTGTTTTAAATTCATATGCAATAATAGTTTTAGACTTATCCAAGTGAGAGACTGTTGGATTAGTGTCTTAGTTCATAACTATATTTGGTATGTACTTGACCTGATTGGCATGGTCCATTTGGGTTGCATGGCATCATGCATTTAAATAAACTAAAATGAGAGAAATGACACTTAAGGTTTATTAATATATTATAAGTTCTAATATATTAATAAGATTATTTAATTAGTATTGATCAAGAATTAATTTGGAATTAATTAAGTGATCAAAATGAGACTAATTAAATATATGGGTTGATTGTGTAAATCATCCATAGTTGTATAGTGGGCTAATGCTCCATGGATTATCAAGTTGGGCTAAAACCCATAGGATGCTCCATGGTGGTTTTTGTACCCATGGATCATGGAAATGAAAGGCCATGACAATTCGGGTTTACATGGTGTAACCCTAATTGTGACATACAATATAAGCATCTTATTCTTCCAAAAATCGTTACACTATGAAGGAATGGTGAGGGTTAGACGATTTCATGAAGTGTCTCATTTCTCTCAAGTTATTCTAAGTGTATTTGATGTTGCGTGAACCATTTGAGTTGTCACACTTGGGGCACTAGGCTCTTGAGCTCCATGAAATCAAGCTACATCAAAAAGGTATGTATTCTATCAAGTTTTGTTATTCTAGTACTTATGATTGTATGCTAGTTAGGGTAACACCTTGGAATATTCATATTTGCATGTATAATAGAGAAAACATAGATCCAAGGTATTTAGGGTTACATGTACACTTATGTCACACCCCGGCCGTCAGCAGAAACACCGGGAAGTGTAACGTCATTTCTCGTATCATAGTTATCAACTTCCTAAAAACACATGCAATTTAAAATACGTCAACATAAAGTTGGTGAGTCCACAGGTTTTGACTCTATATAAAAATAATACATTTTCCAAGTTTCAAAAGTATAGTTTTGAAAGTATCATTTTGACTCTCCAACGTTTAGTATATATATCCTAGGTATAAAAGTTTACTTACCAAATAAGTAGTTTACCTATAAGTCTCATATATTATAAATATAAGTGTTTGTAATTCCATACAAATGAAAGTTGCTACGTATAAATCTTATTTCAATTCTATACGAGTAAAAACCGCTACATATAAATCTATTTCAATTCTATACGAGTAAAAACCAATACGTCTAAATATATTTCAATTCTATACGAGTAAAAACCAATACGTATAAATCGATTTCAATTATATACGAGTATGTGTGTTAGGTATAATTATCTACTTAATATACAAGTAGTACCTAAGGTATAAGTAGGGGGAAACTTATACTTAACATTAATACTTTTATACGACAAAGTATAATGTTTCTAACAAGTTGCTACCATGAGTCTATAACCGCTGCTTGACAACAAAACCTCTGACAAAACACACTCATGATTTACCATGAGAAACAATATCGCGCACTTCATCGACGCCGGAACAATAACAAATAAAAGGAACGGATCATCACTCGCTTTTCTTGGGTTGTAATTAACAACCACGAGTGGGGTCGTCAACCCGTATCTTATTCATACTCGACTTCCTCGCTCACACGGGATTAACGGTTACAGGTCAGAGGACTTCCACTAAGATCCCCAATCTTAGCTGATGAATGAGGTACCTCATGTAGACTTTGATGACGATCTATAGTCCTAACAACAAAAGCATTTTCATGTCTAAAACCCTAAGTTACTAGACTATGCTTTTAAACAGTAATCCTAACTTCATAACATTTAGGCAGTATAACAGCTATAACTTTAAGTAAAACCAGGCTTTATTTTGACATAAAACCAATAACAACAACAACATATAACATACCAAGTTTTATCTTGTCATAAAACTAACAATAACAACATATAGCATATCAAGTTTTATCTTGACATAAAACCAATAATAACAACATACTTTATATATAAAACTTCCGAGTATAACTCCAGAACTATATCGCACACAACATATATAGAATCTTAAGTATAAATCAAGATCTACATTAATATATTTCTATAACAATACCATGTTAACAAGTTGATAATAGTTGTATATATTCAAAATATTATATTTAGAACAACTATATCCCGGTTAATATAACTATCTAGGTTGATATTAATACACTATTATATAGACATAATATTATCGTGTATACAATATTTAGCATGCGTTTTCCCTCGAAAATATTAGAAAGTGGGGCCATGAAACTCACCTTAGTAGTGTGATCTATAGAATCTAAATGGTCAGAGGCCCATCGTTGTCATGCTCAGGAAGGGAAATGACCTTCGGAAACGAGAGAGAAAGAAAGTAGAAGGTGTAAGGAATGAAATGGTCTTGATCGCTATTTATAGGCTCTTCTGGGCCATTTCACGTCGTGGCATACCTAGGGTCACGTCGTGGCCATCCATGAGTCACCCCGTAGCTTCAACACGTGTTTTCTAGCCCCGATTAGTGTCCCAGACAGGTTTCACGTCATGGCCTTAATGTCCACGTCGTGACTTAAGGCGGCTAGGTTTTCTGCCACGTGTCATGCCCTTAGACAGTTGTATCTTCGGAAGGTTATAACTTTTGCATACGAACTCCATTTTTGACTTTCTTTATATCCACGCGTAGGTATTTCTGAGTACTACAACTTTCATTTAGACTCCAATAGCTATTTCTAAGTCTATTTTAAATTCCTCTTATTATAGAGATTTTATAGTGTTCGGTTTATCATAACTTCTTCATGCGAAGTCCGATTTAGATGTTCTCTATATTTTTGGAATCGTATGGACGTATACTTTGATTTATACTATAAAGTATGTATTAAAGTTCATAATTTAACATGAATTACATAGTAAGTTTATCACATTACTAGTTTAACAAAATCACATTACATGATTGGCATAATCACATGTGATTGTTTTTGACCTATTTTGACTGGTGTTACAACTTAGAAGTGTTAGAATGCTCAAAACCCAACAATATTAGGGACAACTTACTTGAGCTCGACCGATTGCATGCATCACACTCCTTGTTCTTTATTAAAACCCTTAATTTTAATTTTAGAAAAATCATTTTTTTTAAACTTCCTTCAAACCCATGATTTGAGTCCAGACACACACCCGAGAGTTTGTCTGAATCCCTTAAATCAGGGCTCTGTTACCAACTTGTAACACTCCAAAAATCAAGACCAAAAATTTCATTTTAATTAAGTTAATATAAAAACCGATAGTATAAAAACATCCATACTGTCATCCCATATCAAAACCAATATGTCAATAATCAAAACTTGTCATAATGAAAAAACATCAAAGTATAATCCTAAAGATCTCATGTCCGGAATACATAGTGTGATGCGTTGCGATCATGCCGACTCCTTTCCTTTTTAAAGAAGAAGTAACGGAAACTAAAACTGAAAACCATAAGCACGAAGCTTAGTTTGTTCACCCATCATACCACATACCATACAATAAACATACTACCAGGCATATCTATATGCCTGACCTACCTTGCTGAGTATATCTGGGTACTCAACCTACCCATGTCAGGCATACCGGGGTGCCCGACCTACCCCTGTCAGGCATATCTGGGTGCCTGATCTACCCTATTAAGCATATCTAGGTGCTCGACCTACCCTGCCAGGCATATCTAGGTGCCCAACCTACCCTCCGGTTTATTTCAACCGGCTACGGGGACTATTTCACCCCTACCACTACCACATAATAACATAGTGTAACTTACTGTCAGACATATCTGGGTGCCCGACCTACCCTCCAGTTTAGCCCAACCGGTTACGGGATCTAATCCACCCCTCCTACCACTATCACATAATATCATAGCATACTAGCACATAAAGCATAACAGATAGTGGCACACCAGACAATAATCACAAAGACAATCATCTTTACTATAATCAACTACTAGTGGGTCGACATTGGTTCCTTCGACCCACTTCTATAGGAAGGTAACCCACCTTGCATTGCTGAAGTCCTGCGGATAAAACCCTAGTTGCTGGATGACAGATTCCCAAACTATCAACATCAAAACGACACCCAATTAATAATTAGGTTCCAATACATAGCTATAAGTCCATGCTTGGGGTAAACAGTTTACTTTACTCCCAACCTAGCTTGATCCAAGCCTAAGGCCCAAACACACTTTGAAGGCCCAAAAACCAATCTATGAATCAAGGCCCAACATATGGCCTAATTTTCCAAATTTGGCCTAAAACCTCACATGGTCTTACCTTAAGGCCCAACCATTGATTCTAGTCCAAACACTAGGCATTCCAATGGTCCAATATCTCATAATCATCAAGGCCCAACTATGGCCCACCTATGGCCTAATTTTCAAAATTGGGCCTAAACCCCTCACATGGGCCTTACCCTAAAGCCCATCCAAATATTCTAGTCCATATACTTGTTCTTGGATGGCTCATCAATAGCCCAATCACCAAAGCCCAACAAAAAGGCCCAACATAAGGCCCAAACAAAATTAGGGTTTTCACATAAAATGACGATTAGGGTCAAGTGTTCTTACTTAACCCATTAAGGACTTAATCCATTAAGTCCATCACTCTACTAGGTCAACCATACAATGCGGTCGGGATTAATCCATAATTCCAATCCAATGGTCCAAACATGCGGGTCCCGAAAATTCCAAATTAACATATTCAGAATTAGGGTGTTATAAACCCTAATTAGGGTTTCCAACCCAATCGCGTTCCAATTAGTCCAACGGTTAGGCTTTTAGGTCAATTAGGGCTTCATTAGGTTGAGCACCACCCACTGCCACCTCGGGCGGTGGTGGTCGACGACGGCAGCTACCACCTCACGGTGGTGGTTATGATTCTAGTCCAATCATGTCCAAGCATCCCAAAAGCAATCCAATCACACACAATGTACACCGCCACCCAACTCGGCGGCTGGTGGAGGCAAAAGGCGGCAACCACCACCTCACGATGGTGGTGGTGGGTTTTTCCTTGATTAATCCAGCCAAAGAAATACATACAACATTACACTCATAAAATACACTCACGCACACTAAGACACGCACACAATCACCACCACACGGCGACTGGTGGTGGCAGAACAGAAAAAGGTGGCGGCAGCCACCATGGTTGGCATCTGTGGTGGTTTTCCATGGTTTCCGACCAATAAGCACACCCACACTCGCACAACAACACCAAAAAACACACACACACGAGTGAGAACACATACCGAGCTGCTGCATTTAATTCATGGAGGTGGGCGACAACAGAGTGACGACGAATGTGTGGCAGAACTTCACCACGACAATGGCGGGGCCAATGGATGGCACCAAAGACTGTAGGGTTATCGACCGGCGATGTTGGTGGCATGGCTGGCGGTGAGTCGGAAGGAGAAGGCGATGTGCGACCAAGAACAACAACAACGATAGTCGAGACATTTCCCTGACGTCTATCTTCATCGACATTTTGGAGTAACAACGGCGTTGGATGTTCTGGTGCTTCTTCGGTGGTTTGCGACCTCAACAGCGGTGGTGGCGACGCCAAAAATTGTAGAAGTGAGGGTGGCAGCTGGAAAAGCTTCTTAGGGTTAGGGTTTCTCGATGACACCTCTTCAAACAGGAAGGGAAGGCACGGGTTTCAGTCTCGTGTTTTCCAATCAAACTTTGAATCATATTTTACACTTCTGGTCCCTCTTCCATAAATATTTTTCACCTTAAGTCCAGATGTTACCCTTTAGCCCCTGCCTCCAAAAATCCTTTCATAATAAGTCCAAAAAAATACCAATCATACCCTGACTTTTGAAATCCTTTTTAAATTAAATCCGTACTTTACCAAACAGCCCTCAACCTTCAAAATTGTTTACAAACTAGTTTGGAAATTACACTCTTAACCCCTAAAGTTCAAATTATATCATTTAACCCCCGAAACCAACGCCTTGCTAAATTATTCCAAATTTAGGGCTACTATTCATTTATTAATTATATGTATTTATTTATTTAATAAACGGGATCTTACATGGTGAATATGTTGAAATACGTGTAAACAAAGAAGCTAAATCTGAAGATGTCACATAAGAAGATGCAGAAGTGAAGGATTCATGGGAGGTCAAGGAACAAAAGATTGAAAAAACATGAGGGGGAGGTGGATTTGGCCAAGCTGCACTTGCTGAATCCATCACAAGATTTGATTCGTTTGTGGAAGAACTTGAGAGAGGTACCAAAGTTTCCTACTTTATTAATTCTTGATGAACTATTATGCATTTTCTTTTAAATGATTTGCAGAAGTGCAGAAATGGAAAGATGTTGGAAGGTTTTGAAGAAACATGAAATAGAAGAAGATATAAGGAAATTGCAAAATAGAGTGTGTAGGTTAAGTTCATGTCTTTTAATCAAAGTGATACTATTGTTTGTAACATTTTACTTTGAAATTTCTTCCCAAAAAGTGGAGCTTGTATCCACTTAATTCGCTCATATAATAAGTATGAACCTGCTGTAACATTTGTGTTTCGTTTTTGGGTTATTATAAGGAGGTTGTTGATTTGCATCTTGTGTTATTAATTATACTTATGGTTATATGAAGTAGCTAATTACGTTATTGTTGAAAGGTTTTAATTTGGTTTTGTCACACCCTAAAACCGGAACGGCGGAAACGTTATGGGGCGGAGGACGTCATGTACAGTATCACAACACAGAATAATAGTAAACAAGAAAACAACATCATCCATTGCATTAATAATGAATTTTAATACAAGTGTGTTATGTACAGTTTATAAGACACCAAAATATGAATTAAAAAAAGAAAAAGATGAGTCTTGAAAGTGCTCCATCTTCTCAAAAGTTGGCCTCGGTACCTGTCTACTGATGATCTGAAAATACAAGTTATTTTGAAAGAGTTTATCATCTTTAAAGTTGGTGAGTTCATAAGTATTTTAGTGTCATTGTTTGTATTAAAATGTTTGTAAGTTTTTGAACGTATGAGTTTGTAAATGTTTGTAGTAGTTGTTTGTATCTCCTAGAAAATCTTATATTCTCTACTAAAAGTAGCCTTCTACCAAGACATCAAATATGTTGTATGTTTGTTCATTGTAAAAGTCATTATTCCTCCCAAATATGACTATCATTTAATAAAATATAGTTTGTACATTACTATTTATGTGAAGATCACAAAGTAGATGTAATGGGGAAAATAATGAAGTATTGTAGTTTTATGTTATAGTAACTAATATTGTACTAACTACCTTAAACCAATTGATAATTAAGGTATAATGTGATATAATTTTAACCATACTTGATCGACCTAGTAAAACACGACGCTCGAAGACGTCGAAATGGTGTGACATTCATCACCCGAACACCTACAGGTCCCACTATAGCTAGCAGCAAGGTGTAGGACGGTCAGTCAATCATAGATCTATACACGAATTCACGCTCTCCCTTCAGAAGAATCTGGTTACAAAACGAGCCATGACAGAGATGTCATGCTCCGAAGTAGTGCCTCATATTTATGTTATAGTATGTATGTATTGTATGTACTAGTGTAGTGTATGTTCTCTCTGATTCTCATCATAGTATGTTCTTTTGTATAGTGTAGTGTATGTATTGTTTCTCGTTATAGTATGTATTGACTCATGTATGAACTGACTCTTTGTATGTTTCATTGTACTAAAAACTAGTAAGTAGTATACCTCTAAACTATACCTATTATAGTTTACTGGAACTGTTGTTTTAACGACTTAGTTCGTTTATACACCTTTGCTACCCAAAGGAGATGGAACTGAGGTAAAAGCTTTATATCTATACATATATACATAATATATAACTAAGGATCAAATGACACTCAGACAAACAACAGGGTACTCTAAGTCCACAACCAAACAAGGAACATGAATTAAAGTGAGTTATCAGTCCTAAGTCCTTCAAACCTTACTTATATAACTATATACGTATTGGACATGATTTTGACAATATATAAGTTTAAAAAGAAGTTTTGTAAAGAGTTTAACATGTAAAAGAGTTTAACATGTAAAAGAGTTTGATAATCATTTTGAAGTAGTTTTGTTGACAAAACAGTTAAAAGTATAGTAAATCCATTTGTTTGACAGTTATAAATCACATGTGATTGATATTATAACTATAACGATTCAACTTGTATTCCCCCCCCCCCCATAAAAGCATTTAAAAACATTTAAAAGGTTAATTAAGGGGTATGAACTCACCAGTAGTGAGTGATGCGACTGTAAGATTGGTTTAGGAAGTTGAGTGTCAATTGCGGACTTGAGCACAAATGAATCCTATTAACCATATAATGACATATATATATATATGTATACAATTAGTGCTTGAAACAACTAATTATTGAATTGGGTCCACCTTAGGGACTAGTAAACACTTATATTGAAGTGATACAACCATATATGATTGTATATAAGGGGTATATGGTTATACAAGGGAGTGTACGGTCAAAATACACCATATTTGAGTGTGTGCGGCCAGGGTGTGTGTGCGGCCACACACTCCCTATGAAATGTCCTAAAATGTATTTTAAGGATTTAGGACTCATCTAGGAAGGTTTCTTACTTCATGTTTTAGCCTTATATGGAGTTCATTGCCATTTGTGGACCTGAAAAGGGGTGTGTGCGGCCACTATGATGTGTGTGGCCGCACACCCTTTATGAAGATGATAAAATCATGTTTTTCAAGTATATCATCAAGTGTTCTTACTTGGTGTTCTTGGTGTTCTTGACTAAAAATGGATGTTTTTATGGATCAAAGCAAAGGGAAAGGCTAGTTGAGTTCATGTATTAGCTAATCCAAGGATGAATAACTTACTTGATTGAAGATTTGAGTGAAAAGTTGGATGGTACTTAAGAGAAAACGAGTTCTAGTCTTGAAGAAGTGGAAAAGTGTTCAAAAATGACTAAGTGTTGAATATATAGGGGAGAGTGTGCGGTTGGGATGGGTGTGTGGCCGCACACTCCTTATGTTGGAGTGTTTGGACCGAGTTTGCTTGATATGCATCTTTTTATCCCATTTCTAGGCTCCTACCTTGATTGTACTAGGTCTAGAACTCTCAAATAGACCCTAAACAGTGCTAAAAGGTAGCAAAACAAGTTTAACTTTGATTGAATTTATCTATTGTACATGATAAAAATTTCGGGTTGTCACGGGTTTCAAATCTTGGGAGATCAAATTCTCTTTTGTTTATTTATTCATTTTTTAGTACTTAGTCTATAAATAAATAGTTGATTATATTCTGATTATGCAGATCTTTAGCATTATCTAATGAAAGGATGGCATATTTGATTTTGATTATGTGTTTTTTTAATGAACATATAGAAATCTGTGTGATTTAGATGATTTGGATGCAACAAAAGCTATTCAAAAATACTCTTTTTTCATTCATTCAATTTTTACCACCATTTACAATGTCCTTAAATAAGACAATTCAAAAATACATTGTTATTTTATCAATCATTATGTCCATTGAACGGGTATAACACTAATCTGAATGGTTGATAATATCCTACTATACATTGTTGGTTCATATTTTTCTATCCAAATACATTTGATGTGACTGATGCAAACGAATTAAAGAACACTCCTTACGAATATCCCTTGTTCGATTTATTGCATATTTTTCATTTTTGGTTCCCAATGACAATATATTCCACTGGATATGGATTTACAACTAGTAATGATATTATATAATTTCATAATTGATATGTATCACGCATTAACAAGCTTAGAAAAAAAAAAGCTCGGTCTTTTGTCTTTTATTGAGATGTGTCAGATTTTAGAATTTTAGAATGTTGAAATAATTATAAGGTGCCATTGATAATCTCATCATAAAAACATATTGTTGATGCTCTTAACTCCGTGTGCAACATGGACAACTCCAGATCAAACAGGTGTAGAGGGAGGCTTAGAGTATTCAAATTGTCTCAAAATCTTGAGAATATCCCTAGTGGAGTCATCTGGAAGCGGCTTAATGGTGAAGTAAGTCTGCAGAAAACTAATAAACAAAATAGCAGTAGCCACAAATAAAGCCACCGTCTTCCATGGACTACTAAAGTGGACGTTAATCAGCTCCGCCACCCACATTTTATACTTGTTAGTACAATGCTTCTCAATGCCTCGCCGAAGCTGGTTAAACATGTAGAGATTCACCGCCGGTGCCTCAATCTCATCATACATCTTCACCACGTCTTCATCTCGACCAAGACTATGAAGCAATATGTTGTTGTTTCGTAACTCCTTCACATCATCACGATGAACAACCAGTGATTTCATTACTCGAATATAAGTCGAAACTCGAAAGTCATTCGGATTATGAGGGCACATCTCATAAGCGATCATGTTCAAGTAAATAGCTTTTGAATTCGAGTAAACAGACTGACGCACAAGCTCAAGCTTACCATAGCAACAATGTGAGTGAAACTTGATGTTTTCGGAAGAAGACTCGTTCTCGAATTTTGTACATTTTAAGAAAATTCCTTTAGCTTTGAGTTCCATGATTGATGGAAAAGATCTATTTCTCTTTACATAATTCCATTTTTCATTAGCATCATCGTTGATCTTTTTTATCGAAAAGGAGGAAAGCGAGATGAAATGGGACCTGTAAAGCTCGAGAAGATGAAGAGGTTTCTTCTTTCCAAGCACATTTTTTTCCTTCGTGGAGATTTCACCATACTTCAAGTAGTTAAAGAAGTCATTTAAGATCTTTTCGCCTCTATCTTTTGGGAATCGCAAATCCAACAAAACTTGGAGTACTATAAACGGGATTTGGTTCTCGAGCAACAAAATGTCACGAGCTACGTGCGCGAAGCCCAATGCGCCTAAATACTCATTATTTAGCATTGCCAAAGTATTCGGGTGACTAGCAACACACTCTATAAAGAACAAAATGAAGCAACCATCATGCAACATCATTCGATTAAATTCCTCATCGTTGTATTCATCTGTAGAACCATTGATATAACACTTTCTAGCATCATGTACAACTTTGAAGACCTTTTTGTATAACGAATCCATGGAAGTTCGAGTTTCGCAGCTCAAGCGATACTCCTCGAGTGTTATGAGCTTGTATTTCTCAGCTTCTGCAAGGTCGTCTCGTTTATGGTGGTAAGGACCAAGTGAAATCACCACTGGCTGGTAGCATTGGCGGTTTCTTCGACCTTTTTTGCCTTTCAAGAGCAATGGAGGCACTTTCTCCATTTGTCGTTTACGTTCTGAACATTTTGTGGTCTCACTGTTTTGAAGACAATCTTCCCACTCTTGAGCAAAGTCATGGTTAATGTTGTCGGCGACTTCCGGTAGATTGCCTCGCGGTATTTCAACTCTAACAACTTCACTGTCAGACATCTCCATCTCCATTGGTTTTGAAATTGTCTTCTGATATGCAAATGAAACAAGTTTATGGTATAAACTATAAACAATATTTTTTTTCAACATTATGGTTTTCGTTTACAAAGAGTTTTCTTTTTCTTTTCAACAAATAAGAGAATTGTATATTAAATATAAAACAACAATAAGCCATAGTAGGTAATATCATTCATTGTTTGCCAATTCGGAATAGCCCAATTGGTAGAGGCTTAAACTCTTAGTATGGGAGAATGGAGATGCTAGGGTTCGATCTTGGTGCTAATAAGAATTGAAGTATTAATACTAACATCTAACCAGTCAAGCTGTCGTTCAAAAAAAATATCATTTATTGTTTGATTATAAAATTATAATATAAGCTCTGAACTTTGATTTTGAAAGCGACTTTCTAAAAAACTTGATTAATATTAGAGAGAGAGAGAGAGAGAGAGAGAATTTCATTTAATAAGTAGACACATTTAACAAACTTTGTTAAAATATCCATACGAACACCTTAGTGACGAGTTTGTCTTTTTTATAAGTCTACATATATGACATATATGATAATTTTTTATGTCACATGTTAGGGTTAGATTAGAATTTAATTACATATACGATAATTTTTCTAGCTGTATTCCGTATTATTACAGGCCCGTCCCAGAGGGTGGACGATAGGGGCGACCGTCCAGGGCCCATCTTTTAAAGGGACCCAAATTTTTTATGGAAATTGTTATATTTAAAAGATAATACAAATAATTTTCTTTTAATTATTGATTTATTATAAAAAAAAAAAATTGATGACATTTGTGTTTTTTAAGAGCCCATTTTTTTTCTTTGGCTCTGGGCCCAAAATATGTTTGGAATGCCCCGTATTATTATTGTTCACACTGTAATTAAGATGTGTTGTTTAATAGGTTATATCCCATGTCAATCCTAAATAATGTAGGGATTCAGACACGAAGGTTTTTCTTATGGCTTGTTCAATGATATGTGTAGAGTTTTGTGGCCGTATCTTGTGGATTCCTAATTAATTATGGATTCCAAAAGAGTGGTATATGACTTATAACAATAATAATAACTCATATATATATATATATATATATATATATATATATATATATATATATATATATATATATATATATATATATATAAAATACTATTCACCATGCATTTGATTACACGGGCCACTAGAAAGTAGAAACACAACAATGGAATGACACGAACGTTAATTAATTAGGGCCTTGTTGCCTACACGATAAGCGATTCCATCAAAACCTTCTACAATCATCACTTAATAAACATGTATGTAGATACATAAATGTATACAAAGACGGTGTGATGGAGATAAAAAGAAAGAACGCAATAGACAAGGCAATATATATACCTTTGTTTTTCAGTTGAAGAAAATGACTTGGTTTGTTTGCTTGAAATGGATTGATATAAAAAAAACCTTAAAGATGCTTAATATAATGATAGACAAAAGTAGAGTTTGCATTCAAGTACAGAGAATAAGTTATTTGCTTGTAAATTTGGCCAATTTAGCATCTACTTTTCTAACATTTACTCCTAATGCTTATATATATATATATATATATATATATATATATATTTCAAGACTGCATTAAGTGGATGAATAAGTTTTTATATTTTTCTCTTTTGTTTTCTAATACTTCTTTTAACGTAGAAATGGCATTCATATTTAGAGAAATGGCTTTCATGAAGTTGTCACATGCTTACATAGTACATGAGTTCCACATGCCTTAGAAACCATGGTACAACAAAACTATGGCATGGTTACCTTGTGTTTCATTATTTTTTTTTCTTGATGTTGTTTTGGCAACATACATTAACATTGAAAACGGTATATGATATGTTTTACACATTTATGGAGTTCATTTTTCAACCTTTGGTCTTATGGATGGTATTTTGGTGTGTAAATAACTGAAATTATTTGAGGGCATGTTATGTTTCATTTAATGTTGTTATGAGATGTTATACTTTAAAATTTTAGCTGATGGTATTCTTGATGTTCAGGCAAGACACCATTCTTTGCTATTTAGGCTTTTGACTTTGATGTTGAGGTACCAAGGGGCTGTTTGGTAGGATCTGAATTTTTAAGATCTGAATTTTTAAGGGATCTGAATTTCTAAGAGGGTCTGAAGTTTTAAGAGCTGAATGTTTAACATGCTGTTTGGTTGGGACCTCTGAATTGCTGTGCTGAATTATTAAAATGACCATTTTACCCTTCTGTTTTATTTTTTATTGAATTCAAGTGTTTGTTTATAAAATAACCCAATTTATTAAATAAGTATAATATATATATATATATATATATATATATATATATATATATATATATATATATATATATATATATATAAACACTTTCAGCAACCATTTAAACAACACAAATGCATATTTTCAGCAACAATTCCAACAAAAAAAATTTACAATTCAACAACATTTTCAATAAAAAAAATGCACAATTCAGCAAAATTGATGCATATTTCATGATAAACAGGAAGAATATATATGATTTCTGCATGACATCAAGCACAAATTTGATTTCAACTTCAATATTTCAACATTATATTAACAACAAATTTAATTTCAAAATTCCAGCATAACACCAATCTTATTTCAGCAAATCATACAAATTCTTTACAAATATCATATCAACTGAACACTTATGATCAATCATAAAAATAGAAAACATATTTGAACAAAAAAAATGACAAAATCAGAATGAAGGTATAAGAACAAAGAAGAAAAAACAGAAAAAAGAAGGAAGAATGAAGACGAACGCCATGAATTCGTTTATTGACCAATCCATGAAATAAAACCAGAAAAAAAAAATCGAGTTGCACATGGAAAGAAGGAGGAAGAACAGACCTGGATTGTCGGAGTCGAAGGAGGCGTTGTTGCAGGCGTCGGAGGAGGAGGCAGCTCGTCGGAGGCGGCGGTGTTAGGGTGCGGCGGCAACATCGCAGTCGGTGGTGAAGGGAAGAAGAACGACGCAGGAAGATGGAAAGTAGGCGTTGTGTTTTGTGGTGAATGTCGATCCTTTAGGGTACAATAGGAAACACGCTCCTTTTTAAAAATTCAGACTTTGTTTGATATCTGAAAAATTAAGAGGCAATTATAACTTTAAGAGGTAAAAAATAAGATGTAAACAAACAATCTGAATCTGAATATTTAAGACATTGCCTCTTAATTTTGCAATTAAGAGGTAAACAAACAGGACCCAAGTCATGGTCGTATCTCATTATCTTAAAAAAAAAAAAATTAGGAGCATATAATGAGACGCTCCAACACAAAGGTATAAGATTTTACTTAGAGCTAATGTCATAAAAACCTTTAAATTTTCAGGGTTTTGTCGGTTTTGCCTAAAGTTGAATTTTATGTCCGTTTTTATCCTAACATTTTCCAAAAAATGTTCGGTTTTACCCTTTACCGGTGATAACAGATTACCATTATATTAACTTCCCAAAAAACCTTTAAGTTTACAGTTTCTTACGTTTTTACCCTTAAGTTTATAATTTTTTTTTACATTTTACTCTAGATACTTTTTTTTTCATATTATATGTATTCAAGCAGAAAAATCATATGAATATGTATATTATGAAAAAAAAATATACTTAGAGAAAAAATGTAAAAAAAATTATAAACTTAAGGTAAAAACGCAAAAAAAATGATAAACTTAAGAGTTTTTTTGTGAATTTAATATAATGGTAACCTAGAAAACCTGTTATCACCGGTAAAAAGGGTAAAACCGAACATTTTTTCAAAAACGTTTGAGTAAAAACGGATATAAATTTCAACTTTTAGCAAAACCAACAAAACCCTGAAAACTTGATGGTTTTTATGACATTAATCCTTTTACTTGCTAGCATTTAACACAATGGACACAATGGTTAAAGTTCCGAATAATATTTTACCCTCCATCCCATTAATCCAGGGATATCACATACACTTAACTTTTTGATTGTTCTTTTCTTTCGTTTTTTGCATCATATAAAGTTGCATGTGAATATATATATATATATATATATATATATATATATATATATATATATATATATATATATATATATATATATATATATATATATGGGGTAATTTATGACTATTAAACTCTAAAAACGTCACTTAATTTGAGGCATAAATTCGGACTCTTGAGTGAGCTAAAATGGTTATAAACTTGAGGATTATAAAGGGCTCAAGAAATGGAATGGAATGCCCATTGGAATCGCTAGATAAGATTGAGAATTGTAAGAGAAATCGGGGGAAGAAGTTGGAAACGTTTTTCCGTATTTTGCTCAAAATTAAGGTATGTCCTCCCAATTTTAGTTCGAATTAGTTGAGGAAATAGCTTTAAATTTTGTGGTTCATGGCTGGTTCGATCGTATGTCTCTGTTGTAGTAGGGAAATGATTAAATTTGATTAAAAAAAACTAATAGACATATTTTTTTTTACAAAGTGATCTAGAATAACCCGGGTTTAGGTTGGAAAATGGTGGAGATTAGAAACGATTATAAGCTAAATTTATCAGAAGCGTTTGTGTGGAAAAAAAATAAAATAAAAACGACCTTAGAAGTCTTAAAATGGCTGAAAAGAAAACTGTATTTTTTCGGGTTGGGAAGATAACTAAATTGAGTGTGGGGCGACCCACATTTTTGTGGGCGCCCTGAATTGCCTTACAGGTTGATTGGAATTTTACAAAATGAATCGTTTTTCTTAACTCTTAAACCATACAAAGTATAATTTACAGAAATGGTCCCTGGAGATTTGGATGCTTTTTCACAAAGAATAGAAACGTCCATTTGTTTCTTTTGTGTATAAATGAAGTTTGAATTAAATAAATAGTCGTGCAGTTTTGAGTACATGTTAATTTATTTTAATTGCAAAATTTGGAAAGTTTTCGGTTAGACATATGACCTTCCTTTTGCTAAAATAAACTATTAGCCATTTAATTTAATATTTAATGGTTGTTTTTTATTTTTGAAAATTTGATATTATAATATATTTTTAAAGATCAATAAGTAAAAATAGCGGAAAAACTCGGGCTTCTTCTCGGATCGTTTTTGTGTTTTTTATGAAAAAATATAAAAGTTTTGACTGTAATGACCAAAAGTATCAAAATGGCTAAAGAATTAAATGAGTTTGAATTAGCAAGTTTTTAAAAAAGGGAGTAAAGTTGTGAATTCCTTAAATTTTTGTAGCCAAAATTTGAATATTAAAAGGTTCCTAAAAATGTAAAAGTTTTTATTCCAATTACCAAAAGTCTCAAAATCAAAAGTGCTAAAATAGCTAAAGAATTAAAGGGGTTGGGATTACCAAGTTTTTAGAAAATAGACCAAAGTCGTTAATTTCTTAAAGATTTGTGGTTAAACTTTGAATATTAAAAGGTTTCTAAAAATAAAAATAAAAAATGATTCCAATGAGCAAAAGTGTCACAATGGGTAAAAAAAGGGCAAAGTCGACAAAAAAAAGGCAAGTTTACTATAAATGGTTGGAATTAGCAAGTTTTTAAAAGAAATGATCAAAGTTGTCAATTTCTTATAGCTTTGTGGTCAAACTTTGAATATTAAAAGGTTTCTAAAAAATAACCAAATAAAAGTATGAAAATAGGTAAAAAAGAAAGACCAATTATGTCAAACTCTTAGGAACTTTACTATTCCTAAGGGAACATAATATATATATATATATATATATATATATATATATATATATATATATATATATATATATATATATATATATATATATATACTAGTTTATAACCCATGAAACCACGGCTACAAAATTAATTAAACTTTAATAATTAGAACACAAAATTATTAATCAGTTATAATCGTTAATTTAAATAAATATGTGAAATTATATCATCTTATAATTTCTATTAATTTTATTTTAATTTTTATTGCATTGTTATTAATTTATTGTAATTAAAGTGAAAATTTTAAAATTTGAAATAGAGAATTAATAGGTTGACAAGTGACATGTATTAATTAAGAGTTTTAATAGGGTGACACATGACAAAAAAAGAATATATATATATATATATATATATATATATATATATATATATAGGGTTAGGTTATTTTGTTTTCACTATCTATTGTGTGCATGTATAATTGATTATGGACCAATCATTTTAGTTATTTTAAGAAAATAATTAATGCATATTACATGTTGAAGATATAATGGATATTAATTACACCTTCAGCATTTAATATGCATTAATTACTTTCTTAAAATAACTAAAATGATTGGTCCAGAATTAATAATACATGCACACAATAGATAATTAAAACATTTGAACCTAAGTATATATATATATAGGTAGGTTAAAATGTTTTTCACATCTATTGTGTGCTAGAATGCACCAATAGGAATTTAGTATTAATTATATGTATATTAAATGTTATCCATACTTATAACTCATTTTTATGGAAACCAATTAAATTCGTCATTAATGCCAACAATAATATTCTTTCAGAATAAATTCATATCTAGAAGAATGATACTGTATTCTAGCAGAATGAGAGTGTATTTTAGTAGAATACACTATCGTTCTTCATATTCTATGCAACTTTATTATATTTTAATTGAGTGAGCCCTGAAACAAAATATGAACTTATATATAAAAACCTAGATGTGAATTCATTCTGAAAGAATGTTATTGCTGACATTAACGACAGATTTAATTAGTTTCCATAAAAAGAGAATTATAATTATGGATATCATTTAATATACATATAATTATGGAAATCATTTAATATCTATATTTATTTAATTAAATAATTATTTAATTTACTAAATTTCTATTGGTGCATTCTAGCATATAATAAATGTAAGAAACAAAATAACCTAGCCCTATATATATATATATATATATATATATATATATATATATATATGGTTAGGTTATTTTGTTTTTACTAACTATTGTGTGTCATAATGCACAGATCTGGACCATCGGATGGAATATAATCAAAGGTCATGATCTGAGGGTCTATGATAGCAGAATATGATAACATGTACCATATAATCACACAAATTTCAACATAAGGGCATTTTAGTCAATTAAACTATATTAAAAAAGGAAATTTTCGGATTTTTAGGGATGATTAATTCCTTTATTTTTTAAAAATCTGAATATTTTAAATTAATTCAAATTTAAAAATCCGATTTTATTCTGTCAGAATGATAGAATGTCAACCATAAACTAATAAATATATTTTTCGATTTTATTCTGTCAGAATGGCAGAATGTCAACCAGAAACTAGTAAATACATTCTGAAAGAATACACAAATCAATTCTTGAACTAATAATATAACAATAATTACATTGTATGATTGTGATTCATTGAATAATAACAACATTCTGAAAGAAAAAATTTAAAAAAAAAAAAAAAAAAAAAAAAAACATCAAAATCTAACAACAACAATAATCTATTCTGAAAGAATATTATTTTTAAGCAACACTTTATACATTGTAGCATAACACATTCTGGTATAATACACTCTTGTTCTATATGTTTTCTTCCTTCTCCACATCAATGTTAGCATCTTCAAAACCTAAATCCACAAAGAAAAGATAATCAAATTTTCAAAAATTAAACAATTCAATGCATTATAATAGAATACAGCAATAAATATTCTTACAGAATAAACGATTCTTGCAGAATGGTTTTGAATATTCTTAAAGAATTTGTAACATATTCTATCGGAAACGATATAATAGAGAATGGTAATTACCAGATTTAATTTGAAGAAGAATTCCAAAGCTAGGGTAGAGAGGGTAAATATTGGATTCAGGTTGGAAAGGCTTGGTTGGGGGAGGGGGGGGGGGGGGCTAAACTTGTTAAAAAGGATGAAAGTTTGATATGGAGCACGGGACTTGAACCAAATGATCTTCCCTCTCGTTTTAAGGTAACAAATTCCATACCCTAACCCTAACTCGTCTTCTCTCTAGCCACCACCATCCATTCGGAGTTTACCCAGCCGCCATCTTCACCCCTCATACTTCCTCCGCCGCTACCTGCCTTTTGCCTCCACCACCGGTGTTGCGAAGCTGCTGTTGAAGACGTGAACCGCCACCCCCCTTCACACTCGTGTTTCGATGACGGTCAAGGAAGGCTCACCGGGAATCGATAATTTCCTCCTCCTCCTTCGAATCGGTGAAGCACTGGAGGTGCTTCCCGATTTCTGATTCCAATCGTGCTTCTCCTCCTTAATCCGACAAATATGAGCACCGGGGGATCTTCCCCTTGATCTTTTTTGTTGTCGGCGACGGGAGAGGAACGAAGAACCATTGACTGCCTTCTTTCACATCTTCCGCCATTGAAGAATTTTTCAATTGCAATTCTATCATCGGTCTCCGCCATTGAAGAATACGAGCAGCATAAGAGGGATGAGGTGGATTTCAACGTTTGGGGAAGCGGTTTTGTGGTTGTGAGCTTCTTGTAGGAGACGTTTCCATGGCGGCAGAGTGGGCAGGGGATTGAACCTGGTGGTCCGGTTGGTGAACTTGGAGTGAAAAGGGTTTGAGGATTTTTGAGGTTTTATTAGACAAGTTTAAAAGAGAGGCTAGGTCAAATATACTTATTTTATTTACTTAATTGCAAGATTCAATTAAATGATTTCCTTAATTAAAAGTATAAAAGGTCCAAAATACCCGTAAATGATTTATTTAATTGTTTATTATTTCTTGAATTCTCATTGGTGCATTTAGGCACACAATACTTGCTAAAAACATTTGAACCTAGCTCTCTCTCTCCCTCTCTCTCTCTCTCTCCCTCTATATATATATATATATATATATATATATATATATATATATATATATATATATATATATATATATATATTAGTTTGTCGAATGAGACATACGAGTAATCGAACTAAATGTCACGAACACATAAGATGTTTTTAAGATTATAGCCTTAGAAAAATCATGTTGGTTAAATGTAGGGTACGTGTAGCGAACAAGATTCGGTTATGATGTGAGTTTTTTTTTCGTGTTCTGTGATTGCTCGCACATAAATGTTTATCATATGGTTTATATGCGGTTTTTCAATTATTTATTCACAGTATATTTTACGATAATTATGGTTTTGTGCAAATGTTATTTTGGATTTGTTATCTACCGTGTGTATGTGTGTTTTTTTTGGATGACATGTTTAACGGGAACGGGTGGGTGTTTAATCGTCTTGAGCATGAAGGATGTGTGTGATCAACAGGGATGAGAATTGAGAATTTTACACATTTCCTTGGATATTTAAAATACTTGAGTACAACGGATGATGAGTTGTCTCAAGGAGAAGGGAAATGAACCTCTGGTTCTTTCTCTAGATAATTAATCATTCCCCTAAATTATGTCATTGGGTGATATGTTTTTTGCATGATTTATTGAAACTATATGATAAGACCTTTTTTTAAGTGATGAAAATGTATGTGCAACAGAACTCACTAGGCCCTAGGCTTACCCTTTAGAAACTTTAAATGTGCGCAACCCAGGAAACTATTTAGCAAGTGACAGAGAAAAGTCCAAGGAGAAGGATTGATCCAGAAGAAGACAGAGGAATTCCGCAAAGACATAACACCCGAAGTTGTTCAATTGAAGACTTTATTTTATTTTATTTTGCTTTAGTTGTAGTTTAGTCTATAAGTAAGTTTAGAATTGGTCTTGGGAGATGTTGGAACGATTATTTGTTATATAATCTATATATGAAAATTGGGGTGCTACAAGTTGGTATCAGAGCGTTGTTTAAGCAGATTAAGTGTTTGCATAAACACTTAAGCTTAGACGGAAGGAACGAGAGGTAATCACACGACTATATTAGATCACATCTCGCTTGTAGGTATCATGTCTTCAAGGAGATATGGAAGGTTTGCTAGGGTCACCCCGGAGGAAAAACACATCCCAGTTGGAGCTTATGATAGAGCACCTGTAGACGGACCGGAAATTCCGTTGTCTCTAATGCGAGTCGTGGATGTAGCCAAGGAAGAGGAGGAAGGGGTAGAGGAAGAGGGCGAGGAGCTATAACAGCACCGATAGATTCACCGTCTGGCCAGGGTAGCTCCGACTCCCTCCACGGTCAAGGTCGAGGTGCGGAAGGGGTCGTACGACGAACATGATCACCAGAGAAGAGTTGGCTGATAAGATTGCTCGGACGATTCAAGCCACATTGCCAAATGTAGTTGCTCAGGCACAAGATGCAATAATAAGTGAGTATGATGGTAACTTGGGCAGGGGTGAAGAGGACTACGAGTATAGTACACCAAATACAAATCCTGACCCAATTAGTACACAACCCTCAAGGCACATTGACAACCATGAATGGAGGGGTTATAGTTACAAGACATTAATGAATTGTAAGCCACCCGTATTTAACGGAGAAATTGATCCCATTTTGTCATTAAAGTGGATCATGGAGATTGAGGGAACATTTGATACTAGCAAGTGTACAGATGAGGACAATGTGATTTATGTTGCGACAATGTTAAAAGGGGAGGCTATACATTGGTGGAGTATGGTGAAAGAAGTTAGGGGGCGTGATGCGGACAAGGGAATGACATGGGATGAGTTTACGAAAATCTTCAAAGAAAAGTTTTGTCCTCGAATGGAAATCAAGCAGTTGGAATAAGAATTCTTGACATTGGAACAAGGGAATATGACAGTGAGAGAGTACATTACCAAGTTCATTGAGAAAGCTAGATTTGCAGAGTTTTATGTATCTACGGAGGAAAGGAGGGTTGAGAGGTATATTTGGGGACTAAAAACCGCCATTCATGAATTTGAAGAAATTCAGAAACTAGGTACCTTCCAGTTTGCTGTAAATGTCGCAGAAGGACGAGAGCAGGAAAAGAATCGTCAAGGTGAGAAAAAGGATTCATGAAAAAGGAAGTTGGAAAGTTCAAATACAGACTCAAAGAAAGGAAAGACTCCTAGTTCAGATCGTAACTATGAGTAACAGTCTGGGATAGAGCAATGTACTATATGTAAACGATTCCATAAAGGGGAGTGTAATATGAACCAAAGAACTTGCTACAAATATGGAGAGATAGGACATATCGCTTTAGATTGTAAAGTGGGGTAAGTATGTTATGGGTGCGGGTCCCTAGATAACATCAGGTCAAACTGTTCCCAGAATAAGGGTAACAATAACCAACACATGATGGTAGAGAAAAGGAATCGGTCAGGAGATGAAAAGGCAGAAACGACAAGAACAAAAGGCAGGGCTTTCCTTATGACCGCCCAGGAAGCTCAAGATACGCCGATATAGTGATATGTATCTTCTTAGTAAGCTCTATGCATATGTGAGTGATATGTAGTTTGAATGCAAACATTTTTTTTTCTTTCTTTACTTTTTGTAAGTTCCTAGATTGGAATGTAAAAGTTTCTCTATAAATAGAGAATGACGATAACCATTGGGTAATAATAAGAGAGGATTTTGATTATTGTTTTATTGAAATAGACAGTTGTTTGCACCTCTATAACTTATACTTGTAGCACTATGAGTTTTTGATATCATGATCGGAATAGCTTAGTTGTTGAAAGTCATGCTAACATAAATTATAGTAGGAAAACTATTCAGGTGTGGGTACTAAATAGGGGGAACATGATACTGTATGTATACCAGTTGTAAAAGGAGTTCTCGAGAGTCCTATTGGTTAGCACCAACAAGGATGAAAGAATTTATGTAGCAGTTGCAGGACCTATAAGGTTTTATTTGACACAATACATCATCGTGGGGTGCACCGGTGTTGTTCGTCACAAAGAATGATGGGACGATGTAAATAAGCGTAGATTATCAAGAGTCAAAGAAGGTGTAAGATCTTTACCGACTACAAGAGTGTCAATTTCATGTTTGATCGTATATGATTGAACATGAGACAACAAGATAAGTGGAAATTATAAGAGACTGTGACTATGAGGTATTATGTCACCTAGGGAAGGATAACATTGTTACTTATGATCTAAGGTATAAGTTAAGGAAGGAATCAATCAAGATTTAAAATGATGAGAATTGATGTAAGTGTCAGTTTAGTGGGTGGATCGAAGAAGAGTCAGAAAGAATCCATGGAAGAGGATAAATGGAAAGTTTACAGATTTGTTTAACTGGTGTATGATGACACATTTAATTGGAGATAACAAGGGACCGAATACAAAATTAGAA
Organism: Lactuca serriola; assembly: GCF_051521515.1. Classification (NCBI taxonomy): domain Eukaryota; kingdom Viridiplantae; phylum Streptophyta; class Magnoliopsida; order Asterales; family Asteraceae; genus Lactuca; species Lactuca serriola. The sequence goes on along the minus strand of NC_136412.1, from coordinate 64,695,397 downwards.
AGCATATGAGAGATGAAGTCCAAATATCCATATTTGTTTACTTAATTCAAATTCCGATGACGGAATTTTTTGAAGGGGGGATTTTGTGATAAATCTCTCTCTCTCTCTCTCTCTCTCTATATATATATATATATATATATATATATATGTGTGTGTGTGTGTGTGTGTGTGTAAATATAAAATATACGTAAATAGTTATAAACATGATTATTAGGGGTAATTTATGACTATTAAACTCTAAAAACGTCACTTATTTGGAGGCATAAATTCAAACTCTTGAGTGAGCTAGAAAGGTTACAAACTTGGGGATTATAAAGGGCTCAAGGAATCGAATGTAACGTCCCGATTCTCAGGTGTTAATAATATCGAATCCTTTGAGTTTTTAGATCTACTCGACGAGTTGGTCTCCCTACTCGTCGAGTAGTAGCGGGTTGGTCCGTGAAGTTTAATGACCTACTCGCCGAGTCCAAGAAGGGGCTCGACGAGTAGGAGCTGGCAGATAAAACTAGGGATGTCAAAAACCCCCGCGGGACCCCGTTCCCGTGGGACCCCGATACCGTACGGGACTAATTTTTTAAAAAATTCGGGAGCGGGAGCGGGGGCGGGGGCGATATTAACTCCCGTTTATTTTCGGGACCGGGGGCGGGAGTGAGTATTTCCGTCCCGTACTCCCGCGGGGGCCCCGTTTATATTTATATAAAAAATATATATATATGTTTATAACTTTAGTGATGTTTTATGTTGGATCAATTCTTGATTTATCAAGGGCTTACATGTTTGTTTATATACAAAAGTTATTAAAAAAAACTATTTTTAGCCTAAAACAAAGCAATTTTTTAGCAAAAAAATCCATTTTTAAGCCTATAAACTGGGAGTACCAGGGGACCGGGGGCGGGACCGGGGGCGATGGAGGTAACCGGGGGCGGGACCGGGGGCTGTGTAAGCGGGGGATCCGGGGGCGGGACCGGGACCGGGGGCAACAAGGGATTTCGGGAGCGGGGGCGGGGGCAACCATTTCCGCTCCCGTTTGGTCCCGTTGACATCCCTAGATAAAACCCTAAATCCCGGGGTTGTGCACCCTATTTAAGGAATCATAAGCCTCCCTTGGCTTCTTTACAGTCCTTTGAGAGTCTAAGAAAACCCTAATCTGTGTGGTGCTTCTTCCTTGTGTGTTTTAAGCCTTGGTGAGTGGATCTTTGAGGAAAAGAGCTTGGAGGGCAAGAGGTTAGGAGCAAGGAATCAGAAGTCTACCTCAGATTAGCATTATTAAAGGTATTAAGTTGCCACCTTCACTTCATTTTCCTTCTAGACCTCTTTTGGTTGAGATTTAGGGTTTTTATGGCTTGATTGAGAGGTTTATGTGGGATATGAGCTAGATCTGAAGTTGTAACCTTAGATCTGGACCGTCCTTGGGTTCTAGAGTCATAAAGCTCAGCTTGGCCTTGAATGAAGCCTTCCTTGAGTGTGAAACCCCATTGTGAGTTTGGATTTGACATTAAGAGCCTTTTTAGCCATGCATGTACATAAAGTTTGCAACTTTATGTGAAAAGCAGGCCTTAGAAGCTTGGATCTGTAATTTGGAGCCACTGCATGGCTTAAAAGAGTCTGTATGGCTTAAGGACTGTAGGGACTCGGCGAGTCATATGAAGATAGGTCTGGACCCGACGAGTTGGATGAACAACTCGGCAAGTCCGATGAAGATTGCGGTAGACTTGACGAGTTGAAGGAACAACTCGGTGAGTCGGTTAAGGTTTTCCCCAGCTGATGATGCATGTGATCTTGTCGAGTCGCAAGAGGGGAAAATTCGACTGGTGGCCTTAGAATTTTGATCAAACCTTAGGAACTTGACGAGCCACTCGGTGACTTGGCGAGTGGGCTATATCCCGAGAAACTCGGCGAGTCACTATTTGTACTCGGCCAGGGTCAACATTGACTGTTGACTTGACCTTGACTGAAGTTGACCAGGGTTGACTTGGGGGGGGGGGGGGTAATGACTAGTTATGGTATGACACTTTTAGGCAGTTGAGCTGGAGCAGCACGTGGGGCATATTTGGTCACAAAGTGTCAGTTCAACATTCATGTCAAGTGATTCTTCTTACCATACCTATGGGTCTAAGGCACCAAGGCCGGCCCATTATGTGAACATGTTATGTGTGTGCCATTCTTTTATTAATTGATATGTTATGTGATATTATATTGTCATGAAAGACCTCGGGGGAGCCCGTGGCATTGGATATAAGACTATGTGGGGTAGCCCATGGCATTCCTAGGTAAAGACCATGTGGGGTAGCCCATGGCATTGGATATAAGACCATGTGGGGTAGCCCATGGCAGTCCTAGGTAAAGACCGTGTGGGGTAGCCCATGGCATCCTTGCTGAATCGTATTACATGGTTTATGTGGTATGTTTATAGCTTTATCTGCTATTAGGATATGTGTATGTGATTGCGTGTGGTATGCTCTGGGAAACTCACTAAGCATTTCGCTTACAGGTTGTTGATTTGTTTTAGGTACATTTGAGCCAAATGGTAAGGGCAATGCGTGATGACGTGGAGTGCACTGTATCTCTCGTTTTAGTAAGTTTGGGACCCTCTGATGTTTTCAAAAAGAAAAACAATGATGTAATAAACGTGATTTGGAAAACAAATGTTTTGGGAATCTATGGTTTATGAGGTTGGTTTGATTAATTGAAATTGAAAGATTTCTTTGTAAAAAAATTGGGTCGTTACATGGAATGGGATGCCCACTGGAATCGCTAGATAAGATTGAGGGTTTGTTTGATTTAATGCTAATTGGGTCCAGACAGAGGTTTTTTTTCTAATTCGGTCCATTCGGGTTGTTTATTTTGTATCTTGTCTGGTCCGCATCTCTAACTCAATCCACAATAGTTGCTGATTCGGTCCAACAAAAAAAAGGAGTTGACTGAGAAAAGTTCATTATTTAACCTTCTCCCAAAATATGTGTACTCCTTCACAGTTCTTCGTCCTCGTCCCAAATTTACCAACACAAGTACAACTCCATCGCTTCCTGTAAGAGTCGAAGTTTGTTGTAAGGTGTCAAAAGTTTTGTAATGTTCGTGATGTAATGTTATTTACAAAGACATTGTTGTTTCGAAACTGTAATGTGTATTCCTTTGTATTTTTTTGTATGCTTGCTTTTCTCCTATAAATAGGGGAAGGTACAGTATATAGATAAGAACTGTGGTATCACTTATGTCCAATTCTCATTGTATCAAGAAAGCATAATATGAGCTGAAAAAAGATTATATTTACTCTGAGTGTTCTTAATTTTGTTTGTTTTATGATCTCGTTTCTCAACTTGATTAAATCACAACTACATTTGGTATCAGAGCAGGAATCATACTGCAATGATCTGATTTTCATCTTGTGTCAATCGTATTTTGAGTCTCATATTGGATTCAAAAGTTTCCGCACTTTTGATACTAAAAATCATCTTTGATCTTCAGTTGTGATTCGATTCTACAACTAGTTTGTTTAATCGAGTTTTCTACTTGTTTTTTCTGATCAATTCATCCATTAATTCTCAAATTTATGAAGTTTTTCTGAGAATTCATCTGTACATCAATGGCGAGTTTCAATATGAACACGATGACGTCTTTTTCTCATATACTAGGATCTTCAACAAAGATTCCTATGCTAATTTCAGAGTATTATGATCAATGAGTTGATCGGATGGAAGACTACTTGAATGGACTGGATGAAGAGCTTTGGGAATGTATTGATGGAAATGTTCTTCCTCATGTGAATGTTCAAGCCATTGGTTCATCTGCTTCAACTCGAAGTGTTTCTGATCAATCAACAAGGCTGAAGAAGAATGAGAAAAGATGTATAAGAGAGCTTCGTGGTGCTCTTCCTCCTGTTGTTTATAACTACGTTCGTAGTAGTAAATCTAAAAAAGTGATCTGGAATAATCTCAAAGAGAAGTTTCAAGGGAGTGAAAAGACGAAGATCAACTTTGTGAAGCATTGTTTGGTGGAATTGAAAGAGTTCAAGCAAAAGGAAGGTGAATCAATCGAACTTTATTATGATCGCTTGAATGAACTCATCTACAAATGCAGTCGTAATGGAATAACCAGGACAGTCATGGATTTTAAACTCACCTTCATTATGGGATTAAGAAAAGAATGGTGAAATGTTAGTATCATGGTGAAAACTCAATAGAGCTTCGATACCTCAACTCTGAATGATCTTTACAATTTGCTGAAAACTCATGAGCCAGAAGTTATTGAAATGGCTGAAGAATAAAAGATAAGCTTGGGAGGACCACTTGCTTTAGTTTCGAAAGTATCTGAGAAAGAAGCTACTGAAAAAGAGAGTTCAGATGATGAAGGCTTGATTGTTAACTCAGATGACGAAGCCATTGCTTTTTACTCCAACAACAAAGTACATAAATTTTATAAAAAGCCATTTGGTTCGAAAGTAAGGAATGGTGAGGCGAAAGTGAGTTTTACGGGAAAAGTGAACGAGGAGAAGAAGTTCGAAAAGAAAGACTCAAAGACTGAAGATTCAAAAATTGAAAAGAAGCTAAAAGGTGACTCAGGTGTTGACTGTCACTATTGTCATGGTGCAAATCATATGGCAATTGATTGTATGCTTCGAAAGAAGAGGAGAAGAATAGTAAGATCTGTTGAGTTATAAAAACTCTTTGATCGATTAGATCTTCGTAACAGGTAAGTAAAGAATGTAAAAAGCAAGGAAATAAAACACAAGTATGGATCACAATGAGTCGAATGATTAGATTACTCAATCCTCAGTAGAGCTCGACTAAGAACTTCCGATGTAGAGGACTTCTAGGGTTACAAAACAAGAACGATGAATATACTTGAAAATACTTCTCTATTCGTTTCTAATCATTACGTTCTAGGATGCATGCAAGCATCTATTTATAATAAACCCTACAAAACTCACGGATGGACAGGCCCATACCGGAGATAAACATTGGACTAGCTAACGAGCCCAATAGACGCAACACAATACTGGACCTAACAATCTCCCCCTTTGCGTCAATTTGGAGCGAGACTTTCATTTCTTCTTGCTTGGACCAGCAGCGGGAACTTTCTTGGTTGTATCAAAGAGACGTGAGATAAGCGCAAGGATAGTCTGTCTGAAGCGAATGTACCATTGAATCATGTCGTCAAAGTACTTCTTGTCATCCGCTGTGTTCTGCTTGCACCGATGGATAATCCCTAAGACATGTTCCAGACATGCTGTTGTATAGAGATGTTTGTCTGCCAAAGCGAAAAGACATTTCTGGCCTTCGTTTCTGGTAAACATAACAGAGTTTCTCTTCGGGTCTATCTTCCCCATCTGCATCATGTTTAGGTCACTTGCTGAGCCAACAGGAGATATGGTAGGCTTTTTCTTGAATACGGTCTCTATCTCCTGATCCATCTTGGCGACTTACATAATGTAACAAACAAGCATCCTCTTGATGTGGTCGATGATTGGACCATATTCAGCTTCATTTTTAAGAAGGATGTTGTGCAAGATGATCCAGTCGTGTGGATTCAAGTTGGGAAGATCAGCAAGCGAGATGGCATGTTCGGTCTTAGCAGATCCCCTTAGCACCTTAAACCGAACGTTAGTGAAGTTTCCTTCCTTGTACGGCTTTAGAACCCGAACATTGATAATCTTCTCAGAGCTCCATGTTTGGTACTGTGGTTGAGCGGCCCTCAGATAGAATTCGACTAAGTCCCTGTCAACCTTTGGATGAGGATGAGGGAACTCAGCAACGTTGTCAAAGGCATGGAATACAAACGCCTTTCGGGTTAGTGTCATGTCGAACTGAGAATCGACAGTATTATCACGATCAAGAGAGATGACGGGTTCTAGCCACAAGATGTTGGGTGTTTCGATGGCTTCTTTCAGTAGCTTCTCAAGAGTCCAAGGAGGAAAAAGAGTTTTCTTGCTCTCGAGAAGGTCGTGAGCTTCTTTTTGTCTTCTTTCGGCTTCTTCAGCCTCTCTAGCTACACGAGCACTGATGTCTGCATCTTTATCTCAACCCTGTCTCTTTAAAAGGTCGGCAATTGTCTCCTTATCATCATCGTCACTCTCCTCAGCAATTTTCTTGTCTTTCACACCGGAACCTGAGGCTTTACCTGTAGGAGGAGGTTCGGTTGTATGTGTTGCTGTTGAAGTAGGAGGCGGTTGAGACACATTCTCTTTTTCTCCCCTTTGTTTCGGAATGGACACGAAATCAAGGAGCCCTTCAATCTTGCTCAGTAGAGAGAGGGCAGGAGCAAGCCTTTCTGTAAGAGTTCGCCTGACAGAATAGTTGATTATCGGGTCATGTGCTTCCAGGATGTTGGATATAGCTGAGTGGACATCCGAAACACACGAAGAAATTATCTCTCTTTCAGATCGAAGAGACTCAATCTCCTTTTGTGAGTTGGAGAGGTGAATACTCTTGACCTTAAGAGCGGTAGTCTTCCTTGCAAGAGCATCCATGAGGGAGTTCTCAGCAGCTAAGTCTTCTTGAAGCTTGGAGAGGCGTTCCTCAATGGTTGTTTTGAAGGCTGAGTTGTCGTCAGAAAGAGTTTGACGAAGAGAAGTGAACGACTGCAGCTCTGATGCAACTGATGTAGCCAACTGGTTGATAATGGGTTCCAGCTTTGTTTTGGCAGCTTCAGCAGATTCCTGTAAAGATTGTAACAAGGAAGAAGCATCAGTGAATAGTTTATCGACTTTTTCGGTCGTTGCCTCACAGGCTTTGGTTGAGGCATCAATGGCTGCAATGGCGGAATCAAGAGAAACTTGATGAGCTTTGGAAAAAGCATCAACACTTTTCTGTATGGCAACTTCAGAGATGGAGGACTGGGATGTAGAAGATGAGGCGATGAGCGAATCGATTTTATCGTGAAGCTCTTTGAGATGCTTCTTTGTGACAGGAGTATCGTCATCATCGTCACTATGAACTTGAAACGGACTATAGTAGACCGAATCGAAGGTCATGTCCTCTCTGTCGAGGAATGGTTCTTCGTCCTCTGCTGCCTGAGGTGAGGGTGGTGGTGAGGGTGGAGGCTCGGTAGTTGTATTAGGTTCGGGTTGGGTGGTATGTTTGGTAGTTGGTGTAGGTTCGGGTGCTGAGGTGGATTTGGGTGCGTCAGTATGAACCCCCGTATCAGATACGTTGGTTCTTACTTCGGCAGTGGTGGTGGTTGCTTCGGTAAAGATGGGTGGGGGTATTGGGATGGAGGTGGATGGTATTTGAGTGGTGGAGGTTATGGGGGGAATGGAAATAGGAATAGTAATTGGTGGAGAAGAAATTGGAGAAGTGGAAATGTTAATCTCTGGTGTAGGCGAACGTGGTGGAGTGTTACCACGAGGAGATCCGTCAGAATCAGAACCCTCTCCCTCAGATTCGCTTGAGGAAGAAGCGATAATCAGCTTTCGCCTTGGTTGGGTTTTTCTCTTCTTCATCAGAGGAGATTGGACAGCCTTGGTGGTTTTTCTCTTCTTGGGAGATGGGCCTTTCGCTCCCTTTGCAACCTGCTTGCCCTTATCAATCTTTTTTCCTCTTGGGGCAGGCTTGTCAGCATCGTGAATTGACTTGAGCATCTCAGGAGTAAGCTCTCTCGGACCAGAGCGTCGGAACTCCTTGTATGTTGTTATAATCCGACTGTCAGCAGGAACATCGCCGTACATCGATTCAGGGATTGAACCGTTGAAGGGAAATTTTGAGGCGTCGGAGACAATGATCTTCGTGGTATGGAAAGTACCAATCGAAGACATTGGAGAACGAGCAATAATGGGGATGTTGTGCTTGTCCATCACCCACTTAGTAACAAGAGTCCAGAAACGGGCGTATGAAATTTCAGAGTGCCGAGAAGTTGAAGAGAGACTCTGAATAAGTTGTTGCCAAAGGACTGATCCGTAGTCCATATTGATTCCGTTGTAGACCTCGTACAGAATCGAGAGAAAAAGACGACTTGCCCCGTCCGATCCAGCACTACGTTCAGACAGCCCCTTGAACAGTACCGTAAATAACCCATTCCACTGAGGAGGCAGGCACGATTTCTTGAATTTCGTGACCGTTGTGAGTACCTCAGTGTACCCCATGTTGTAGAACATGTTGAAAAGATGACCCATTGGAATGGTTTCAGGGTTAACCCTCGATGAATCAGGTTCAAACCCTAACAATGAGCAGAATCGCTGCTTGGAAATTGACGCCTTGTGACTGAACATGTCGAAGAAAATCCGATCGACGACCTTGTCGTAGTGAGCAGTGGCAAAAATCTGGGACGGGAACTCCATGGGAACTGCTTCAGCTCTGGTGAGAGCAGGAGCAATCGGCGAGTACTTGAGACACTCGATTATCAGGAACATGAAAGCGTCGTACACCTGAGGAGTAAGATCGATGATCAAACTCTGCTGGGGACGAATCGGCAAGATGTGAGAGGTTGTATGAACTGATGAAGAATCCGCCATTGTTGTGAAGACGATGGGAGAGATGATGAACAGTAGAATGCTTGAAGGTTTCTTGCTCTCTGAAATATGGGGGCAGTAAAGAGGTAAACAATGGTTTACGTGACCTTTTATACTGTGAGTAGAGGAGAGAGAAGAATTTGTCCCAAATCTTCGAGGGAAATGCGAAGGGTTTTTCGGAAGTGATTGATGCGTGACAGTTATGAGCACCGATGATCACGCATGAGAGAGAGTGTCAGTCCCGATTTACACGCCTTCCCATCAGGCGCCATTTTCAGATGAAATGGTTCCAATTCACACGCGTGGCCTTCTAGCGCCATTTGAAATCAAATCGATTGGACTCCCGCCTGAGTCAGCATTTGATAATCTTATCCCTTTAGAGTTAACAACATCTTTAAAGAAAAAGAAAAATTACCCATGTGGATTAATATTGACCACAACCCATTAATAACTGCCAATCCCTTTAAAATTCCTTGTAACTAATGAAACCTGAATTTTGGAAAATCAAAAAGATTTTCGTGCTTAGTGTGTAAAAGAAAAAGAAATAAAGCAACACAGTTGAGGGATTATGTGATGTCAATAAAGACACGAAGCAATGGATCCCGGGCACGAATCTTTTCCTTCAAAGTCAAGAGAGACCTTAAAGTATTTGTGTGGTTTCCCGTTGAATAACGATCAGACACTTATTAAGAAGTGTTGAAAGGCTTCTTTTAATTAGGCTTAATTGGGTGGCTTTCGCTTCAATTCAGAATTCCTGATCTTGATATAAGACAGAAATCGAACGAAGTACTTGTGAGACCGGTGTAGTCTGTTTGAACAAGTAGGTGGGAGATAATTTAAGTGGCAAGGAAAAATAATGTATGTAAAATCTCAAAAAAAAATTAAAACTAGATTCCAAGGGAAGAAATGTTATTGGTTTTAACATTTTCATAGAAATCACTCAAAATAAAATTAGAGATTTTACTTTGTATCCCCATGGATAAGTCCATCAATTCATTAGTGAAAGCTAGAACAAATTTATTGTTCACCGTCAATGCATAGTAGGTATTGAATTTTGGGTTTCACTTAGCACATAGTGACACGAGGCTAAGATCATGAACACAGAAATTGTGTAACCATAAACCTCAGTGGTAATTTCTGAGAGTCTCAAGGGTTACGTTTGTGAAACGAATAAGATGGAGAAAAGTAGTATAGATGGTGTAAAGAAACCAAAGTACCTCTGCTGTTAAAATAGGGACCAAGCAAAAAACTCTTATCTCATGTGAGAAGAGAGTTAGGTAGCTCATGATGAGAATAAATATGAGAGCCTAATTGGGAAGACAAGGTTTGTTTGTACCAAGTCAGTAAGGCTATTATTCAGAATCAGGTGAGGCTTTGGACACATACAACAACATGCTTCTAGGGACACTTAACTAGTGAAATGATATCCCCACAAATAGACACACAAAAAGATAAGACAAAAAAAATAAGAAAATAAAAAAATAAAAAAAATACAGGTGTAGCTGGACTGATGAGCTTTCAGATTGGCTATCATCGTCATAAAACACATCGGCATTCTCCCCCTTGACAGCTTTCAGGTGTAGCTGGACTTTCTGGTGCTACAGGACTTTCGGGTGGTGTTGAGCTTTCGGGTGCAGTTGAGCTTTCAGGTGGAACTGAAATGGAATTCTCCCCCTCAATTTGTGAGCTCGGTTGTTTTGAAGAAGGTGGATTCTCCCCCTCAACTGAAGCACCATGCTTTGGAGGTTCGTTTGGAACATGTTCTCCTTCACCCATTCGTTTGGCGGCATCTTTGACGATTTGCTTCAGATGGTCGACTTTGTTGTCTGCTGCCTTGGCTTCCGAGAGAGTAGCTTTCTCTGGTTCATCAAATAGTTCTACAAACTGTTCAAACAAATTAACAATCGAGGTCGTGACTTGACCTGTTTGAGTGAAGATCTCTCCAATTTCTTCTTCAGTGGCCTTTAGCTTTTTGACGTAGCTGTCGTCGAAAGTCACATAATACGTTTCTTCGATCTTCCTCGAACGCTTATTTAAAACCCGGTACGCTTTTGAAGTGAGTGAGTATCCCAGAAAAATTCCTTCATCATCTTTAACGTCGAACTTGTTACGATGTTCTTTAGAGTTGAAGAGGAAGCATCGTGATCCGAACACATGAAAGAATTTTACGTTCGGCTTCCTGTTGTTGATGATCTCATAAGGGGTAAGAGAAAAGCGCTTGTTGAGATAGGACCTGTTCTGCGTAAAACATGTTGCAGCAATAGCATCAGCCCAAAAATATACGGGTAGAGAAGCGAAACTTAGCATCGTTCGGGCCGCCTCACACAAGGAGCGGTTTCGTCTTTCGACAATACCGTTCTGTTGAGGGGTGTAAGGGGCTGAGAAGTTGTGACTGATTCCTTTTTCTGCCAACAAGTCTTCAAATTCTTTGTTTTTGAACTCCAGTCCATTGTCGCTCCTGATGTTGCGAACGACTTTTCTCAGTTGCACTTCAACCTGCTTAATAAACATCTTTAGCTTGAGAGTGGCCTCAGATTTGTGCTTCAGAAAGAATACCCATGTAAAACGTGAAAAGTCATCAACGATAACAAGAATATACTTGCTACCACCAATGCTTTCGATAGATGATGGACCACATAAGTCAATGTGAAGTAACTCAAGCGGTTCAACAACTTTAGTGTTTATAATGGATGGGTGACTTTGACGACTCTGCTTCCCCATTTCACATGTAGCACACAAATTTTCTCGATCAAACTTGAGCAATGGAAGACCCCGAACATGACCTCCAGTGACAAGCTTGTTGATATCTTTGAAGCTGAGATGGGAGAACCTTCGGTGCCACAACCAGCTTTCGTCAGAATGAGCTTTGGATAACAGACAGATAGCCAGATTTCCTTTGATAGGTTTGAGATTGAGAGGAAACATTTTTCCTTTGCGTTCTGATTTGAGAATCACCCTTTTTGTTTTCTTCTCTATTATTCCGAACCCTCGTCGTCAAATGAAACTTTAAGACCGGTACCTCCAACAAGCTGAGATACACCGATGAGGTTATGTTGTAGTCCTTCAACGTACGCCACCTTTCTTATAGTGAAATCACCATTGGTTTGTTGGATTAGTGTCTAAGTCCATAACTATTTTGGTATGTACTTGACCCGATGGTGCATGGTCCTTTTGGGTTACCTTCACCAAAGCAACTTGATAGGATGAATTATGGAGAGAAAGGATTAAATATGATTTATTAATATATTATGAGAATAATATATTAAAGGAGAAATCATATTGTTTAATTAATATTAGTCAATAATTAATTGGTAATTAGTTTTGTGACTAAAAGAGATTAATTAAACTTAAGGGACTGGAATTGTAATTATAAGATAATTGCAATTTGGGCCATTGATTGTCTTAAATCAAGAGGTGGACGAATTCTTATGGGAAGCCCATAAGGAAATCGTCCAAGGGCTTGATTAAAGGAATCTATGGGTTGCTTAGGGCTTAAGCAACTAAATTAGGGTTTCCTTGTTAGATAACCCTAATTGCCTCACTATATATAGATCCTTTAAGGACCAAAAACGTGGCTAAGCTTCTTGCTAGGGTTTCACACGTTTTTGGGCAGCCTCTAACCTCTCTCCTCTTCATCCTCTTGCTTATGGTGTTTGTGATCCATTAGAGGAGTGACACTTGTGACTCTAAGCCTTCCAAAGTCAATTCAAGGAGGAATTGGGATTGTTATTGCAACATAACAATCAAGGTAACATCTTAAACCTAATTGTATGTTAATATCGATTCCCATATACTAGAATTAGGGTTTATAGCCTTGGATAACTTGCATGTACAATAGAGAAACCTAGATCCAAGCATTAGGGTTTGTATGAGCACATAGGATGTTCTTAGGACCAAAACCCATCAGTGGTATCAGAGCCTAGATTGGTTTCTATTGTATTGATGCTTGATATCTATGAAAAATTCGATTTTTTGGTTTCTAGAGGCTGGACTCGCCGAGTCCATAGCTGAACTCGCCGAGTCCATGGTGACTCAATGAGTCAACTCGTCAGATGGGGATATCTTCGCGATTTCTTGTTGTTTTTGCTTATGGATAGTTACCTTATCATGTTAGATCAATATTAATCCGATTATATGATATATTTGACTATAATTTTGATCTAATTGAAGATATTTATCAATTAATAAGATAATTGTTTCCTTATAAGATAATTGATTAATTATTTTGACTAAATTGATAAATTGTTTTGCAAGAAATCATTAAACAAATCAAATATGGATAATTATGTGATTAAATGTTAATTTAAATTATTTGTTATTTGATCCTTGTTGTTATGAAAAGTTTTATATTTTTCCCTTTAGGTTTTATAGTTTAAATTTGAACCCAAAAGTTTTGTTGTTTTGAAATTTAAATAGTTAAAACCCTAATGTTTTGAAAAAGGTTTCAAAACTTGCCCTCAAGTTTTGGAATTTAAATTTTGATTAATAGTTTAATTTTGATGTGTATTTAAATTCTAAACTCTAATGTCTGAAATGTTTCAAAACTTGCCCTCAAGTTTTGGAATTTAAAAGTTGATTAAAAGTTTAATTAGGAATGTTAAATTCTAAAACCCTAGTATTGTTTTGAAAAAGTTCAAATCACACCCTTATGGTTTTATTAATTAATTCAGGTGTATAATTAAAAGAGGTTTAATAAATCCATAAAGTTTTTGGTTTAAAATTTAATTGAATTAAAAGTATAATTGTTAAATTTGACCACCTAATATTTTAAAAGTGTAAAATACACCCTATACTATATATAACATTAAAAGTCTAACACTATATATATGTATGAGTAAAAGTCAGTCTTACCGTTAGTAGGCCTCATTCACGAAGCTAGTCTATAAGGGGTGTTTAAGGAAATTACCTATAAAAGGGCGATTGAATGGGTATCCACTCTTACCCACCGCACTCTTGACTAGTGGAGGGTCGTTAGCCGAACGGGTAGGATGGGACAAAACCTTCCATTATAAGTATAATGAATTACTAAAGTAACTAAATGTTTTCATAAAATTCCCAATCTTAGTTACTTAGGCAAAAGTGAATTGATGCAATTCCATGAAATTACACTTTGTACCCTTGCGAAGACGTTAGTGGAGCGTGTGTGGTTTACCGGGCACACTAAATGGTTCTAAGCAAAGGTAGCAAAGGGTGAATCAATGTTTGTCATAGTTCGGTGGAGCGTGTGTGGTTTACCGGCACATCGAATAGGTGACTGTAACATGTAAGGGCACCATGTAAGTTTGCATGGTTATTCACGCCCGCTTTGTGATCCTTGGCATCCCAGTCACAAACAAGAGGGGCATATCGAGATTTAAACATGCCATTGAAAATTCAATGAATCTCAAAGGATCTAGGAGTTTTCGTAGATTTAAAACTTAAATTTCTTTTTTGTTTTTCATGGTGGAAATTAGTGAATCATCATTCACTTACCTTTAAATGTTCTGCAATTTGGGTTATGGCATCCCTCTCCCGAGTTGTAGAATATTGTGTTGGGTCCTAGCCTTTGTATCTCATTTGGGTGATTTACTAAGGACTCATTCAATCAACTAACTTGAATTCATTTTCTCCCGTATTGTAGATGTCAAAGTTTGACAACTATGGTCTTCTCAAATCCCGTGGAACAAGCATTCCACATGAAGATGATATTCCACGATTCGATCGAGGAACAAGAGATCATGCTTCACTTCCTCCTCCTCCTCCAATTATTCTCCCTAACCCACAAGTTCAATGGCTTGAAAAGTTCAAGATCACTCAAGCCCTTTTGGCAAGTAAACATAAAGAAGGAAAGTCGGTGTGTGCAAACGTCCTAGGGATGAAGTCACACATTGATAGGTTAAGAATGTTGGGATCCGTTGTCTGTGAGGAAATGGCTGTTGATTGGGTTCTTCAGTCACTTCCTAACTCATATAGTGAGTTCGTAAGAGAGTACTATATGATGAACCGCAACGTGACCCTTATAGATCTCACATATATGCTTATTGCTGCTGAATCAACAATGGTTTGGTGTAATAGAAAAGCAAAGTTGATTGGTGAATCTGCCTTCAAGACCTCTATGGATATAGACAATGGCAACGAAAGACATGCTATGATCGAAAAGTTTGATCACAAGAGAAAGGTAATGTCTGAAATAGTCCCATGTCATGTTCCAAAAGAGTCAATTTGCTTTTATTGCCAAGAGAAAGGGCATTGGAGACGAAGCTACCCTATTTACCTAAGAGATCTAAGAGATGGGAGAGTCAAAACGTATGGCTTTGCTTTAGGTAAAATCCATTGACTAACTCTTTTAAGCTTCTATTCTAGATTCTTAATACATAATGTGATAAGATTACAATTGATGTTTTGTAGGATCGAAGAAAAGAAAGGAAGCTTAAGGGAAGAAGTAAACAGTCTCTAACCGTGAAAGAATGGATTTCGATCGCATTTCTCGAAGATTAGATTCTTAAGCTACTAGATTGCTAAGAAAGATGTATTAGCATAAGTTTTTCAATGAATTGCATTGTAAGCACAAATTTTTCCGCAATAAAATAAATTTTGATTTTAAATTTTATTTATTTATCCTTGCAATGGCGTGTATGAAAAAATTGATGTTAAAATGTTTCTATTATTAGCAATAATGGATTTGGTTCTTATTATGTTATTTATGGAAAGTTGAGAATTTACCAAATAGGAAGAGTTTCTCATCGCCCAAATTTTCAATTGGACAGAAATTTGGAATCACACAACTTGGATTGCACGATGAATGAGAAATTTCATATTTGGAAATTAGACAAATTCATTGACAAAGTGTCAAGTGAAGGGCTAAGAGATCGAGCACACAATGTTGCGTGTTGATCAAGTCCACCATAAGAGTAACAATGATATTCGTCATGATTTACTAAAGGTTTAGTAAATATGATTATACTTACAAGATTAAGTGTAATTCTGAATTGATTAAAGGGTTTAGATCAATAGCAGAACGAATAAGAAGAATCAAGAAGGCAGAAAGATAAAAGTTTCTCCATTCTAAGAAGATGGGAGAGTACCTTTTATGCTTTATGATAGGTCTTAATGATTAAGAACCATATCTCAATTGATCCTCTAAGTGAGTCTTAGTACAATTGTATGTCTAAGAAGAGGAATCAAGAATTGAAGAAATGGTTAAATCAAGAAGTCAATCATACTTCGTTCTGAAAACAAGTCTTAAAGTTAAGATTGTGACAATGAGTGAAAAGTATTAAGAAGGTTTATAACATTCATCAAATGTGGAAAGTTTTGATGTCTTGAATAAGACAAAGACCAACTAAGACCAATTTATGAAGTGTTTTGATAAAAACTACACTAACTCTTGAATATTTGTTTGTCAAGAAATGTTTTGACAAGAGAATATTATATGTCAATGAGTAAGTGGGAGTCTTAATGGTCTTGAAAGGTTTCAAGAACAAATCAAATAAACCTTATCGATCATCACTAGCACACGAGTTGAGGTTTACAACCTATCGTGTTGACATTATTTTGATTCTGTGCCAATCCAATCAAGTTAATTATGCATGTGAGTTCTATGAGTTCTCATTTTGAACGCATAAAAGGCAAAGCACCTTAATCAATGAAAGGTACATTGATAGGAAAGGGTGAGCTGCTTAACTACTTGGAAGACATGGTGGGTAGCTGTGCTACCATAAGGCAAGAAATCAAGATTAAGAAAGTTCGGTCCATATGAGTTTGAATTTGTCGTAAACTTTGGTTTTGACAAATTCACATGGATAGGAACACATACACCGTTTAAATCTAAGTGTCATAAGATTTCCTCCTTCATGAAAATGATTGTGAGGAAATGCTTTCACTAAGAAAGATTTTAAGAAGATAGTGATTGTAAAATTGCATTCTCGAATTCGATTACGGTTACGGTATCCCTTTCCATAATTTAAATTGTGAGGTTTGGCAATTAGTCTTAATTGTTTAGACACGCATATGAACTATCTAAGGCAAAGGTGTATAAGTTCAAGAAGACTTGATAAAAGATTATCAAAGCATTAAGTATTAGAAACATGGACTTAAGAAATTCAATAGGTATTGGTTTTCTGAAAGTTAAGATGTTTCTGAATACATGTCGAAGCTAGTGGGAGCATAAGTGTTATGTTTTATAATAATCATCATGATAGTGGGAGCATAAATGTTATGATTGTATGATTATTAAGGAAAGTATTGCAAGTTGGCAATATTAATTATAGAAAACAAGAGTCATTCATTGCAAAGTTGTAAGGATGGAATAGTTGTTTTGCTATAATTAAGGGAGAGAATATTATGCTTCACTTCAAATCTAACGGATTAGGTTGTGGAATGTTAATAAATTTAGTCAAAGGTACATAGTGTGTTCTTAAAATTTCGATTATGATTACGACATTCTTCTTCACTATTCGATTTTTGAGAACATAGCAAATAAAACATTATGTGTCGTGTCCCATACGTTTCGGATATAGGATCGATTGCAAATGCTTTAATGTTTAACCATTCTAAAATTTTCCAAATGTCGAGCGCATTTAGAGGGAAAAGGGACTAGAATCGGTTTTGACTAAAATAATTAAACAACTATCAAAGGACAATCCAAAGTTCGACGAAGATTGGTCGCTTGTGAGTAGTTGGAGGCATGGTATTGGATGGACCATATCGACATTATTATGAATAGAAAAGATTCTATTAAGGATGATTTGTCATATGGAAAATATGGAAACGTGTCCATATTGAGAATTGGATATTGAAAATCTATGACTAGATTAGAAACTTTTATGCAAAGGATGTTCAAAGGAATGTACTTTGAGTGAGAGACATCATATCTAAGGAATTGTCTTGTAACAATATCCGATAGAGGACTTTGTAATATAATTGGCAATAGTCTTTGTGACTTTGGTGCAGTGATATTACAAAAGGATCATTGCATAAAATGTTAGAATCTAGCATATTCTATGAGTGGCAAGAATTTGATATTCTTTCACTTATGAAAAAGGATTTGGAGTTGTGAAATGATTATGATTGGAAATGTGATCTATTTCACAAAGTAAGAACCATAAGTAAATATTGTGTGCATGCTAGGAGCATGGGACAAGTGTAATAATTCAAGTAAGAAGCTGATTACCCGAAACGACAAATAATGAGTAATCAATATGATGATAAATAAAAGGAGTTTTATTTATACTCAAAGGTTTGAGGCCATATGGGATTAGTATTATTCTTGTGTTTCACATTTGCATGTTTTGACTTCCAGAATAATTGAATTTATTAAGAATAATCGAATTATTCGAACGGGCCACAGTCGTTCATATGTTGGAAGTAGATATGAATGAAGACTGTCGTGAATAGGTGTGTGGATTGTCTAAAAGAGTATTAGACATAAGCAAATGTTTGCTGCAACGTTCATGAGTGCTTATGAATATGATTTGAGCATTGGATTAAACCCACGCTCACTTGGATCACTCCATGAATTGTATCACGAGTGATTGGTGAGACAATAACATCTTATATTCTTGAAACCGAGATGTGTGAGTTTTATCTTGCAAATCGGTTGCACATTGATAATATGTAAACGCACTAGTAACTTGGTGTTATAAAACATATTGTTGTGTGTAATTCGGTGGGTGAGTGCAAGCAAGCATTGTATCAAAGTTTATCCGTTCCTTTTATTCAAAGTAGGATAAAAGCGATATCTTTGGGCCCCTCGATGATTTAGTGATGAAAAACGTCAATGCTCGGCCGGGCTAGGGCTAATTTGATTTGTTCAATTAGTCAGTCGTCATAAATCGGAATCGAGATATAGTACGAAGAGAATGATTTGAAATCATATCTCATATGATATCTAGAATGGAGGAATATATGACCCCTTATCTAAGGACACGCGTATCTGATATGATCAGAGTTGACAGCGGCTTTGGAAAGTTACGATTGTAGATCAGGATCTGAAGTCATACGCAGAATAGTTATTAGACTTATCCAAGTGGGAGACTGTTGGATTAGTGTCTAAGTCCATAACTATTTTGGTATGTACTTGACCCGATGGTGCATGGTCCTTTTGGGTTGCCTTCACCAAAGCAACTTGATAGGATGAATTATGGAGAGAAAGGATTAAATATGATTTATTAATATATTATGAGAATAATATATTAAAGGAGAAATCATATTGTTTAATTAATATTAGTCAATAATTAATTGGTAATTAGTTTTGTGACTAAAAGAGATTAATTAAACTTAAGGGACTGGAATTGTAATTATAAGATAATTGCAATTTGGGCCATGGATTGTCTTAAATCAAGAGGTGGACGAATTCTTATGGGAAGCCCATAAGGAAATCGTCCAAGGGCTTGATTAAAGGAGTCTATGGGTTGCTTAGGGCTTAAGCAACTAAATTAGGGTTTCCTTGTTAGATAACCCTAATTGCCTCACTATATATAGATCCCTTAAGGACCAAAAACGTGGCTAAGCTTCTTGCTAGGGTTTCACACGTTTTTGGGAAGCCTCTAACCTCTCTCCTCTTCATCCTCTTGCTTATGGTGTTTGTGAGCCATTAAAGGAGTGACACTTGTGACTCTAAGCCTTGCAAAGTCAATTCAAGGAGGAATTGGGATTGTTATTGCAACATAACAATCAAGGTAACATCTTAAACCTAATTGTATGTTAATATCGATTCCCATATACTAGAATTAGGGTTTATAACCTTGGATAACTTGTATGTACAATAGAGAAACCTAGATCCAAGCATTAGGGTTTGTATGAGCACATAGGATGTTCTTAGGACCAAAACCCATCATGGTTATCATCCCATAACCCTTTATCGTTCCATATGAGTTGTTCCCGAACTTGACATTCCCACCATTCTGAAGAGATCGAAACACCCTTAGCTCCTCTTTCCTCCCTGTCATGTGACGTGAGCAGCCACTGTCAATATACCATTCTTCGTCGAACTGCTTGTCACTAATAACCTGCAAAAATTAAGCAGATTTAGGAACCCAAAGTTTCTTGGGTCCACGTGAGCCTTTCACAGGAACAGGAATAGTAAGAGAAACATCAACAAGATATGTTCTTTTTATTAAAGTTGTTTCATCTTTCTTCTTAATGGTGTATACTTTGATTTTGTTAGGATTAGTTACAGTCGTTTTGGTTTCAGGTTTTGGCGTTTGGGCCTTGGACTGCTTTCGGTCATTCTTGACTGTGGAAACCTTCGATTTTCCTTTCAAATCCTTTGAAGAATTTGAACTTTGAGCAGGAACATAATTAGGTTTAGAATGAGAGGTATTAGAATGAGAGAATTTTGACTGAGAATGTTTCCTGACGTGAGGTTCTAAGTGACCCTTTTGTTTTTGATCATTAGAGGGACCGAACCTTGAACTTTTGTAGCTCTTGCTTTCGGAACCGAACCTATGCTTTCGGTTGCTGGTGCTCTCTGAACCGAACTTGTCCTTTCGGTTGTTGTTGCCCTCCTGCGGCCTGACAGCACTTTTCTCTGACTTTGAATTTTTGTCATGATAAGAGAAATGATTGTTTTGAGAGCACCAAAACTGCTTTCGCTCAGAGAGATTCTTTTTGTATCTTTGATTTCTTTGCTGCTTTTGATCCTTCACGAGTTTCGGCTGTTTGTGGATGTTAGCCTTTTGCTTCTGCTTCTTGTCAGCCGGTTCACTTCTCACAGATGATGTTTCGCTTGTGGAAGTAACTTCTTCTACAGGAACTTCTTTTGTACCACTAGTGCTTGGCACGTCGAAGTTGTCAGGCTTGTTCAGTGGCTCTGGAACATATCTGCCTTTGGTTTTCCAGGACGTCCGCTCTGATAGACCAACAGTTTCGTCAGCGTTATCTATGGGAGCAGACCAGAAAAACTCATCACAGCCATCTGCATTATCTTCATTCACTATGGCAGTGAGTTCGGCTGTTTGATGTTCGGTTACTCTTGTGACCTTATATACTTGATTTGGTGTTGTCCTCACCTTTTGGTACACAACAACCTTTTCTTCTAGAGTGAGAGACTTATTCTGGGACAAACGAGCAAACTCCACAGAATTTTCAGAAATAAGATTTTTGTGGTTTTCGGGTTCGCTCTTGACAAACTCAGAACAGTCGACTTCATCCTCTACAGAAATTACGCTCATATCATCATCCTCATTAAGCTCAGACGCGTTTTCAACATCAATTTTATTTTCTGAACTCAAGTTGGCATTCAATGAGTCAAATTTTTGTATGGTTTCGGTCCTTAGTTTCAGTTTATCGTTTTCATCCAAAAGGTTTTTCAGCATGTCCTTATGGTCCTTGGACTTTATAAAAGAATCGATTTTGTCCAGACCATACATATAGGTGGGATTCACGTCATTAGACGATACAACACTTTCGCAGTTATATGCTTCAGCATCGATTTCATCCTCCTTAAACTCAAGGAAGGGCAAAATCATGCGATGAATTTTCTGCCCTATTTCACAGTTAAGATGCAATTGAGTGATGTTAGCATAAAGACGTTTAGCAATTAAACAAAAAACATTTCTCTGTTTCAAAAGTTTTAAATTGTCTCTTTGTAAATAAATGTTTTCATCCTTAGACTTAATCAGCTCTGACTCCTTCAGCTCTATCCACATCCTTCGTTCCTCACTCTTGGATGACACCTTGCTTATTTGGTCAGTTAGGTTAGAATTGGTGACCCTTGTTTGAGTTAAACAACTATCCAGATTTGAAATTCTTGAATTTAAGCTATTTAATTCTTTTTCATATGATTTTTGTGGGACTTTGAATGAAACAAAAAGAGATTGTACCTTCTTGATCAATTCATCAAGCTCATTGATCTGCACACTGAGAGGTTTTGCTGTGAAGCATAAGTCCTCTCGCTCCTTGGTGTCCTCTTTTCCACCATCTATATTGTATCCCCTCATGTGAGATACATCAGTCACCATCAAACACTTCCCACTGCTTTCGTCACCTCTCGCAACATATGCCTTTCCATGAGATGGCTTCCTGACTTCATCATCCTCTGAGTCGGTTGACCACACCTGCATGCCACCGAACTCGTCATCCTCTGCCGAACCCTATACAATAAGAGCATTCATAGAAGGGTTAGTAGCAGCTTTCTTCCTCTTGATCTCATCCAACTTTTTCATCAACATAGCCTCTTCATCTTTCTCTGCCATTTTCTTCAGAACACAGTCTTTGGCATAATGGTTCTTTCATCCACAGTAGTAGCAGTTCACACCCAAATCTCCTTCAACCTTTGCCTCTTTCTTTGGTTCTTCTGTCTTCGGTTCCTCTCTGACCTTTTCAGAACTATAGCTTCCCTGCCAATTTCGGTTCTTATTGGTAGGGAACCTTTTCTTGATAAACCTCTTTGGATTAGACACCATCATTGCATAATCTTCAGAAGTAAGATCATAGTCTTCTAGGTTCAGATCTTCATCATCAACCATATTTTTGCCTTTAGACAGAAGGGCCAAGGACCCCAAACTTGAAACCACATTCTTCTCTTGCATGACAATCTTTTCTTGGGATTTCAAAATTCCCACCAGCTTTGTTAGTGAATAAGACTTGAACTGCTCATGAGCTTTTAGTGTAGACACAATAGCTCTCCATTCGGGTCTTAGTCCATTCAAAAAGGCGACCTTCTGTTCAATCAGCTTCCTTTCTATATCATGTTTGATCATCTTGCTAAGAAGATGATTGAAGCGATCGAATGTCTGAGTAACAGTTTCATCAGAATTCTGCTTAAATTCACCAAACTCAGACAAAAACAACGTCTGAATGGAATGCTCCAAATCTTCATCTGTGGAATAAAGCTCTCGCAACCTATCCCATATTTCTTTAGCGCTACTGCAGGAACTCACTAACCTGAATGTATCAGATTGAAGAGCGAATCGGATTAGTCTCAATGCTTTGATATTGCACTGAAACCTTTCCATTTCGTCTTGAGCAACGTCTTTTACATCTTTTAACAGATTATTATATTCTTTCTGAGTTTTGATGATCTTTGATGTTCCTGAGTGAGCGAATGGTCCAGACACGATTGCTTCCCAAATAAGATATCCATTATCTTCAGATCCGATGACATAATCTTCAAAATGATGCGCCCAGACTTCATAATCCTGGGTGTAGAGAATAGGAATCTTTGTCGTTGATCCAATGCTGTTTGAGATGTTGATAGGATTAGATTGTGACTCGTCCATGCTTGATCGTTTAACCTGTTTGAAAGATCAGACTTGTAATACGTAATATTAGGGCAAAACAAATAAATGTTGAGTTACGTCAATTATGGAATGACGGCTCAATAAATATCAGTTAATGCGGAATAACCCTAATCGTAAACTCTTTCACAGAAAAGATGTGTATCGATTACACAGCCTCCTGCTCTGATACCAATTGTTGAGTTATAAAAACTATTTGATCAATTAGATCTTCGTAACATGTAAGTAAAGAACGTAAAAAGCAAGGAAATAAAACACAAGTATGGATCACAATGAGTCGAATGATTAGATTACTCAATCCTTAGCAGAGCTCGACTAAGAACTTCCGCTGTAGAGGACTTCTAGGGTTACAAAACAAGAACGATGAATATACTTGAAAATACTTCTCTAATCGTTTCTAATCATTACGTTCTAGGATGCATGCAAGCATCTATTTATAATAAACCCTACAAAACTCACGGATGGACAGGCCCATACCGGAGATAAACATTGGACTAGCTAACGAGCCCAATAGACGCAACACAATACTGGACCTAACAAGATCAAAGACGAAGCATATTATGTCGAACGTCTGGAAGAGGTGAGAGTAAAAGCGAAAGTTTTGTCATTGGTGGCAAGAGGAGAAGGAGATGAAGATGGAACTTATCAGATTTGGTCGTTAGGATCTGATGATGACGAAATGTGTAATCCTACACATGGCGCAATGTATGCAAAGTTTGAGGATGAAGATGAAGAGAACGTTACTGGTCATTGTTTCATGACGAAAAGTGGAGACAAATCACCAATGACCATGAAGGTACGTTCTATACTTCAATCTTTTAATATTCCTTTGAATTCTTATGATTCTGAATTGACTGCTTTTGATGACATTGTTGCTTATTTTGATAATTTGGTTATCTCTGCTAGTATTGAGGCTAAGAAATGTAGTACTCAGTTACTACAGGTACATAAGCAGTTGGATTCGAAGAAAATGAAAGTAGAATATATTGAGTTACAAATAACTAATCTCATGTGTGATAGGGACAATTTGAATAATGATGTTCGCATGTTATTAGCTCAAAGAAACATATATTGTAATTCAGCTAAGAGACTATATGCAAAATTAACTGCTTTACACCACTCTTTTGATATAAGCAAAGAGCAACATAGGAAGTTATTACCATTCTTAGCTTTTGAAAGAGAAAAGATTGATTGTGTGTCTTATGATTGCGAAAAGACAATAGCTGAGTTTGATAAAGTTCCTGATAATAGATTTGCTTATGGAATTGTAAAAATAGATGAAGTTTTGGATGATAATGAATTAGTTGACATTGTGAATGAAACCTTAACCAAGAATGAACAAATAAAGATTTTGAAAAGGATTGAGAATTTGAAATCTAACTGTCAATCTAATTTTGCTGATATTGAAGATAATTCTAATAATATTAGCAAAATTAGTGAAATTGAGGAAGAAGAATCTATCGATTGTTCTCAGTTATCTGTCATTAATGTCACATCTTTGGGTAAAGGAAAAGAAAAATATAATGATTCATTGGAAAAGACTGACACTGACTAACCCTCAACTTTGAAAGTTTGTAATGATAGCCATGTAAGTGTCAGAGATAGTCAAATTGACAACAGTGATGATTAGAAGGATGATGTCGAAATTTCGAAAGAAACAACCACAAAAAAAAGATGTTTCGAAAGAAAATGAAATACCAAGAGTTGTCGTTGATCAGGCGTATGGTGAAACAGAAGATTTCGACAAAGTGATGAAAGAAAAAGGTGCTCATTATCTAGAAACACATTCAGTTGTGTATCCAAATTTCAAATGTACAGACGAAGTTATCTTTCCAAACCAGGTGTTTGTCACAACTGGGAATGTTGATTACATCAAACTGGAATTAAACAAATTGGTCGAAGAAGATAATAAGCAAACATCGAATGAAGGTTTCTTTTCTAATCAAAACACTATTAAAAAAATCTTACCAAGAATTCATACACATTTCAAAGACAAAAACCACAAAAAATGGGTTGCAAAAACAGGAATTTCAAAGAAACAAGTTGATGTTGAAATTGTGATTTCAAATGATAAAATAAACTCACAAGAGTTTAAAGAGAAAATTGACAAGTTATCAAAAGAAAATGGAATTTCAAAGAGACAAGCTCGAAAAAAAAGTTTTTTGGCAAATTGTTGAGTCTCGAAAGAAACAAAACAATTTGACAAAGAAAACAACTGAAAAGACAGTATCTAAAAAGGTTAAGACAAAATCATCATCAAATTCAGTTAATAAGAAAAATCTCGCTCTGTCTAAAAAGAATGGGTCTCAATCAACATCATAAAATGATTTTTTGAAAACCAAAAATAACGAAACAAAGTTTTTGTCACAAAATCATAATCGAAAATTGAAAGGAAAGGAGTTTTCAAAATCTCAATCATTCAAGAAGTTTCATTCTACTACTCAAACAAGAAATCCAAGTATTTTCAATGATGATTTTTCAAACATTTCAATCCCAAAACAACTCACCATATTTTCAACATCGAAATCATACACAACAACGTTTTGAGTCAAAAGTGAAAATAAAAGAGTTGAACAATTTCAATCAAAACGAAATGTTAAATACACACCCAGCAACCAAATTTTCCTAATCCTCCTACTAAACAAGCTTTCAAAGTCTTATATACCAAGGGTCGATCAAATGTGCAAAACATACATTGGCTTGAAGGAAAAGGGAAATCTTATCAAACAGGAAAATTCTCTTAACAACAAATCAAAAATTCTTATGAGAAATATTTGAAAGAAATGTCGAATGTCAGTTCATCATCAAAAGATTCGACATCTTCAGTCAATGCATGGCGTCCTGTTTAGAAAGATAAGACAACAAGGCCACAAACTGAGAAGAAAAATGTGAAAGTCAGTGAAAGTCCTAAACTTTCGAAATGTTATATTTCTGAGCCTTTACCAAATGAAGTGGACTTAATTGATAGTGTCAAATCTAAAGTTCATAATTGGATCTTAGGTTCTTCATTTCATAATGTGTTTCAAACTAATCATAAATGACCCAACAGCCTTGGGTACCTAAATTTTTTCACTGATTGCAGATTTTATGTGATGAGCAATATGATGAAAAATGGTATATCGATAGTGGTTGCTCTCGTCACATGACTTAAAGGAAAGAAAATTTATGTGATTTTCGAAGATTGGAGAATGAAAAAGTTGTAAAGTTTGGTAACAACCAAAAGTGTCAAGTTAAAGGATATGGTAAAGTAACAAATGGGAAATTCGATGTCAATCATGTTGCTTATGTCGAATGTATTCAACATAATTTGATAAGTGTTTCACAAGTTGTTGTGGGCACTAGCAATCAAGTGGTGTTCAATGACGAAGGAAGTATAATTTCAAATGTCAACACAAACGATGTTTTACTTAAATCCAAACGACACGGAGATATGTTCACTCTCGATATCAACCCCATAATTGGAATACCCTCAGTGCGTTTATTTTTGAAAGCTTCATTAAATGTTAGTTGGCTTTGGCATCGGCGCCTTTCACAATTGAACTTTTGAAATCTTAATAAATTAGTGGTGAATGATCTTGTCCGGGGTTTACCTATTTTAAAATTTGACAATGATACTTTATGTGTAGCTTGCGAACAAGGGAAACAACATCGACAAGGACATCCAATTGTAATTGATTCGAAAATTGTTGAACCATTGGAACTTCTTCACATTGATCTTTGTGGACCATCGACTGTTGAAACTCTCATTAAGAAACGGTACATTTTGGTTATTGTTGATGATTTTTCTCGATTTACTTGGGTTTATTTTCTTAGGTTAAAATCTGAAGTTGCTCAAGTCATGATTGATTTTATCAAGAAAATCGAAACAAGTTTGAAGAAGAAAGTTCGAAAAATCAAGAGTGATAATGGGTCCGAATTTAAGAATAATGTTCTTGATTCATTTTTAACTGAACAAGGAATTATGCATAATTTTTCTTCACCATACACACCTCAACAGAATGGTGTTGTAGAAAGGCGGAATAGTTCTCTTTGTGAAGCAGCAAGAACGATGCTCACATATGCGAATCTTCCTCAATATCTCTGGGCTGAAGCAGCCTCTACTGCATGTTTTACACAGAATAGATCATTTATTCATCGAAATTCAATATTACTTCATATGAAATTATCAATAACCGAAAACCTAATGTCAAATTATTTCATGTTTTTGGCTGCAAGTGATTTATCATGAATCTCAAGGATAATATTTCGAAATTTCAGTCCGAAGCCGACGAAAGAATTTTCTCGAGTTATTCTCATAATTCGGTTGCATATCGAGTGTAACATCCCAAAAATCAAGGCCAAAAAATTCATTTTTAATTAAGTAATTCATAACATAGTTTACCAGACATTGCCAATGTCATATCAATTTATAAAAACCATAACAACGTGTCTGAAAACCATATCATCGAAAGTAATAAAAATCATAGTACAATCCCAGAAAACTCCATGCGGAAATCATGTGAGTGTGTGTGTGATGCGTTGCTACACCGCCGGCTCCTTCCCTTTGGACGAAGAGGTACCTGAAAGAAAAACTGAAACCATAAGCACAAAGCTCAGTGAGTTCCCCCATCATACCACATACCAAACAATCACATAGTCTACATACTGTCGGGCAATTCTGGGGTGCCCAACCTACCCGATATGGCCATTCTGGGGTGCTGACTTACCCGTGTCAAGCCGTTCTGGGGTGCTGACCTACCCATCGGTCCTAACAATCGAACCTCAGGGACTATTCCACCCCTTACTGCTACTATCACATATATCATAACGTAAACATACTATCAGACATATCTGGGGTATCCGAGCTACTCTTCGGTCCTAGCAACCGAACTTGGGGACTATTCCCCTCCTACTACCACTATCACATATAACATATCATGCCAGCATATAAACATATCATAACATACTGTCAGACATATCTGAGGTGTCCGACCTACCCTTCGGTCTTATCAACCGAACTTGGGGACTATTCTCCCCCTACTACCACTATCACATATAAACATATCAGGTAGTAGCAAACCTAGATGAATATTACAAAGACAATCATCTAACATACAACTCCTACTAGTGGGTTGGCATTGTGGCCGTAGACCCACCACTACTGGAAGGTAACTCACCTTGATGTTGTGTAGCGTCTGGACTGTCCTCGGCGTGAAGGTCGGCTCTCCTCGACTCCTCAATCCCTACACGACAATCCTCAAGTCATCAAATAGAACATATGACCCTAACCAGGTTCAATACCATAACCAGTCAAAGTCAACATCGAGTTGACCTGACTCGCCGAGTTGACCCGCCAACTCACCGAGTCCATACTCCAATAATATGATACAACCCCGACTCCGCTCGTCGAGTCTAGCAAGAACTCGACAGGTTCTTCTTCCTTCAAACTATCGGGACCATCTTCATCCGACTCACCGAGTTCTTCCTTGAACTCGGCGAGTTCATCTCCCTCATAAGAACATGTCCAGTCTATAACTCGTCGAGTCCATCTTCAAAGGTTGGGAGATTGCCTTGGACTCGTTGAGTCTGTTCATACACTCATCGAGTCCCATGGTTCTCAGGTCCTTTTTCGCGTCTAAACATCTACGGGACTTCCCTCTCTAACAACTGGTTCATTCGCAGAATGGATTTGGTGGTCATTACGCCTCGACTCGCCGAGTCCATCCTTGACCATTACTATACAATCGATTTAAATGGGTCTTAACACATCAAAACCATAGATCTGGCCTCCTAATGTCCATTTTATACATAAAGTTCCAAACTTGGTGCACATGCATGGGGTTTTTTGCTCAAAAATCCATAAAAGGTGCTTTACAATGTGCATGGGGATCTCATGGTCATAGAGTTGGCACCTTTATGCCATGAGACCCCTCCAATAACTCAGATCTGAAAGTAGAACTCCATGAATCACTTCACAAATCCGGAAATGGCTTAGAAAGCCCTAAATGCACCCAAAATCTAAGCCCTAAAGATGAACAACCAAAAGAAAGACCAAAACAGGGGGAATTTACCTTGATTGAGCTGAAGATGGAATGAGATCTCTGGATCTACAAGCCCCAACTCGAATTCCCAAGCTTCCCCTTCCTTCCAAGCTTCACAACCACCTAAAAGCACCAAAAATGGCCTTAGATCACTCAAAGTGGCTAGGGTTTCGATAAGAGGTGTTCTGGGAGCATAAGGGACAATGGAGGTTGCAATAAGGCATTTAAATAGGGTGCAAACCTCAGACTTAGGGTTTCCCTCAAACAGCACCTACTCGTCGAGTCAGTCTCTCGACTCGTCGAGTAGGTCACTTAAAATGCCCGCGAATCACGTCCCTACTCGACGAGTTGGGCCTCCAACTCATCGAGTCCCAGAGAAAATATAGAAATGCTTTAAATTAAATGTGTACCAGGAATCAGGTGTTACAAATCTCCCCCACTTATTCTAGAATTCGTCCTCGAAGTCTGTTGCTTGATCCTGAAAAAGCTCGGGGTAATGCTCCCTCATCTCGTCCTCCGGCTCCCAGGTCCATTTTGAGCCCTTGTGGTGCTGCCACTTCACCTTTACCAGTTCCACTTTCTTGTTCCCCAGATTATTTGACTTCCTGTCGAGGATCGCAACTGGCCACTCGATGTAGTTCAGGTTGTCATCAACCTGAATATCCTCTAAAGGCACCAATGCCGAATCGTCCACCAAACAGTTCTGTAATTGGGAGACGTGAAAGGTGCTATGAATCTGACTGAGTTCGGCTGGCAGATCCAGCCTATATGCTACCCTGACCACCCGGGCTATAACCCTGAAGGGTCCAATATACCTGGGGCCCAGCTTGCCCCACTTCCTGAATCGAATGACGCCCTTCCATGGCGACACCTTAAGGAGCACCATATCCCCGACATGGAGTCATAGGTCTGACCGTTGCTTGTTGGCATAAGTTTTCTGCCGACTCTGAGCAGCCTGAAGTCTGCTCTGAACCTGCTTGGTCTACTCCGTAGTCTTGAGTACCACTTTGGTACTCCCCATGACTCTCTTTCCCACTTCTCCCCAGCATATCGGGGTCTTGCACTTCCTCCCATACAACATACCGAAAGGAGGACAGTCGATACTCGCATGATAGCTATTGTTGTAGGAGAACTCCACCAACGGGAGGTAAGTATCCCAACTACCTCCGAAGTATAAAACACACGCCCGCAGCATATCCTCCAGAGTCTGGATGGTCCGCTCGCTCTGACCATCTGTCTGCAGGTGAAAGGCGGTGCTAAAATGCAGTCGAGTACCCAACTCGTCATGAAACTTCTTCCAAAACCTGGAAGTGAACCTTACGTCCCTGTCTGAAATCACCGAAACTGGCACCCCATGCCGCGCCACTATCTCCTAGATGTAGATGTCGGCCAACTTTTCGGCTGAAATACTCTCCTGAATCGGAATAAAATGGGCGCTCTTGGTCAATCGATCAATGATGACCCAGATCGAATCCACCCCTCGCACGGTCCTGGGAAGCTTCGTAATGAAGTTCATAGTGATATCCTCCCACTTCCACAGCGGGATATCCAACGACTACACCTTTCCGTGAGGTCTCTGGTGCTCAGCCTTGACCTTCCTGCAGGTCAGGCACCTCTCCACAAACCAAGCTATGTCCCTCTTCATGCAGGGCCACCAATAATCGAGACGAAGATCCCTATACATCTTCATCGCCCAGGGATAGATGGAGATCCTGGATTTGTGCGCCTCTGCCATCAGTACCTGGCATACGCCTCCATGATATAGGACCCACACCCTACGGTGAAGAGTCAACAATCCCCGACTATCATAGTCGAGGGAGGAAATCTGGCCCACAATTCGCTCGCTCTTCCGATGTTCCTCCTTTATGGCCTCCTTTTGGGCCTCCCAGATCTGCTCCAACAACGGAGTCACAAATGTCATCCTCAGACAGATATCCCTGATCGGCGCTGCCTTGTGGCTAAGTGCATCGGCCACGACATTGGCCTTCCCTGGGTGGTAGAGGATCTCGCAATCATAATCCTTTACCACATCAAGCCACCGACGCTGCCTCATATTCAGATTTGGCTGGTCCATGAGATACCTCAGGCTCTTGTGGTCCGTGTAAATGGTACAACGAACCCCATAGAGGTAATGACGCCAAATCTTGAGGGCGAAAACAACAGCCCCCAACTCCAAATCATGTGTTGGATAATTCGCCCCGTGAGGCTTCAGCTGCCTCGAAGCGTAAGCTATAACATGCCCCCTATGCACCAATACTGCGCCCAAGCCTGAGATGGATGCATCGCAGTATACCACAAAGTCCTCCATGCCCTATGGCAGAGCTAAGATTGGCGCCTCACACAATCTCCGTCTCAACGTCTCAAATGCGGCCTGCTGCTCAGGCCCCCAGCGAAAGACCATGGCTTTCCTCGTCAACCAGTTCAGGGGCACGACTATCTTGGAGAAGTACAGAATAAACCTCCGATAGTAGCGTGCTAGTCCCAGGAAGCTCCGAGTCTCATATGGAGACCTCGGAACCTCCCACCTCATCACGGCCTCCACCTTCGCCGGGTCAACCGAAATCCTGTTGTGGTTGACAAGGTGCCCGAGAAACTGCACCTCGCGCAACTAGAACTCACACTTGGCAAACTTAGCATACAAGTTCTCTCTCCTCAATGTACTCAGAACCTCCCGCAAGTACTCCTCATGCTGCTCTCGTGTCTTGGAATAAACCAAGATGTCATCAATGAAAACTATCGCAGACCGATCCAACATCGGTCTGCACACGCGGTTCATGAGATCCATGAACGCGGTAGGAGCATTGGTGAGCCCGAAAGGCATCACCACGAACTCATAGTGGCCATAGCATGTCCGGAACGCAGTCTTCTGCACATCCTCCTCTCTGAACCTCATCTGATGATATCCTGAACGCAGATCAATCTTGGAGAACCAAGATGCTCCCTGTAGCTGGTCAAAGTGGTTATCAATCCTCGGGAGTGGGTAACGGTTCTTCACCGTTACCTTATTCGACTCCTGGTAGTCTATACACTCATTGAGTCCCATGGTTCTCAGGTCCTTTTTCGCGTCTAAACATCTACGAGACTTCCCTCCCTAACAACTGGTCCATTCGCAGAATGGATTTGGTGGTCATTACACCTCGACTCGTCGAGTCCCAAGAACAACTCGGCAAGTCCATCCTTGACCATTACTATACAGTCGATTTAAATGGGTCTTAACACATCAAAACCATAGACCTGGCCTCCTAATGTCCATTTTATACGTAAAGTTCCAAACTTGGTGCATGTGCATGGGTTTTTTAGCTCAAAAATCCATAAAAGGTGATTTACAATGTGCATGGGGCTCTCATGGCTATAGAGTTGGCACTTTTATGCCATGAGACCCCTCCAATAACTCAGATCTGAAAGTAGAACTCCATGAATCACTTCACAAATCCGGAAATGGCTTAGAAAGCCCTAAATGCACCCAAAATCTAAGCCCTAAAGATGAACAACCAAAAGAAAGACCAAAACATGGGGCATTTACCTTGATTGAGCTGAATATGGAATAAGATCTATGGATCTACAAGCCCCAGATCGAATTCCCAAGCTTCCCCTTCCTTCCAAGCTTCACAACCACCCAAAAGAACCAAAAATGGCCTTAGATCGTTCAAAGCGGCTAGGTGGGGTTTCGATAAGAGGTGTTTTGGGAGCATAAGGGACAATGGAGGCTGCAATAAGGCGTTTAAATAGGGTGAAAACCCTCGGATTTAGGGTTTCCCTCAAACAGCACCTACTCGCCGAGTCAGTCTCCCGACTCGTCGAGTAGGTCACTTAAAATGCCCACAGATCACGACCCTACTCGATGAGTTGGGCCTCCAACTCGTCGAGTCCTAGAGAAAATACAGAAATGCTTTAAATTAAATATGTACCGGGAATCATGTGTTACATCGAGTATTAAATAAGCGAACTCGGAAAATTAAAGAAACATTCAATCTAACTTTCGATGATCATTATATCAAACAAGTTGAAAAGTTTTTTTGAACAAAAACCAATTATTAATGAATCAAAAGATGAATCTGAGAGTATTAATTCGTCTGATTTTGATTTTGATTTAATTTTTGGTATTCCAGATAGGGTTGCTGAAGCTGAAATCAATGCCGAGGATAATCAACTTCCTGAATCATCAAAGCATTCTGACCTTTCAACACTTACTCAAGAAGCTGATGAAGTAAATTCGACATCTCATTCTCCTTAAATTCGCGAAAGTATGCCAAATGATCAAGTAGAGGGGGAGCACTTGTATTCGAATTCTCGTGTTAGGGGGAGCATTCTTTCGAGGGGGAGAATAGGAGAATGAATGATAATGTCGAGGGGAGCGACCTGAAAATGAAACTGTCGAGGGGGAGCTTAATATGTCGAATAATAATAATCAAAATGAAATTTTTCATGATTTAAATGACAATTTTTCTATTATAGGTTCGGAGAATGATGAAATGTTCGAAGATGCTCCATTGGATTTTGATCCAGCATCTCCACCTTTGGAAAAATGGACAAGAAAACACCCAAAGGAACAAGTTCTTGGTGATCTTCAAGATGGAGTTCTTACAAGAGCTCAACTTCGTGCTAAAAATGAGGTACTCAACATTCATCAAGAATTTCGTATGTTCAATGTCTTTTATTTCGAAAATTGAACCAAAAACAGTCAAGATTGCTATGGAAGATCCTGATTAACTTTCAAATTCCAAAACTTAAGGGCAAATTTTGAAACTTTTCAAAACAATTAGATCAAATTTGAAAATCAATTAAAGTAATCACATAATTTGACCTAATCTTATAATTTTGGCAAGATAAACACAAATCAAATTTTTACAAATAATTAATTTATCATATAATCTAGTAATTATCTTAAAATTTGACAATTATCCTTCAATTAGATGAGGATATCAATTACCATATCATGAAATTCAAATTTTAACAATTAAAACAACTTATGGTAATTATCCTAATCTAATTTTGGCCAAAAAATCCAGAAATAATCCATCAGACTTGACACCACCTCGTGGTCATTAGGCAGAAAGCAAAAACGAAAATTTTCCAGCTTTGAACAATTCACATTAGCATCACATATAACAGAAAAACGACATAGTCTCTGATACCACTGATGGGTTTTGAGCACTACAACATTCATATGGTGTACATGCAACCCTAATGCTTTGGATCTAGGTTTTTCTCAAGTTATACATGCAAACAATCATCCAAAGCATAAACCCTAAGACTAACGTACCAATTTCGAAATTCATATGTAAAATAGGGTTTGAAACCTTACCTCACTTGTTATGTAGCAACAACAAGAACTCATTGACCTTTGAAAGCTTAGTGCCCCTAGTGTTGCACCTCTAATGGAGTCACAAACACTTAATTCAAAGGAAGACTTGGAGAGGGAGGGGTTTCGGCTAGGGTTTCTCACAAAAACTCATGGGGGGATGGGGGGCCAAAATACTTATGTTAGGAGGGTTTATATAGTTGAGGCTATTAGGGTTTTCAGGTTGAAACCCTAATTCCCTTGCTTAGGCCTTAAGCAATCCATGAACCCACATATGACAGGGTCGTGGACGAAAACTCTATGGGCTTTCCATAGATGTTTGTCCACCCCATATCAATAAGGTCCATTAGCCCAAACTATAATTATTACTGATTTACATAATCAGTCCTTCCATTATTAATCGGTTCCCTTAATCCCAAAATTAATACTAGATTAATTTCTGATTAATTACTAATTAATAATATGATTTCCAAATAATATATTAATCTTGTAATATATTAATAAAATCATTCTGGATACCAATTTATTATTCATATAATAAAGCCTACTCTCTCTCTCTCTCTCCACTTGTCATCCTATCAAGTTGCATAAGTGAAGGCAACCCAAAACCACACTCATAATCAAATCAAGTACATACCAAAAATAGTTATGGGATTAGACACTTAATCCAACAAAAATGATGTCAATTTACCATATAATCTTTTGGCATAATTACAGTAGATATTTCTTTGTTTTAACAATATTTTAACATCTACGCTTAAACTATCCCTATCACACATCAGATTCATTATTTGCATATTTAAGTATTCTATTTTCACTTTCTTTGATTCCAACATCCTCTGAGTTTCTAAGAGTTGTGTGTTCGACTTCTTAGCATCATTACTAGCAGAAATAAGTAGATCATTAACATAAGTAATAGCTGCATCAAACTCAGATAGAATCGAATCATATGCACTAGAAGGAATATTTAAAGTTTGTAAAAGATAACGTACCTGAGAAGTCATTGGTGATTTGTGTGAAGATGTCGAAACAAAGCACTTCCTAATTATTTTCTCTTCCTCAAGCATCGTGAACATAGCCCCGTGTGTAGGGTTTTGCATCTCATCGTCTTCAGAACCAGATTACCAAATTTGGTATCTACCATCTTCTTCATCTACACCTTTGGCCACCAGAGACAATCCCTTCGACTTTGCACATACCTATTCCAACATTTTAACGTAATAAGATTCATCTTTAACCTTGTTCTTCTTCTCTTCTCGCTTTCGCAACATACAATCACTGGCCATATGATTCACCCCATTGCAGTAATGGTAATCGAATCCATATTTGCCTTTCAATTTTTTCTCTTTCTTCTCTTCCTCAGCATAAACTTCCTTTTTCTCAACCTTCTTCTCTGCATTCCCAGACTTTCCAGCAAAACTTCCCTTCACATCATTTGTTTTCGACTTTGCATTAAACGACTTCTTGAAAAATTTATTTACTCGATTGTTCGAGTAAAATGCAACAGCTTCATCATCATAGTTTACTATTAGACCTTCATCATCCAAATCTTCCTTCTCTGCAGCCTCTTTCTCAGCTTCCCTTCCAGTAACTTTCGAAACCAAAGCAAGCGGACCACCCAGACTGATCTTCGCTTCTTCAGCTATTTCATTTACTTCAGATTCATGAGTTTTCAACAGATTGTATAGATCATTTAGAGATAAATAATCGAAGCTTTGCTGAGTCTTCATCATCAGACTAACATTTCGCCACTCTTTGCGAAGCCCCATAATGAATGTGAGATTAAACTCCATTGTTGATCTGGTTATCCCATATCGATTGCACTTGTATATGAGCTCATTCAGACGATCATATTACAATTTGATGGATTCACCTTCTTTATGTTTAAGTTCTCTTAATTCCACCAGACAGTGTTTAACTGAATTGATTTTTGTCTTTTCACTTCCTTGATAATTTTCCTTTAAAGTATCCTAAATATCTTTAGCATTTTTACAGCTACAAATGTAATTGTAAACAACAGGAGGAAGAGCACCTCTGAGTTCTCTCATACACTTCTTTTCATTCTTCAACAATCTTTCAGTTTGTTCATTAACATTTTGATTGTTGGAAGAAGTACCGATACTCTGAATAGCAGGAGGTGGACGAACATCACCGATAATACACTTCCAAAGTTCTTCATCAATTCCGTTTAAGTAATCCTCCACACGATTAGCCCACTGATCGTAGTACTCGGGAATCAGCATCGAAATCTTCGTTGATGAACCAAGGAGATGAGAGTAAGAAGTCATCGTGTTCATGCTGAAGTTCGTCATTGTTGTACGTACATTTTTTTAAAAAGCTCAAATCTGAATGAGATCAAACAGCTAAAACACTCAGAATTCACTAATCGAACACTCAATTTAACAACTAGAACGCGGAATCAACTCACAGCAGAAGATCTAAGATAATTTTCTGAAGCAAAAGAGCGGAAAATTGAAATCTAGAACGAGACTCAAAACTTTTGCAAAATCTCAGAAAATCAGAACAATTCTGTATGAATCTTGCTCTGATACCAAAGGTAGTTGCAATGAAATCGAGTATGAATTACGAGATCAGAGTAGAGTATGGATGATGAACACAAGATCTAAATAATATCTGATTGGCTCAATTATGCTTTTAGTGAGTACATAGAGTTTAGACAAAAATTACGAAAGTTCTCTTCTATCTCTAGTACACTTCCCATATTTATAGGGAACATAAAAGCACACAAAAAATACAAGGGACTTTACATCAAAGCTTCGAAACAAAAATGCTCTTATAATAACATTACAAACTATTCGACATCTACAACCATCATTTGATCAACCAATTCACTCTCCCGCTAGCTTCTACTTTCCTACAATAATTCATACCGATCTTCGCCGCCATTTAACCGATCGTCGGACGATAGACAATCTTGATCTAAATATGTCACCGAAAGACTAATTAGAAGACGAGTATTCAGAGGAAGACCCATTGCTTTAGTGTGTTTTTTATGTATTAAGTTGTATTTCTAGATATTAAGTCGTGTCTGTCGGTGTTAAATCATGTTTGTCATGGTTTGAATTATTAAATCGTGTTTTTAGGTATTTTATATTTTAATTTATTGTAATTTTTTTTAATTTAACATGAAATGGTTGTGTTTTAAAAAATATAATTGATATTATATTAATTGTTTGTGGTTTAAAAAAATAATATTTGTTTAATATTTATGCACAAAAAATGTTTCTATATTAAAATAAAATAATTTAATTAAATTAGAAAAAGGAAATAAAAAATTGGAGTCGAGCAGTGTTATCACTCCCTATCAAATGTTAAGATTAGGTGCTAAATGATCGAAAATGAAAATGAGATGACACTCCAAAATTTAACATGACAAGGTGTTAGAAGTGTTATTATTCTCCTTAGCCTAATAAGTTTCTTCAAAATGTGAACGTATGATGTCGATCTCGCTTTGGATCTTGAGTTTTGGTTGAAAGATAATCAAATATATTCATTTTAAATAAAACTTATACATTTATTTTGGATGAGAAAAACGTGATGTTACACTATTGTACTCGGTAAGTAGTCCTTTAAAAAACATGTATTTTTCCACATTAAAATCATTTAAATAGTCTATTTCAACATACGTTTTTAACAAATATTTGAATTTGAATTTCATACAAAACGAATATCAAGGAGACCCATTTACGAAAAAGTCAATTTTTAGTTTAGATAATGGAGTTTTCTATTTAAGTTTAACAATAAGATATTAGTATTTAAATGTTGATTGATGTTATTACTTATAGATACGTTTCTTAAATAAAGTTAATTAAAAAACGTAAATTCTACATTATGTAATAAAAAATTGAAACGATTTTAGCGTGTGATGTGAGGCTACTGAATAATGGCCACTAAAATATCAGAACAAGCCAAGGAAATAAATTAAAAGTATATATTCACACATGAGACCTCTAACTCACCTAACAACTAGACTCTTATACAAAAACAATAACAATGATTTATTTTATTAGTAAAATCAATAAAATTATATCATACTTTAGGGAAAATGTAGAAAAAGTAATTTATTATAGGTAATTAATGAAAAAAACATCATACTGATTCCATATTTGACTACCTAAAGTCTCATATTATTTCAATACATACGCTAAAATTTCATCTATTGAACGCAAAAACCTTAAATGAACTTAACTTATTATAGACATTTTATACGAAATTAAACGGTTCTAAAAAAATTCAAACTAATGGATGTAAAATTAATATAATATTAAAAAAAAAAATCGGATTATTAACTTATAGTATATTATGTTTTTTCTATAATTTACCTTATATTTTAAACACATCATATTCAAATATTGGACTATTAATCGTAGTATTTCTTTTGAGTCCATTTCCAATATGATGTGAACGTTATGATGATTGCAATTACCCCCTCATTGTTTACTAGTCCTACTGTATAACCCCCAATTCTTGAAAATCGAATTGTAAAAACAAATCCAACTGAATTATATTTTGGTGAGCTATAATTAGTTTAGTTTGGAATATTCGAATCAATGTTAACCAAATAATGTGAAATACACTTGATCATATCGGATCAAACATATCCATTCAAACAAAAACCTAATTTTACTTGTACGAAGTTTCAACCATATTTCATATTTTCTTTAGTTTAAACGAGAAAAATATATTTTTATGTCTTTTCGTTATGCATACGTGTGTTACTTTATCTTTTTAATAATTGATGTTATTAAAAAAAATAAAAAAATCTTTCAGCAACTCGTTATCTACTTCAGAAAAATTGATTTTTTTGCTATAAAGAATTAGAATTGTAATAACTGATGTTATTAAAAAAAATTGTAACTAAATTATCAAACAAGAGACAATTGATTACGTGAGTATGTGACTTGAAAATGCATCCAAAAACCTTTTACATGATTTTCGCTTGATACAACTTTATATTTCCATTTAGTATGGTAAAAGTCCACAAAACGACACATTAGTCCCCCACGCAATCCATTTAACAAAATAAGAATCTATAATTAAGGTGTTCAATATCAATCTAATTATAAACTATGTTACAAGGAGAAATAAATTTTTAACCAAACTTTTTAATTATAAAATTACTAATATATTGGAAGCTTATATTGTAAAAGATGTCAAAGTCACACCAATAAACATCAAAATTAAATGGGAAAATGACTCTTGAGGGTAATTAACTTTTGCGTTTGTACTCATTTGGTCCTTTTTTTTGTATTTAATATACCATCGAACTTGTTGTTTGCGTTCACCATAACTCTTTTGACCGGCTTTTGACCTGTGATAGCTGGTCAAAGGGTTATGATGAACACAAACAACAAGTTCGATGATATATTAAGTACAAAAAAAGGAAAGAGACCAAACGAGAACGAACTCAACAATTGGTTACCTTCCTGAGTCATTTTTCCCGAAAAGTTAAATGAAATTAAAGTTACAAAATTATCAAAGAGTGCAACCTTCTTTGGCTATAACGTATATGAAAAGCGTTTCAAAGGGGTAACCTTGTTAAAACATGGTCTATGTTATGCTTACTGTGGTTAGCTGTTAACACCTCTCTGCAAAAGGATATGATTGTGTGTGAGAGGTATATTTATTAGCATAAACGTTTACCTCAATGTATATTATGGTGATGTGTCTACAAAAGCAGCATGATATGGTACATATTGATGTTGTATCTTATCCCATGAATTTGATCTTAAAGCTAAGTAAACTCAAAAATCACAGCACTTGTGATTCCACTCGTTTGTAGACTTGTCTAGAATCCATGATACGATAAATCATTTGATTGGAAATGTAAATGTAGTCATGAAATGTGTCTGCTTAGTTAAGATTCCCCTAATAAATATTTAAGTGCATTACAAA
Organism: Lactuca serriola; assembly: GCF_051521515.1. NCBI lineage: Eukaryota > Viridiplantae > Streptophyta > Magnoliopsida > Asterales > Asteraceae > Lactuca > Lactuca serriola. The sequence goes on along the minus strand of NC_136412.1, from coordinate 64,655,497 downwards.
GTTGTACATGTATGAATAATGTTCTTTCGTGGGTTATGTTTTGAAGAGAAACAAGAATGAATTTCATAAAGTCACTAATATCAGTAGGAGATGACGTGCGATTTGCTGTAAATGAGTAAAGGGAAAATGAAGGGTAACCAACTGTTGCATTTGTTCTCATTTGGTCCCTTTTTTTGTACTCAATATACCATCGAACTTGTTGTTTTTGTTCACCATAACCCTTTGACCAGCTATCACAGGTCAAAAGTCGGTCAAAAGGGTTATGGTGAACACAAACAACAAGTTCGATGGTATATTGAATACAAAAAAAGGAAATGGACCAAATGAGTACAAACACAAAAGTTAATTACCCTCAAAAGTCATTTTCCCAAATTAAATTAGGAGAGCATTTGATGTAACAACATGATACCACATATCATGAAGGAATTGACAAATTGACAAATATCAAAAATGTTAAAATCGATAGGGTACAAAAGTCAAAACATCAAATCATAAGGGGACCACTGTAACATTATGAAAACTACAGGGAGCAAATTCGAAAATAAAACTCTATCCCCTTCACTCCACAAATCCACGATCCACATCCACATGATCATCAAACCCGGAAAGTATAAGAACGGTCACCACCACCGCCATCCACCGTTACGCCGCCGTCAGATACTTCCACGAATAGCCACCATAGAAGTGTTCACCCAACAGCATTTATCAAACAAACAATTCCCCTCATATAACCTTAAAATGACGAAGAATCTATTCCGAAGAATTTGATTCCGTCCCGAAATGAACGACCCAATTGGAATTCTAGATCATGCCCCATTAGAATCATTAATCAATAATCACCAGCCTCCAAATTTGATTGCGTAAGCGCAATTTAATGACTCCTGCATCATCATCGGCATCAACAGCGCTGCCAGGTTGCAAACGAACCTCGCTACGAATCAACCCAAAAACTCTGCGGATTCCCGTATCGGGTTCATCTTGTCACATTAATCTACTCTTATCGATATCCAATTCCAAATGTCTTTTTAAGACCAATAGTAAGATGCGTATTCCCAAGACACTCACCCTTTCATTTTGCTTCTCATTTCTATACTCTTCCCCTTCTCGTTGTCCCCAATTTCCTTCTTTGGTTCCAGATTTAGGTCTCTGTTCTTCCAGGCGATTCTTCACTACCAAAAGGTCTCAAGGTTTGCTCGAATTTAATTCTTTTCAATTTAACTGTTACTATTTCGCTCCTTTTTTATAAATTTACTGTTGGCTTTTGAGTGTCACTTTTCATGCATGTTTCTTGGTTTAAATGCTGGACTATTTTGCGTTTATCGTCAACACGTTTAGACGATTGTTTATGATTCCTGCAGACAGTTGTTGGAATCTATTTATTAATTTATTATTTCATCTCTTAGGAGTTTTTTTACTCTCACATGTTTCATCTTTCAAATTTCTTAAGCCCTCGTGGATTCTGATTCTATCTTCAATATAAGGACAGCTGTTGTTCCATTGCTTCAGAGTTTCATTCAATCTTTTTTTTTTCTTCCTTTTCTTGGGTTTAAATGTTCTACCTTTGAATGTTACCTTGCATATGCCTATTTCTGTGTTCTTCCTTTGGACTTGTCCGGGTTTTTGGTTGATTGATCGAGTTTAGAAAGCTGTTTTTTGGGATTTTAGGTGCTTATCAGAGCATATATGGAGAGTTTACACTTAAAGATTTGAGCATTTTCAGATTCGCTTTGTGTTCTTTCATTGTTCATTGAAGGTATGTCCCCTAAGGCGTTTTTTTTTTTTTTTTTCTTTTTCTTTTTCTTTTTCTTTTTCTTTTTCTTTTTCTAAAGGGTATGTAAGAATCTTTACTTTCTTGAGTTTTTAGGGTTGATTCTTTTTCTTGATTGTTTTCTTGAAACACATCCCTTCTTGATCATCTCTTCAGCATCATATAAAGCCTAAAGGTCATAAGTTACTAATAATTTACCTTTCCAGGAATGATATTAATATTATGATCCAATGTTTGATGAATTGTTATGTTTCTGTTTCAAAACAGGCAGTTTTCAATCAAGAGCAAGTTATAAAATGGATATCCCTAGTGATGGAGCTATATCAGAGACACAATTACAGAGCCCTAATGGAAGTGAAAAATCTCAAGGTTCATGTCTATGGGCATCTCCTAATGGAGGCCAAAAGATTGAAATTGGGAAACATATTTTTTGTAACAGAGCTGTGAATATGAAAAACATAGTTGCTGTTGGATTTGATATGGATTATACACTTGCACAATACAAGCCTGAAACTTTTGAGTCCCTTGCATATAATGGCACAGTGAAAAAGTTAGTCACTAACTTGGGATACCCTAATGAGGTTTGTTTATGTTAATCATACAAAATCTTGATGAAATTTGCACATGAAATTATTTAAATTGTACAAGTTTTAGGGTTAAATGCAAATTATAACCATATAATTTGTATCCTACTTTCATTTTTTATTATTACAATGTTGAAAGTACAATGTCTTAATAAGAAAAAAACTGTTGTAGTCTATAAGTTTTGGATATTTTATAGTTTTCTATTTAATGCAGTTGCTTGATTGGTCTTTTGATTGGACTTACATGGTGAGAGGATTGGTACTTGATAAAAAGAGAGGAAATATATTGAAGGTTTGTGTTTTTTCATGTATAGATTTTGAGCAATATGATATAAAGATGAATCCCAGTGTTTTATATTTTTTAAAAAACTTTTTTTGCAGATGGACAGACATAAATATGTGAAAGTGGCATATCATGGATTTAGGTTATTGTCAAAAGATGAAAAAGTTGCTACATATGGCAACACTTTGGTTCGTGATGCATTTGATGAGCCTGATTATGCACTCATTGATACCCTTTTCTCATTGGCTGAAGCTTATTTATTTGCTCAGCTTGTTGACTTTAAGGATAATAATCCAGGAAAAATCTCAGAAGAAAAAGAGTAAGTTTTGGGAATTGGAATTCATGATTCCATTCCATTGTTTGTTTGTTTGGTTGGTTGGTTGCCAAATGAACAGAATTCAATTCAATTCCTTCAAATTCCATGTTGGATGTATTTCACCATGAATTCAATTTCATTAGTGTTTGTACTAAAAGACCAAAATACCCTTGTGTTTTTGCAGCTATTTTCGAATGTACAGAGATGTGAGGGCTGCTGTGGATCTCTGTCATCGTGATGGAACTTTGAAGCAGATGGTTGCAAATGATCCCAAAAGGTCAGATAAAAAAAAACGACTTTCCCCCTTAAGTTCAAACTTTTTACAATTTTGCCCTTGTTTATCTTTTTTTTTTCTTAACTTTGTCAAAATTAGGTACATCAATGAAGACAACTCATTAGTCCCAATGCTACAGATGCTTAGAAGTTCTGGTTTTGCTGTATTCTTAGTGACAAACAGGTTTATTATTATTATTATTATTATTATTATTATTATTATTATTATTATTATTATTATTATTATTATTATTTTACTTTTTAAATTGTAGAAAATGTAACAACATTGCTATTTTCAGTAAAAAAATAACTTTTATTCATCTGATAACAGTCTTTGGGACTACACAAATGTTGTGATGAATTTTCTATGTGGGCCCCAAAAAGTCAACGGAAGCTCTTTGTTGACTCTTGACTGGCTCCAACACTTTGATGTTGTCATAACTGGCAGGTTATACTCATTTCTTTACTTTAAAGATTGTATATTTATATATTTTTTTATGTTTATGAAACGTATTTAAATAAAAAAAATATATTTTTTATTTTTTTATTTTTTATGCAGTGCAAAGCCGAAGTTTTTTCATGATGAAAACCGTGCTAATCTTTTTGCGGTGGACACTGATTCAGGGATGCTTATCAATACTGATAATGGTAGTCCTATGGCTCAGGTTTGTGTGGAAGTATGTTTTTACCAATTTACCCCTATATGCATATTTTTTAATCGAATTTTAATTTTCATTAGGTTGGAGCCTCTTCTGTGGAAGTGCCAGATCAGCAGATCCCAGATAAAGGGTACAAAGTGTTTCAGGTAAGTAATCAGTATATCCGAATTACATAAATACCCTTTTAATAATAATGACAAGAGAGTGGTCATGGGCAAATAGGTAATTTTAGTTTGAAATCACTGTTTCAGGGAGGCAATGTTGGCCATCTGCATAAGCTGCTGAATGTTGAATCAAGTTCACAGGTTTTGTAACTTTTTTTATCAACATTTTTTTTTACAATCTATACTTTATTTATTTTAAGTTAATAATTTTTGGAGAAAAGTTAACATGTTTGTTTCAACTTTTTTGTTAGGTTCTTTATGTTGGAGATCATATATATGGTGATATTTTGCGTAGCAAAAAAGTCCTAGGTAAACTTTGATTGATTTGTTTATTAAATTATTATAAATAATAATATTAATACAAAAATAAATGAAAGTAGGTTGCTATTTCTTGTATTTAGCTAATTATATTGAGCAGGTTGGAGGACAATGCTTGTGGTTCCAGAACTTGAAAAGGAAGTTAAACTTCTTTGGTCCTTACGAGACACTCGTAAGGTAAACTTTTTTTTTTTTTTTTTTTTAAGGATTCTTTCTTTTTTTATTTAGTCTCATTTTTTATAAACTATTTCTAATCATATCAATAACATATGAATAATTTTTATACAGCATCTTATATTGCTGAGGAGTGAGCGAGATCAAATTGAAGATCAAATCCATCATTTAAAATGGTCCCTCCAGTAAGCATTACATTATCACCCTCTCTCTCTCTCTCTCTCTCTCTCTCTCTCTCTCTCTCACACACACACACACACACTAAGTTACATGTGTGATTTGAGTTGTATTTGGTTGTAGGTGTGAGTGTATGGAAGCTAATGAAATGGAAAAGATGTCATCAAAGCTTGAATTGCTTGAGGTTGATTACAGAAAAAAAAAAACATAACTATTATTTTGTATGTGATTGTGTTATCTTTAATCATTTTATTAACCTTAAAATTTGAATTATGTGTATAGGCACAATGTGAACGTGTTCGTGTAACACATCAAGAGGCCCAAAAAGTTTTTCATGAAAAGGTAACAAAAATCCATTCGATTTTCTTGGCCCCCAAAAAATGCAACCTTTTTGGGACAATTTTTATTTATTTATTTATTTATTTTTTGGATGATAGTTTCACATGGTGTGGGGCCAGCTAATGAAAACTGGGTACCAAAACTCACGATTTGCTCATCAAGTGGAACGATTTGCGTGTCTTTACACAAGTCAAGTTGGGAATTTGGCCTTGTATTCTCCATCTAAATACTATAGGCCAAGTGAAGACTTTATGCCACATGAGTTTGACCTCCTTTCTCTTTAAATTCTCAAGTCTCAAACTCAACAAATTTGCATATATTTTATGTTGTTTTGCATAATACAAGCTTTTGCGTTTTTGACCTTAATTTGTAACTAGTTACTTACTGGGAAAGGTTATGGTATATATACATACACTACACAAAAATTATTTTAACACGTTTTCCTTGTGGTTGGGTCAAGGTCTTTGATTAAAACTCGTTACATATATGCAAGTGTTTATGTTTGAATGTTTTTTATGAGATTTTATATGTAAATTCTGAAATTTCTACATGCAAACAAATTTAGTAGAGCTGTCAAAGGTACCTATATTCTTTATTTTACTATTTTTTTCTTTCATTTAGATTTTGAGAATGTTTGGTTTCTTTTGTTCATGGGTCTACTACTTAGTATTGTACTTTTCTTTTGGTGGGTTGAGGTTGCATATTTTAGCTCAAAAAATATTTTATGTATAGATTCATTAGGAAAATATATCATTGTTTGAATTAAATTGTCAAGACGGTGATATTATCTAGCGATGTTTTGAGTTTTGTAAGACCATCATATATACCAGCCATGCCAAGAGCATGGTGGCTTACACATTGCCCCCATATGTGTGGTTTGTGTGTGGCAGGTGTGGTAGGGGCCACAACGCCCGAATAAAAAATATAATTGGTAGGGGCCATGTTTGATTAAGAAGTTGAGATAGACTAGAACTAGAATAAATAGGGATCTTGTAGATGCATACAAACTTCTGTACACAATTATTTTGCTGATACTTGTGTGTATGAACATGTCATCCAAACGACATTTTCGTTTGAGTAGACAACTATTTCTATATAGTAATAACGATTTGGAAGAGAATTATGAATTCTCTCAATTGAGATGGGATGCTAAAGGTAGAGAGTGTTTTACTCCACTTCAAAATATATGACCACACTTCGGCTTTTGGCACATCACATCACCACGGACGCATCAGACGAAACATTTGAATATGCTTGAGATAACCACATGAGAATTTGTGTATTTGCTATTTGAATATGTTATAGAGCTTTCCGGGAGCATATATACGAACCGATAATAAGTGATGTTGAACAATGGTATGTGACAAGAAGTGACGAGGTCAATACACACAAGGTGACCATGGAGCTCTGGCGATTATACTTGAAGCAGTGGTGTCACAAGATCTATGGTTTCAGTTTGAATACTTTGGTAATGATAGGGTCAAACAATGATCTAAATGTTCTTCATAAGTCATCGAGATTCATTGATATTTAGTTGGGAAAAGCACATGACTTTCCATTTGTTGTGAATGGAAATCAATACAAGAATGGGTATCACATTGCTAATGGGATATATCTGAATTACTCTACATTTGTCAAAGCATACTTATATCCTCAAGATGAAAAACAAAAACTATTCAAGATAGTGCAAGAATCGACAAAGAATGAAGTAGAACTGTGACAACCATCAAATTCTGGTCAAGTCAAAGTCAAATAAAGTCAACAAGTCAACTAGTCAACTCAATTAGCCCGTGGGATTCTAGGGCTTACGTTAGGTAATTACTTCACAACTCGTTATTCTAATAAGAAGTCATAAATTGAAAAGTATGTACATCTAGATCTCCTTAACCTAAAATTGTGGTAAGTAACGAACCAAACCGATAAAACAATGTTGCATACTCATTGGGAGTGTATAAGATCCCTAAACAAGGCTTAACGAGGTTTACGGACCTTGCTTTGCGAAGCCGGACACTCACATGTGTCACACACGAAACCTCTCTTAATCGTTTTCACTCTATCTCTCTCTATTTTGAAATCTCTCCCAAATCTCTCTCCATATGAGAAATCTCTCCAAGATTGTAAAATCTCTCTCAAAACCCCTTTCGATTTATTGTATCATTTGAGGGCATCCCGGTACTTGGTTTGATGAGAAACCACTCAAAGAGGGGAGATAGTTTGGAAAATAGTTCCTTTGGGCCGAAGCCTCTCTATAGGGGCCAAGTCCTCTTGGATCTGAGGCCACTTAAGCCGAGTCTGAGGTCCCTGAGTAGCCGCAGCCATCCAGCCGCAACCACCGAGCCGAAGCCCAGAGCCGCAGCCGTGAAGACCGCAGCCACGAAGCCGGAGCCACCGAACCCGGAACCAAGCCCCGCATCAGAACTCCCTTCGGACCGCAACTCCTTCCTTCAGCATCCGCGACTGAGCTTCACTTCGGACCCTCCTCAGCAGCCGAGCCAACTCTGGTTCCAAGGCTGCTGATGACCGAGCCTTAGCACTTGCAGCCCAGAACTTCGGATTTTCACATATTTCACCCGGTTTTCGACTAGTTCTCTATTTTAAGCCCGTTTTTCATCCTTTTAACATGGGATTTTCTCCAGAAATCATATTTTAATAAATAAGACCCTAAATATTCATAATATAAACATATTTTGATGGAAATATTTATTTAGGGATAAAATCTATTAAGTGAGATCATGTGGTGGAGTGTGAATCTTACCATAATATTTGACACAAACAACCACCCCATACCCATTCCCATGACCACCCATTGTCCTCCCCACCATACCTGGTCATTCAAGGGTACTTTCCCCACCATTTGACCAACCATACTCTTAGTCAAAGGCTGAAAACCCACCCTCTCTCCTCACTCCCACTCATTTCTTCCACTTCCACCAAAGATCAAACACATCTTTTCTCTCTTTTTCTCTCATACAATTTCGAGATTTCCAAGTCATTTTTCCAGCTTTCCATCTTCATTTAGTAAGTATCATCACTCTCCTTATGATTATTACATTCCTTTTATTCAGATTCCTCACACAAACTCCATCATTATTGTGTTAGATTCTTGAATCTTTAAAGCAATTCTTCAAGTGTTCTTGAGTTGAACACTTCACTTCTTCAACATTCACTCACTGAAATCATATAAGATGAGTTCATACCCCTAGATTTTCATGTTTTATCAAGTTTTTAGGGGGGGGGGGGGGAATACAAGTTAAAACACCAAGAGCATAACTAGACTTTTCTAACAGCTTTCATCAGAAAAGTGGGACTCCATTCATGGACTGTTTTGGACAACTTAAACATTTTAGTTTTTAAAACTGTTTTAGGTGTAAGTAGTTCCAGTTCTTAGCTATAAAATGACTACTTGCACATCTCCACACGATTTTTCTACAATTTATGGTGATTTTTACAAAACAGTCTATCTTTTCAAACACAAATCCGGACCAGTCTGTGAATATGAGCATTTTAATACAAGTTAAAGACTTCCAAAAGTCATGATAAAAATTATGAGTAAAGTAGACACATTTTAGGAACTCTTAGAATTTACGGATTTAGTTTTCGACTTCGTATGATTTTTCTATGACTTTTCTAAAACAGCGCAGAAGGGTTAAAAACTAGTTACCAGCTTATAACTTTCAAAACACTTTGTAACATGTTGAGCAAAGTGTTAAATCTTTGATGACTTCATATTTTACATGTATTTCTTGTAGTGGTATAATTATATAATAGAAAATACTTACTGAATTTGTAAGAATCCTCCATCATTACCATTAGTACAAAACAAAGCAAGATAAACATAGCTATATTGTGCTATACATTTAACTTACCAAGAAAAGGGTTCTTATACACCACAAATAAACATACTAAACTATAATAGGTATAGTTAGGTTGCATATACATTTCAAACATTTTGATAAACTATAATAGGTATAGTTTATGATCATTTACATTACAAAAAGGTTTTCACACGAAAAGGGGTACATTACAAAGTACCGGGTTTTCATATAAATGGGGTACATTACAAAGTACCGGGTTTTCATATAAATGGGTGTCACAACTAGAAATTTTTGTGCCTTGTAACTACAAAACTTATGTCAATTATGAATCAAAAACATGAAAGCATGTATGATGCTTACTCTATGACAACAAAATTTCAATCAAACACTTCATACAAGCACAACAAATAGTCAACAAACAATTGGAAACCTTAGAAATCCTTGTTTAAGTCCATTATGGATTAGGATTTCCTTATTGGGCCCAATGGACCAATAAGCTTCCAATTGGACTATCTTGGGCTTAGAACTCTTTAATGGGCTCTAATTGGACCCACTTCCATTTATTTCAATATTTTGGGCCATATTGGGCCTAGAATGAAATAAATTATTTAAATGAACCATATTGGGCCATAATTAACCTAATTTAGCCCTAATAGGTCATAAAAATCACATTTATATTTATTTGGACCAAAAATCACTCAACATAACCATGAAAATTGGGCTTAAGCATTTAAGGCCCAAAAATCTCTTCTATTTCCTCCAAATCTCGGCCCAAGCCCAACCAAAGAAGGAAGAGTTGACTTGTGAGATTGCCACCTCATTTATACATCACATACCTCCATGCATGGACCAACATGCATCTAAGTTAGTCACCTCAACTCTCTCTCTCTTCTTCTTCTTGATTCTCGGCCGAGAGCCTCCCAAACATACACACTTCATCCAATTTTCTTAAACAAACTCTCTCAAAGAACATCCTCACTTTTCTTCATCAAATTTTCGAGAATCAAGAGCTTTTCAAAGAGACTTTCCACAAAAATCATCATCCAAGGTAAGTTTATATTTAGATTTATGATCTAGATTCTTTGTTTTATCAAACATCTCATCTTAACTCATGCAAATTCATGATCTAACTCCCTAGAATCATCAAAGTTCGAAAACTTCCTCAAAAAGTTGCTAGGGCCGAAATCCAAACCACAAGGTGAGTTTCATACCCCCCCTCTTTTTGGTTTTTATGAGTTTTTATGGGGGGAGAATACAAGTAAATGTGTAGATCTATGTGTAAATGTATGCTAAGTGTGATTTGATGCATGTATGTGTGTGATATCATGTGTTTGTGATGAATATGTTATCCAAAAAGTGTGTAAAAACCGAGATCTAAAACATGGGGAAGGAAATAAACATAACTTAAACTATTTTACACTAATCAAGTCAGGAAAAATAGTTTATATGGTTAGGATGAACATACTTGAACATAAAACTCATTTTTGGGCTTAAATTGTCAAAAATACAAAACTTGGGGTCCAAACCGAAAAATTATAAATTCTGGAGGATCAAAAGGGTCCAAACAGTTTCTATGTTAATTTTTCTGGATAACAACATTTTTGAGGGGCTTAAAATGTAAATTTTGGATTTAATGGGATAAATTTGGGCTTTTCGGCCCAATAAGCTTCAAATTTGCGAGATTTCTAAGTTTGAGGGGCTGAAAATGAAATTTTCTATAAAACAGGGGATTTGAAGTGTATAAAAACTATTCCAATGGTAAAAAATGCTTTTCAAATTCAAAAAGGATCAAAAATGTAAAAATTCTCTATTTTGGGCCAAAACTGTAAAAGTTGCGAAATTGGGGGTTTTAACCGAGAAAACATTATTCTGGAAGGACTAAAGCTGTTTACAAAACAAAATTTGGGGTAAAAATGTCTTTTCAACAAGTTTATGATATAAAAGTGTCAAAATAATGTTTTTAAGGACTAAAATGAAATTCTTTTATATAAAGGACTAAAAGTGCTATTTTTATAAAAGAAAGGTTGTGAAAAGGTAAAAATCTTACTTTTAAACAAATTAATTCATTAAGACAAAATACAAGATCTACGAACTACCGACGAAATGTAAAAACAAATACATTCTCAATAACAGATATCATTACAAAACGAATTGATTCGGTCTCGAATCAATAACAAAACAAAAAAATCAATAAACCAAAGTATTTCAATAAACACGCAATAACTATGAGGAGCCAATAAACAAACTTTGGGCTTGAAAGTTTCAAATCGTGCTTGTTGGGCCTTGCTAGCCCAATAACATGATCTTTGGGCCCGAAGGGAGTACGCTTACGTGTTAATGGGGCCTTCTATGACCCAATTCCATGTAAAAGGACTTGAATAGCTCTCATGTGTTATTGGGCCCTAATGGTCCATTAGTACTGCTAGTGAGGTCGAGAAGTCAAATGCGAGTTGGGCCAAGTGCTTTTCGCATTCCCGATAGCCTTGATTAACTTATGGAAATAAAGGGGGCTTCGTACCCTCCTTTCTCCTCGGTTGACCGGCTTATGAGAATTCGAGTAAACAGATTCGTGACGTTAAACAAGAGAAGTCAGGGTGGTTGGATTATGTGAGTAGTATGGGCGACGCCTCAAGGATCGTTCGTAATTTGTAGTTATAAACTAGTCATTTTCATTAATGCGTGATTGTAACAACTCACAAACCTTAATTAATCCAATGTCACCTGGGTAATCAAAAACAATCGTCGTATCGGTATAACAATAAACAAGTCATGTAATTTACGTATGGGGAAAACATCGGGTTTTCCCGGGAAGTTCAACATTTTCACCTATGTGATGTAAACAAAATTCAACAATTATACATGTTTTCAAAATCGACAAGCATATTTACGGATCTTCACACTTTTTATAAACAAATACCCCTTTTCAGAAAATATCGGATTTTCTGGGTTTTTCAAACTTCACAAAAATCATTTTTCCATAACATTACTTATGAACTCACCAACATTTCATATGTTGACATTTTCCAAAATAACTTGTATTCTCAGGTACCAGGTAAGCCGAAGAATAATTATCAAGTTATGTCATGGTGTTTTGCTTAGATTATTTATCGAACGGTTTATGTTATGAAAATTGTAATGTTTAAAACAATGTACTGAATGTAAACAATATCAGTTCTAATATTTCAATGCATGGTGATGAATGATGTTATGATTCATTTATTATCCTTGTGATGGTATTCAATTTATGTCACAAGAGCCCTCAGACGTTTCCGCCGTCCGGTTCAGGGGTGTGACAAGTTGGTATCAGAGCTCTGTTTACAGTGAACTAGCATATCTAACCACACATTGATATGCAACTATAAACCAAAAAGAGGGACTAACACAACTCTGAACAAAACAAGTAAAACATAACAATAAAAACATCCTTGCTTGTATTAGGAAAAAGAACATAATATCGAACCAAACAAGATAATGCTAGTATCTCGGTTAAGCCAGGACTGTTCTTAGTCATATCAAGGAGTGGATTTAGCCTGATCAACTACATTTCCTCCAAGGTACAACTGTCACATGTCCTGAGGAAAATCGTGATAGCTAGGGAACCTAAAAACATACCCCTTTATCACCAAGAAGAGAACATCCGTTCAGTCTATACAATAGTTGTAGCGTCTTAGGAATAATGTTAGCATATTTACGCACTCTCGCAGACAGCATGGTTGGTTTCCATCACCCCGGAGATCCTTACTTCCCTAATCAGGGAAATAACAGATGGTTGGACGAAGAGCCTGAAGAAGAGCCTGCAGAAGACCCCGAGGAGGAATCTGACGAGGAACCGGAGGCAGAAGTCGAGGGCGAACCTGCCGAACCAGTAGAAGAACAGGAGGAGGAAGAAGATGAAGGAAGCTTCGAGGAGGAACCCATCGATAACGAAGGGGGTGATTCGGACGCGGAGTCCGAAGTCATCAACCCCCCTTACCCGATTAGGGTGCCCGCTTACCGGGTGGGCCCCACTGGCCCTACACCCCCTTGGGGTATTGATCTTTGGAGATGGAGCAGGCAGAAGGGACAGCGACCCCCATTCGGCATGTCACGCGAGTTCTTTGACCTGAGGGATGGAGGTCCGGCCGATCGAGCCCTTCCGGTCATGGTGAGACGATTACGGAACACCGACGACCTAGCTCAGAGCACCGCCGACCAGGTACGCCAGATGTGGGCTAGGGTCAAGCGTGCAGAACAGGAGACACGAGACGTCCTTCGAGAGTTCCACATGAGGCAGGTGAGGTGGGATTCCCGACTCCAGGACACAGAACGACAGGTGGCTCGTCTTCAGGGAGCATCCACTTTCTCAGCCCCACCCCCGGGCACATCTCACCGCGACTAGGGATAGCCGTATCACTCTTTAGTGCTATGTCATTAGGATCCATGTTTTGTACCCCAACTCTATGTTTAAGTGACTACACTACTCATAGAGCCGTTATGCTGTCGAACTAGTATCACTTATGTATGCTCTTACGAGAAAAATTTTCATGTATCAAATGCGGATAATATTAGTAAAAATTTTATATGTTTTACTTTGACGTTGTAATCTGCTGTGTGTTACATATCCATGATTGTGTGCCAAATTGTGAAAGTACCTAAGTTCGTGCCTCACACCTAGCTTATAGGATCACACTCTCACAAAAAGCACAGATACTCAACATCTTTCTGTTCCATGGCAGAAAGATGCCTCGACGACTAACCCGCAGAAACCCTGAGCCAAACCCTCCCGAGTTCAACTCTATTGCTTTTCAGGCAGCGGTGTCGGCTGCGGTCACCGCAGCAATGGCACAAATTCACCAAGGGAACAATGGAGGAGTCAACGGACAAGGGGCCGGAAGTTCGAACAACGGGATGAATCAAGGACCCACCAAAACATGTTCCTACAAAGACTTCACCAACGCCAAACCACGAACCTTTAACAGCACTGGAGGAATGATCACCCTGAAACGATGGATCGAGAAGGTAGAATCGGTATTCGAGATATGCGATTGCCCTGAAGAGATGAAGGTAAAGTTTGCCGCATGCACTTTCGTTGACCAAGCGCTCACTTGGTGGAACGGACACGTGGAAGCCATGACACTCCCCGTAGCCAATTCCATGCCATGGGCAGAAATGAAAGAAATGCTGATGGCCGAATACTGCCCTTGAGGTGAAATTCAGAAAATGGAACAAGAGCTGTGGAACCTCACCGTCCGAAACTCGGATATAGATGCATACATATCAAGGTTCAGCGAACTGTCTCTGCTATGCCCTGGCATGATTACCTCAGAGGGTAAGAAGATTGAGCGATTCATCTGGGGACTAACCTCCCCGATCCAAGGAAACGTGATAGCTGCAAATCCCGAAACTTTCGACAGTGCCAAGAGATTGGCCAAGAAGCTGTGTGACCACAAAAACAAGAAGGGTGAGAAGCCAGTGGAGACTGAAGTTAAGAAGGAAAATGATAGCAAGAAGGGGAAGAACAACAAGAGGAAGGGACGTCAAGGCTCTGAATCATCCAAGAAGCAGAAAACAGTGGCAGTTAATGCTGCAACCACTCAAGTTCCATCCACACCACATGCTCCAGCCTCAGCAGCTCCAAGTGCTCCTAGACCTTATTCCGGTAATCTTCGCAAGTGCAACAAGTGCGGTCTCCATCACAATGAAGAATGCAGAGAGATGCAGTGCACCAGTTGCAATCGGAAGGGACACACAACAAGGTATTGCAGGACCTACCCTCCTCAGAACCAACAACAGGGAAACAACAACAACAATAACCGCAACAACAACACCAACACTGGCGGCAACAATGCAGGACCTAGCCACACCTGCTATGGATGTGGAAGGACTGGGCATTTCCGTCGAAATTGCCCCAACAACAACAATCCCGAAAATGGAGGAACAGGAAGGGTGCTGACCATGGGTCAGGGAGAAGCAGTTCAGGATCCCGCTGTTGTTACCGATACGTTTCTCCTAAACCACACTTATGCATACATCCTATTTGATACCGGAGCAGAGCGAAGTTTTGTGAGCAATAAGTTTAAACATTTGTTAAAACAACAACCCCAGAAGCTCAATGAAACCTTTACGGTGGAAATGGCCAATGGGAAAACCGAATCCACTGGGGAAATCTACATCGGATGTACCCTAACTCTAAATCAACACGTCTTTCGAATAGACTTAATGCCTGTTTCCATTAGGAGTTTCAATGTGATTATTGGCATGGACTGGTTAAGCCCCCACCATGCTGAAATTATGTGTCACGAGAAGGCCGTTCGCCTTCACCTTCCCAATCACGAAACCCTAGTTATTTACGGAGACAAACCTAGCACAAACCTTCGCCTCATCTCGTGCATCCAGGCATAGAAGCATATGCGAAAGAATGATTTGACGTTCCTGGCTCATATAGTGGATAAAACCAAGGAAGAGGTTAGCATTCAAGACATTCCATTAGCACGTGAATTCCCAGACGTATTTCCTGAAGATCTTCCTGGAGTACCCCTAGAGAGACAAGTTGAATTCCGAATTGATCTTGTTCTAGGAGCAACTCCCCTCACTAAATCGCCTTACCGACTAGCTCCTGCTGAGATGCAGGAATTGTCCAGCCAACTCAGCGAACTCCTGGGCAAAGGATTCATCCGACCCAGCTACTCGCCATGGGGAGCTCTGTTGTCAAAAAGAAGGACAGATCTTTTAGGATGTGCATCGATTACAGGGAGCTAAACAAGCTCACTATCAAAAATCGCTATCCACTCCCACGAATCGACGATCTATTTGACCAGCTCCAAGGAGCTAGTTACTTCTCTAAGATAGATCTAGGATCCGGATACCACCAACTCAAGGTCCGGGAAGAGGATATTCCCAAAACCGCTTTCCGAACTCGTTACGGACATTATGAATTTGTCGTAATGCCCTTCGGTCTAACGAATGCCCCTGCCGCATTCATGGACATAATGAACCGAATCTGTCGACCATTCCTTGACAACTTTGTTATTGTTTTCATTGACGACATTCTAGTCTATTCCCGACCCGAAGAAGAGCATGGCCAACATCTCCGACAAATCCTAGAAACCCTACGAACGGAGAAGCTATACGCAAAACTCTCCAAGTGTGAGTTCTGGCTCCGTAGCGTGAACTTTTTAGGCCATGTTGTTAGTCAGGAAGGAATACATGTGGATCCTTCTAAGGTCAAATCCGTTGAAGGATGGGCAATTCCGACGACACCCATAGAAATTCGCCAATTCTTAGGCCTAGCAGGCTACTATAGGAGGTTCATTCAGAACTTCTCTAAGATCGCCAAGCCACTTACCTCACTTACACAAAAGGTCGTACCATTCAAATGGACGGACAAACAAGAAGTTGCATTCCGAACTCTAAAACAAGCACTCTGCAGTGCCCCGGTACTATCTCTACCAGAGGGAACGGAAGATTTCATGGTCTACTGTGACGCGTCAAATCAGGGTTTAGGTTGCGTTCTCATGCAGCGTGGAAAAGTGATAGCTTACGCATCCCGCAAACTAAAGACACACGAAGTGAATTATACAACCCATGATCTGGAATTGGGAGCAGTGGTCTTCGCTCTGAAGATTTGGAGGCATTATGTAAAGCCCCGTTTATTTATTAAATCAATAAATAAAATAATGAGCGAATAGTAGCCCTAAAATCGATAATTATATAGCAAGGTGTTGATCTCAAGGAGCTAATCATTATAATTTTAGAGATTTTGGGGTTAAAATGTAAGTTTCGAATTTATTTTGTAAGTAATTGAGAAGGTAAGGACCGCTTGTTATATTATTGGGATTTATTGTGAAAATATTTATGAAGACAGGGGCTCCGTGGTTATTATTTGAATTTAATTTGAAAGGAAGAGAGGTGGAAGGGCTGAATATGTCATAATTGAGATATTGGGGGTTTAAAGGGTAACTTCTGGACCGGCTTTGAAAAGAAATTCCAGAACGGGGGGCTGTTTGATAAATATTATACTTACTTTGTAAGGAATTTTAAGACTGAGGGTTGAAAAGGTAAATTTCAGACTCTATTGGAAAGGATTTTAGAATGGAGGGACCATAGTTGTTATTATGGGAGAATGTCTTGAAGGAACCGGGTATAAAGCCATAACCCACCGGTCCCTTAACCCTAAACCTAAGAAGGAACAGCCGCCACTCTATCCTTATGCTCCCACCATCGGCCTCCACCCTACTCCCTTGTTTCTGCAACCATCGAAGCCAACCACTTCCTTCCGTGGGCGCCGACAAGCTCCAGCCGACTGCCGTCGTTGCCTTGCCCTCGAGATGTCACAGCCGTAGTTGGTGTCGTCGTGAGCCGCCGAGGGAGAGACGACGAAGACCAGGAACGGGATCGTAGATCGTTGCTGCTTCCGTTGAAGAACGAAACCACTGCCCTTCGCCACCTGTAGAGGCGTTAATGTCACTCCGAGTCTGATAGCTGCCATTTCTTCTTCTTCTTCTTCTGTCCAGCAGCCACCTTAGATGCTTTCGCTCCGCCGCCGTCCGTCTGGAGCGATGTTGCTGCCGTTCTGCCTTTTTCCGCCGCCACTAGCCACCGTGAGAGGTGGTTGTGGGTGTAGTTATGGGTGTGTGTTCATGTGTTTTTAATGTTGCGGCAATTTCGGGATTATTTGTGTGTTTGTTTAGCCAAGGTTCATGGAAAAGCCACTGCCACCACCGTGAGGTGGTGGCTGCCGCCTCATGTTGTCGTGAACCACCACGGGTGGGTGTACTTTTGTGTGTATATGTTTTGTAATTAGATTAGGGTGTGCGTGTGTTCTTTGGGGTTTCGTACTGTACATTGTAACAAAAAAAATTGGAATAATGAGAAAGGAATTCGAAACCACCACCGTGAGGTGGTGGCTGCCACCACCGGCCGCCGTGTCGGGTGGCGGTGTGCTTTGATTGGATGATTGGACAAGGGACTAAAACCCTAATGGGCCCAACGAAGCTTAATGGACTCTAATGGACCTAATAAAACCCTAATGGGCTTAATAATATTTTAGTGGGCTTAATAGGCCCAATAAAGCCCTAATTGACATAAAAGGCCAACAAATTGATAAATGGGCTAATATTTGGATTAGAAAACCCTAATGCCAATAAAACCCTAACTTTAAGAATTATTTGGGTCACACACAAGAATTATTTAATAATTTGAGATATTAAATAATAAACTTTGGCAAAGATTAATCTAAGCGATAATGGACTTAATGGATTAAGTCCTTAATGGGTTAAGTAGGAAACTTAACCCTAATCGTCATTTTATGTGAAACCCTAATTTCACTTGGGTTATTGTTGGGCCTTTCTATTGGGCCTTGATGATTTGGGTTATTAGATGGACTATCCAAGATCAAGCAAATGGTCTAGAGTAATTTAATGGGCCTAGGATAAGGCCCATGTAAGGGGCTTGGGCCTAATTTGGAAAATTGGGCCATAGATGGGCCAAGGTTTGGGCCTTAATGAGTATATGATGTTGGGCCTTAGAATGAGACCATGTATAGGCCTAGGCCCAATTTGGAAAATTGGGCCATGTGTTGGGCTTTGATTCCTAGTCGACTTTGGGCCTATGGATTGGGTCTTGGGCTTGAATAAGCCAAGCTAGGGGTAATGTAGTAATTACCCAAAGAATGTACTTATGGTTATGTAGTGGGACCCAATTATTAATTGGGTGTTTTTTTTGGTGTTGACAGTTCGGGAATCTGTCAGCCAGCAGCTGGGGTCGAGTCTGCGGGACTTCAGCAAGTGTGGGATTGTGCCTTCGGGACTTCAGCAGTGTGAGGTGAGTTACCTTCCAGTAGCGGTGGGTCTACGGCCACAATGCCGGCCCACCAGTAGGAGTTGTTGTTAGATGATTGTCTTTGTGATAATTGTCTATGTTTGCTACTACCTGTTATGTTTATGTGCTAGCATGATGTGATGTTATGTGATAGTGGTAGTAGGGGGTGAAATAGTCCCCGATTACCGGTCGATAGGGCCGAAGGGGTAGATTAGCACCCAACTATGCTAGACAGATTATGATATATGTGATATGATATTATGTGGTAGTAGTAGGGGGTGAAATAGTCCCCACTTACCGGTCGACAGGACCGAAGGGGTAGGCCAGCACCCAGATATGCTAGGCAGTATATGACTTATGTGTTTATGCTATGCTTTTATGTGGTAGTGTTAGGGGGTGAAATAGTCCCCGGTTACCGGTTGAAAGATACCGAAGGTGTAAGTCCCTAAAATGTCTGTGTATCAGTCAAATCCGTTTGATGGTGCAGAATCCCAATCAAACGGATGATGCAAAATAAAATAGAAGAGAAGGAGAAGAAGAATATGATGAATCTTGATTGTATTAATGATATGAATGAAATTCCTTACACAAGATTCACACACAAATAAAAGCTCCTGTCTCTCTGGCCGTAAACTACTTGTGTTCCTCAAATCATCAATCTCTACTCCTCACCCTAACACCTCTATTTATACATGTTGGATATGGGCCGGAAACAAATGGGCCGTAAATGAGTTTACGGCCGTAAGGTGTTTACGGCCGTAAACTCAGCCGTAAACTAGACCGAAAACTCCACAATTATTACACAAAAATACAATGCCCAAAAAAGTAAAGCATAAACCATATTTTGACCCAACAATCTCCCCCTTGGTTTATAGCTTTCTTTTCTTAATGACCCAACAAGCTCCCCCTAAAAAGTAGCTGGCTTTGCTTGTTAATCTTCATTGGGAACTTGGCTTCAGCATTAATCTTCAAATTCTTCACAGCATCAGGATCAGGATGAACATATGAATCTTCCATGAATGACTTCATCTTGAGCAGTTGGGCTTTTCTTCAGAATTTGGCATTGAACGCACGTTGGGTGAGGAGGCTTGACGTACTGATTCTTGAAAAATAGCGCTTTCAGCTTGAGAATCTTCAGAGAGAACATTAGAGAGAACAAATATTCTAGATCACTTCAGCAGGTTCATAGATAGCAGCAGACTGATTGAGGAGGCTTCAATGCAATCCGTCACATATTCTTCAATTGCAGCTTCACCTTGCTTCTGGGGTTGAAAGATTGAATTTGAAAGAATGATCTTCATTTCTTGCTCCTTCGAATGAGAATTCTTCGATGCTCACGGACGAAGCTTTTGCTCAGAAATCTTCAGCACAAACTCCATGAGTCTTATCTATACCTGAAATCACTTTTCAAGACAAAAACAAAACTAAAAGAAAAATTAGCACACAAATTAAAATAGAAACAAAAATATTTTTGGATTTTTTTATTTTTCTGAACAAGAAACAAAACAGAAATAACACTATTTTTGGATTTTTAATTTTTGATTTTTTTTGATTTTTTTTTTAATTTTTAATTCTCCTCTAATATTTAAATTAGAAGAAACTATGGAAAATTTAACAAAAATAAAATGATATCTAACTTTAAGAGAGATTTGGGATCAAAGTTTTTAGACAGCCTTTATCCACTTGTCGGTACCTTCCATATTCACATCTTTGTCTGGTCGATCGTCGGTATTGTTGTCCACTTAAACATGAAAAATTTGTGACTTATTTAGGACATACTACTTGTTACAAGACAAAGTGAACTTAAGTTCCTAAAAATTATATCTGATCCTAATTCCTTAGATACTATATCTTAAGGACCATTCATCTGACGACGACCAGAGATATTGTTGTCCACCTAAATTGAGCAGCGAGATCTATAGACAGTCTTTGAGTGTTCAATTTTAAGTGTACTGGAATGTGTTTCCCGCTTCCTGATATGCCCCAGCCATCAAGAACTTCCAGAGTACTCCTTACACCGGGTGAGCAGACAATCATTCAGAGAGAGAAGGGATACAGAATTCTATTTCTACCTACTTCAGAGGGGTTGAGAAGAAGAAGGTTGCATATGCTGTGTACCAGGTCGGATTAGAAGTCGCGCAAAGGAGACAGCATGTGGCTAACAGATGAGAAGTTTTTCACATATACATTTCACACATATATTTCAAGCGCATATATATTTCCTACAGAGAAATGGAGTTGCATATGTTGTGTACCAGGTCGGATTAGAAGTCGCGCAAAGGAGACAACATATGACTAACAGACGGAAAGAAAGAAAACGATTTTCTACAGACCTAATTTATCGGAATTTACCAGTCGCCCCATCCAACCGGAATTAAGGACAGAATCCACACATCGAGGAAAAGTTAAACCACAGTTCCAAGTACGGGTTCAATTAATGTGACGAGTAGATTCCCATATATATCTCCCTGCTCAACCTATCCGAGTGTCGTATTGTCAGGCTGAATGGATCTAACTAGGTCAAGATTTGTCAAGTCTATAAATTTCCTAAGTTCAAATCTCCCTAGTCAAGTCCATTTAAAATTTTTCGTGCCTACCGACGCATCAAGTCAGAGCATAGACCCTTCAACTTCGGGTACGTTACGCAGACTTAGATTGCCTGTTATCACTTGATAATATCACTTCCCAGAACATCTCCCTCAAGCACATTTCATAACCAACATATTTTTTTGATTTTTTGATTTTCTAATTTTTGTTTTGTTTTTATTTCTCCCCCTAAATTTGTGCATAGGAGAGAAACGAAAATAATGCACAAATTTAAATTAACCTAAAACAAAAATTAGTCTTTAAAGTGAATCAGGTTAAGAAAAAACTTAGGAGTATAGAGAAGAAAACGCAAACCGTAAGTCACCGATTGAATCTGCATCCAGAAGGTCTGAGAACAGCAAGCATAATCTCAGAACAGATCCGAAAATTCTTCATATCTTTAAGAATTAACCCCGTGTGATCTCTTCTTTCCTTCCTTCTTTCCTTTCCCGCAATGGACACATACTCTCGAACAATATTCTGAGTGTTGTACAATTGAGAGATGTCCCCAATCATATGCCAGGAGCAGCCACTACCAACAAACCGAAGTCTGAGGATATGCCTCCATAGCTGCTCCGACACAGTGCGGGATTAGTTGATCTTTGGAACCCAGTCCATTTTGAAACCGGGTCGACCTTTGTCATCCTTGCACGGTACTCTCTCCCATGACATATCCTGTTTATCACAAACAGAAGATGTAGAAACGTTAGAAGCATTAGGAATTTTGGGAGAGTGAGCCTTCGGAATCCATTTGTAGTTGGGTTTAACCCATTTCTTCTTCGATCCGATGGGTGGCTCAGCACTTGATTTGAAACTTGAAGCCGTCTGCCTAGATGACTTTGACCTAACCGGTCTTGGCTTCACAGGAGCATCTCTTGAACTGGGCTTCTTGGCCGGCATTCCCTTCTTGCCCTTGGGATTCAAATTCTTTGCCTTGTGGGCTGGATGCTTGGCCTTGGGAGTTGAATTCTTGGCCTTCTTGGCATTCCAGTCGTCAATGTCTGATCGTGATCTCGAGGGGTATCTTTTGGAGTGTCTCCCTCTTGACGTGTTCTGCCAGCCTTGTGCGTAGTAGGGAACATACGCGCGATTAGGACAATTTCTGGCAATGTGTCCAGGTGTTCCACAATGAAAACATGTCCTTTTCTTCACTGGGGAGTTGTCTATTCCTGCCCTTGGTGGCGTATCCTTGCCTTGTCTCTTGCTTTTCCCATACGCACAGTTGCGACAGGCACTCTGTTGAGCTGGAATTGGAGGCCTATATTTCTCAACGGCAGGTTTGTTAGAAGCATCCGAGTTCGAAGCAACAAATTTAGAGTTCAAGGAGTCATTGGTTTGTTCAGAAGAACTCTCCTTGTTCTCATCCTCTTCTATTTTACCTGCACATGTAACAGAAACATCAATATTTTCAACATTAATAACTCCTCCTGACACAAATCCAGCTGGTTTTCCGTATTTAAGATGTGCCTCCCTGTCAATTTCTTCTTGTTTCATGGGGATGGATGTGTAGTTATGATTGTAAGGTGGAGGTACGCTATCATACCCTAGACCCTTGTTTTGATTCCTTTTAAACTGCATGCTTTGGTCTATCATATTTGCAAGCACCTCACTTGAGAAATCATATTTTCTAACATCAAGTTTGGCGGTTTCAAACTTTCCTTTCAAAGATTCAACTTCAGCCACTAGCTCAGCATTTTGTTTGACTACATAATCATAGTTTTCACATTTGTTACTATAGTCTTCCTGAAGTTTCTTAAAGTCCTTGGTTTTTGCTTCTAATTCAGCCTTCAGGGGTTTCTGTCCTTTCCTGAGTTGATATCCTTTATATCTCAGGTCCTCAACTTCCCCTTTTAATAAATCAATTTGTTCCCGAAGAAATTTAATCGTATCTTCACATGATTGAGAACATGAAACTTCACATGAATGAGAACACGACACTTCATTGACCGGAAGGTTTGTTGAACTCATTGTTTTTCGACAATTCAAAGCGTTAAGTTCTTCAATTATATCAGGCAGACTAAGACGATTGAGATCTTTTGTCTTCTTGATGTCAGCCACGTCCATGTCCCACGATTTTGGAAGTGAATTCAACAACTTTTTGTTGATCTCGGACTTAGTCAAGAAGATCCCGGCTATATTCATCTCAGTAGTGAGTGTAGTAAACCGCTGCAACTGAGTTTCGAGCGTTTCTCCAGGGACATAATCGAAAAAGTTGAAATTTTGTCTTAACATATCCTGACGACTTTCTTACATGTTTTCAGACCCCTCGTAGACTTTAAAATCAATTAATTAAAAAAACAACTAGAAGCAAACGTAAAATTTAAGATGCCTTTTTTTTTTTTTTTTTTTTTTTTTTTTTTTAGTCAACCTTAAAAGTCAAATTTTAAAAATTAAACTTGAAAAGTCAAACCGAAAGGTTAAATTTGAAATTTTAAAGGTTAAATGAAAAAGTCAAGATTTAAAATCAAAAGTCAAACTTGAAAGTCAAAATCAAAATTTTAAATAAAATATAAAAAAATAAAAAGTTTTTTTTTTTTTTATTATTTTTTTATATTATTATTATTATTATTACTATTAATTTTAATTAATTAATTAATTTATTTTTATTATTTTGGATGAAAAAGGAATTTAAAATAAAAAGGAATTGAGTTTTGGGGTTAAAAGTGTCAAAATTGCAAAACTTGAATGCGAAAAAGCCGCCTTATTAATTAAATTCCGAAGCTAAGAAACAAAAAGCCTTCTAGTTGAGTTGGAAAGGCGCAGGTTCTCCTCCCAGTAGACCCGGGTTCGAACCTTGCAAGACGCGAAGCTGTTTCTATTTTTATGAAGCGCACGCAGGAGCCGCAATCCACTGACCGAGCCGTGATCCGAGCCGAGCCGTTATGAGCTGCAGACAAGCCGACCTCAAACCGCCGAGCCGAGCCGCAAATTCCGAGCCGTATACTTCCGGAAACCCTAGCCGTAAACTCAAAAGCCGCCGCCGGCCGTAAACTCCGGCCGTGAACTGTTTCCGGCCGTAAGCTCCGGCCGTAAACTCTTCCAGATTACGTGAAAATTCGACTTTGAAGTTCCAAAACTCGATCAAAAACCTCTTTTTATGAAAAACACAAAGAACAAACCCCCCTTATTTTTGCGAGATCTATCCAAAAACGCAAAAATATTTCGAAAATAAGATCAAATAATGCCCCAAATGGAGTTTACGGCCCAAGAACTTGGTGTTTACGGCCGTAAGCTTGGACCGTAAACACAGAATATTCGATTCCAAACAAAATAAAACCTTTTTTACTGATACAACTTGGCTCTGATACCAATTGTAAGTCCCTAAAATGTCTGTGTATCAGTCAAATCCGTTTGATGGTGCGGAATCCCAATCAAACGGATGATGCAAAATAAAATAGAAGAGAAGGAGAAGAAGAATATGATGAATCTTGATTGTATTAATGATATGAATGAAATTCCTTACACAAGATTCACACACAAATAAAAGCTCCTGTCTCTCTGGCCGTAAACTACTTGTGTTCCTCAAATCATCAATCTCTACTCCTCACCCTAACACCTCTATTTATACATGTTGGATATGGGCCGGAAACAAATGGGCCGTAAATGAGTTTACGGCCGTAAACTCAGCCGTAAACTAGACCGAAAACTCCACAATTATTACACAAAAATACAATGCCCAGAAAAGTAAAGCATAAACCATATTTTGACCCAACAGAAGGGGAGGCCAGCACCCAGATATGCTAGGCAGTACCCGGTCGAGAGGACCGAAGGGGAGACCAGCACCCAGATATGCTAGTCAGTATCCGGTCGAGAGGACCGAAGGGGGGCAAGCTCCCAGCTATACTGGTCAGTATCCGGTCGAGAGGACCGAAGGGGAGGCCAATTCCCAGATATACTAGACAGTATCCGGTCGAGAGGACCGAAGGGGTAGGTCAGGCACCCGGATATGCCTGACAATATATGTATGTTATGTGATTGTATGGTATGTGGTATGATGGGGGAACTCACTAAGCTTCGTGCTTACGGTTTTCAGTTTTGGTTTCAGGTACTTCGTGTTTAAAGGAAAGGAGCCGGCTTGATCGCAACGCATCACACTATGGTTTTCCACACATGAGATCTTTGGGATTACACTCTGATATTATTTTATGATAACACATTTGATTATTTCTACTTTGGTTTTGACATGACATGATATTACGGATGTTTTATTACACTGTTGGTTTATAATGACGTATTTAAAAATGAAATTTTTGGCCTGTATTTTTGGGATGTTACACATTACCTCTATGGTAAGAAGTGCACCATCTTCACGGACCACAAGAGTCTCCAACACATCTTGAATCAGAAAGAGCTGAATATGAGGCAACGAAGATGGGTTGAACTATTAAACGATTACGAGTGTGAAATCAAGTACCACCCAGGCAAAGCCAACGTGGTAGCTGATGCCTTGTGTCACAACTAGCATTTTTAGCTAGGAAATTATAATCTCATATAAACATCATCCATTGTAAAAGCCTATACTCTAAATGAATACTATACTCTATTCTCATTCATTTATATCTCATATGTTCAAATAAGGGTTGGATACCCTAGAAATCCTGAATCAAGTTCATTATGGGCTAGGATTCTCTTATTGGGTCTAATGGACCAATAAATCTCCAACTTCACCATCTTGGGCCTAGGAACCCTAAATGGGCTCTAATTGGACCCACCTTCATGAAACATAACATTTTGGGCCATAATGGGCCTAAAATAAATTTGTTTGCCTTTAATGGGCCTATTGGGCCATAACAACTCAAATTAGCCCTAATGGACCATAACCCATTCTTTTAATCCATATTGGGTCATAAACCACCTTAAGAGCTCAATAAGCCGAAAAGAAATTGTTGGGCCTTATGATTTCAAGGAAAGACCAAGATTGGGCCCAAAGTAATTTTTTTTACCTCTCTAGCCCAATTCTCGGCCATAGATAAATAATAAAAAAAGGGGAAAGAATGGATAAATGAAGATTAAACATGTATATGACAACTCATGTTTAACCACCATATAACTATGGTAGAATCTCATGTTTCAAGACTAGGTATTACCTCACAAATAACAAGATTATGATCTCTCTCTCTCTCTCTCTTTTCTCCATACTCTCGGCTAAACCCTCTCACCACCTCCATTTTTCTTTCAAAAACTCTCTCAAACACTCTCAAAAACCTCTTCCTTCTTCCATCAAAAATCTTGAGTTTGGTGTGTAGTTTCAAGAGGATCTTCACCTAGATCATCATCTTTGGTAAGTTTTTCATTTAGATCTATGATTTCACTTCTTGATCTATTCAAAAATCTCCTCTTACACCATACTTTCGTGAATCATACTCTTATAGCGCCATAGAGCTCGAAAATCATCTCCATAACACATCTAGGGTCGAGATCTCTTCACTTCTTCATCAAAACCGACTTCCAAACCCCAAGGTGAGCTTCATACCCCCTATTTTTTGGTTTTTATAAGTTTTGTGGGGGGAGAATACAAGCAAATGT
Source organism: Lactuca serriola (assembly GCF_051521515.1). NCBI lineage: Eukaryota > Viridiplantae > Streptophyta > Magnoliopsida > Asterales > Asteraceae > Lactuca > Lactuca serriola. The sequence continues at coordinate 64,628,717 of NC_136412.1, read as the reverse complement.
GTAGATCTATGAGTATATATATGCTTTGTGTGATTTCTATGTTTATTTACATGTTCTTATGTGATTATGGTGTTGGATCTAGTAAAAAAGAACTCAAAACCGAGATCTACATTATGTTGAATGAAATAAGTATAAATCATATTATTTCATACAAATCAACTCTAGAAAAATAACCAAGTTGGTTAATATGAACTCCTTTGGGCTAAAATCCCATCTTTGGACTTTAAATGTTAAAAATATAAAGTTAAAGGGCCCAAAATGACAAAATACAAATTCTGATGGTTGAGATGAGTCAAAACAGTTTCAAGAATGTATTTTCTGGAAATTTACTCTTTTGAAGGATTAAAATGTGAATTTTTAAGAATAATGGGCCAAAAATGAACTTTTCGGCCCAATAAAACCCAAATTGCGAGATTTTCAAATTAGAGGGGCTGAAACTGTACTTTTCTGTAAAACAGGGGACTACTAGTGCTCCAAGTCCATTTCAAGGGTTAAAAATACTTTTCATATTTAAAAGGGACCAAAGATGCAAAAAAAATTCTATTTTGGGCCAAAAGTGTAAAAATTGCGAAAATAGAGGTTTCAGCCGAGAAAACTTCATTCTGAGGGACTAAAACTATTTTTCAAATAAACTTGAGCTGAAAAATACCTTTTCAACAAGTTTTGATACTAAAGTGTCAAGAAAAATGGTTTAAGGACTAAAATGGAAATTCTTTTATACAAAGGGTCAAAAGTGTAAATTTATTCAAAAGAAAGGGGCTGCAAAAGTAAAATTCTAATGTTTTGAAACAACAAATCCGTTATGATGAAATACTAGTACCACGACTACCGACGAAACATAATACACCTTCAACACCAAAAATCGTTACCAAACGAGTTGATTCGGTCTCGAATCAATAATGAATCAAAAATCTATACACGACGATACTACAATACACACGCTGAAATTACGGGAAGTCAATACACACGCGGGAATTCACCAGACGTCGATACACCATCTTTGGGCCCGAAAGTTTCAAATCGTGCTTGTTGGGCCTAGCTAGCCCAATGACATGATCTTTAGGCCCGAAGGTAACTCGCTTACATGTTGTTGGGTCTTATATGACCTAATTCCATGTAAAAGGACTTTCACTGGCTTTTGTGTTGTTGGGCCCCAAGGGTCCTTTGGTACTGCTAGCTGATAGCTTCATTTTATTTACTTCTTTTTATAGTTTATTTTAGTACATTCATTCACATTTTAGTTAACTTCCATGCATATTTTCCCTTTTGTTATTTTTATGACCATTTCGGGGTACTTTCTAGTTTCTTGAGCATTATTGCAGATTTTCTTGGAAACTAGCGGAGCGGTACTCTTGGGAGGCGATTGGGCTTGAAAGGAATTGGGGATTTCGTGCTTGATGGATATGAAGGTGACTCATGAGGTGGACCTGTCAATTGCTTGAAGGCTTGGAAGAATTGAGCTTTAAATTTGAAAGACGCGGGAGAATTCTTGAGTGTGCAAGATCAATATTTGGGAATTTGCGGAAGTTTAGAGTGATGTGGATAGACAAATTGGGCTTTAATTGAAGAAATATTGAAGAAAAATGGGCTAGGAGTTGATTTGATTCGAACTGGGCCAATGGATTAGCTGTGGGGGCCCAAAACTTGAAGAAGCCCAAAATTACCCGTCAGAGCCCGCGGCCCGCGTAAGATTCCCCGCGGCCCGCGTGGATTCCTGACTAGGGCAATTTCGGGATTTTGCTAAGAGCTCTATTTTGGGAAGTTTGGTGTGCCTCTTTAGCCTTATCTTGAAGATCCGATTTTGAGACTTTCTCTCTGGAGTTTGGAGCATTTTTGGAGGCCAAGAACACTTGAAGAATATCTTCTTTTCATCTCTTGAATCTTGTCAAATGTTTGGTACAATCTCATCTAACTTTGTTCATTTGAGTTTAGCCATGCTTGGCTAAGCAATTCTTGGTTGACTTTTTGTTGAATCCTTTGAATTTTTGTTGAATGTTGAAGAATCCATGAACTTGTTCTTAAATCTTTATGGAAATGTTTTGTGTTTTATCATATTATCACTACTAGTATGTTTTTATTCATGAGTTTAAATGTGTTTGTGGTGATTAGTTGACCAATTTCTTGATTAAGTAAATGATCCTCAAATTAGCAAGCAACAAATGATTTTTGTGTTGTTTTTGCTTCACACAATCATAAAAACATTTCCTCCAACATGGCAGTGAAAGAAATTGACTCCTCTTGGATTTGGTGACTTTTTGGTTCTTAATGCTAGTTGACTTTCACTAATTACATGCTATTTGGAATTAGTGACTTTGACTAAGGAAATTGTTATGAGCTTCTCTAGCCATTTCAACAATTAAGAAAAGTCTAGGTAATCTCAAGCTTCTTGGATTACTATAACCAAATTAAGGATTTAAATCAAAGTATTGCACCACTGGATTCTAATGATATGTTCATCAAAATTCAAAGTGAGGAAACCTTAAGTCAACCATCTCTCCCTTATTGATTTTACATCAAACTCTTATTTTTGTTGCATTTGTCTATTTAAATCATAGTTAATTCTAGTTTGTTTCAAGTATTTTAAAACACCAAACCCCCCCCCCCCCCCCCCATTTTATTTTTATTGTCATTTTACAAGTATTTTTTATAAAGAGATTTTACATAGAGTTATAAATTGAACCAATCTCTGTGGATTCGATCCCTTTACCACTATACACTATTTTAGTGTGTAATATTTAGGGTTATTATTTGTGTTGGCCTCGACAACCACCACTAGCAAAGTCGAGAATTCACCAAACGAATTGATTCGGTCTCGAATCAATAATGAATCAAAAATCTATACACGACGATACTACAATACACACACTGAAATTACGGGAAGTCAATACACACGCGGGAATTCACCAGACGTCGATACACCATCTTTGGGTCCGAAAGTTTCAAATCGTGTTTGTTGGGCCTAGCTAGCCCAATGACATGATCTTTAGGCCCGAAGGAAACTCGCTTACATGTTGTTGGGTCTTATATGACCTAAATCCATGTAAAAGGACTTTCACTGGCTTTTGTGCTGTTGGACCCCAAGGGTCTTTTGGTACTGCTAGCAAAGTCGAGAATTCACCAATGCGATTCGGGCCAAGGGCCTTTCGCATTCACGATAGCCTTGAACGACTTATGGAAATAGCGGGGGCTTCGCACCCTCTTTTCTCCTCGGTTATGGGGCTATGAGAAGTTAGGGTGGTTGGATTAAGTGAATAGTACAGACGACGCCTAAGGGATCGTTTGTATAGTTGTAAACTAGTCGTTTTCATTAATGCGTGTTTATAACAAATCACAACCCATAATTAATCCAATGTCACATGGAATTATTGAATACACACGTCACAACGGTATAACAAAATATAAAACGCGTAATTCAAAGTATTAGGAAAACATCGGGTTTTCCTAGGGTTTTCAATTCATACACCTACAAGATGCATACCAGGTCTAACAATTTTTTTTACATTTATAGAAACAAACAAGCATACTTACGGATCTTCACACTTTTTACACGATACTCTTTTCAGAAAATATCGGATTTTCTGGTGGTTTTCAAAACATTATATTTCAAACATTACTTATGAACTCACCAACATTTCATATGTTGACGTTTTTCAAAATACTTGTATTCTCAGGTAACAGGTAAATCGAAGGGAAAAATGTACTCAGTGATGTCTTGTTGTTTGTTTAACTAATATCGAACAATCTACCTTTTGGGAATGTAATGTTATGAAACAATGTACTAAATGTAAACACTACCAGTTGTACTATTTCAATGCATGGTGATGAATGATGTTATGTTTCATGTATATTCACTGTGATGGTATTCAATTGAGTCACAACAGCCCTCGGACGTTTCCGCCGTCTGGTTCGGGGGTGTGACACGTTGAGCAGGAAAGAGTACTCTAATTGTCGCGTGAAAACTCTCTCAATAACCATCCAATCTCACCTAACCACTCAGATTAGGGTAGCCCAGTCAGATGCCATGAAGGCGGAAAACAGAGCAAGCGAAACATTACGCGGAATGAAGAAGAATCTCGAGGTGAAAGAGGACGGAGTATACTATTTCATGAACCGTATTTGGGTCCCTAAATTTGGAGGATTTAGGGAGGTAGTCATGAATGAAGCTCACAAGAGGCGATACTCCATCCATCCAGGTTCGGACAAAATGTACGTGGATATTAAACAACATTATTGGTGGCCTAACATGAAGGCAGAAATTGCCACCTATGTCAGCAAATTCCTTACTTGCGCCAAAGTAAAGGTGGAATACCAGAAGCCCTCGGGGTTATTGCAGCAACCAGAAATCCCCGAGTGGAAATGGGAAGGGATTTCTATGTACTTTGTGACCAAGCTACCCAAGACGTCAGATGGATTAGACACAATATGGGTAATAGTCAACCGACTGATGAAATCCGCCCATTTCCTGCCAATAAAAGAATCCTACAAGATGGAGAGACTGACAAGAATATACATTCGAGAAATCGTGAGGCTTCACGGAGTGCCAGTATCTATCATCTCAGATAGAGATAGTAGGTTCACTTCATGTTTTTGGCAATCACTTTAGAAGGCACTTGGAACCCATCTCGACATGAGCACTCTTATCACCCACAAACGGACGGTCAAAGCGAACGAACCATCCAGACGCTCGAAGACATGCTTCGCGCATGTGTGATAGACTTTGGGAAGTCCTGGGATACCCACTTACCCTTAGTTGAATTCTCGTATAACAACAATTACCATTCGAGCATCAAAGTCGCTCCTTTGAAGCGCTATATGGACGTAAGTGTAGGTCACCGTTGTATTGGGCTGAGGTGGTCGACACCCAGTTAGCAAGGGAACTAGCATCAGACAAGACGTTAACAGGACCGGAGATCATACGTGAAACCACGGAAAAGATAGTTCAAATCAAAGCTCGACTACAAGCCTCGCGCGACCGACAAAAGAGCTACGCTGATAGACGGCGAAAGCCCTTAGAATTTCAGGTCGGGGATCGAGTACTATTAAAAGTTTCACCCTAAAAAGGGGTCATTCGTTTTGGAAAACGGGGAAAACTGAACTCACGATACATTGGACCTTTCAAGATCCTTGCCCGAATAGGTCCAATGGCGTACAGACTGCAGCTACCCGCTGAGCTCAGCAGTGTACACCCCGTGTTCCATGTTTCCAATCTAAAGAAGTGCCTATCCGATGAAACTTTCGTCATTCCCCTTGACGAAATTGAAATCAATGAGAATCTCCTGTTCGTTGAAGAACCAGTCGAAATCATGGATAGGGAGGTGAAGCGTACTAAGCAAAGTCGTATCCCGATCGTGAAAGTACAGTGGAACGCGAAGCGTGGGCCAGAATTCATGTGGGAACGCGAAGACCAAATGAAGCAAAAGTACCCTCATCTATTCTAGCATTCTCAAATCTAGCTTTCAAAAGAATTTCAGGACGAAATTCCCTCTATCGGGGGGATGATGTCACAACTAGAAATTTTTGTGCCTTGTAACTACAACACTTATGTCAATTATGAATCAAAAACATGAAAGCATGTATGATGCTTACTCTATGACAACAAAATTTCAATCAAACACTTCATACAAGCACTGCAAATAGTCAACAAACAATTGGAAACCTTAGAAATCCTTGTTTAAGTCCATTATGGATTAGGATTTCCTTATTGGGCCCAATGGACCAATAAGCTTTCAATTGGACTATCTTGGGCTTAGAACTCTTGAATGGGCTCTAATTGGACTCACTTCCAGTTATTTCAATATTTTGGGCCATATTGGGCCTAGAATGAAATAAATTATTTAAATGAACCATATTGGGCCATAATTAACCTAATTTAGCCCTAATAGGTCATAAAAATCACATTTATATTTATTTGGACCAAAAATCACTCAACATAACCATGAAAATTGGGCTTAAGCATTTAAGGCCCAAAACTCTCTTCTCTTTCCTCCAAATCTCGGCCCAAGCCCAACCAAAGAAGGAAGAGTTGACTTGTGAGATTGCCACCTCATTTATACATCACATACCTCCATGCATGGACCAACATGCATCTAAGTTAGTCACCTCAACTCTCTCTCTCTTCTTCTTCTTGATTCTCGGCCGAGAGCCTCCCAAACATACACACTTCATCCAATTTTCTTAAACAAACTCTCTCAAAGAACATCCTCACTTTTCTTCATCAAATTTTCGAGAATCATGAGCTTTTCAAAGAGACTTTCCACAAAAATCATCATCCAAGGTAAGTTTATATTTAGATTTATGATCTAGATTCTTTGTTTTATCAAACATCTCATCTTAACTCATGCAAATTCATGATCTAACTCCCTAGAATCATCTAAGTTCGAAAAATTCCTCAAAAAGTTGCTAGGGTCGAAATCTTCTCTCAAATCTTCATCAAAACCAAATCCAAACCACAAGGTGAGTTTCATACCCCCTTCTTTTCGGTTTTATGAGTTTTTATGGGGGAGAATACAAGTAAATGTGTGGATCTATGTGTAAATGTATGCTAAGTGTGATTTGATGCATGTATGTGTGTGATATCATGTGTTTGTGATGAATATGTTATCCAAAAAGTGTGTAAAAACCGAGATCTAAAACATGGGGAAGGAAATAAACATAACTTAAACTATTTTACACTAATCAAGTCAGGAAAAATAGTTTATATGGTTAGGATGAACATACTTGAACATAAAACTCATTTTTGGGCTTAAATTGTCAAAAATACAAAACTTGGGGTCCAAACCGAAAAATTATAAATTTTGGAGGATCAAAAGGGTCCAAACAGTTTCTATGTTAATTTTTCTGGATAACAACATTTTTGAGGGGCTTAAAATGTAAATTTTGGATTTAATGGGCTAAATTTGGGCTTTTCGGCCCAATAAGCTTCAAATTTGCGAGATTTCTAAGTTTGAGGGGCTGAAAATGAAATTTTCTATAAAACAGGGGATTTGAAGTGTATAAAAACTATTCCAATGGTAAAAAATGCTTTTCAAATTCAAAAAGGATCAAAAATGTAAAAATTCTCTATTTTGGGCCAAAACTGTAAAAGTTGCGAAATTGGGGGTTTTAACCGAGAAAACATTATTCTGGAAGGACTAAAGCTGTTTACAAAACAAAATTTGGGGTAAAAATGTCTTTTCAACAAGTTTATGATATAAAAGTGTCAAAATAATGTTTTTAAGGACTAAAATGAAATTCTTTTATATAAAGGACTAAAAGTGCTATTTTTATAAAAGAAAGGTTGTGAAAAGGTAAAAATCTTACTTTTAAACAAATTAATTCATTAAGACAAAATACAAGATCTACGAACTACCGACGAAATGTAAAAACAAATACATTCTCAATAACAGATATCATTACAAAACGAATTGATTCGGTCTCGAATCAATAACAAAACAAAAAAATCAATAAACCAAAGTATTTCAATAAACACGCAATAACTATGAGGAGCCAATAAACAAACTTTGGGCTTGAAAGTTTCAAATCGTGCTTGTTGGGCCTTGCTAGCCCAATAACATGATCTTTGGGCCCGAAGGGAGTACGCTTACGTGTTAATGGGGCCTTCTATGACCCAATTCCATGTAAAAGGACTTGAATAGCTCTCATGTGTTATTGGGCCCTAATGGTCCATTAGTACTGCTAGTGAGGTCGAGAAGTCAAATGCGAGTTGGGCCAAGTGCTTTTCGCATTCCCGATAGCCTTGATTAACTTATGGAAATAAAGGGGGCTTCGTACCCTCCTTTCTCCTCGGTTGACCGGCTTATGAGAATTCGAGTAAACAGATTCGTGACGTTAAACAAGAGAAGTCAGGGTGGTTGGATTATGTGAGTAGTATGGGCGACGCCTCAAGGATCGTTCGTAATTTGTAGTTATAAACTAGTCATTTTCATTAATGCGTGATTGTAACAACTCACAAACCTTAATTAATCCAATGTCACCTGGGTAATCAAAAACAATCGTCGTATCGGTATAACAATAAACAAGTCATGTAATTTACGTATGGGGAAAACATCGGGTTTTCCCGGGAAGTTCAACATTTTCACCTATGTGATGTAAACAAAATTCAACAATTATACATGTTTTCAAAATCGACAAGCATATTTACGGATCTTCACACTTTTTATAAACAAATACCCCTTTTCAGAAAATATCGGATTTTCTGGGTTTTTCAAACTTCACAAAAATCATTTTTCCATAACATTACTTATGAACTCACCAACATTTCATATGTTGACGTTTTCCAAAATAACTTGTATTCTCAGGTACCAGGTAAGCCGAAGAATAAGTATCAAGTTATGTCATGGTGTTTTGTTTAGATTATTTATCGAACGGTTTATGTTATGAAAATTGTAATATTTAAAACAATGTACTGAATGTAAACAATATTAGTTGTAATATTTCAATGCATGGTGATGAATGATGTTATGATTCATGTATAATCATTGTGATAATATTCAATTTAAATCACAAGAGCCCTCGGACGTTTCCGCCGTTCGGTTCGGGGGTGTGACAATGGGGTACATTACAAAGTACCAGGTTTTCATATAAATTGGGTACGAATACAAAGTACCGAGTTTTTATACAAAAAGGGGTACGGATACAAAGTACCGGGTTTTTATTCAAAAAGGGGTACAAATACAAAGTACCAGGTTTTTATACAAAAAGGGGTATAGATACAAAGTACCAGGTTCACATAAAATAATTATTATGATATTAAAACTATATTTCATCTAGAATTGTTAGACTTCAGCTATAATCGCTGAGCGTATATGCTAGAGTCGTATAAGAATTTAGTCTCGATCGGCTTAGAATTGGTGGGCCCACCTCATCTCATGTTCCTCGTTGGGTTGTGGACCTAGGGCAGACCCACTATATTCAACGGTTTATCTAACTTAAATCTTATATAACTTATATACGCTGGACGATTATAGGAGAAATCTACGGGTCATTCTAGGGTTCATTAACACATCATATAGGAATATTTTGTTCACACTTAACTAAGAAAATATTGGATTTTCTGGAAATCAAACTCTATCGATTTTACAAGGAAAACGATTTCTTCCTCAAACAAAACTCTTATGAACTCACCAACTTAATTGTTGACACTTTTTCAAAACTACTTGTATTCTCAGGAAATCAGTGAAACAGGAAAACTTCAGCGCTTTGAGGGTGGGACGTTAAACCGTCAACAATTTATTTTTGTCATCATAATGTAATTGATTTTGAAACATGTAAACATATACTTTGGTGTAACTTTTTCAATTATATTTATGATGGTTGTATTTACTTTGAGCACTATTATACACGTTGTTGTGATATTGTACATGAAGTCCTCCACCCCCGGACGTTTCCGTCATCCTTGGTTTGGGGGTGTGACAAGAACAGACTTTTAAAATCCTCTGGAGAAAGTGACACATAATAAAACACTCGAAACAAGCATGAGATCAAGAAAGTTAATATGTTAACCAAAGTAATATACGCTTGTATCATATTACATAACATGGTAAGAGTCGATAAAGATTACACTATTTGCATTTATAATATGCATGATGCATTTCATAAAAATTAACAAATTGTATCGGGGAACACACAATACTTCTTGAGAATTTTGGAAAGACATAACAAGAAAACGCAAAACAATATTCGCCATGATTTGACGGACTATATATACGAACAGACAATGATGATGAGGACCTCGACACCAATGAATAATAGTTTTATTATGTAATGTTTAACTTGTAATTTTTATAATATATTTTGATTTTTCTAAAATAATGTGACTTTTATGTTTTAATTTAATGTTATATTTTTAATTTCAATTAATTTTAGTTTTTCTTAAATAATTAAAAAAAAATGATATAGCAATGTGGAGTGCTAAGTAAGTGATGTGGAAGTGGTGATGATGTGTTTGATATGTTCTTTCGTTAGCTCGAGCTTAAAGCTTTTATTTTCTTGTAAGCTTTTAGCTTTTTAGAGTTTCTCCACACATATTGTTTAGCGCCAAAATGGGGTTTAAATTCCAATCAACCTCTATGGGTTTTAAAAGCCTTTATATTTAATGTTAAAAAGAAGTCAACACAAAAATTGTTCTAAATTTGCCGTTGGAATATTTTTGGCCAACAATATGTTGGATGGTTAGAGTTAGTCTTAGAACTTTTATCTTTTAGCATTTTACATCCTCTTATATTTTTAAAAGCTTTCAACTAGTTTGTTGAACACTCTTAGATAAATAAACATTAGCTTCCTCCTACCCAATGCAGTTTTAGTAACTTTATGTGTTGAGTCATTAAAAACTCATAATTTTTAATGAATTTTGTGTTTACCGAGTTCTAAATCCGATACAACAAAATTTGTCAATGACTAGCGAAGGTTTGAAAATTTTTATTTGGTGATCGAATGCTTGAATTAGCAACTCCGTGTAAAAATTGGGGTGGATGGATATTATTTATTTGCTTCTGCATAGTGCATACAATATGAATACAACAATGATATTTGAGCTTGATATAAAATAAATTACAAAATTATAAAATAGATAAGTAATTATAACCTCCTCCAAGTTTGAATTAGGATCATCTAAACGAAGACTGAATCTCTTCCAATGTTTTCCCCTTGGTCTCCGGTACCAAAAGGGCCACAAATACAACCGTTATACCACTCGTAACCATATACAGAGTAAACGTTCCTGTCACAACCCAATATTCACACATTACATTACACTCCATTTTCACAGACCAAACAAAACAACAAAATAGGTTGTACTATGTCTGGTATGAAACGTCAAAAGACTGTAATTTTTGTATCGCAATTTCATTTTTATCGGTCTAATGCATGCCAAACACAGTAAAAACTGTCATGTGGTGTGTGTAGTGTAAAATGAGAAAGAAAGAAAGGAGAATGAAACCTCCACTACTCCAAGCTAAAAGCAAAGGTGCCGTCAATGTAACGACCCAACAGATAAACCAATTGGCTAATGTTGCTACACTACCCGCAAGTCCTTTTATATTCACCGCTAGAATCTATAATGTTATCTCACAAAAACAACAATCACATTAATCATAAAAAATAATAATAATAATAATAATAGTAATAATAAATAACTTTAATTACCTCCGACATAATAATCCATGGAATCGGCCCCATTCCAAGAGAAAAACCAATGATCATGCCCTACAAATTTATTTAATTTAATTGGCAAAGAAACTTTCCCCCAAAAAAAAAAGATTAAAAATCGTTACACTACTATATCAATATCAAATAAAGTAAAATAAAAAAACGTACCACAACTCCAATCAATGATAAAATGCCCATTACAGTATACGTGGTGGAACCATCATCTGCAAAACCCTAAAATATTGCTTTTGATTATTAGTTAAAAGGATATTCATACATAAGGAAAATCCATTTTTTTTTTTTTTTTTTGAGTTAAAAGGATACTCATACATAAGAAATACATGATTACCTTAATGAAGAATGATGCTGCAACGACTATGAGACTCAGAGTCATTGTAGAAGAAGAGACCTATATAAAATTGGGTTTTTTTTATTTTTAAGTAAGTTAAAAAAAAAAAAAAATTAAATCATAGAATATATATATTTAATTATTTATCCTTACAATAAGCAAAATCCTGCGGCCAGTTTTGTCAACCAACCACGTCGAAACCCCAGTTGCAATCACCTGAATTATGCAATCTTCTTGGTTACAACTTAATGAGAATAAAATAAAATAAAGTAACAATTATAAAATAACATAATATTACTAGTTGTTGCCACTTACTTGAATAGCTCCCAGGCCGAATGTCGCAACATTACTATTAGATATTCCTGTTTCATTTAAAAAAGTAAGATGCTGTTTATTTATTTATTTATTTATTTATTTATTTATTTCACTTAGTGGACTTAATACATAATTTTACCTGCAGATTCGAATATGGTACTGGAATAGAAGAGAACGCCATTGGTTCCAGTTAGCTGTTGGAGAACAAGTAAGCCAAATACTATCTGCAGAATATATAATAAGGATTTCAGTTTTCCATAATCTCATATAACATTATATTGAAAATAAAAACTACATACCATTAAAGGAAACCAATATCTTCTTTGTTTGAGGTCTGAAAAACGAATTGCAGCTCTTCTGTTTGATGATGCCACAGACCTCTTCAAAACCAAAATACACATATATCAAATATGTTATATGTATATATATGTATGTATGTATGTATGTATGTATGCATGTGTGAATGTATGTACCTTAATTTCATTCACTTCTTGGGTAATATCAGTATCAAAACCACGAAGAACTTGTAAAGAAGCTTCAAAATCATCTGTCATTCCCATTTTTGCCTGAAACAATGGAGACCTCATAATTACTAATTATTATTATATTATTAAAATTCAACTAATACTGAACACTTCAGTAAGCTTACCAACCACCTAGGAGATTCAGGGATGAAAAAGAGGCCAGGTATCAAAATTAAGCAAGGTAATGTTCCTACAAAATAAAATATGAAAATTGTTATTTTGGTTATAACTTTATTTAATGAATGTCACAAAACTATTACCCAAAATTGCAAGTACTCTCCAATGAACAAAAAGTCCCAACAAATAAGCAAGCATAATTCCAATTGTCACAGATAGCTACAAAAGAAAAATGGAAAGTAATTTTATCATATGATTGAATTATAAAGCTACAAATTCACAATTCTAGATAGTGTTTACCTGGTTGACAGAACCTAATCCCCCTCTCATGTTTTGAGGTGCTATTTCAGCTATATATACAGGAACCTTTGTAACCCATTCAAAGAATCTTCTATTAGAGTAGTTTTTGTATAAAGTTTGTTTCTAGAATGAAATTGAGAAGAAGTGATTTACTGTATATGATATAATCCCAACACCAAATCCTTCGAGTAACCTTCCCATGTAAAGAAACGATGAATCCTAACAAGAACACAGACAATTTGAGTCTTTTGAGAAGGTGAAAAATGGAGAAATTGAAATTATTAGAAGCTAACTTGGGCAAATGATATAGCAAGCCAGCCAAGTATGTTTGGGATAGCTGCAATCATCAACGACTGCAACAGAAGGAATCAAGAGTGTCATTTTTAGTATTTAAGATACAAAATCAGGGGAAAGGAGAAAAGAGCATACTCCTTTTCGGCCAATATACTCTGCAATTTGACCACTAGCTACTGCACCAACCATGGCGCCCACATTCGATAAAGATCCAAACAATGAAAACTGAAACGCAATGCTTTAGATCAGATCAACATTCATTACAGGTAAGTGAAACTGCGAAAACTCCAATTTCATGGAACGAAAAGGGATCATCAGCAAGCAAACCTCAGAGACGGTAAGTTTAAGATCTCGACTGATTTCCGATTGCGTAGGTGAAGAATAGCCACCCTGCAAGGATCCAAAAACATTATCGTTTTCATTACTCCCTACACTTTGAGCTAAATTTTAACTTTAGACGTCGGAGTTACTCCATCAACTTCAAAATTGATACGGATCTTGTACTTGTCAATAAAAGTTAAAGTGTTGCTACCTTTATGAAAAGTAGTTGCTACTAAAGTTGCAACAAATCTATATAAATTTGCGTTCATAGAGATAGTTTCATGTCGAAAATTCAAATCATGGGGTTTTACGGTTATTCCTTACTGTGAAACCGAACTGGATGGGGCCTAAGGCAACGATGAGGACACAAGCGAGCACAGAAACAGAGCGGTCTCTGATCATCTGAGAAGACGTCATCATACTGGACTGTCGGGAACCCATACGATACCAACTTCCGGTATGAAGAAAGGGTTTTCGGAGATCCTTCCCATCTTCATTCTCATCCCTGAAACTCATTGATCCTCTCTCTAGTTGTCTGTCTTTGGTGCACTACATAAAAATAAGAATTGTACTTCCGAGATCGAGAATGAGCAGGATATGTTCGACGAATTGCGTGAGAGAGAAAAGATGGGAGTACAAGCAACGGAGAGCAGTGAAACAGGTGGAGTTGTGATTTGACTAGTGTCTGTTGTTTTGCTGACGCGGCCATTTGTGATTGGGTGAAACGGATGACATTGACCATGTCGACCGTGGTATATATGGATGCTTTTAAGCAACATAGACCAATCATGACCTAATGCCAAAATCATGTGTTGTACATGCAAACCATGATTACATAGAATTATTTATATAAGGCGTAATCACTTATCAAAGTTTTTGTTATGTTATTATTTGGTTTTGATAGTTTAAAACTTGTTAAATTAACTTTGAGCTATATCTATTTGATAGTGGTATGTTGTTGGTGGAAGATAAAATGGAACACTTTAGTACTTATTAAAGCGAAAATATTGGCTTGGAGACTTCACTTAACCATAATTCCTACAAGATAAGTATAATTTATAAAAAATGAGCATGGATGTTGATTCTCTTATATGTCCTTGTTGCGATCCTTTTTTAAAAGATTGTCATTTCGTTATTTCTATTTGGACCCAAGTTGCTAGTTGGTCATACGGTTCATGAATGGGTTTTCTTTGATAGAGCATGTATTTCTAACGAAATTTAAAGGAAAAGGTTCGACTTGGTAGTGGTACGCTTTGGGTTCTTTGGAGATTTCAAAGTTTCTTTAGAAATGTCTTATTTAAAAAATTCTCATTTAATCACATTTTTAAATTCACAATAGAATGACAAACTCAAGTTTAACTGGAACTTCTTAGTCATATTTTTTTAAGAAATCTCCAGAAAAGTCTTTAACTTTTGGAAAAATTTCTGATTAAATCATTTTTCTAATAACCAGCTAATTTAATCAGTTTAGCCCACTGTAACTTTTTTAGCAAGTAACTTGTTGAAGTGGAATAATGGTTGATGTAAGAGCATCTTAAGTTGAAAAGTAAATAAAACGTCTAGAGGAAGAAAATGAGCGGAGCATGGGTTGGACACAGAACCTTCAAAGGACTAGCACACGCGGCCTTACCGTTAGATTGTTCTTCAGAGGACTAGCTCGTATGGCCTTGCCGTTAGATTGTAGACGTTTTTTGTGAAATAATGGTGGATTTCATGTGTGTGTGTGTGTGTATATATATATATATATATATATATATATATATATATATATATATATATATATATATATATATATATATATCATATCATATCATTGAACAATAAATAAGAAAAATGAGGACCGTAGATTTCCCTACATTTTTATCTAGCATTTTTTTTAAAATTTTGTTCATTAAAAGTTTTCTTGGTCATCAATATGTATGTATTGTATAATGTATATGCAACAAGGTTCTATTATCCAAACTTCCTCCATCTATCTTCCAAGAATACTCCTAGCAAAATTCATTAAACTATAAGAATAAGATAATTTTCTTGGTCATCAATATGTATTGTGTTAAATGGTGAAATGCCTTCATTTTTTTCATAACCCACTCAACATACTCAATTAAAAACATACAAAACAATATAAGTTAAGCACATATGTTTTGTTTTAACCTTTTTTTTGGTTCATTAAATTCCTTAAGTTTGACAAAAATGTTCGTTTTTATCGATTAAACATGTAGAAATATGCAAAAAGGGTGCAAGCAAACAAATCTGTCAAAGCTTTTATGCCATAAGGAGTAGATTTTTCTTCTTAATGTTCAACTTTTATATTATTTAACCATTTACATCAATTTTTTAGTATATATTTAACTCCCATGTTCATAATTTAAACTATATAAGAAATGAAAGCATTTCACCATTTAACACAATGTCTAACGATACTTGACACCACAAATGTCTATGCCTGATAGCTTATTTTATTTTCTTATTTTTATTAGTTTATTTTGGTATTTTTAGCTATTTTAATTAGTATTGCATTGTATTTTATTTATTTTATTTATTATGGATCGTTTCGGGGACTTTTTATTTTACATAAGGTATTTTGCATGTTTTCGGTGTTCCTTGCGGGTGCGGGTTGATTGGAGACTGGCTTAGTGGGCTTTTCGATGCATTATTGGGCTTGGCGGATCCACCAAAGAAAATTTGGGCTTAAAAAGCAAAAGGCTTGGATGAAGTGGGCTTGTGAAGATGGATCTTGGACTTTTATTTTGGGCTTGGAGCATCCACATTTGAAGCTAAAAGATGATTGGTTGATTTGAATCATATGGATATGGAAGGGACCAAAGGAATCTTTGGTAGTGGAAGGGTGGAGTGGAGGAATGAGGAGTCAATAGCATTACAGCAACACTTGCGCGGGTACCCGCGCAACTGCCCAGTTTGGGCATTTTGGTCGTTTGGCACACCATAACCTTGGTGGATCAGATCCATCAGCTACACTCTCGATTTTTCACCATTGGAGACCTGGAGGAGGCGATTTTGAAGCTCAAGACTCATTTCTTTTCATCTTTCCGAGATATTGGTAGTTTCTTTATGCAATTAGACTTTGGTGATTGTTACTTTGTTGCCATGAGTGGCTAATTTCTCTATATTGGTTAACTTTGGTTAAAACCTTTGAATGTTTGTGGGTTTTTGAAGGATTCATGCTAGATTATCAATTATCTTATGTTTATGGTTCTAGATCATATTTCTTGTGCTTGTTTAATGCTTTGATCATGAGCTTGACACTTGAATGAGCTATTGTTAGTTTATTTCTTTGGTTTTGCATTGAATCATTGAATTAACTTAGAATAAGGGCTTTATGATGGTAAAAATCATCTCTAGTTTATGAATCATAGCTCCTTTATGGATGTGTAAGCATTGACGTCCTCTAGGAATTGGGGATTCCTTCTTTCTTAAGGCTAATTAACTTCTTGGGTTCAATTACTTCAATTAAACCCTTGATCTTGATTAAGAAGGTGTGTTGTGGGCTTCCCCAACCTCCATACTACCTAAGAGGAATCTTGGCATATCATGCTTCATGATTGCTATAACCAATTTGGGATGAATGATAAGCTTCATGTTGAATCCTAATGATAAACACAAAAATGTTCATTGTGTTGAATTGCCTTAATTAACCAACTCTCTCCAATATTTGAGCATCTCACTATCTTGCTTAATTGCAAGTTTTTAGTTATTCAAGTCTTTTAGTTTTCAAGTAATCAAACACCCCCCCTTCACCATAGCAACTTGACAAGATGATTTGTTAAGAGAGAAGAGATATTATTGTTAATATATTATGAGAATAATATATTAAAGAAACAATATTGTTATTTGATTAATATAAGTCATATATTAATTAAGAATTAATTTGGTTACTTAAAGAGGTTAATTGAATAAAGGGGCATAAACTGTCAAATGTGTGATAGTTGTGTTTTGGGCTATGTATCCTTATGGATATAAGGGTGGACGAAATTTAGGGTTTGGGAACCTTAAAATCGTCCAAGCCTAATATCTAGGAGGATCTTGGGTTGCTTAGGGCTTGAGTTATTCAATTAGAGTTAAAGGTGAAACCCTAGTAGCTCATAGTATAAATAGACCCCTAGTGTGAGGGAAATCGCCACTCATGCAAGGCAAGAAACCCTAGGGCCGATTTCTCACCCTCCTCTCTCTCTCTCTCTCAAGATCATCTTCTTGCTAGTTGGTGTTTGTAAGCCATTAGAGGAGTGACAATTGTAACTCTAAGCTCCAAGAAGAAGAAGTATCAAGCAAGTAATCCAAGGCATTGTTCTAGATTGAATTTCATATGATTAGATTCAATTGTTTACATCAGATCTAATATTGTAAGTCTTGGATTCAATGCATGTTCAATTAGAGAAACCTAGATCCAAGCAATTAGGGTTTGCATGTGCACATAGGAAAGTTCTTATGGCTCAAACCCATCAGTGCTATCAGAGCTTTGATTGATTTCTATTGAATTGATGCATTGGTTGATTGCTTATTGCTTAAAAAATTCGATTTTTGTGATTCTGCCTGATGAACTCGGCGAGTTCCACTGTGGACTCGGCGAGTAGCTCCAACTCGGCGAGTCCATAGTGGGAACTCGGCGAGTTCGAGCGTCAGAAAAAGGGAGTTTCGGGATTTCTTGTTGTTTTACTTGAGGCAACTTACCTTAACTGCTTTGGGTCATTAAAATCCGATTTTAAACATATATATATATATATATATATATATATATATATATATATATATATATATATATATATATGAGTATATTCTTGACCAAACAAAAGATAATTACCAATTAGTTGAATAATAATTTCCTTATATGATAACAATTGATTATTTGAATTAAATTGGTGGATTGTCTTGCAAGTAATATTAAATAAGATCAAATTGAGATAATCTAATTAGGTGATTTATATTATTTGCTATTTGATCCTTATGTTTTGAAAAGTTTAAAACTTGTCCTCAAGTTTTGAAATTTAAGTTTTGTAATTAAAAGTCTAATTTGAATAATTTAAATTTCAAACCCTAGAATTTTACAAGTATAAAATTCAACACTATACTAATATATTATTACAAGCTTTATATATATATATATATATATATATATATATATATATATATATATATATATGATTAAAGATGCTAGTCTTACCGTTAGTAGGCCTCATTCACGAAGCCAGTCTATAAATTGGGTATAAGGTTGCTGCCTATAAAATGACGCTTAATGGGTGTACACTCACACCCACCGCTTGCTTAACTGGTGGAGGGTCGTTAGCCGAACGGGTAGGATAGAGCAAACCTCTTCTCATTAATAAGTATACTGAATCTATTTAAAGTAACTAAACTATTTTATAAAATTCCCGATCTTAGTTACTTTAGGAAAAGTGAATTGATGCAATCCCATGAAATTACACTTTGCACCCTTGTTTAGATGTTAGTGGAGCGTGTGTGGTTAACCGGCACACTAATTGGTTCTAAGCAAAGGTGGCAAAGGGTGATTCATTGTTTGTCATAGTTCGATGGAGCGTGTGTGGTTTTACCGGCACATCGAATAGGTGATTGTAACAATGAAGGCACCATTTAGATTTGCATGGTTATTCACATCCTCTTTGTGATCCTCGGTATCCCAGTCACAAACTAGAGGGGCATATCGAGATTTAAACATGCCATTGAAAAGTTCAATGAATCTCAATATCTAGGATTCTCAATACATTTAAAACTTAAAGATTATGTTTTTTGTGGTGAAGAATTAGTAAATTGTCATTCACTTACCTCCAAATTATTTGCATGTTGGATTACAATATCCCTTTTCTAATGTGTAAATAATGTTGTTGGGTCCTAGCCCTAAATTTCCATTTTGGGTGTTAATTAGGGACTTAACTCTAATCAACTTTGTTCCTTTCTATTTGTAGATGTCTAACGCAAACAACGTTGCTGGTAGCTCATTCACGCTAATGAGCCTTTGTCAAAAAGTGACTTTCGATGGATCAAACTTTAGCGAATGGATAAGATACATTCGCACGATCGCTCGTTACGAGGACAAGGAGTATGTTCTCGATGGGAAGCTCGAAAAGATCAATCCAGAAACTGCCACTCCCGAAGAAATGGCTGTGTTTGAGACACATGAGCGTGATGCAACGAAAGTCCATTGCATCATGATAGCCACTATGAACTCCGAATTCCAAAAGTCATATGAGGACATGTATCCTTATGAGATGCATCTAGACTTGATGGAGATATATCACCAAAGTGCGAGGCAAGAGCGTTACGAGATCATAACGAATATGATCACTGCTAAAATAGGAAGTGGAGAGTCTCTAACCATGCACTTGCAGAAGATGCAAAGGTATGTCGATCGTCTTCGCAAGTTGAATGTCAACTTTGGGGAAGATTTGGCTATCGACATTGTTCACTCCTTTCCCTCATTCTACAATCAATTTAGGATGACCTACCACATGAACAAGGAAGAGGTCACCCTAAGCAAACTCCAAGGTCTCCTAAGGACTGATGAGAGCAACCTAAAGGACAAGTCTGTTGCACCAACTCCCTATCCGTCTGCTGCTCCTATTTTGGATATTGGGCAGGGAAAGGGCAAGAAGAGGAAGGCTTCTTCAAAGAACCACCGCAAGGGAAAGTCCCAAGATGGTTCCTCTTCTAGTGGGACCAAGGTTGATCCTGCTAAGCCCAACCCTAACCCAAAAGAGGCAGAGTGCCATCATTGCCACAAAATAGGGCATTGGAAGAGAAGCTGCCCGGAATATCTGCAAGCCATCAAGGATGGAAAGATTAATCCATCTTTTGCAGGTATATACACAATTAAATATAATGATTCATCCCATGCTATTTCTTGGGTTCTTGATACAGGGTGTGGTTACCACATTTTTTCTGATTTGCAGGGACTAGGAAGAAATAGGGATGTGGAGCTTGGAAGAATAAATCTAATCATGGGGAACAGAAGATCGTCACCTGTTACCAAGATTGGAGTGTATTATTTAGTGCTGCTTAGTAATGGATTGAGTTTAGATTTAAATAATTGTTGCTACTCGCCATATATGGCAAGAAACATCATTTCTTTTCATGGTTTGTTTAAACAAGGATTTAGATATTCGTTTAATAATGAGAATGGTTCGATTTATGCTTATCTAAATGGTGTTTTATATTTTGAAGCAATGCCTTGTAATGGAATTTATGATACTGTTATGGTTGTAGATAACCTAGGAAATGATGTATTGTGTATGGATTCTTCCAATAGTATGGATAAAGCATCCTTGTGGAATTGTCGTCTTGGACATGTCAACAAGAAGCGCATAGCCAAACTCCAAAAGGATGGAGTGTTGGAGTCATTCGACCTTAGGGAAGATGACATGTGCGAATCTTGTTTACTTGGAAAGATGACCAAGTCACCCTTCACTGGCACTTGTGAGAAGGGTGAGGTTTTATTGGATCTCATACACATCGACGTGTGTGGGCCCTTTAGATCTACCACAAAGGATGGGAACCGCTTCTACGTGACTTTCACCGATGATTATAGTAGATATGGCTATATCTACTTAATCAAGCACAAGTCAGAAACGTTTGAAAAGTTCAAAGAATTCAAACATGAAGTGGAGAATCAATTGGGCAGGAAAATCAAGATGCTTCGATCCGATCGAGGAGGAGAGTACCTAAGTCTTGAATTCCACGACTATCTCAAGGAATGCGGAATAGTTTCGCAATTGATGCCACCTAGGACACTGCAGTTGAATGGTGTGGCAGAAAGGCGTAATCGAACCCTGTTAGACATGGTTCGTTCAATGATGAGTCGTGCTTCACTACCTATCTCATTCTGGGGGTACGCCTTAGAGACTGCCGCCCATATCCTTAACCGATTCCCTACAAAGAAGGTTGCCAAGACACCTCACGAGATGTGGACAGGGAAAGCTCCCTCGTTGGCACATATCAAGGTTTGGGGCTGTGAGGTTTTCGTAAGACGAGAGACACACGACAAGCTCGAACCTCGAAGTGAGCGATGTATTTTCATCGGCTACCCGCATAAATCCTTTGGATATCTCTTTTATAGACCGAGTGACAATGTTGTCTTCGTTGCGAGGAGAGGGGTTTTCCGAGAGCGAGAACTCATAAGCCAAGGAGACAGTGGGAGGCATATCGATCTTGAGGAGATTCAAGAGTCGAGCGATGAAGGAACCTCTAACGCTGACGCTCAACCCGAGGAGGAAACTCTGGTTGAACCAATTGACGAGTCCTTACCTCTTAGACATTCCGAAAGAGTTAGAGTTCAACCCCAGTTTTATGGTTTTCACATTACTACCGAAGGGGATACGTATATTAGTGATGGTACGCTAATAAATCTAGATGAACCTAATAGCTATAAGGAAGCCATGGCAGGCCTAGAGTCTGTTAAATGGAAAGAGGCGATGGACAACGAGATTCAGTCCATGTATGACAACCAAGTTTGGAATTTCATTGACAATGTGCCCGGACGTAAGACGGTTGGGTGCAAATGGATCTTCAAGAAGAAGACCGGCGTGGATGGGAAAGTGCACACGTATAAGGCACGACTAGTGGCAAAGGGCTTTACTCAAACTCCTGGAGTTGACTATGATGAGACCTTCTCACCAGTTGCTAAGATAAGATCTATTAGGGTGATGCTAGCCATTACTACATTTCATGATTATGAGATATGGCAGATGGATGTCAAGACTGCTTTCCTTAATGGGAAGTTGGCTGAGGATGTTTACATGGCTCAGCCAGAGGGTTTCGTCGATCCGAAGCATCCTAATAGAGTGTGCAAGCTTGAGAAGTCCATTTATGGACTTAAGCAAGCGTCTCGCAGATGGAATCTTTGCTTCGATGAGAAAGTCAAAGAGTTTGGATTTGTACGAAGTGAAGATGAATCATGTGTATATGTGAAGGCCAGTGGGAGTATAGTTAGATACCTCGTTTTGTATGTCGATGACATACTGATCATAGGAAACGACGTCCTGAATTTGCAGGAGGTTAAGTCTTGGCTCGGGAAGTGCTTCGCTATGAAGGACCTCGGAGAGGCTTCCTATATTTTGGGAATAAGGATAGTGAGAGAAAGAAGTAAGAGACTAATAGGACTTAGTCAGAATACTTACTTAGATAAGGTACTAAAACGTTTTAGTATGGAAAACTCAAAGAAGGGAGAACTACCGATACAAAGTAATGCCAAGTTGAGTATGACTCAGAGTCCGAGTACCGAAGTCGAGATAGCTGAGATGAGTCGAGTACCTTACGCTTCCGCAGTTCGCTCGATCATGTACGCTATGACTTGCACTCGCCCTGATGTGGCCTTTGCTTTGAGCATGGTCAGTAGATATTAAGGGAACCCTGGCAAAGCTCATTAGATTGCGGTCAAGAATATACTTAAGTACCTTCGGAGGACCAAAGATTGGTTCTTAGTCCTCTGAAGGAGTGACGACTTAAAGGTGCGAGGGTATAGTAACACCATCTTCCAGACCGACAGGGAAAACTACCGTTCGCAGTCGGGCTGGGTCTTTACCCTGAATGAAGGAGCAGTGACTTGGAAAAGTTCCAAACAAGAAACCTTAGCTGATTCAACGTGCGAATCAGAGTACATTGCAGCGAGCAAAGCTTCAAAGGAGGCGGTGTGGTTGAAGAACTTCATTGGTGATCTTGGAGTTGTGCCTGCTATAAAGGAGCCTATGGAAATTTTCTGTGATAATGAAGGAGCGGTTACCTTGACCAAGGAACCGAGGGATCATGGTAGATCTCGACATATCGACAGAAAATATCACTTTATTAGACATCGAGTAGAAGAAGGAGACCTCGTAGTAAAGAGGGTATCGTCGGAGGATAACCCAACATATCCGCTTACGAAGGGACTGAGCAGGGTTAAGCATTTACAGCACGCTAGGAGCATTGGGCTGAAAGACGATATTAGTTTAGATTAGATAGTTTTGAAACATGTAATAGATAAATGTAATTGACATTTGATGATTAAATAAAGAGTATTATTTATAAGTAAAGATACTATCTTATGTTAATTGTTTAACTGTTGTTTCACTTTGCATGTTTTGACTTCCTGAATAATTAAGTTATTAAGAATAATCAAATTATTCGAATGGTCCACAATCGTTCATATGTTGGAAGTAGGTATGAATGAAGATTGTCATGCATTGGTGTGTAGATTGTCTAAAAGGGTATTAGACATAGCAAAGGTTTGCTACAACGTTCATGAATGCTTATGAACAAGTTTTTGAGCATTGGAATAAACTCGCGCTTGCTGGAATCACTTTATGGAATGTGACACAAGTGATCGCGAGACGATAATATCATATGGTCTTAAAACCAAGATATATGGTTTATTGTTTATTAATTGGTTGTGCATTGATAATGTGAAACCGCATCAGTAAATTGATGTTATAAAACGCATTGTTGTGTATAGCCGATTAGTAGATAGTAAATGCATATAAGTCGAAGTTTATCTGTTACTTTTATCCTAAGAGAATAAAAGCGATATCACGGCCGCTCGATGATTTGATTTGACTTATGTGCCGGGCCCGGTCAGGACTGAATTGATGTGTTAAATTAAGTTCTATGTCAAATAAATCTGAGATCGAAAAAAACAATTGTTGGACAATAAGTTCCATGAGATTGTCTGCATAATATCTAAACAGAGGACTGTACGATCCCTTATCTAAAGGACAGGAGACTGATAAGATCAGAGTTGACGGTGTCTTTGAGAGCTACGATTGCTAATCGGTTTATATTTGCATATATAGTTACTAGACTTATCCAAGTGGGAGACTGTTGGATTAGTGTCTAAGGCTGTAACTATATTTGGTAAGTACTTGACCCGGTTATGGATGGTCCTTTTGGGTTGCCTTCACTATAGCAACTTGACAAGATGATTTGTTAAGAGAGAAGAGATATTATTGTTAATATATTATGAGAATAATATATTAAAGAAACAATATTGTTATTTGATTAATATAAGTCATATATTAATTAAGAATTAATTTGGTTACTTAAAGAGGTTAATTGAATAAAGGGGCATAAACTGTCAAATGTGTGATAGTTGTGTTTTGGGCTATGAATCCTTATGGATATAAGGGTGGACGAAATTTAGGGTTTGGGAACCTTAAAATCGTCCAAGCCTAATATCTAGGAGGATCTTGGGTTGCTTAGGGCTTGAGTTATTCAATTAGAGTTAAAGGTGAAACCCTAGTAGCTTATAGTATAAATAGACCCCTAGGGTGAGGGAAATCTCCACTCATGCAAGGCAAGAAACCCTAGGGCCGATTTCTCACCCTCCTCTCTCTCTCTCTCTCTCTCTCTCAAGATCATCTTCTTGCTAGTTGATGTTTGTAAGCCATTAGAGGAGTGACAATTGTGACTCTAAGCTCCAAGAAGAAGAAGTATCAAGCAAGTAATCCAAGGTATTGTTCTAGATTCAATTTCATATGATTAGATTCAATTGTTTACATCAGATCTAGTATTGTAAGTCTTGGATTCAATGCATGTTCAATTAGAGAAACCTAGATCCAAGCAATTAGGGTTTGCATGTGCACATAGGAAAGTTCTTATGGCTCAAACCCATCAGAAAATTAAAGGAACTTTGGGACTCGAAATGAAATGAAGAGAAGTTCTCCACAAGTGGTTGGTGAAGTTAGCAACACTCAACACTTGGAATCAAAGCTCTTAGATTTGACTAATGTGCTAAGTCAAATGGTGGTGGGAAGTGGTCAACAATTGATGGCATGTGTTAACACGTTGCCGTGCGTGTATTAAACAAGTAAATTTATCACTGCTAGTTGCACTAAAAATATAGCACAGGGAAGCAGGGTCGAATCCTCAGGGACACAGCCTAATGGTCAATGCCTTTTTGCATCAGGCACAATCTTGTCAAGAAACAGATAATATAGAAAGGGGGCTTTGAATTAAACTAAAAACTAGAATTGCAGTGATATTAAATTAAACTAAAATCAATAATAAAAACGATTTCAGCTATGCTGCGACTTTCCTAATCATGCAATCAACATTGACTTGGTTATTTGAGATGCGTTCTATCTAAGCTGGTACTGAGAAAAACTAACAAGCTCTAGTAATTCCACTTTTACCTTATTTAGTTAACCAAAACAAGCTCTTTAATTAAACCTAACTTTTTACTGTTCAATTAAATAAGCTCTTAATTAAATCAGAAAAGTTGCATTAAGTTCTTTGTAAAATTCCCAGCAATACCCAATACTTCTCACAAGCTCGGAAGCGTAAAGATATGATTTTTCAGTTTATAATAAAGTCAAATCCCAAACACGGAACCGATTTATTACTTGTTACTTATTACCAGTTAACAAGAACAATTACGTATTCTATAACTGATTAACTGGAATGATAAAACCCTAGCTAGGTGATCAAACTAACAAGAATCAAAATCAAACATTCATTAAGAACAAAACTGAAGAATCTAGATAGAAACACAAATCAAAAATTAGATCTAATGATCAATCACATGAAAAGTACTTGTCCTATGCAGAACTGAAAACTAGGGTTTAGCCAAACATGGCTAAAATATGATCAAAACAGATAAAAAGAGACGTCAAACAACTAATCTTACTAATCTACTTGAAGGAGATGATTCACAGTCTTCAGATCTTCAGGAATTGATGAAATCAGAGAAGAAACGCCTTCAAAATCGTATTTTCGTCATCTGATACCTCTGGAATTGCCAACTTAGGTTACAGGAAGACTATCAGGGTCTTTTATACGTCCAACAGCAAAAACGGTGCACCTGCGATCGCATGTACACAACTTGCGATCGCAAGTTTTGAAATAAATGCATATGATGCCGTTTTAATGAAGTAGGATGCTATTTTGACACTTTTTGGCCAACATGCGATCGCAAGGAGACAACCTGCGATCGCAGGTTTTGAGTTTTCACTTCCGGATGAATTTTGGGCACAAAAGAACCTCGAAGGCAACCTGCGACCAAACTTGCGATCGCAAAAAGGTCACCTGCGATTGCAAGGAGACAATCTGCGATCTCAGGTTGTACCTATAACGTTCGAAATTTCGTCTACTTTTCAGATCATTTTGAATCGCGTCAATCGGAGTTACGGTTCTCGAGATATGGTCAAAACACTGACAGGGGGTCAAAGCTGCCAGCAACATCCTTTAATTTTGATATTGTATATTCTATCTCCGTGTGATCAATTCAATTGAATGTTTCTTGACCAAAGCATCTTCCAAACATTCCTCAACATACTCCATAAGTTTCAAGCTCCATTTTAAGCTCCAAACGCGCATCCAACTGCTCCTAAAGCACTGATCCACTCGAACTATCTGAAATCAACATAAAACATGAGCAATACGGGAATTCTAACGAAATACATGAGCTGAAAATTATTTAAATAAATGACATGAAAATGTACAAAATATGATCCTAAATTCTAATGAAAACTACCCTATAAGATGCATAAAATGGCATCCAACAGTATGCGACATTTGTGCAATGACGGGGGATTATACGGATAAGTGTCCCTCACTTGGTAATGAACCGGAAGATGTGAATGCAATGGGAGGATATCAATGTCAACCAAGACCCATGGGATTTCAAAAAAATTTCAACCCCAATTGGAGGAATAACCCAAACAACCCATAGGCCATACCTACCAAAGAAAAATCCACCAAACATTTTGATGAGACCTCAACATCCACAATACCCCTCCCAAAAACCTCCATATCCACAAACTTCTTTTAACCCTCCAAATTACCAACAACCTCCACCACAAGGCCAATCAAGTGGTAACCATCAAATGAGCCTTCAAGAACTTGTTACTTCTCTTGCTCAAAGCCAAAGCCAATTTCAAAAAAGAGACCAAGAACACCTTCTCAAACATTCAAGCACAAATTGGATACTTGGCTACCGCTCTCAACAAGATGGAACAAAGGGGAAAACTTCCATCTCAAACCGAGAAGAACCCCAATGTGAGTGCAATAACTTTGAGAAGTGGGAAAACACTTGGATAAAGAAACCCTAAAAGAGTTTCAAGAGAAGAAGAAGATGAAGTCATCATTGTTGAACCTTCAAAAGTTGTAGCCCCCCCTCCCCCCAAAGGATCCGATTATGCCAAACGTTGATCAACCCGACTCTTCTAACCAACCCATCAAACAATTGGTCATACCACCACCTTTTCTGTAACAGCCCGGAATTCCAAATATTGATATAATTATGATTTTGGGGGTGTTTTAAGAGGGGACTCGGCGAGTTGGAGCCTAGACTCGCCGAGTAGGATCGCAGACCGGGTCGCGGGTTCGCGACTGGACTCGACGAGTCCAGATATGGACTCGGCGAGTCTGCGCTGTTTAGCGAAAACCCTAACCGTTCAGGTTTGGGACGTATAAGAGGCACTTATTGGCCGTCATTGTTCATTTTAGCCTTCTGAGAAGAACCCTAAATCGATTGGGTGCATCTGGAGCAAAGTTTAAGGGCCATTGTTGATCTTGGAAGAGTTGTTGTGCAAGGAAGAGAAGGGCTTGGCTAAAGGAACAACAAGGGAGTCACGTTCTGAGGATTTGGGGACACAGAGGGCACATTATTCAGGTAAGAATTCGAGTTATGCTCTGCTATGTTGATGTGTCATGGAATTAGGGTTTATGGAACCCCTTTTGTGACTAGATTGAATGTTACCCTAGTCCCCCCAAACGATTGTAACCCTGTATTGGGACCTTTGTAGGTCCAGAATGTCCCATGCCTGTGCATTTCGGGAGTTGATGAAGGCTTTGGATTGGAATCCTTATGCCTTAGGTCAAAATGTGAATTATGAATCATGGGGTGTATCATGAGCACTGAAATGAGGACCTTACATGGTGGATCAGTCTAGGAAGGCCAGACTTATGAATGGTCGGAGCAGTTCTGACCTTAGAAGGCAGTTTGAGCGGTTTCATGGCATGGACTCGCCGAGTCCGATGAACAGACTCGGCGAGTAGCTTGAAGAATAACTGGGACTCGTCGAGTTGTTCTTCAGACTCGGCGAGTTGAGTCGGGGTGGCCCCGCGATTCTTCCAGGAGAAACTCGTCGAGTAAAAAGGGGATACTCGACGTGTAGGAAGGGAATCTTAAGGGATCGGTGAGTTAAGGGCGAGTGGACTCAGAGTGGTCGAACTCGGCGAATCTTGGGGTGACTCGGCGAGTTAGGTCGCGGGTTGAGTGAAGTTCTGAGCATGGGGACTCGGCGAGTAGGGTCAGTCAGGGGTTGACTTTGACCTTGTCTTCGACCAAGGATTGACCAGTGGTTCTAGGGGTATTTTGGTAATTGTTGTTTATCGTTTGAGTTCAGTGCATTGGTGGCTATCCAGAGGTGGAGATCGTATCAGTGATTGGAGCAGCTTGAGCTATCTGTTCAGTCGGCAGTTTCGAGGTGAGTTATCCTCACTATATCGCTAGGGTTTATGGCACCAAGACCGACCCTTTTTACCGGATGGAAATCCGGGTAGTTGTCATTATATGTTACAGGCCGGAAGGCATTACTATGTGGACCGGAAGGTCATGGCCTGGAAAGGCGTATGTATGCATTTAGTATGTTGACTGATTCATAGGGTAATGTTATGATAGTGACCGGCTAGACCGGTATCTTGTTAGAGTAATGTTATGATATGTGATCTGTTGATCGATTGTTGTCTATGAACTGCTATATGATTGTTTGTTATTTTATATATGCATTTTATGCTTATGGGCCGGAAGGCAATATGTTATGGGCCGGAAGGCGATTATGTTGTGTGATGGACCGGAAGGTCGGCGTGGGTAGGGCCGGAAGGTTTACCCAGCAGGGACGGAAGTCCCCTGAGACACATGGATCGGAAGGTCAGGGCCTGGAAAGGCGTATATGTGGTTGGTATTCTGGGGGTATCTCACTAAGCTTTCGGGCTTACAGTTGTGGTTTTATGTTTCAGGTTCTTAAGAGTCTGTGGCAAGGCAAAGGCGTGATCGTACCGTTCCTCGCGTTGGTGTTTTATGATATGAACCTGGGAAAATACTTTGTTAAATAATGTATTGAAAACCTTTTTGTAACAACGTTATTAAAATGAGTGGTTTTTGAAAAGTTTTAATTGTTTCGAAATTTTGGACGTTACATTTTCTATCATGGTTGGCTTCTTCAAAGAAACAAGAGGAAGAAAAAGAAATTCTTGAGACTTTCCGCAAAGTTCAAATCAACATTTCACTATTGGATGCCATAAAGCAAATTTCGCGCTATGCCAAATTTCTTAAGGATTTGTGCACCAATAAGAGGAAGTATAAGGCAAATGAAAAGATCCAAGTCAATGCAAATGTGTCCGCGGTTATCCAAAAGAAATTACCACCTAAGTGCAAGGACCCGACCATGTTTGCAATCCCTTGTACCATTGGTGATTTGCATTTCGAAAGTGCAATGTTAGATCTTGGGGCATCAATCAATGCCATGCCATACTCAGTTTTTCAATCTCTCAATGTTGGACCTTTGGAAGAAACCGGAGTCATCATTCAATTAGCGGACAAGTCAAGTGTATTTCCAAGGGGTGTGTTGGAAGATGTACTAGTGCAAGTCAATCAACTAGTATTTCCCGCGGACTTCTATGTCATTGACCTTGAAGAGAGGACCCCTTCCAAGTCTTCCATGATCCTTCTTGGAAGGCCTTTTATGAATACTGCTCACACGATAATCGATGTCCATAATGGGAAGATCACCATGGAGTTCGATGGAGAGACCATTCACTTCAACATCTTTGAAGCAATGAGGTATCCTAGCAATATTTCTCCATTGTATCGGGTCGATGTGATTGAACCAATCACTCAAGAACTATCTGAATTATCATATGGAGATATTTTGAAAATGGTGCTCAACTTGAGTCTTGATTGTGAAAGTTTGAAGAAAACATTGGATATGTACATATTGGACTCCGAAGTTGAAGAGATTGTGAAGACTTTAGAAGTTAAAAATTCCACAAAGAAGGATGTTTCTCAAGTTTCCTTATCTCATTCTCCAAACAAGATGCCCCCTTCAATAATCCAACTACCCACACTTGAAATGAAAGTCTTGCCTAGCCATTTGAAGTACGTTTATCTAGGTCAAGACGAAACTCTTCCAATGATCATCTCCTCTCAATTGAAAGACTTTGAAGAAAATCAATTGGTTGAAGTCTTGAAAGAACATAAAAAGGCAATGGGATGGACGATAGCGGATATCAAGGGGATAAGTCCTAATATATGCACTCACAAGATCCTCATGGAAGATGATTGTAAACCTAGAAGAGAAGCTCAAAGAAGATTAAATCCTCCCATGATGGAAGTTTTTAAGAAAGAAATAATCAAACTCCTTGATGCGGACATGATTTACCCGATTTCCGACTCCAAATGGGTTAGTCCGGTCCAAGTGGTTCCCAAGAAAACGGGAATCACAGTTGTTGAGAATAACAAAGGAGTAATGGTACCCACTCGAGTTCAAAATGGATGGAGGGTATGCATTGATTATAGAAAGTTAAATTCAAGCACATGAAAAGATCATTTTCCTCTTCCTTTCATCGACCAAATGCTCGAGAGATTGGCGGGCAAATCGCATTATTGTTGCCTCGATGGATACTCGGGTTTTCATCAAATACCCGTTGCCCCCGAAGATCAAGACAAGACGACCTTCACATGACCCTTTGGCACGTTTGCCTACAAGCAGATGCCATTTGGATTATGCAATGCCCCCGCCACATTCCAAAGATGCATGGTGAGCATTTTCTCTGAGTATGTTGAGAATATAATCGAAGTATTCATGGACGACTTCACAGTGTATGGCACTTCATTTGACGAATGTTTGGATAATCTTAAGAAGATTTTGAAAAGGTGCATTGAGAAAAAGTTGGTGTTAAACTTTGAAAAGTGTCACTTTATGGTCAATCAAGGCATCATCTTGGGGCACATTTTCTCCAAAAAGGGAATTGAAGTTGATAAAGCCAAAATTGATGTCATCCAAAGCCTTCCTTACCCAACATGTGTTAGAGAAGTGAGATCTTTCTTGGGCCATGCGGGATTCTATAGAAGATTTATTAAAGATTTCTCAAAGATCACACGACCGATGTGTTTCCTTCTCCAAAAGGATGTTGATTTTGACTTCAATGTTGCATGCCAAGAAGCCTTTGACAAACTCAAAGACTTGCTCACATCTGCTCCAATAATCCAACCTCCAAATTGGGAACTTCCTTTTGAAATTA
This sequence comes from Lactuca serriola, assembly GCF_051521515.1. Lineage (NCBI taxonomy): Eukaryota > Viridiplantae > Streptophyta > Magnoliopsida > Asterales > Asteraceae > Lactuca > Lactuca serriola. Next base: position 64,597,109 of record NC_136412.1, on the reverse strand, counting down.
TATGTGAAGCAAGCAATTTTGCTATTGGAGCGGTTTTAGGTCAAAAGGAGGGCAAAGCATCACATGTTATCTACTACGCCTCCAAAACCTTGGATAATGCTCAAGTCAATTACTCCACCACCGAGAAGGAACTTCTAGCTATTGTATTTGCATTGGAGAAATTCCAGCAATACCTTCTCGGGACAAAAGTGATTGTGTATTCCGACCATGCCGCCTTGAAATATCTCATGACCAAGAAAGATGCCAATCCACGGTTGATTCGGTGGATTCTTTTCTTACAAGAATTCGATCTTGAGATAAAGGAAAAAAGTGGTGCCGAAAACCTAGTTGCGGATCACTTAAGTCGGTTGAATATTGATGATTCTTCTTCTCCCATCCTTGATGAATTCCCGGATGAACAGCTCCTCTACATTTCAAGCACTATTCCATGGTATGCGGATATTGTGAATTACTTGGTTATGAAAGAAATTCCCCACACGTTTACCAAGCACCAAAAGGCCAAGTTGAAGAGTGATTCCAAATACTACATATGGGACGACCCTTATCTTTGGAAACCTTGTCCGGATCAACTAATACGGAGGTGTGTTTACCAAAATGAGGTCGAGTCTATCTTGAAGTTTTGCCATAGTATGCATGCGCATGACATTTTGGTCAAAACAAAACCATACGAAAGGTGCTCGAATGTGGATTCTATTGGCCAACAATGTCAAGAGATACTTATCTATTTTGCAAGAGTTGTGATAGATGTCAAAGAATGGGCACCATATCCATGAAAAATGAAATGATTCAAAGCCCCATCCTCATTTGTGAGATCTTTGATGTATGGGGAATCAACTTCATGGGCCCATTCCCCGTTTCTTTCGGTTACACTTATATCCTCTTGGCGGTTGATTACGTCTCAAAGTGGGTGGAAGCAAAGGGTACAAGGCATGATGATTCTAAAACTGTAATTGACTTCTTGAAGTCAAACATTTTCGCAAGATATGGTGTACCAAGAGCTTTGGTGAGTGATAGGGGCACTCATCTTTGCAATAAAATGATGGAAGTCATGATGAAGAGATATGGTGTCACACACCGGATATCTACCGTTTATCATCCGCAAACAAACGGCCAAGCCGAAGTGTCAAATCGAGAAGTCAAACAAATTCTTGAAAAGACGGTCAACACTACATGAAAAGATTGGAGATTGAAGTTAGAAGATGCATTGTGGGCGTATCGGACCACCTACAAAACTCCAATTGGTATGTCTCCATTCCGCCTCGTCTATGGAAAGTCTTGTCATTTATCGGTGGAATTAGAACACAAGGCGTATTAGGTGGTTAAAAAGTGAAATTTAAATCTTGAAGAAAGTGGAAAGCACCGAAAAATGCAACTTCAAGAAATAGAAGAGTTGAGGAACGAGTCTTATGAAAACGCAAGCATCTACAAAGATAAGATGAAAGTGTTTCATGACAAGCACATCACTCGTAAGCATTTTATTCCGGGGCAAAAAGTTCTCCTTTATCATTCACGCTTAAATCTATTCCCGGGAAAGTTGTGATCTCGATGGCATGGACCTTTTATTGTTATAAAAGTGTTTGATCACGGTGCGGTGAAATTAAAAGTTTGGAAACAAATCAAATATTCAAAGTGAATGGGCATCGCTTGAAACCATTTTATGAAGGATTTGACACAGGAGAATTTGACAACATAACATTGGAAAATCCGAATTACGAAGGTTGACGGAAGCGGAGCTATGTCTTGGCAAAGACGTTAAACAAATGCATTGTAAATAAATAATATCCGTTTAAAGTTTTTGGTGTTTCTAAGCTTGAAGTTGGTCTAAAAATAAGCATATGGAAATCTTGCAATGATCTTGGTGAAGTTTGACAAATGCTAAAAATTTGAAATTTGCGCGGGTGCCTGCGCAGCCGTTGCACAACCGACCCCCAGCCGCGCAGATTCCGAGTTCCAAATTACCCCCACATGGGATGCATTTTGATGTATGCGTGCGGCCGGTTCCTCACCCGCGAAAATGTTTGCGAGACCGACTGCCACCCGCGCAACCCATGCGCGACCCAACCCTAGTCGCGCAAATCCGAGTTTGAAAATTACCCCAACATGGGATGTATTCTGATGTGTGCGCGCGACTGCCCCCACCCGCGCAAATATGTCACTTCATAAGAAGATTTTGAGCCATTTCATATGCTTCCTTTGTGCGACCAAGCTTTCATCCATGTGTATTTAGGCTGCCAAGAACTCGACCCACACATCATTGTATGACCCATGTGTTGCTTCCATACCGTCCTCGCGGGCCTCTTGTAACACCCAAAGTTTTGAAGGCCAAGAAAGGAAAGAAAACCTTAATGTTAAGGGGCGACTCGGCGAGTCCAAGGAGGGACTCGGCGAGTCGGAGCGGGATCCGGGTCGAGGAGTAAGTGACCAACTCGGCGAGTCTACCAAGTGGACTTGGCGAGTCTGGTCTGTGCATGGAAAACCCTAAATTCGGGACTTGGAGCCTATATAAACATCTTAATCCCCTTCCTAGGGTTCCTTACTGCCTCTTAAGCCCTGGATATCAAACCCTAGCCGCCATATCCTCTATTTGAGCCAATTATTGCCTTCAATAGTGCATTAAGCTTGGAGAAAGAAGAAGAATCTTGAGAGTGCAAGAAGGGGGCTGTAGATCCGGGATTGGGAAGACATTTATGAGCTATTGGAGGTATAAACTAGTTCCTGGACCCTTTTTGCATCTAGATTTATGTGTGGTTGTTGGGGCTCTTAAGCCATAATGATATTATTTTGAGTTAGGAGCCAGATCTGGAGTTGCTACTTCAGATCCAAGTGTGTTATGGACTGGAGAAGCATAAAGTATCAGCCCTTGAGTAGATTTTGAAGCCCCTTGGCCTTAAACCCTAGTTTATGGTGCTTTTTGCCTAGATCTCCCTCTCTACACGTAAAGTTTGCAACTTTACGTGGGGGATAGGCTTGGGAAGGGTAGATCTACAATTCGGAGTCCATGCATGACTCGAAAGTCCTCTGCATGTATGTAGATCTGAATGGACTCGGAGAGTCTTTCGAGTGGACTCGGCGAGTAGCTTGAAGATAAGGAGGAACTCGACGAGTGGGATGAACAGCTCGTCGAGTCGGATGAAGATGGGCATGAGCTCGACGAGTTGGATGAACAACTCGGCGAGTTGGATGAAGATTGCCGTGTGCTCGGCGAGTCAGGTCGCGTAGTCCCAAACCCCTTGAGTTAAGACTCGAGTCAGCGAGTCGAGCAAGGACTCAGTGAGTTGTTCAGGACAGGATTCGGGAATCTTTAGACTCGGCGAGTCAGGGGCTGACTCAGCGAGTCAAGTCGCGATTGGAAGGACTTTGAGCATAAGAACTCGGCGAGTCAGTAAGTGGACTCGGCGAGTAGGGTTGACCTGGAAGGTTGACTTTGACCAGGACTTTGAGTTTGACAAGAGTTGACTTAGTTGACCTTTGAAGGTCAGTTAGACTAAGTGTTATGTTGATATTGGTAGCTCGGGGAGCTAGTGGAGCAACAGTTCGGAGTCAGTGGTCAGGTAGTGGTCAAAGGGATTAGCAGCAGCTGTTCATCAGTATCAGGTGAGTTTCCCTTTGTATGAATGGGTCTATGGCCACAATGCCGGCCCATGTAGTTATGAGTAGAAGACCCAGGGGTTAGCCCTAGGCACAGTATGCTGGTATGATACTCAGGACGAGGTTCAATGATAGAGGGCGGGTGCCCAAGGAATGGTTTAAATGATAGTTTATACTTGTTGTTAGTGTGATACTTGTATGTGCCTGGTAGGGAGGTGAGTGTGGGCGAGGTCCCGTATCTCACCAATAGCAGAGTGTGGATGGTGTTCCACATCTCAGTAGCAGCAGAGCAGGGGCGAGGCCCCAGTCAGGAAGGGAGTGAGCGTGGGCTGGGCCCGTATCTCACTACCAGTAGGAGCATGGACGAGGTTCCGTGACTCATCAATAGCAGGTCAGGGGCGGGGCCCAGAGATAGGTGAGGCCTTAGGACAAGATCCGTTAGTATGTGTTTAGCTTATGTGAGATGTTTATGTGCTATTATATGTTAGTGGGTGAGGCCCTGTGACAGGCGAGGCCTACGTGAAACAGATCTGTATCTGAGCGGGGCTCGAAGCCAGGCGGGGCCTGGAGCGGCGGGGCCGTTGTAGCGGGCGAGGCCTGAGGTAGGGGGCGAGGCCCAGGATAGCGGGCGCAGCCCAGTATGTGCAGTATGTGGTTATGCATGGTATGTGGTAGGGTGGGGAACTCACTAAGCTTCGTGCTTACGGTTTTCAGTTTTGGTTTCAGGTACTTCCGGTAGCGGATGATGGAGCTCGGGATGATCGCATGGAACACACCATAGCTTAGACAGCCCAGGAATGTTTACTCTGATAATGAATATGTATTTTGGAAACTAATACTTTGTTTATGTTTGAAAACGATGAATTTGCTTAACGTAATGTTTTATTAAATGAAATTTTTAGTCTTGAATTTTGGGACGTTACAAGTTGGTATCAGAGCCTTGGTTTGAGGGATTCGGGCATGCTCTCGGGTGTACCTGAACTGAAACTGAGGTGTCGGATGAAAAGTTTTCAAAAATGAAAAGACAGTTTCGTAAAAAGATTTTTGAGAACTAAAAACAGTTTTAGAAAAACAAAAGAATTCAGAAAGAAAAAGAACTTTGAAAAGAGAAAAGAGGTGTGGTGCATGCAATCAACCGAGCTCAAGTAAGTACCCCAAGATACCCATACAAGTTTATGTTACGATTAACAGTTGATAGAACAGTATGCTAGATTAGGACTAAGGATCTAGGAATGATGCCTTATGTGCCTATTATATGTGTTTGAGCTGCATGATAGTGCTGATTAGACAGTAGTAGGATAGCTTGTTTAGGTTATGCCTGAGTTTATGAGTTTGTGTTGCATGCTAGTTCAGATTCTTGCTGTTTGGATATGATTGCTTGAGTATGTTGTGGTTAGATTTTCCCCGCTGCTTGCTTTGTGCATTGTGGGATTTTGAGTGATGGGAGTTAGCCATTAGGTGGATACGTCACGTCACATGTGATCAGGGTTGAATAATCTCAGAGTGCTGGATTTGGCTCTATTGCGCAGCTCTTGTTTGAGTCCAACCGTTGTAGGGACGAGTCTTTTACTTGAAGGATTATCTGAGCCTCGTCACATGTGATGGTATCCAGGTGATGGCTAATTGGCATCACAAAGAGACCTTCAGCAGCCGAGGACTAGTTGAGTTGAGTCAGAGGTTTCTCTAGGGTAAGCCTAGGATGAGATAGTGCTAGGAGCAGTAGTAGTGGATAAGGGACCTGGTGGAGCCAAAGCAATTCCTGAGGAAAGTACAGATAGATGTGGAAGGTAGTATGGGCCCGTACAACTGAAAGCAGAGGATCCGTACTTGATTCGGGAAGGGCCAAGACAAGACCGGGAACCTAGTAGGGGGTGTGTTTGGTCTCGCAGCAATGATGAGTTTTCTGATAGTGGTTGTGTTATATGTTTCAGCATGGTGACGTTGCGAGAGAGACCAGCGGGCGGATCAGGCGCCGGAGATGGATCAGGCTCGGGTTCAGGGGCCGAGCAGCTCGAGGAGCGGATGAGAGAGTTGATATCAGTTGAGGTTACGCGCAGTATCCTAGCTCAGACTCCTGTGATCTTTGACACGATCAAGGAGGGTATACTGGAGATCTTGGATGAGAGGCTGGGAGCCTTTCGTACCGAGATGATGGCGTTGTTGGGAGCACGTACCTTGACATTTCGAGAGTTCAGGGCTTGTGGGGCACCAGATTATCATGGGGCTAGGGACCCCATTGCTAGTAGCAGATGGTTGGCTGATGTTGCCAACGCTTTTCGTACGAGCAAGTGTCCCAAGGGGGACAAGGTTAGACTCGCCTCCTATCTTCTGAAGGACAGAGCGAGGGACTGGTGGGAGGAGATTGGTCATTCTCTGGGGGATGATGCCGCGTTGGACGCGATGACTTGGAGTGATTTCTCGGCCAGGTTCGGGGCAGAGTTTTTGCCAATTATTGAGGTGCAGCAGTTGGCACGGGAGTTTCAGGATTTGACGCAGACCACTGAGCCTGTGGCAGAGATCACCGCCAAGTTCAGGGAGAGGGCTCTTCTTGTACCGCAGTATGTCGCGGATGAGGAGATGAAGAAGGCTCGGTACCATGAGATGTTGAGGGATGACATCAGGGAGTTCGTGAGCAGATCCAGCTGTAAGACACTGGAAGATATGATTTCTCGGGCTAGAGAAAGGGAAATTGATTTGGAGCAAATCCGGAAGAGGAAGCCGGATGAGGTTCAGGTAGCTGCGGGTTCGGGCAAAAGGCCCAAGGGATCGGATTCGAGATCGAGGGATCATCAGAACCGCAGTCGGTGCGGAAAGTGTGGCAGGGCGCACGGGGGCGCGTGCAGGAGTGGTAGCGGTGGTGAGTCTGGCTGTTTCAAGTGCGGTCGGACTGGTCATTTCAGCAGGGATTGTACTGTTACCGCCGCGCAGGGATCAGACTTGATATGTTTTCACTGCAACCAACGGGGCCACAAGAAGGCCCAGTGTCCCAGTTTGTTTTCAGCCAGGACGGGTGGTGGCACCCGCCCCTGCAACTTTGAGGATCACGGATGGCCGTCAGGGCCGGGTAGAGGCACCTGCGGCAGGGAGCAGGGCTTTTCAGATGACGACCTTGGAGACGCGAGCAACGCCGGACGTTGCAGGTATGCAATTTCCCATTTTCTGTTCTTTTATTTGTGCATGATTTTATTGTTATGGTTCTGCATCATTATCGGTAAAAGTGTTTTATTTTGAGTGGTTGATTGTGATCGAGTTATATGCCATCTGCATACCTTGGATATTTGTATGGTAGTTAGGGGATGTGCTCTATTGAAGAAGGTTTTGAAGGATGCAGTAACTGTAGCATGCTTGGGAGAGATTTGGTACGTCTTGCTAGTTCGGAGTGGTACAGTGATTGTGATGGATTGGCTAAATCCCTAGCTATGGTGGGCTTGGGTTCCTCAGTAGATGGGTTATGGAATGGTAGCAAAGATCGGGATCTCTTTTGAGTATTGAGCAGCAAGGGGTAAGCAGGATCGAAGTGGGGGAGAATCCTCCGGGTGTGCCCAGAGAGGAGCACGCAGACCCAGAATGAGTACGTGACCTCCGAGAAGGAAGAGAAGTAGTTCAGGGTTTGATGGATTGAGGATTTCAGGGTTGGGAGTTTGAGAAACTCCCCATCAGCTAGTGCGTGTGATGGTAATGGTTAGTTATGGTTGAGAATTCAGGTTGTGGATCGCCCGTAGGACTCGAGGGAGTCGGAATGAGGATCTTGAGAGCTAATGGCACATGGGTGCCTTCATACTAGCAATCAACAATGGATGGTGATGTAAGACTACAGGTAATCCGTAGCATTCCTTAGCAGTTTTGTTAGCGGAGTTGGGGCGAGGCCCTTATCTCATAGTGATCAGATAGGGATCAGGAATGGGTAGTGGATGAGAATGTTATGGAGTTTGCCTGTATAGCCCTAGAGAGGTGAGACCTTGGGAGGGGCCGCTCCAGGACATAGTTGGGTGAGACCCGTGGGCGAGGCCCGTATGAGATTAGCAGTGTAGATGAGACCTGGGAGCAGGGTTGCTCAGTAGTATGGTTGGGTGAGACCCATGGGCGAGGCCCGTGAGTTTTAGCAGCACAGGTGGGACCTGGTAGGTACCTTAGTGTCAAGTTAGGTGATCGAGAATCCCAGGTTTGTAGTGCCTGAATGGCAGAGTAGATTGAGCAGTTATAGGTGATCGAAGTTCTTTGGAAGTCGCTGGGAGCGACTAGTGGTGGTGTTGGGACTAGCTACCGGTGGGAGCCGGTAATCCAGTCATTGATAGGTTGGTAGGGACCAGGGTGGTCTCAGTTCATCCGAAAGTTAGAAAAGGAACAACAGAATTGTCAGGCAGTGGCAGTGCGAGCATGCAGCGCATGTTGGAATTCAGTTAGTTGATCGTGGGGTGCTCTGCACCAAACCATAGTAGAAAGAAATGCCCAGTGGATATTGGCGATAATGACTCGTACTGGTAAGCGGGGGTGATAGAGTTGGTGAAGGATAGGGCCTTCACAGTGATAGAAGGAATAGTTGGTTATGGGGTTTTGCCTTGGGAAGGCAAGGAATTGTGCAAGGAAAGAAGGGGGGGGGGGTGAACCCTTATAGGTCAGTGTAGTACTCGGTGAGTACCAGGCGGATTATCGGTTGAGTAAGTCGTCTTTCCAGGATGTTCAGGGTCAGGGTTGACCCGAGATGATTATCCGCAAGGTTTGATGCTAGTCAGAATGATCGGGCGGTAGGTCAGCAAAGGAAGGCAGCTAGTGTTGGGATAATTGGTTGGGTATTGCAGGCGGATCGCAGGCGATGGGCCATAGCAAACTTCGAGGACGAAGTTTAGTTTAAGTGGGGGAAAGTTGTAACACCCAAAGTTTTGAAGGCCAAGAAAGGAAAGAAAACCTTAATGTTAAGGGGCGACTCGGCGAGTCCAAGGAGGGACTCGGCGAGTCGGAGCGGGATCCGGGTCGAGGAGTAAGTGACCAACTCGGCGAGTCGGCCAAGTGGACTCGGCGAGTCTGGTCTGTGCGTGGAAAACCCTAAATTCGGGACTTGGAGCCTATATAAACGTCTTAATCTCCTTCCTAGGGTTCCTTACTGCCTCTTAAGCCCTGGATATCAAACCCTAGCGCCATATCCTCTATTTGAGCCAATTATTGCCTTCAATAGTGCATTAAGCTTGGAGAAAGAAGAAGAATCTTGAGAGTGCAAGAAGGGGGCTGTAGATCCGGGATTGGGAAGACATTTCTGAGCTATTAGAGGTATAAACTAGTTCCTGGACCCTTTTTGCATCTAGATTTATGTGTGGTTGTTGGGGTTCTTAAGCCATAATGATATTATTTTGAGTTAGGAGCCGGATCTGGAGTTGCTACTTCAGATCCAAGTGTGTTATGGACTAGAGAAGCATAAAGTATCAGCCCTTGAGTAGATTTTGAAGCCCCTTGGGTAGATTTCGACGAGTGGGATGAACAGCTCGTCGAGTCGGATGAAGATGGGCATGAGCTCGACGAGTTGGATGAACAACTCGGCGAGTTGGATGAAGATTGCCGTGTGCTCGGCGAGTCAGGTCGCGTAGTCCCAAACCCCTTGAGTTAAGACTCGAGTCAGCGAGTCGAGCAAGGACTCAGTGAGTTGTTCAGGACAGGATTCGGGAATCTTTAGACTCGGCGAGTCAGGGGCTGACTCAGCGAGTCAAGTCGCGATTGGAAGGACTTTGAGCATAAGAACTCGGCGAGTCAGTAAGTGGACTCGGCGAGTAGGGTTGACCTGGAAGGTTGACTTTGACCAGGACTTTGAGTTTGACAAGAGTTGACTTAGTTGACCTTTGAAGGTCAGTTAGACTAAGTGTTATGTTGATATTGGTAGCTCGGGGAGCTAGTGGAGCAACAGTTCGGAGTCAGTGGTCAGGTAGTGGTCAAAGGGATTAGCAGCAGCTGTTCATCAGTATCAGGTGAGTTTCCCTTTGTATGAATGGGTCTATGGCCACAATGCCGGCCCATGTAGTTATGAGTAGAAGACCCAGGGGTTAGCCCTAGGCACAATATGCTGGTATGATACTCAGGACGAGGTTCAATGATAGAGGGCGGGTGCCCAAGGAATGGTTTAAATGATAGTTTATACTTGTTGTTAGTGTGATACTTGTATGTGCCTGGTAGGGAGGTGAGTGTGGGCGAGGTCCCGTATCTCACCAATAGCAGAGTGTGGATGGTGTTCCACATCTCAGTAGCAGCAGAGCAGGGGCGAGGCCCCAGTCAGGAAGGGAGTGAGCGTGGGCTGGGCCCGTATCTCACTACCAGTAGGAGCATGGACGGGGTTCCGTGACTCATCAGTAGCAGGTCAGGGGCGGGGCCCAGAGATAGGCGAGGCCTTAGAACAAGATCTGTTAGTATATGTTTAGATTATGTGAGATGTTTATGTGCTATCATATGTTAGTGGGCGAGGCCCTGTGACAGGCGAGGCCTACGTGAAACAGATATGTATCCGAGCGGGGCTCGAAGCCAGGCGGGGCTGTTGTAGCGGGCGAGGCCCGAGGTAGGGGGCGAGGCCCAGGATAGCGGGCGCGACCCAGTATGTGCAGTATGTGATTATGCATGGTATGTGGTAGGGTGGGGAACTCACTAAGCTTCGTGCTTACGGTTTTCAGTTTTGGTTTCAGGTACTTCCGGTAGCGGATGATGGAGCTCGGGATGATCGCATGGCATACACCATAGCTTAGACAACCTGGGAATATTTACTCTGATAATGAATATGTATTTTGGAAACTAATACTTTTTTTATGTTTGAAAACGATGAATTTGCTTAACGTAATGTTTTATTAAATGAAATTTTTAGTCTTGAATTTTGGGACGTTACACCTCTCCACCTTGATCCCAGTATGATCCTTTATTACTCTCATCCTAAGCATTGAGGACAATGCTTCATTTTAATCTTGGGGTGAGATATTTCTTATCTTTTATTTTTATTGCAATTAGGTTGTATATAGTTGCATTTAGAGTAAGTCATTTTGGTCATTCATAAAAAAAATTGCATCAAAATTCAAAAATATTGCATATTTTATTTCTTTCTTTTATAATTTTCATTCTTTTTAGATGCATTCTAGTTTAAGTTCATGTGTAACATCCCAAAATTCAAGACTAAAAATTTCTTTTAAATAAAACATTACTCAAGTAAAGTCATTGATTCAAAACATAATCAAAGTAATAGTTTTCAAAACACATGTTCATTATCAGAGTAAAACATTCCCGGGTTGACAATCCTATGGTGTGTGCCATGTGATCACCCCGAGCTCCATCATCAGCTTCCGGAAGTACCTGAAACCAAAACTGAAAACCGTAAGGACGAAGCTTAGTGAGTTCTCTCATCATACCTCATACCATACAATCAAATAACATACACATATTGTCAGGCATATCCGGGTGCCCGACCTACCCCTTCGGTCCTCTCGACCGGATACTGGCTAGCATATCTGGGTGTTGGCCTCCCCTTCGGCCCTCTCGACCGGATACTGAATGGTATATCTGGGAGCTTGCCTCCCCTACGGTCCTCTCGACCGGATACTGGCTAGCATATCTGGGTGCTGGCCGCCCCTTCAGTCATCTCGACCGGATACTGTCTAGCATATCTGGGTGCTGGTCTCCCCTTCGGTCCTCTCGACCGGATACTGGGGACTATGTCACCCCCTACTACTACCACATAACACATATATCACATAATCTGTCTAGCATGGCTGGGCGTGACCGCCCCTTCGGCCCTATCGACCGGTAGTCTGGGGGACTATCTCCCCCTACCGCCTCTAACTCATCTAACAGATCATGCTAGCATGTAAACATAATATCACATACTGTCAGACGTTTCTGGGGTGTCTGGCTACCCTCCGGTCCTAACAACCTAACTCTACTGATGAGCCAGGGAGCCCCGTCCATGCTCCTACTGATAGTGAGATACAGGTCCAGTCCACAATCACTTTTTCCCTAACTTGGGCCTCACCCCTGATCTGCTGCTAATGAGATGTGGAACACCATCCACACTCTGCTGTTGGTAATGTACGAGACCTCGCCCACACTCACCACCCTACCAGGCATATGCAAGTATCACACAGACAACAAGTATAAACTATCACATAAACCATTCCTTGGGCACCCGCCCGCTATCATTGGACCTTGTCCTGAATATCAAACTAGCATACTGTGCCTAGGGCTAACCCCCGGGCCTTCTACTCATAACTACATGGACCGGCATTGTGGCCGTAGACCCATTCACACAAAGGGAAACTCACATGCACTGGCTGAACTTGCTGATGATCCCATTAGCTGCTGCCCGACCACTCACTGAACTCCTGCTCTACTTGCTTCCTGAGGTATCCATATCAATGCAGCACTTAGTCTAACTGACCCCCGACAGTCAACCAAGTCAACTCTGGTCCAAGTCAAAGTCCTGGTCAAAGTCAACCTTCCAGGTCAACCCTACTCGCCGAGTCCACTTACCGACTCGCCGAGTTCTCATGCTCAAAGTCCTTCCAATCGCGGCTTGACTCGCCGAGTCAGCCCCTGACTCGCCGAGTCTACTGATTCCCGATTCCTGTCCTGTCCAACTCACTGAGTCCTTGCTCGACTCGCTGACTCGAGTCTTAACTCGAAGGGTTTGGGACCACACGACCTGACTCGTCGAGTCTAAGAACAGACTCGCCGAGTACAAGGCAATCTTCAACCAACTCGCCGAGTTCATGCCCATCTTCATCCGACTCGACGAGCTGTTCATCCCACTCGTCGAGTTCCTCCTCATCTTCAAGCTACTCGTCGAGTCCACTCGAAGGACTCGCCGAGTCCATTCGGTTCTACATACATGCAGAGGACTTTTGAGTCATGCAGGGACTCCAAATTGTAGATCTACCCTTCCCAAGCCTATTCCTCACGTAAAGGTTCAAACTTTATGTGTAAAGAGGGAGATCTAGGCAAAATGCACCATAAACTAAGGTTTAAGACCAAGAGGCTCCATAATCCACTCAATGGCTGATACTTTATGGGATTCCAAACCAAAACAAGCATGGATCTGAGGTAGCATCCTCAGATCTGGACCTCAAGCTCGAGATTGATCTTAGACATGGCTTAAAAGCCCCAAAACTCATAACCAAAGTAGATCTGGATGAAGGAAGTGACTTATTACGTTTAAGTGCTCTGAAATGTCCTTCAACTTTGGATTTGCTGCAGTTCCTTGAAGCCTCAATGATTCCTTCCCTCCTTCTTCCTTCAAATTACCCGCAAAATGGCAAAAAGCTTGGATAAGCAACAATGGCGGTTTAAGGTTCGAATTTTGGGTTGGAGAGGCAGTAAAGGAGCCCAAGGAAGAAGCATGAGACGTTTATATAGGCTCCAAGTCCCGGATTTAGGGTTTTCCTCGCACAGACCCTACTCGCCGAGTCGCCTTGGCCGACTCGCCGAGTTGGTCACTTACTCCTCGACTCGAATCCCGCTCGGACTCGCCGAGTCCCCCTTAAATTTAGGGTTTCCTTTACTTTCTTGGCTTTCAAAACTTTGGGTGTTACAACTCTCCCCCACTTATGCTAAACTTCGTCCTCGAAGTTTGCTATGGCCCACCGCCTGCGGTCTGCTTTCAATATCTCACCAATTATTCCAACACCCGCTGCCTACCTTCGTTGGCCCCTAGCCAGGTCGTGCCGACTAACATTAATCCTTGCAGACAATAATCCTTGGTCAACCCTGACCCTGAACATTCTGGAAGCACTACTTACCCAACCGACAATCCTTCTGGTACCCTCTGAATGCAGCACTGAACCCATAGGGATTCACCCCCTCTTTCCTTGCGCGATTCCTTGCATCCCCAAGGCAACGCTCCAAACTAACTATTTCCTCTGCCGCTGTGAAGGTCCTAACCTTCACCAACTCCATCACTCCCGCTGCTGCCCGCACGGGTCATCAATGCCAATAACCATTGGCACTCCTCTCTGCCAAAACTTGGTGCCGAGCACCTCTCGATCAACCAACTGAATTCAACCATACGCTGCATACTCGCATTGCCGCTGCCTGGCAATTCTGCTGTTCTTCTTCCGACTTCCGGATGAACTGAGACCACGTTGGTCCTTACCAAGCTATCAATATCTGGTTTACCGGCTCCCACCGATTGCTGACCCAACACAACCCTTAGTCGCTCATAGCGACTTCCGAAAGAACTTCAACCACCTAGAACTGCTCAATCTATCGTGCCATTCCGGCGCCACAATCCCGGGATCCTCGATCCCCTATCTCGACACTAAGGTCCTTACCAGGTCCCACCTGTGCTGCTAAAACTCACGGGCCTCGCCCATGGGTCTCACCCGACTATATCCTGGACCGGCCTCTCCCAAGGTCTCACCTCTCTAGGGCTATACATGCAAACTCCCTATCATCCTCATCCACTACCCATTCGTGATCCCTTACCTGATCACTAGGAGATAAGGGCCTCGCCCCAACTCCGCTAACGAATCTACTAAGGAATGCTACGGCTTACCCGTAGTCTTACATCACCATCCATTGCTAACTGCTAGTGAATGCTATGGCCGCCCCGTAGTCTTACAACACTTCCACCACTGACTGCTAGTGAATGCTACGGCTGCCCCGTAGTCTTACAACACTTCCACCACTGACTGCTAATACGAAGGCACCCATGTGCCATTAGCTCTCAAGATCCTCATTCCGACTCCCTCGAGTCCTTCGGGTGATCCACAACCTGAATTCCCATCTACACACTAACCATTACCATCACGCGCACTAACTGATGGGGAGTTTCCCAAACTCCCAGCCCTGAATCCTCAATCCATCAACGCCGAACTACCTATTTTCCTTCTCGGTGGCCGGATACTCATTCTGGGTCTGCGTGCTCCTACCTGGGCACGCTCGGAGGATTCTCCCCCACTTAGATCATGCTTACCCCTTGCTGCTCAATACTCAAAAGAGATCCCGATCTTTGCTACCATTCCATAATCAATCTGCTAAGGAACCCAAGCCCGCCATAGCTAGGGATCTAACCAACCCATTTCTAACACTATGCCACTCCGAACTAGCGAGACGTACCGAATCCCTCCCAAGCATGCTACAGTTACTGCATCCTTCGAAACTTTCTTCAATAAAGCACAACCCCTAACTACCATACAAATATCCAAGGTATGCAGATGGCATATAACATAATCACAAGCAAGCCACACCTTAATACAATACTCATACCAAAATTGATGCAGAACCATAACAATATAATCATAACATAAGCTGACAGAAAGAGGAGGATTCATACCCGCATCCTGCTGTGAAGAACCCCCAAATCCTCCTTCCTTCCAAGGCCTCCGATGATACCGAGGCTGCTCCTCCCGCTAAGCGGGGCAATTTGCCCTGACATGACCAAGATGATGACAACGATGGCATAACTCTACTCCTATTGTGCATTCTTGTCGTCTATGACCCTTCCATCTGCATCTGCCGCACTTAGACTTGCTGCGCACGCCAGACCGTGCTCCCTTATCCCTCATGCAACCATCTCGAACCTGCGGGCCCCTGACACCAACTACGACAGTGTCCGACTGCCCATCCTGCCGAACTAGACCGGAAGACCGCTTCCTCTTCCTTAGCTGACTATCCGAGCCAATCTCCCATTCACGGGTCATAGTGACCATTTCACCCATTGCCTGGACAGCTGAGGTCCGCCTTTCAATCCCGTCGACCACTCTATCGGTGATACACCTAATGGTGTTCGGTAACTCTTCCTGGAGAGCCCGCGAAACCTTTGCAGCAATCCAATCTTGCAAATGACTCTCCTGAAAACATGATGAACCATTCACTTTTGACCCAAATCTACAAAAGCTAGTGTTAGGATCCTCCTTCCAGAAGGATCCCAGAGACCCACAAGTTTCGGGCTCCGGATGAGCCCCCACCTGCTCTGCTACAATCTCGGCCCGGAGGGCCCCGAGGCGACTATCCAAAAGCCCCACAATAGCCTCCTTAACCGAATAAAAAATCACAGGAGTCTGATCAATGATGTTGCGCATAATCTCTGCTGAAATAAACTTTCTCGTCCAATCGTCCATCTGTCCGACTCCAGAGTCGGAGCCAGATCCCTTTCCGGCACCTGAACTTCCCACTGGTATCACTCGCAATGTCACCATTCTGCACATGTAACACAATCGCAATCAGAATACTTATTACTGCTGCGAGACCGAACACACGCACCACTAGGTTTCCAGTCTTGTCTCGGCCCTTCCCGAATTGAGTACGGATCCTCTGCTTTCAGTAGTACGGGCCCATACTACCTTCCACATCTATCCGTACTTTCCTCAAGAACTGCCTTGACTCCACCAGGTCCCTTTTCTACTACTTCTGCTCCCAGCACTATCTCATCCTAGGCTAACACTAGTGAAACCTCTGACTCAACTCAAGCCAATCCTCAGCTGCTGAAGGTCTCCTTGTGATGCCAATTAGCCATTACCTGGATACCATCACATGTGACGAGGCTCAGATAATCCTTCAAGTAAAAGACTCGTCCCTACAACGGTTAGACTCAAACGAGAGCTGCGAAATAGGGCCAAACCCAACACTCTGAGATTATTCAACCTTGATCACATGTGACGTGGCGTATCCACCTAATAGCTAACTCCCATCACTCAAAATCCCACATTGCACAAAGCAAGCAACATTCAGACATGGGGAAAATCTAACCACAACATACTCAAGCAATCATATCCACATAGCAAGAATCTGAACTAGCATGCAGCACAACTCATAACATCAGTCATAACCTAAACAGGCTATCCTACTACTGTCTAATCAGCATTATCATGCAGCGCAAAACACATAATCGGGCACATAAGGCATCCTTCCTAGATCCTTAGTCCTATTCTAGCATGCTGTTCTACTAATAAAATCATAAACTTGTATGGGTATTTTGGGGTACTTACTTGAGATCGGCTGATTGCATGCACCACACCCCCTTTTTTTTTCTCTTTTCAAAGCTCTTTTCTTTAAGAATTATTTTTGCTTTTCTAAAACCATTTTCTTTCTCAAAACTCCCTTTTACAAAACTGTCTTTCCGTTTTGAAAAACTTTTATACCAATTCCTCAGTTTGAGTTCATACACACTCGAGAGCATGTCCGAATCCCTCAAACCAAGGCTCTGATACCAACTTGTAACATCCCAAAATTCAAGACTAAAATTCTTTTTTAAATAAAACATTACTCAAGTAAAGTCATTGATTCAAAACATAATCAAAGTAATAGTTTTCAAAACACATGTTCATTATCAGAGTAAAACATTCCCGGGTTGACAATCCTATGGTGTGTGCCATGCGATCACCCCGAGCTCCATCATCAGCTTCCGGAAGTACCTGAAACCAAAACTGAAAACCGTAAGGACGAAGCTTAGTGAGTTCCCTCATCATACCTCATACCATACAATCACATAACATACACATATTGTCAGGCATATCCGGGTGCCCGACCTACCCCTTCGGTCCTCTCGACCGGATACTGGCTAGCATATCTGGGTGCTGGCCTCCCCTTCGGCCCTCTTGACTGGATACTGAATGGTATATCTGGGAGCTTGCCTCCCCTACGATCCTCTCGACCGGATACTGGCTAGCATATCTGGGTGCTGGCCGCCCCTTCGGTCCTCTCGACCGGATACTGTCTAGCATATCTAGGTGCTGGTCTCCCCTTCGGTCCTCTCGACCGGATACTGGGGACTATGTCACCCCCTACTACTACCACATAACACATATATCACATAATCTGTCTAGCATGGCTGGGCGTGACCGCCCCTTCGGCCCTATCGACCGGTAGTCTGGGGGACTATCTCCCCCTACCGCCTCTAACTCATCTAACAGATCATGCTAGCATGTAAACATAATATCACATACTGTCAGACGTTTCTGGGGTGTCTGGCTACCCTCCGGTCCTAACAACCGAACTCTACTGATGAGCCAGGGAGCCCCGTCCATGCTCCTACTGATAGTGAGATACAGGTCCAGTCCACACTCACTTTTTCCCTAACTTGGGCCTCACCCCTGATCTGCTGCTAATGAGATGTGGAACACCATCCACACTCTGCTGTTGGTAATGTACGAGACCTCGCCCACACTCACCACCCTACCAGGCATATGCAAGTATCACACAGACAACAAGTATAAACTATCACATAAACCATTCCTTGGGCACCCGCCCGCTATCATTGGACCTTGTCCTGAATATCAAACTAGCATACTGTGTCTAGGGCTAACCCCCGGGCCTTCTACTCATAACTACATGGACCGGCATTGTGGCCGTAGACCCATTCACACAAAGGGAAACTCACATGCACTGGCTGAACTTGCTGATGATCCCATTAGCTGCTGCCCGACCACTCACTGAACTCCTGCTCTACTTGCTTCCTGAGGTATCCATATCAATGCAGCACTTAGTCTAACTGACCCCCGACAGTCAACCAAGTCAACTCTGGTCCAAGTCAAAGTCCTGGTCAAAGTCAACCTTCCAGGTCAACCCTACTCGCCGAGTCCACTTACCGACTCGCCGAGTTCTCATGCTCAAAGTCCTTCCAATCGCGGCTTGACTCGCCGAGTCAGCCCCTGACTCGCCGAGTCTACTGATTCCCGATTCCTGTCCTGTCCAACTCACTGAGTCCTTGCTCAACTCGCTGACTCGAGTCTTAACTCGAAGGGTTTGGGACCACACGACCTGAATCGTCGAGTCTAAGAACAGACTCGCCGAGTACAAGGCAATCTTCAACCAAGTCGCTGAGTTGTTCATCCAACTCGCCGAGTTCATGCCCATCTTCATCCGACTCGACGAGCTGTTCATCCCATTTGTCGAGTTCCTCCTCATCTTCAAGCTACTCGCCGAGTCCACTCGAAGGACTCTCCGAGTCCATTCGGTTCTACATACATGCAGAGGACTTTTGAGTCATGCAGGGACTCCAAATTGTAGATCTACCCTTCCCAAGCCTATTCCTTACGTAAAGTTGCAAACTTTACGTGTAAAGAGGGAGATCTAGGCAAAATGCACCATAAACTAAGGTTTAAGACTAAGAGGCTCCATAATCCACTCAATGGCTGATACTTTATGGGATTCCAAACCAAAACAAGCATGGATCTGAGGTAGCATCCTCAGATCTGGACCTCAAGCTCGAGATTGATCTTAGACATGGCTTAAAAGCCCCAAAACTCATAACCAAAGTAGATCTGGATGAAGGAAGTGACTTATTACGTTTAAGTGCTCTGAAATGTCCTTCAACTTTGGATTTGCTGCAGTTCCTTGAAGCCTCAATGATTCCTTCCCTCCTTCTTCCTTCAAATTACCCGCAAAATGGCAAAAAGCTTGGATAAGCAACAATGGCGGTTTAAGGTTCGAATTTTGGGTTGGAGAGGCAGTAAAGGAGCCCAAGGAAGAAGAATGAGACGTTTATATAGGCTCCAAGTCCCGGATTTAGGGTTTTCCTCGCACAGACCCTACTCGCCGAGTCGCCTTGGCCGACTCGCCGAGTTGGTCACTTACTCCTCGACTCGAATCCCGCTCGGACTCGCCGAGTTCCTCCTTGGACTCGCTGAGTCCCCCTTAAATTTAGGGTTTCCTTTACTTTCTTGGTTTTCAAAACTTTGGGTGTTACATCATGCATTTTTGGGTCTTGATATGGGATTCCTTGTATTGGATAAATGGGATACGTTTTGAGCCTCATAGACCACTTTGAGACCGCTTGTGTGGAGGTCAGATGCAGGTAGGTTTATTAGGTCTAGGTGCGGAGGGAAGTGGTTGGTCATGCCAATGTGTGCGAGTAAAGATTAGCTCAGTAAGGTATTTTGAAGAAATTGAAGATATTGAAAACTCGCATCTTGGTTTTGGGGGGAGTACCCCTTAGTACTCCCGAGTCTCGTCCGAGCCTTACTTAGTTAGATTCTCACCACCTTTTTAAGATAGGTCATCATTTTTTCTAGGGGTCTAGAGTAGATAGTAAGATAGATTTTTGTTTATCACACCTTGCATTGAGGTGCTTGATGAACTTTGAAGTGGGTCCCCCAATTCACATCTTTTGGGACCAAGTTTTTCTGTAACACCAACTTTTGAGTCATACCCCACCTTTTTAGTAGATATTGACGCATTGTCAGTGATCATTAGGTGTTCGTGTTTATCCTCTATCTATTACTCCATTTTCATTATTGGAGTCCTATGTTACATGGTGAAATTCCTTAGACCTTCAAGGAAGAAAGACAAGAAGAAAGCACAAAAAATTGAAGAAAATTGGAAAAAGTGAAGACAATAAGATACGATAAAAGATGATTCAAGAAAATAAAAAACACAAAGAAGAAAAATGAAGAAAAAGAGCAACACAAAAAGAAGAACAAGACTCCAAGTTCAAGACTTCTCCAAAAAAAATGACGAGAAAGTTGAATGTCAAGCAACAAAAGAGGCTGAAATCCAAATAACAAAATTTCAAGATTGAAGATTTGAGTTGTTAGGTTTAGAATTAGGTTAAGTAGAATTTATTTTATTTTTGTTTTTTGGTGAGAAAAGGCCCCGACGATAAGATGGTAGACTGTAAAGGATAGCACAAGGGAGAAGCCTCTGAAACTGGATGTTTGCGCGGAGGCCATGTTGCAAAGCCCTATTTCGTTATAATACACTTTAGCCTGACAAATGTAGGAATCATAGTGTGTGAAGAGGTGCCTTTCCTTCATGCATTATGATCTGCATTGGTGATTTAAAGTGCCCCCACTGGGCACATCTCTGTTTCCTTTGTCTTGCACACGGCAACTACATCCAACCGTGATCTATTCGCCCATCAAGTTGTTAAGAATATGGTTTATGGCTTTAAAGCGGGGAACATTTTGACGATGCGTAGGGTCCATGAAGGACTAATTCTGACCATGTTGACTGATGTTGACAAAGTTCTATGGTATCTTTCTTTTTCCTTTTTAGTTTAGCTCATCTCGAGCTCATTTTAGTCTTGTTCTAACTTGAGGACAAGTTAGGTTTAAGCTTGAGGTGATTTGATAGCTTATTTTATTTCCTTATTTTTATTAGTTTATTTTGGTATTTTTAGCTCTTTTAATTAGTATTGCATTGTATTTTATTTATTTTCTTTATTATGGATCGATTCGTGGACTTTTTATTTTGCATAAGGTATTTTGCAGGTTTTCGGTGTTCGTTGCGGGTGTGGGTTGATTGGAGACGGGCTTAGTGGGCTTTCCGATGCATTATTGGGCTTGGCGGATCCACAAAAGAAAATTTGGGCTTAAAAAGCAAAAGGCTTGGATGAAGTGGGCTTGTGAAGATGGATCTTGGACTTTTATTTTGGGCTTGGAGCATCCACATTTGAAGCTAAAAGATGATTGGTTGATTTGAATCGTATGGATATGAGGGGACCAAAGGAATCTTTGGTAGTGGAAGGGTGGAGTGGAGGAATGAGGAGCCAATAGCATTACAGCAACACTTACGCGGGTGGAATTTTCATTGTGCGGGTACCCGTGCAACTGCCCAGTTTGGGCATTTTGGTCATTTGGCACACCATAACCTTGGTGGATCAGATCCATCAGCTACACTCTTTATTTTTCACCATTGGAGACCTGGAGGAGGCAATTTTGAAGCTCAAGACTCATTTCTTTTCATCTTTCCAAGATATTGGTAGTTTCTTTATGCAATTAGACTTTGGTGATTGTTACTTTGTTGCCATGAGTGGCTAATTTCTTTATATTGGTTAACTTTGGTTAAAACCTTTGAATGTTTGTGGGGTTTTGAAGGATTCATGCTAGATTATTAATTATCTTATGTTTATGGTTCTAGATCATATTTCTTATGCTTGTTTAATGCTTTGATCATGAGCTTGACACTTGAATGAGCTATTGTTAGTTTATTTCTTTGGTTTTGCATTGAATCATTGAATTAACTTAGAATAAGGGCTTTATGATGGTAAAAATCATCTCTAGTTTATGAATCATAGCTCCTTTGATGGATGTGTAAGAATTGACATCCTCTAGGAATTGGGGATTCCTTCTTTCTTAAGGCTAATTAACTTCTTGGGTTTAATTACTTCAATTAAACCCTTGATCTTGATTAAGAAGGTGTGTTGTGGGCTTCCCCAACCTCCATACTACCTAAGAGGAATCTTGGCATATCATGCTTCATGATTGCTATAACCAATTTGGGATGAATGATAAGCTTCATGTTGAATCCTAATGATAAACACACAAATGTTCATTGTGTTGAATTGCCTTAGTTAACCAACTCTCTCCAATATTTGAGCATCTCACTATTGCAAGTTTTTAGTTATTCAAGTCTTTTAGTTTTCAAGTAATCAAACAACCCCCCCTTTTAGTTTAATTGTAGTTAATTAGTTTATTTACAATAGTTCTTTTAGATTGCATTGGTGATTGAATACAACCATTTCCCCGAGGATCAATACCCCTTTTTACCATTATATTACGTTTTATTTGCAAACAAAGGGTGTAATTTGTTTGGTGGACTTGACATCCCATCAACGCCATCAAATGTTGATCACACCATCTTCACAGTCCATATCCACTAGAAACTGATTGAATATAATAATAATATAATTTTAAGACGTCAAAATTTTTAAGATAAAAGTACAACAACCCACCCACAAAATAATATTATACTTTAAGTAGTCCAAACTTTTAAACTAAGATAAACAATATAACTTTAAGACGTCCAAAATTTTAAGATAAAAGTACAACAATTCACTAACAAAATAATATTATACTTTAAGCACTCCAAAGAATATCTTATGCATATAACAATAATTGAGTACATTTTTTAATAAGAATTTCCTTTTCATTTGTGCCGACGATAATTCCAAACTTAAAAATTAAAATAAATCAATACCTTAGTTTTTGGGATATAAATGGGTTTTAATGGGAGAATAACATATTTGTAAAAGAAACTTATCGTCGAAAAAAATTATTTACTGTCGCTTTACTCGGGCACACCGCTAGTATATATATATATATATATATATATATATATATATATAATATCATTGAACAATAAATAAGAAAAATGAGGACCGTAGATTTCCCCTACTTTTTTATCTAGCATTTTTTTTTTTAAAATTTTGTTCATTAAAAGTTTTCTTGGTCATCAATATGTATGTATTGTATAATGCATATGCAAAAAGGTGCTATTATACAAGCTTCGACCATCTATCTTCCAAGAATACTCTTAGCAAAATTCATTAAACTATAAGAATAAGATAATTTTTTTGGTCATCAATATGTATGTATTGTATAATGCATATGCAAAACTGAAAAACCCAATTTTATATAGTTTTAGTATAATGGTTTTAAAACATTTGAATTTGGTAAGTTTCGCATTTAACCCTTGTTAATCAAAAAGTTTGAAATTTAGTCCTTAAGCTAGTATGCAGGGTGTACTAGGTGGTACGCTTAGCGTACTAGCCCGAAGTTGACCGCGGATCCCATCCACATACGTTGGGCGTACGTGGAGTATGCATGGCGTACGCGGTGTTTAATGAAACCCTAATTCTCATGGTTTGCACCATATTTAAACCTTATGATAGTCTCATTTGTTCATGTTAAGCCAGCCTCCCCCTTCCTTTGTCCAGAAATCGAAGCCCTAGTGTGTTTTTGTGTTTTTTGAGCCTTATAGAGTGTTTGTTGGTGATTTGTGATGGAAAAGAAGACGATAACCTTTTGGAGTAGTATCTTGAGCTTGAAGATTCGGGGATAATTCATCATTTTCAAGCTTTTTGAGGTAAAAAGCTCACATCTTGATGATCCATGTTGCTAGATCTAGTTATGTTGTTATTTTATGCTTTTTGACTCCTTAGAGTGATTGATGAGCTTCTTGACTCACTCCAGAAGTGTTGGTGTTAGATCTAGGTTTCTTTTGATCCTCTTATTCATAAACATGCAAGCTTTATGGCGTATTTTGGACCATGCATATGTTTAGACCTTTGATAAGCTCTTTTTGAGCTCTTGATCCCTATTAAGCCATGCATGTGTGTAAAGTTTCCAACTTTACGTGATTAGTGGTCTTATAGAATCAGATCTGAGAGTTTGGCTTGAAGTCTCAATGAATTAAGTGCTTAATGAAGTGGGGTGGTCATCTGGGAAGTACGTTGGGGGTACAAAGCTGGTACGATGCGCGTACTAGCCCCAGAGGGTGTACACTAAGTGTACGAGCTGAGTATTCCCCATGTACTCAGTAGGCGGGCTTCGGATTTTGGGCTTCTCGGTTTTGGGCCCATGTTTGGACCTTAGGAGATTAGGGTCTTGTTAGGCCATCGGATTTCTATTTTCAGGTTAATGTCATTATGTTGGGTTCTTTTGATTGAAGACCCACGAAGGGATTTGGGCCTAATTTTGAAGATTGGGCTATAAGTGGGCTTTGGGTGACCATTTTTGGAATTGGGACTTTTTGAGTAGTTGGTTTGGTCCTTGGCCTTAGGCCAGGTTAGGTAAATGGTAAAATGGTCTTTTACCCTAGTTTAGACTCTTAGTTATGGGTCAGGATCCAACTACTAATTGGATGTTATTTTATGTTGATAGCGTGGGGATTTTCGGATCAGTAGACATATATGTATCTGCGAGACTCAGCAGCTCGAGGTGGGTTTCCTCACTGTGTTTAGCGGGTCGAAGGCACCAATGTCGGCCCATGATTTATTATGTTTGGATGCTATATGTCTGCGTGACTCTTGCATGTGTTATGATATGAAATGCTTACCGGGAAATGCAAATTCCGCAACTCTTTTAATCAAAGGATTACTCTAAAATTATTTTAAAAGCATAAATTAAGTCGGTCTTTTCTGGCCGTGAATTTGGGGATGTCACAGTTGATATCAAAGCATTAGCTTAAGCGAACTAGGAATTTGTAGGATTTATAGACTTAAACTTAGAATGCTAAGTGATGATTGTGAGATGAGTTTCTGTTGTACTTTAGACACGGGCACTATTTTATTTTAGGAAAGTCGCCTAAAATGCTTTTATTTTCTACATGTTATATGTTTGCCATATATGATATTATTTGTTCAGATCTACGGTTTGTTGCCAACTGTATCTGGAAACCTTATGTGTTTAGGGTTCTAAGCGTAGGACTATGGTATTAGAACTAGCATGTAAACGTTTCGGAGTGTTATGGACGATTTAATTATCTATCGTGAATAAGGATCTAAATTCACCTTGTTCGGTGTATAGATCAACAATGACAAGAACAACAAGCGGAGTTGGAAAACGTGAACGAAAACAGGAATCAACCACCTATAATCGAGAAAATACCTATTGTAGTAGCAGCACCAGAGCCAATGACAATGACTGTTGTACAATTGATAATTCAGACGATGTTCGATAGTCAGATGGAAGAAACTAGACGTCTGCTTCAGCAGAGTCGTGAAGAACCTTTGATGCCGATTGTACAACCCGAATTAAGTGAAGGGCAGTCGGAAGGAGGAAACTTCAGTGGGATTATTGGTCAAGCCAACCCATCGTTTGTTAGACATAACAACCAGGATGGAGAAAATGACGGACGTGGATGCAAGTATAAAGATTTCATTGCATCCAAACCACCATGTCTATCCGGAAGCCCGACGCTAGTAGAAGTTATAAGCTGGATCTCTGAAATGGAGACAATGTTTGGAAGTTGCGAATACAGCAACAGGCAGAAGAACGCTCTTGCGATCCCTTTGTTAAAATCCGGAGTATTGAGTTGGTGGAAGCTATTACCCGACTCGACGCCCAAGGGAGAAGCTAGCAAGATGTCTTGGGAAGACTTTATGGAAAAACTGAAACTGCAATACTGCTCAGAGCAGGACCTCCTGAAAATCAATAATGAGTTTCAAAATTTGAAGAAGGGAAAAATGAGCGTTACTGAATATGCTGCAAGTTTCATAGAAAAGATGAAGCTTATCCCATACCTAGTTCCAACATAACTCTCAAAGTTCAACAAGTTTGCCCGTGGATTACCAGCAGACTTTGGTCTAATGGTTAAGCAAGCAACCACATTGAAAGCCACCATCTGGGCTGCTAAGAATGTTGAGACTCAGATCAGGGAGAAGGGTCTGGAGAGGTCGGAGGTTGGTGAGAAGAGGAAGTTCAATGGACCTTTAGGTTCCAACAAAAAAAATACATTCTCGAAATCCGGTTCGAGAGGAGGTGGAGGAGGCGAAGCAAAATGGTGCGACAAATGAAAGAAGAAGCTGATGGGTTTTGAGCATTCTAACACTCCTAAGTGTACATGAAACCCTAGAAAACCTTGGATCTATGTTTGTCTAAAATACATGCAAAATATGATTTCCAAGGTTCATAGTCCTATCTAGCATACATGGGGAACTTTTATTCTAAAAGATGGCTAGAATTACATATCTTGTAGTTGATTTGATTCCTTGAAAACCTTGAGAGCCTAACACCTCAAGTGTGATGCCTCAAATGCTTCTCACAACACCAAATGCTTTGGAATAACTTTAGAGAGTGTATAACACTTATAAAAATCGGCCTAGCCCTCTTTCTTTCTAGTGTAGCCGATTTTGGTGAGTATGATGTTCTTTATATAGCGTGTCACATCTAGGGTTACACCATGTAAACCCTAATGTGACATGACTCTTCATTTCCATGACCCATGGATTTGTAACTCCTATGGAGCATCCATGGAGCATCTTATGGGTTTTACCCAACTTGATAATCCATGGAGCCTTTTAGTCCACTATACAAGTTATGGATGATTTACATAATCAACCCATATATTTAATTAGTTATCTTTTGATCACTTAATTAATTCCAAATTAATCTTTGATCAATACTAATTAAATAATACTATTAATATATTAGAACTTATAATATATTAATAAACCACAGGTGTTATTTCTCTCATTTAGTTTATCCAAATGCATGATGCCATGCAACCCAAATGGACCATGCCGAGTCGGGTCAAGTACATACCAGATATAGTTATGGACTTAGACACCTTATCCAACAGTCTCCCACTTGGATAAGTCTAATAACTATAACTATAAGTATCACTTCAGGAACCGACCAGCAATCATAACTCTTTTTAAGGTCTCTCGGAACTGAGAAGATGATGATGCGCCATTTAAGATAAGTGATCATATAATCCTCTGTTCTAGATATCAGCCGGACAAATACATGGAACAATGTCTTGCTTATTGTCCAGCAGTTTGTTTCCCGATTTCCGATTTGTTTGACATAGAACTTAGTTGAACACATCAATTTAGTTCTGACCGGGCCCGATACATAGGTCAAAACAATATCATCGAGGGGACCAGATATCGCTTCTAATCCAAGAAGGAACATATAAACTTTAACTCATATGCTTGTTCTACTACTTGTTAAATTACACACAAAGGTACGTTTTATAACATTGAGTTACCAATGCGGTTTCGTAGGATCAATGCATAACCAACTCATAGGCAACAAGACATATCTCTTGGTTTGAAGACTTATATGATATTACCATCTCACGATCACTCGAGATAAATTCCATGAAGTGATACCAGAGAGTGTTGGTTGAATCCAATACTCAGAACTTATGAGCACTCATGAGTGTTGAGGCCATGTCCAACATCTTAGACCTCTACAACCAACTCATGACAGTCTTAATTCATATCTACTTCCGACATATGACTGACTGTGGATAATTTAAATAATATGTAAAACACAACATAAATATTCTGGAAGTCAAAACATGCAAAAGAAATAATAGTAAACGATTGACAAAAGATAGCAACACTTTACTCATAAATAAACACAACTTTTATTCATCACAAATGTCAAATACACTTTACAAATTTCTAAGTTATCTAACTACTAAAACTAATATCATCCTTCAGCCCTATGCTCCTTGCATGCTGGAGATGCTTAACCCTGCCTAGTCCCTTTGTGAGGGGATCTGCTGGGTTCTTATCCGATGATACCCTCTTTGCCACGAGGAGTCCTTATATTCGATGTCTGATGAAATGGTATTTTCTATCAATGTGTCTGGATCTCCCATGATCCCTTGGTTCCTTTGCTAAGGTAACTGCACTTTCACCATCATAGAAGTTTTCCATAGGCTCCTTTATAGCTGGTACAACTCCAAGATCTCCAATGAAGTTCTTCAGCCATATTGCCTCCTTTGCTGCCTCGCTTGCCGCTATATACTATGATTCGCAAGTTGAACCAACCACTGTCTCCTGCTTGGAACTTTTCCAAATTATTGCTCCTCCGTTTAAGGTAAAGACCCAACCTGACTGAGAGAGGAAATTATCCCTATCAGTCTGGAATCTAGCATCCCTATCAGTCTAATGAGCCCTACCAGAGTTCCCCTAATATCTACTGACCATGCTCAATGCAAAGGCCACATCAGGACGAGTACAAGTCATAGCATACACGATTGAGCCTACTGCAGAAGCATAATGGACTTGACTCATTTCTGCTATCTCAGCCTCGGTACTCAGGCTCTGAGTCTTAGGCCCTGTTTGATATGGCATCTGACTGAGTCAGGTCAGACATTTTTGCTGACTCGGTCAGACAAAAGGTGTTTGATAGACAAAATCTTGGCGTCTGACTCGGAAAGCAATGTCTGACTGAGAAAGAAGTTGAGAGTTGGCCGACTGAAAAAGAAAACAAGGCTTTCCAATAGTACCCTTGGCTTGGATAAAAATTCGCAACTAATGAAGGCTACAAGAATAGAACTTGGGTCTCCCTTGTAGAAGCAATGGTGTTTACCAGCAAGCTGAAGAGTTTTTTGTGTTTTATGTTTAAAATAATATATTTAATGTCTATTATGGTGGAGGTTTTTGTATAAATTATTATTATTATTATTATTATTATTATTATTATTATTATTATTATTATTATTATTATTATTATTATTATTATTATTAATGTCTATTATTATTATTATTACTATTATTATTATTAATAATGTCTATTATTATTATTATTATTATTATTATTATTATTATTATTATTATTATTAATGTCTATTATTATTATTATTATTATTATTATTATTATTATTATTATTATTATTATTGTAATATTGCATAGAAACGTGTATAGCATCAGAGTAAGATGGTCATTTTACACCAGTCAGCACATTCGATCAGATTTTCAATCAAACAACATGATTTCTTACTCAGTCAGAATTTCTTACTCAGACAGACCTTTCTCAGTCAGCAACTATCAAACGGGGCCTTACTCAATCTGACGTTACTTTGGATGGGTAACTCTCCTTTCTTTGAATTTTTCATGCTGAACCTCTTCAGCACCTTATCCAAGTAAGTACTCTGACTAAGTCCAATTAGTCTTTTACTCTGGTCTCTCAAAATCCTTATCCTTAGGATATAGGCATTTTCTCCAAGGTCCTTCATAGCTAAACACTTCCCAAGGCAGGACTTTACTTCCTGCAAGGTTGGGATGTCATTTCCTATGAGTAGTATGTCATCCACATATAGTACCAAAAAGCTAACTATACTCCCACATAAACACAAGATTCATCTTCACTCCTCAAAAAGCCAAACGCTTTGACTTTCTCATTGAAGCAAAGATTCCATCTGCGAGATGCTTGTTTCGATTCATAGATGGATTTCTCAAGCTTACACACTTTATTAGGGTACTCTATGCTGACAAAACCCTCTAGCTGATTCATGTAAACATCCTCAGCCAACTTTCCATTAAGGAAAGCAGTTTTGACATCCATTTGCCATATTTCACAGTCATGAAATGCAGCAATGGCTAACAATACCCTAATAATCTTAATCTTGGCTACTAGTGAAAAGGTCTCATCATAATCAACTCTCGGGGTTTGAGAAAAGCCCTTTGCAACTAGTCGCGCCTTATACGTGTGTACATTACCATCCATGTCGGTCTTCTTCTTGAAGATCCATTTGCACCCAATTATCTTACGACCTGGTACTTTGTCAACCAAGTCCCAAACCTGGTTGTCATACATAGACTGTATCTCGCTGACCATTGCCTCTTTCCATTTAGCAGACTCGGGGCCTGCCATGGCTTCCGCATAGCTGTTAGGTTCATCCAGACTCACCAGTGTCTCATCACTGATAAGTGTCTCACCTTCCGCAGTAATATGGAAACCATAGTAATGCTCAGGTGCATTCATAACCCTTGTGGAACACCTCAGAGGTACAGACCTGGCAATTAGGTCAACAAGAGTTTCCTCATCAAGTTGATTGCTAGGGTTTGAGGTTCCTTCACCACTTAACTCTTGAATTTCTTCAAGGTTAATTTGCCTCCCATAGTTTCCTTGGATTATGTGCTCTCTCTCTCTCTCTCTCTCTCTCTCTTTCTCTTTTTTTTTCTCTCTCTCTCTCTCTCTCAAGTCAGCCCTCCTTGCTACAAAGACCACATTCTCACTAGGTCTGTAGAAGAGGTAACCAAAGGATTTACGTGGGTAGCCGATAAAAATACACCTCTCACTTCGAGGTTCGAGCTTATCGTGAGTATCGCGTCTCACGAAAGCTTCGCAACCCCAAATCTTGATGTGGGCTAGATTAGGAATTTTTCCAGTCCACACCTCATGAGGTGTTTTGGCAACCTTCTTTGTAGGGACCAGATTAAGGATATGGGTCACAATCTCTAAGGCGTACCCCCAAAATGAGATTGGTAGCGAAGCTCGACTCATCATGGAACAAACCATGTCCAACAAGGTTCGATTACGCCTCTCATCCACACCATTCAACTGTGGTGTCCTGGTAGGTGTCAATTGTGAGACAACCCCACATTCCCTAAGATAGTCGAGGAACTCTGTACTAACATACTCACCACCACGATTGGAACGAAGCATCTTAATCTTCCTACCCAATTGATTCTCTACTTCCTATTTAAACTCTTTAAACCTTTCTAAAGTCTCTACCTTATGCTTGATTAAGTAGACATATCCATATCTACTATAATAATGCGTAAAAGTCACATAATAACGATTAGCATCCCTTGTGGCAGTTTTGAAAGCTCCACACACATCTGTGTTTACTAGATCCAACAAACCTTCACTCCTAGCACAAGAACCTGTGAAGGGTGACTTTGTCATTTTTCCAAGTAAGCATGATTCACAACTATCATCTGACTTTAGGTCAAATGACTCCAAGACTCCATCCTTTTGGAGTTGGCCTATGCGTTTCTTTCTTACATGTCCAAGACAACAATGCCATAATGATGCTTTATCCAAGTTATTATCATTAGTAGAATCAATACACAACACATAATTTCCTAAGTTATCTACAACAAACACAGCTTCATACACACCATCACAAGGTAATGCTTTAAAATAAAACACATTATTAAAGAAAGCATTTATTCCACCATTTTCATTATCAAAATAAAAGGTAAACCCTTGTTTGTACAAAACATGAAAGGAAATAATATTTGTTGCCATTTCAGGCGAATAACAACATTTATTCAAATATAAAGTAAACCCACTACTTAGCAACAAAATATAAACTCCAATCTTGGTGACAGGTGAAGATTTCCAAATCCCCATGATCAATTTTATCTTTCCATACTCCACATTCTCACTTCTTCTTAGTCCCTACAAATAAGAACAAATATAAATACCACAGCCGGTATCAAGGACCCAAGAGTTAGAATATGGTGAGTTGTTAGATAATATAGTGTAAATACTTGAATGGTTGGGTTTCACTTTCCCATCCTTCAAATCTTGCTGGTACTTCGGGCAGTTTCACTTCTAGTGTGCCTTTTCATGGCAATAGAAGCATTCAGCCTCCTTGGGATCAGAAGAAGGAGTGACGAAACCTTTCTTGGTTCCGCTTAAAGAGGAGCCATCAAGGGTCTTACCCTTGGTACCTTCGAATAGTTCTTCCTCTTCTTCCCTCTACCTTTCTCGATTGCCAAGACAGGTGCGAAGTTTGGAGTAGGAGTAGGAGTGGTAACAACCGACTTACCCTTTAGACCACTTTCGGCGGTTTTCAAGAGTCCTTGAAGTTTGCTGAGGGTGACTTCTTCCTTGTTCATTAGATATGTCATGCGGAATTGATCATAACATGATGGTAAGGAGTGCAAAATGATATCTATTGCTAACTCCTCGGGGAAGTTCACATTCAACTTCGTTAAACATTTTCTGCATGTGGACCGTGATGGGTTCACCATCCTTCATTCACTACTAGAAAATAGACCTTTAATGACACGCTTTTTTACGACACGCACTGATTAATGATACGCAACAGGGCATGCCCTAAAAATAATGTTAGATCTTTAGAAATTTGAAAAATTTAGGACGCGCATTTTTGCGTACCCTAAAATTAGTGTCCAATAAAAAATAAATTACAAAGACGGAGGGCGCTTATCTTAAATGTGCGCCCTCTGCAAATGTCGCTTTATAATTTTTTACTTAAACACAGATTTTTAAAGGGGGAAATGAAATCCTTAAAATTTCTAAAATTTTGAAGTACCCCGCTTTCCACTCTCTTCTGTAGATCTCCCTTCATTCTCTCCCCCTTTCTCTCTGCACACCCTAAGGCATTCCGTTGCCACCACCAAACCCTAAAAACTCTCCTTATATTAGGGATAAACCACCCTGATTAAAGGAAAAATATCATATCGAGGGTTAATCTCAATATTGCCGACAATAACTTTTTGGAGTCTAAAAGCCCTAATATCATGTCAAACTATGGGTTATGTACAATCAGAGCTTGATGCTAAGGAAACAGAAAGCGACCTAGCCTACCACGAAACCTAAATCTAGGAATGAAGCTATGGAGGAGAAAGGGTTTGCACTTCTTCCGATCAGCTCAAATATGCTTCAGGGGTTTAATTCATCCGATTAGCTCAAAAAAACCCTAGAGAAATCCAAAGCATCATCAACAATAAACTGACATCTTTTGCTAAACCTCACATACGAAGCTTCGATGGTTCCCGATTAGCTCTATTGAAAACCTCAATATGTCCACGATATCATTATTTGATGATGATGGTTCCCGATCGCCTGTGAAATTGAAGCTTCGAGAGAATCCATTGGATGGATAAGAAGAGGCGAAGACATGGATCAAGGTATGCTTCTACATCACAAGTAATTCACATATGTGGTTATTTTTCCTGAAATTCTCAATTCTTCTGCTCTTTTCAATAGCAGGGGAAGCTTTGGGGTTTTAATTTATATTCACTTCATTGGATGGATAAGAAGAGGCGATGCAGATTTTGTACGACTCAAGGTATTGAAACTACAGGTGTTACAACTAAGGGAATGGGTATGTTGGAGGGATAACTTACCAGTTATACAACGTTTAATGGTTTGTCATTGCTTAAAACTCAAGAGTATCCCTTTGTATGGCGGTGATTGAGCCGCAATATACCATGTCTGGGAATGTAAAGGTGTTGCTCGGAGTTGGAGATCATGTGTTGTTGGTAGAAGAAGATGGAGTTCAAACTGTTGGTGATAGATTAGGAACTCCGCAGAAGATGGTTATCTCACATAATGGCAAGTTAATGGCGTCATTTACTCACGATGGTCAGCTTCTTGTGATGCCCGCTGACTTCTCAAGCATCATCTTTGAGTACAGTTGTGAGGTTGGTTTTATGACACTATTGTTGATACAAAAAACCATATTTTCTTGTACTATGTATGTGATGCCATTAACATCTTGTTATTTCCCTAGCTCCAGAGCAACTTGTTTGGTGTGGAATGGACAGTGTATTGCTGTATTAGGATGATATGCTTCTGATGGTGGGCCCTTATGGAGATCCAGTTTGCTATCTTTATGATGAACCCATTATCCTTATCCCAGAGTGTGATGGAGCTAGGATAGTCTAACTTAAACATGGAGTTTCTTTAACGGGTCCCAACTTCTACTGAATCTATCTTTAAGATTGGGAGCACTGAACCAACAACTTTATTGTATGATACTTTGGATCATTTTGACAGGAGGAATGCAAAGGTAGGGTGTCACTTTGATCTTTGAATTAGACTTTACATTTCTTTCTTTCCTTCTAACTTCCAATATCAATTTATTCCATTCCAGGTTGATGAAAATTTGAGGCTGATAAAAACATCGTTGCCTGAGGCTGTTGAAGTCTGTGTAGATGCTGCAAGACATGAGTTTGATCATTTTGACAGGAGGAATGCAAAGGTAGGGTGTCATGTGCTCCTCACACTCACAGCCCACCTTCAAGAAAATCACGACCTAAAGATGTACGTCATTCCCATTCTCTTTTCATGATCAAATGACCTTTTTACCCCTGTTTATGCACACACAGTTGATAGATAACCAACATGCTGAATTATTAAACCACTTATAGCTTTTTAATCCTTTTATATAAAACTAACATTATATATTTATATATTTCTTTTCATTTCACCTTTATTAGCATTCAACTTATGAGGAGCCTGTTACAGAAATATTAGATGACTGGTAAATTTTTCCATTTATTTATTTTTATATATTTTATAATCTGAGACATTTGATGTAATTTTTTTGTTTTCAGTATGCAAGATGTTATAGTCTACTACCCTTCAAGGTAAACTACACAATCTCCTCTATCAAAATTACATATTTATCACTTTACATATTTCCATTTATTTACCATTTTACCCTTGGATTGTGAGCTTTCAGGGATGACCATGATTCAGTTGCAGTTATTTATAGAGAGATGACCATGATTTAGTTGAGCTCTCTTGGACTACATGATAGCAAATCAATTTTTAATAACATTAAATGGTATAATATATATATATATATATATATATATATATATATATATATATATATATATATATATATGTATGTATGTATGTATGTATAATGTTTTTGTAGGTTTGTGAAAGAAGAGTGTAGGTATCTAAAAAATTCAGAAGAGAATTTAAATCTCCAAATCACAGATAAAATTTGGGAAAATCTTGATAGTAGAATGGATGATAGAAGAATTTCGGTAAATATTTTTTGTTTCTGTTTATTTAATAGTATGTTTTAAATTTAAATCTCCATTAGTGAGTGTTTTATTACTTTTTTATCATAACATTATAACTGTGGTAAACAACTTATAAGCCTTAGAATTTTAAACCCCAGGGTTATAGAAATGAGGCAAGTGACTGCTGAAGAGGGAGAGGAAATAAGGAGCATATTAAAAGTCATTGCAGCCATTGGAAAGTTCCGGTATGCTTCAAATTTTGTTATCAACCTAATCCTTATATCTCAATTCTCAAAGTCAACAACATTTGTATCTTTATGAATTTTATGATTAGTATTATTAATTTCACATATGCGAACACTGCAGTCATGATTGGGAGAAACTGAGAAGCATGTTGTCTCTTCATTTAAAGCAGGTATGGGGAGGTATGCCAATTTACAAACTTAAACAAGTTTTTGATGCAACATTGACTTGAATGTGACAAGTGTTATTATCTTTATACAATTATATGAATTGTTGCTACAGGTTATTTTTGAGTATCCACAAGCAAAAATGACAATAGAGGAACAAAATGTTTCATTAGGGGAGACGCATGCTGAGTTGGTGAAAAGGTTGGATGATGGTATTTATTCTCCATTCTCCCTTTTCTTTTATACCTTTTCTGCTGAATGATGTTTCTCTATTGAGGAACATCAATTGATTCCATAAATTTGAGCTCCAGCTGATCTAGTTTCCTTAGTTTTAGAATTTATTTGCTCACAAATTGATAGAATGGATGAAGTGGAATTGAAAATAGGTTTTCATGAGAAGTTTGGGTTCTTCTTTGCTTTCACTGATTCGAATTAGAGGTCCAATCAGTGTTGTCAATAGCGATCATAGCGATCGCTATAGCGATTAGCGAGGCGAGGCAACGATGTGTCGCTATGGGGTTATAGCGACGTAGCGATCTAAAGAGATTTTTTTTAATCTTGTATAAATCGATTTTTTTATAAACTAGAAAAATTGATTGGTGGAACATGTTATTACTGCTCGGAATTGATCCAATGGGATCTCCAATTTTGCAATTGGGATCACCAATTTGGAGTTTGGATCGCCGATTTGGAGATTGGCGGGAAAACATCAATTGGACAAAAAACTGCGCTTGACAACCTCTTTGATTTCTTTTCTGAATTTGATGCTTCGAATAATACTTGCAATAGATTCAATTGATTATATATTCTAGATTCGTATACTCGTATTTTTACAATTCCTTCAATTGCCTATCTATACCACAATTCCACTTCGATTTCTTTCAGTTTTCTATTGTACTTCCCTGTTTAAAGTATTAGTTCCTTGAAATTTGGTTTGAAGTGTTGGAAGTTCTACTTTTAAGTAAAGTTTACTGAGATTTATTTTAGTTTGATGCCAAGTAATGTGATAAACGAAAGTTTTCCTGCACTCTCCTTCTCTCCATATCAGCTTCATAGGTTTTTTTTTTCCAGATTTGTTTACACTTTTTTTAGTTTCTTTATTTGTTGTACACCTATATACTTATGAGTTATGTTCTTATTTATAATTTGAATGCTCATTGTCTGATTATATGTTTTTCATGCTAGTTTTTTACCTCAGATCATAGGTTCTTGTCGAACAGGGTATGCATGCCAACTGTTTGAAGTATTTTCTACAAGAAAAAGCTGTCTTTTTTACTTGTCTTTTATACTAATTAGTTCCTTTTTCTATGATGTTGTTTCTACACTTGGAAACAATTTATTCAAATAGTGGGACATTTTCAGGTCTCAAATCAACCACTTGGAAAGCACTAAAGGTTTGACTTTTGTTTATTATTCTGAATAGCTCTTATTAATCCTTATAATTATACTTTTATCTTTGATATGCCCAATTCTATCCTGTTGTGCTGTTGTTGGTGTGGACACTTAGTTTAATATCTTTTTTTACTTGTTATATTTCTTATTTGTTACAGATTAAAATTACTCCTAAACAATCTCAAACTGAACAAATAGATGATGGAATAGAAGAAGATGTGGAGGAGGTGGAGAATGATAATTTAAGTAGTAAATCTTTTGCTAGTGTTGAAGATTTGGAGCATGGAAAATTACCCCCTGAAGAAATTTTATCACTTCCAATGTTTAAGGTGAACTGTAATTTTATTTTTATAGAGTAAATAAGATTTATATTTATTGTAAGTTTACTTTTTTGCAGAATTATAATGTTGGAAATCCTGCTCCTGTGTTGTACATAAAAAACTTGTCAAAAAATGTGGTTGTAGATGACTTCTATTTTGTCTTTGGTAAGTAGTGATCAAAGCGGTTCCGGTTCCGGTTCAACAATGGACACGTATGAATTCAACTTAACCTATTTCCATTCATCTCCTTGAGCAGGTTATGCTAACAATTTGAGTAGGGCAATGGCTAATTACTGATAGATTAGAATGTTTCTACTCCTAAGGTGAACATCACTTTGTGTAGCTCAATTAACCATTTCTTGATAAATATATCTCTCTACCCACATATGTCATTTTTTTCTATCATCTTTGCCAGTGAAGTTTTATTCTGAACATTGAAAAAATGATGAGCTTAATAGGGCATGTACAATGACTTAGTTCTGAAATTTAGTCTTATGCCTGCCATGTGTTTGACATATTGTCTCTGAGAGATGAAGATGTTTGAAAAAGTCTAAAGGTGACTTTTGAACATAACCATTACCCAAAAAATGATCCAATAAACTAATTTTTTGAAACAGGTACTATAGTACTTAAAGTACATTACAACGAAGACTACATTTGACTCAAGAGAATCATATTCCAATTGTTGGAGGTGTTAGCAGCCAAAGATGCTATTGCAGTGTTGCAACCCCTGAACCTGCTCGACTCAAAAGATGTGAGTGGCCATACTTTATTGCTACAGTTGTTAATTAGAAATTATAAATTAGAAATGTTTTATTTTATAATTTTTGGTTTTGATAGTTTTATAGGCAATTGCAAACAAGATTAAGCATTGTAAGATAGATTCTTTTCCTGGGTGAGGGATCTAGACATTTTTCGAGAAAAAAAATATTATTATTATTATTATTTTTAATTTTGGATATGAAAAGTGACAAGATCCTTATGGTATATTAGGTTGGAGTTTGACAATGGTGATAGGCCTAAATGCAATAATCTTCTTTCCATATACCAAATCGTTACAAACAGGACAAAGGAGGTAACTAACTGCTTCAATTTTCATATACTCAAAAAAATAGTGTTATCTATTATGTTTGTTGATGATTTTGTATTATTGTAGGAAGTTGCACAGGAATGTCATGACATGAATTGGGGCACTTTTAAACTTGTTCTTACTGATGCTTTAATTGATCATCTCCATCCAATCCAGGTTCCTATTCCATTACTAGCTTTTACTTTATGCTTTAAAGATTAAAAATTTTGTTTTTTGCAGACTCGATATGAGGAAATCATGTCAGATAGAGGTTATTGGGATGAGGGTTTAGCAGAAGGTGTAAGCAAAGCTGCAGAGATAGCAGATTCTACTCACAGTAATGTGTATCAGGCAATGGGATTTTTAAAGAGATGAACAAACAATATATAATAAACTGACCAATTTTTTTAGAGATAGCAGATTCAAGAAATCGTTAACTTTCCAGATTTGGCCATTGGTAGAGCCCACCAATATTATCAAGGACCATCCCAGGCTACAATATTCCTGGCGTGATCTTGTCTCAAAGGGTAAGTGTTGAATCTTCTATAAATTTCACTTGGTTTTTGTTAATTTTTAGATCACTTAGTGTATCTGATAACAACTTTTCCACTTCCATTTTGTGGATTTGTCAAAGGAGTTCTAATTTTGTCTTTATGCTTTGGCCTATGCAGATAATAATAATGCTCTTACCATAGTAATCTATATAACTGTCTTCGTAATACAGAAGGAAGGTTTATTGATCAGGGTTGTTTCGCAAGATATTCAATCACTCCATTTTTTAGTGATAATTAGACAATTGATATCACAAATCTACTAAAAGGTGAGGTATCTTCTTTTACCTTTCATTTTGTTATTGCTATCATAATAACACTTGTATTATTCTATATTATAGAAAAAAAAGTCAAATAAGGTACCCATAATTGCTGGAGCAGTTGGGGGTGTATGCCTCTTATTTCTTGATATTTCTTTGGGATTATATTATCTTATATGGAAGAATATAAGAGGACTAAAGAAGGTAATTCATGTATATATATATCATATGTATGTATCTGACGTATTAGCATTTGACTAATCCCATGGAAAAAATTTAAAATAAATGTAGCTGACAACGCTTGCATTACATACTACTTCCTGAAATATAGTTTTATATGAAATATTATGTTGAGTTTCTTATGTTTTCACATGAACCATGTGATATTTTAGATACACCAGTGTTCAAGGGGGCAGTCAACTACATTAGGTTGGATATAAACATAACTATCTGGACAGTTAAAAGTTTTTAGAGAGTTGTACCAATTCTGGAACTCTCAGTCTACCAACATTAGAGTTTAATTGGGTGATTGAAGGTGATTTTGGTTCTTGAAACGAGACTCAAGATATCATATTTTGGCATGGATAGATGCTTTGGAGGAAACGAGACTCAAGAAAAAGTAAACACACAGAATTGTTGGCACATAGTAAGCTAGATGATGCAATTGTATATAAATGAGTTCATTTTTTTTTATAACATTTACTCACTTTTGGAATAATTATTTGTATTTGACATATTAGTGAAATGAATTATCTTTGTTATTTATGGTATTTTATTTTGTATTATGAGATTTTTAATGTATTATTTAATTTGAAAATTAGTAAATCTATAAATAATATTTTTTTTAAAACATTTAAAATTATGATACGCAAAAATGTGTGTCATCTTCATTTATGACATGGCCTTTCTTGACAGGGGCTTTCTTGATACGCATTGTGTGTCATTAACACGCGCGTCGTAAGGTTACGACACACGAATGCGTGTCGTCTTCCTTTATGACAGGGCCTTCCTTGATACGCATTGCGTGTCGTAAACGCGTGTCGTAAATGAGCGTTGTAAATGCGCGTCGTCTATAGACTACGCGCAAAAGCACGTCGTCTCTCTTTATGACAGGGCCTTCCTTGACGCGCATTTGCGCGTCGTCTAAGCCTTTTACGATGCACAATGAGCGTCGTAAAAGGCTGTTTTTCTAGTAGTGATTTGGGTTGTTATCATGGAGGAGATGATTTTATATCTCTCTTGATGAGCACTTTGATGGTAGCGGTCCATCAGATCCTGGTGCATCTCAAATGGATAGTAATCCTCATAGGACTTTTGGAGCTTGGCTGTCATGGTGGCCATCACGATGCATGCCACTTTGGTAGCATCTTTTTCATGTGCCTCTTATTTAGCAAGCTATTCAGGAGTAGCATTTTGCTCGGTACCTTAAGCTCCTTGTCGAGAACATATTCTTTGTTCTCATATCGAGTGACCATCCTTATGTTTCTGATCCAATCTGTAAAGTTGGATCCATCAAAGATGACTCTCCCACAAAGTTTCATGAGAGAGAAGGAGCCGGTAGGGTTCGAGTCAGAGGCAACATTGTTGGAAGACATATGAAAAAAAGAAAACAAGTTTAGTTTAGATATAGAGATAGTCCTTAACATATTTCAAAGGTAGGTGAATGACGATTCACCAATTTCCACTGTGAAAACGAAATATGGTTTATTAGGTTTTTATTTGGTTTTAGAAACTCCTAGATTATTTTGAGATTCATTGAACTTTTCAATGGCATGTTTCAATATCAAGTGTGCCCTTCATGTTTTGTGACTGGGATACCGAGGATCATAAAACAAGGTGCGAAGTAACCATGCAAATTACTTGGTACCCTTAATGTTTTTCACTTAATCGATGTGCCGGTAAACCACACGCGCTCCACCGACCTATGAAAGACCTTAAGTCACCCTTTGCCTACTTTGTTAAGTCCAAGTTAGTGTGCCCGTTAACCACACACGCTCCACCAACTACTTAAACAAAGTACAAAGTGTAATTTCATGGGTTAGCACCTTATTCACATTTTTCCTAAAGTAACTAAGAATGGGAATTTATAAAAACATTTAGTTACTTTATAATAATCATTATACTTTTAATGAGAATTTTAAGTCATTGTCCTACCCGTTCAGCTAACGACCCTCCACCAGTTAAGGAAGTGGTGGGTGAGAGTGGACACCCATTAAGCTGCCATTTTATAGGCAACAACCTTATACCTCCTTATAGAATGGCTTCGTGAATGAGGCCTACTAACAGTAAAACGACTTGAATTAATACATATGTGTCTATATATATATATATATATATATATATATATATATATATATATATATATATATATATATATATTAAACTTATAATATTATAAAGTATAAAGGTTGAATTTTAACTTTTAAAATTCTAAGGATTAGAACTAGAGTTTATTAGATGACTTTACATGTTCCAAAACTTGAGGGCAAGTTTTGTAACTTTACAAAAACCTTTCAATTCATAACTTATGAGTTATTAAAATGAAGATTCTTCATTTTTTGGAACTTTTGTGTTCTTTTAATGGAATTAATACAAAGTGACTTTTGGTTATCCATAACTTGAGGACAAGTTATGGACTCCATTAAAACACATAAAGATCATGAATTAATCATTAAATAGGTAATTCAGATGATCTATCGAGAACTCATAAGAACATGAATATTCATATGAAAATTTCAAGAACATATGGACACATATAATCATGTAATTATGATATTATCCATTGTAAATGGATCAGAACAACCATGACTCCATCTAAAATAAGTTTTATAACACCAAAACAGTTTAGGGTAATGTTTCTAGTCCATTTCCAGCAGCACAAATTGAATTTCTGCATTCTGTCTGGCCAACTCGTCGAGTGTACAAACTAACTCGCTGAGTTGGTTGCATTTTCACTTAGACTCGTCGAGTCCTCCCCATGGACTCGTCAAGTCCCTTGTGCAGACAAGTAAAAATTCGATTTAAACACTATTTTGCATCAAGTATTCACAAACAAGCCTAGGCTCTGATACCACTGATGGGTTTTGAGCATTCTAACACTCCTAAGTGTACATGCAACCCTAGAAAACCTTGGATCTATGTTTGTCTAAAATACATGTAAAATATGATTTCCAAGGTTCATAGTCCTATCTAGCATACATGGGGAAATTTTATTCTAAAAGATGGATAGAATTACATACCTTGTAGTTGATTTGATTCCTTGAAAACCTTGAGAGCCTAACACCTCAAGTGTGATGCCTCAAATGCTTCACACAACACCAAATGCTTTGGAATAACATTAGAGAGTGTATAACATTTAAAATAATCGGCCTAGTCCTCTTTCTTTCTAGTGTAGCCGATTTTGGTGAGTGTGATGTTCTTTATATAGTGTGTCACATCTAGAGTTACACCATGTAAACCCTAATGTGACATGACTCTTCATTTCCATGACCCATGGATTTGTAACTCCCATGGAGCATCCATGGAGAATCTTATGGGTTTTACCTAACTTGATAATCCATGGAGCCTTTTAGCCCATTATACAAGTTATGGATGATTTACATAATCAACTCATATATTTAATTAGTTATCTTTTGATCACTTAATTGATTCCAAATTAATCTTTGATCAATATTAATTAAATAATACTATTAATATATTAGAACTTATAATATATTAATAAACCACAAGTGTTATTTCTCTCATTTAGTTTATCCAAATGCATGATGCCATGCAACTCAACTGGAGCATGCCGGGTCGAGTCAAGTACATACTAGATATAGTTATGGACTTAGACACCTTATCCAACATATGCTTCATGCGAAATGTGACGAGGAAGCCACATGCTTCAAATGTAGAAAGCTAGGGCATTATGCCAACAAATTCACCCTTACCAACAAATTCTGCTATGGGTGTGGTGAGGAGGGTCACATCTCGAGGGATTGCCCGAAAAAGAAGGAGGCAACAAAACCCAACATTCCACCAAATCCGAAGGCGAGAGCTTTTCAGATGGCACTGGAAGCTGCTAAAGAAGAAGCTGATGTCGCTTCAGGTACCTTTCTTGTAAACGAATTGCCTGCCCAAATTTTGTTTGACTCAGGAGCCAACTACTCCTTTATTTCGCATGAATTTGGTAGAAAACTAGCTTTGCCTGTAGATAGACTAGATAATGCTTTATTAGTCGAAGTTGCTAGTGGCAAGTTTACACCTGTTAGCCATCGTATGAAAAACGTCTTAATTGATTTGAATGGGAATAAGTTCCACAAGGAATTATTGCCCATTGAGTTAAATGGTTTCGACATCGTGCTGGGAATGGATTGTCTTTGCGCCAATGATGTGGAAATACTGTGCAAGAAGAAGATTGTAAAAGTAAACCCGCCAGGGAAAGAGTCATTTATGGTGTATGGGGACGAACGCATAGTGAACTCTGGGATTATTTTTCTGATGAAATTCAGAAAGTGTTTGGCCAAAGGATGTACATCATATTTAGCATTCGTGATTGATGCAAAGAAGGAGAAAAAGGAGATGCAGAGCATTCCTGTCGTGTGTGATTATCCGGAAGTATTTCCTGAGGATCTTCCTGGATTACCGCCTGATCGAAAAGTAGAATTACGTATCGACTTGTTACAAGGAATGAAACCAATAACAAAAGCACCTTACCGACTAGCGCTGACGGAGATGAAGGATCTGATGATGCAACTTCAGGTATTATTGGACAAAGGTTTCATTAGACCTAGTTCATCACCCTGGGGAGCTCCGGTGTTATTCGTAAAGAAAAAGCACGAGAGTATGTGGATATGAATTGATTACAGAGAGCTGAATAGGGCAACGATAAAGAATAGATATCCATTGCCAAGGATTAATGACCTGTTCGATCAGCTACAAGGTTCAAGCTATTTCTCGAAGGTCGATCTTAGGTCAGGATATCATCAGGTGAAGGTGAGAGAGAGCAGGATATCAAGAAGACTGCATTCAGAACACGATATGGACACTACGAGTTTTTGGTTATCTCATTTGGACTAACCAATGCTCCAACAACATTCATGGATTTAATGAAAAGGGTTTGTAATCTGTTCCTTGATAAATCTGTGATAGTGTTCATAGATGACATTCTGATTTACTCAAAAAGCCAAGAGGAGCATGGCAGACACTTGCGAGAAGTGTTGGAAGTCTTGAAGAAGGAGAAGTTGTATGCTAAGCTCTCCAAATGTGATTTTTGGATTCGAGAAGTCCAATTCTTGGGTCACATGGTCAACCAAGAAGGGATAATGGTTGATCCAACAAAGATTGAAGTTGTGATGAAGTGGGAACAACCGAAAAGTCCCACAGAGATCCGAAGGTTTTTGGGACTAGCTAGATATTACCGAAGGTTTATCCAAGGCTTTTCTTTGATCGCTACTCCATTAACAGCTTTGACTCACAAAGGAGCTACTTATGCTTGGAGTGATAAGCACAAAGAAGCATTCGAGTTACTAAAGAAGAAGCTATGTAA
This sequence comes from Lactuca serriola, assembly GCF_051521515.1. Classification (NCBI taxonomy): domain Eukaryota; kingdom Viridiplantae; phylum Streptophyta; class Magnoliopsida; order Asterales; family Asteraceae; genus Lactuca; species Lactuca serriola. The sequence continues at coordinate 64,553,114 of NC_136412.1, read as the reverse complement.
AGTAATGATTCTTTCTCTACCCGATGGAGTTGAAGACTTCGCTGTCTATAGAGATACATTTGGTGTTGGATCAGGTTGTGTGTTTACCCTAAGAAAAAAGGTGATAGCATATGCGTCTTGACAGCTGAAAGAGCATGAAAAGAACTACCCCACTCATGATTTAGAGTTGGCAGTGGTAGTATTTGCTTTAAAGATATAGAGGCATTACCTCTATGGCACGAGGTGCAAACTCTTCACTGATAATAAGAGTCTCTAATATCTCTTTAATTAGAAGGAATTAAATATGAGGCAACGACGCTGGCTAGAGTTACTCAAGGACTACGACTGTAAGATACTTTACCACCCCGGTAAAGCAAATGTTGTTGCTGATGCTCTCAGTCGAAAAGTCAATCTTGAAAGAAAAAGGCCAAGAGCGTTGAGAATAGAAGTTGTCTCGACAATTGTGAGAGTATAAAGAAATCTCAAGATGAAGCTTCAGAAAAGAATGACCTAAAGGAGGAACGTTTGGGCAAAACGTTAGTGTTCGGTACAAACAGTCACGAACTGAAGGTATTCCAAGATCGGATTTGGATTCCTAACTCAGGAGGAGTAAGAGATCTTCTAATGGAAGAAGCTCAGAAAACCATGTACTCGATACATCCCGGTTGCACTAACATGTATAGGGACCTAAAACCCTATTACTGGTGGCCGATGATGAAGCTCGATATTGCAAAGTATGTGGCCGAGTGTGTGACATGTGCGAGAGTTAAGGAAAAACATCAGAAACCATATGGGAGTTTAGAACCTTTACCTATACCGATGGGTAAGTGGGAAGACATTGCCATGGATTTTGTCACTAAACTGCCCAGAACAAAGAATGGTCACAACATGATTTGGGTGGTAGTTGATCGCTTCACTAAGAGTGCGCACTTCATAGCAGCCAACGAGAAATGGTCTATGGATAAGCTTGCGAATTCTTACGTGAAAGAAATTATGAGGCTTCACGGTGTGCCATTAATGATTGTATCAGATCGTGACAGCCATTTCACCTCGCGATTTTGGAAGAGTCTACAAGAGTAATTAGGTACCAAGTTGTGTTTGAGTACAACTTACCATCCACAGACTGATGGTCAGAGTGAACGAACGATACAAACGCTTGAAGATATGATGAGAGCATGTACCCTGAAATTCCAAAGTAACCGGGATGAACATTTACCTTTGGTAGAATTTTCCTACAGTAATAGTTCCCACTAGAGCATAAAGATGGCACCTTATCAAGCTTTGTACAGACAGAAGTGTCGTACGCCGTCTTGTTGGCTTGAGGCTGGGGAAACGCAGTTTATGGGGCCTAAGATAGTCCATCGAACTGCTGAAAAGTTGAAAATAATTAGGGAGAGAATGTTAGCAACTCAGGATCGTCAAAAGAGCTATGCTGACAACAAGCGAAGACCGATGACTTTTGAAGTTGGAGATTCGGTTTTGCTTAAAGTCTCACCGTGGAAGGGACTTATAAGGTTTGGAAAAAGAAGAAAATTAAGTCCAAGGTTTATTGAACCGTTTAAAGTTCTTCAGAAGATTGGGAACCAAGCTTACAAGATCGAATTACCCAAAGAACTGAATGGAATTCATAACACTTTCCATGTGTGTTATTTGAGGAAGTTCACGGGAGAAGTTCCCGATATAATTCCAATTTTTTGATTTAAGAATTGATGAGAATAAAAGGTTAATTGAAGAACCAAAGGCAATCGTTGACCGAAAGACTAAGAAGTTACGATGTAAGATGGTCGAATTAGTGTTTGTCCGTTGGAAACATACGAATGGGCCAAATCTCACCTTGGAAACGGAGAGTGACATGATGAGTCACTATCCATATTTGTTTGTTGATATGTGATTCCGGGGACAGAATCATCCTAAGGGGGATAGAATTGTAACGCCCGTGTTTCTAGGCTAGGCATTAATGGTGATGTAACAGTGTAGGTTAACCTTTGTAACTCGTTTTGAAATAATAAAAATGTATTATTTGAGTATTATGTGTTTTATGCTTAATTGTGTGACTTAAATGAATTAAGGATAAAAATAAGTGTTGAAATAAAATATTAGATAAACCAATACCTATGAAGGAAGTTGTAGTGGTCGTGACAAGGATTCCGGATATAAAAAGAATGTCGAAATCCGAGTTATAATGAAGAAGTTATGAATTTTTAACGGACTTTTCCTATCCCGGCCTGTTAAAAATAGAACTTTAAAAATAAAGTCAAAATTAGCCGACGGAGTCAAAATCAAAATTTTAGAGCATAGTCTCACCTACGCGTGAATATAAAGAACGTCAAAAAACGGAGCTCGTATGCAAAAGATATCAATTTTTGAAGTTTTTATATAAAAATAAATAAAAAACTTCGAAGCTTATCCGAAGGGAACGCCTCGCGTTCAGAAGGGGAATGCCCCGCGTTCGTATTGCTTAGCCTCGGATTGGCCACGTCGCAGTTGACACAAGTTGGCATCGGATAAGACCTCACCCTGCACCTACGCACAATGTTTGAAGGAACGCCCAACGTTCAGGGAACGCCCTGCGTCCCTCGCAGGAACGCGCAGCGTACTGAGGATCAGGCTCCTCCTATAAATAGGATGTGAGGTCTCCAAGGTTTGATGCAAATTTTCTATTCCTTTCACCCTTATACTTTCTTCTAAATTACAAGAAATACCCCCGAAGTCCTGGTATCATCCCGACACCCGAAACAAGTCCCGAAGCCCCGAAGATCCTGAGAAGAAAAGAGTTTCAAGCCGAAGCTCTGCCTGCGAGAAGCTCAGTTTGTGAAGATATCCCAGTTTCATCGAAGAATATTATTTTAAGAGTCGTAGTGCTGTTCGATCATCGTCTTATCAGGTGAGTGTGTAGTTGCTTTCTTCTAACACATAGATATGAATTATTCTCTATAAAATATGTGCTATGTGTTTGTATATATCTGTTATCTGGAATGAGTATTGAATGGATATATTCTATAGGTTTGAAGTTGTATGAGTATGTATATATATATATATATATGTGTGTGTGTGTGTGTGTGTGTGTGTGTCTGTGTGTGTTATCTACAAAACTGTTGGGTATAACATGGGTAGATAGTTGATGTGTGATGAAATAAACTGATGAGATGTCTCGATGTTGTTGTTGATCTAGTCATCTAGCGGAGTATGGATGATGACCACAGACTCTTTCTAGACTGTCCAGTGGAACGCAGGCAGGTTCATAACATGTAGGTGTTGTGAACGATGTGTTCACCGGTGTACACTATCCCCCTCATGGTTGCCTTCAGGACATCTGTTGTTGAGGAAAACCCTTTGCAGTAATGTCCATCCCGATGAAAAAAAATCCTAGACTAGGTGTCTTGTGATAGTTGTTGTTTTAGGGACGTAAAGTGAGGATAACGGGAATGGGTAATCGGGTTATTGTTGGTTGGTGAAATTAAATATAATTATTTATTGTCGGTTGAAAACCCTATATGCTCACCAGGCTCCCAAGCCTGACCCACTCAATTTTATTTGTATTACAGGTAGTGGTGCGAGAGCATAAGGTGGATGAATCATAAAGATATTTTGTTTATAGGCATGTAGTTGTAAATAACCGTTGTAAGGCCTATAATGTGACATTTATGCTTTTGGTATGTATCGGAACATGACATCCCGAGTTTTGTTATATATAAAAATACATTTCTTTAAGAAATGCTTTGATAAATTTTATTTTATCATATTTTGTTTTGGGAACAAATTCTGTAACTCTTTTAATCAAAGGATTACTCTGAAATTATTTTAAAAGCATAAATTAAATCGGTCTTTTCTTGCCGTGAATTTGGGTATGTCACACCTATTAAGCCATGCATGTGTGTAAAGTTGCCAACTTTATGTGAGTAGTGGTCTTATAGAATCAGATCTAAGAGTTTGGCTTGAAGTCTTAATGAATTAAGTGTTTAATGAAGTGGGGTGGTCAACTAGGAAGTATGTTGGGCGTACCAAGCTGGTACGCTACGCGTACTAGCCCCAGAGGGTGTCTGCTAAGCGTACGAGCTGAGTACGCCCCATGTACTCAGCAAGTGGGCTTCGGATTTTGGGCATCTCGGTTTTGGGCCCATGTTTGTGTTGGATTAGTGTTAAGTCCATAACTATAATTGGTATGTACTTGACCCGATTTGGCATTGTCCATTTGGGTTGTACTTCATCGGAACAATTTATATGGATAGTCTTTTGAGAATAATATGTTTATGATTTATATTAATATATTATAAGTTCTAATATATTAATATGGAATCATATTATTTAATTAGTATTGATCAAGAATTAATTTAGAAGTAATTTAGTGATCCAAAGAAACTAATTAAATATGGACTCTTATATATAGTATGGGCCAAGTTCATTTAGGTTGGGCTAAGCTTGCATGGATAGTCCATGGAGTTTTTAACCCATGGATCCTATGGAAATGAAAGGTCATTGGTATTAGGGTTTACATGGATGAAACCCTAATCCTCCATACTATATAAAGAGATCTTTGGCACATGAAATGGCACTAGTGTGTGAGTATACAAGAGTGGGCCAATTTCTAGTGTGCTTACTATTCTCTCAAGTTTTCCAAGGTGTTTTTGGTGATTTGTGATTCGGCTTGAGGCTTCCACACTATTGAGGCTAAGCTCCTAAAGGTTCAAGACTTCAAGCTTCATCAAAAGGTATGTCATTCTACTAGATTATTGTATTGTATATACTTCATTGTATGCTAGTTAGGATGAAACCTTGGAATATTGAATATTTGCATGTATAATAGAGAAAACATAGATCCAAGGTTTATAGGGTTGCATATACACCATATGAGTGTTAGAATGCTCAAAACCCATCAGTTTGGACCTTAGGAGATTAGGGTCTTGTTAGGCGAGCATATTTCTATTTTTGGGTTGATGCCATTATGTTGGGTTCTTTTGGTTGAAGGCCCACGAAGGGATTTGGGCCCAATTTTGAAGATTGGGCCATAATTGGGCTTTGGGTGACCATTTTTGGAATTAGGCCTTTTTGAGTAGTTGGTTTGGGCCTTGGCCTTGGTCCAAGTTAGGGAAAGGGTAAAATGGTCTTTTACCCTAGTTTAGACTCTTATTTATGGATCGGGATCCAATTATTAATTGGATGTTATTTTATGTTGATAATGCGGGGTTTCCAGACTAGTAGCCAGAGATTTATCTGTGAGAATCAATAGCTTAAGGTGAGTTTCCTCACTATGTTTAGCGGTTCGAAGGCACCAATGTCGGCCCATGATTTATTATGTTTGGATGCTAGATGTGTGCGTGACTCTTGCATGTGTTATGAGATGGAATGCTTACCGGACAATGCTCGATGTCGGGCGGGGCCCGATGACTGTATTGTATGTTTGTCACACCCCTAAACCAGAACGGCAGAAACGTTCGGGGGCGGAGGACGTCATGTTCAGTATCATAACAATGCACAATAGTAAAACAAGCAACAACATCATCCATTGCATTAATAATATAGTTAATACAAGTGTGTTTTGTATAAAGTTGTAAGACACTAAAATATGTAATCAAAATAAAGATGAGTCTTGAATATGCTCCGTCTTCTGAAAACCTCGCCATCTGTACCTGTCTACTGGCGACCTGAGAATACAAGTTATTTTGAAAGAGTAAATCAACATTTAAATTGGTGAGTTCATAAGTATTTTTTGGTCAAATGTTTGCATTAGTTTGATGAAAATGTTTGTAAGTGTTTTGATGTAAATGATTGTATACTTCCTAGAAAATCCTATATTTTCTACTAAAATGGAAAGTAGCCTTCTACTAAGACCCGACTATTTTGTAAGTTCGTTCTCTCATAAAAATGAATGTTTTCTCAAGTTTATGACTATCTTTACTAGAAAATAGTTTGTAGTACTTTTATGTGAGAATATCACTATATGAATGTAATGGGAAAAATAAAGATGTACAATAGTATTGTATAAAGTAACTACTGAAGTACTAACTACCTTAAAACCAATTAGTTATATTAAGGTAAAATGTGATGAGGTTATAACCATGCTTGATTGACTAGTATATAACACGAAGTTCTAAAGACATCGAAATTGTATGACATTTGTCACCCGTAGACCTGCAGGTCCCAGTGTAGCTAGCAACAAAGTGTAGGATGGTCAATCCCGTATATATCTATACACAAACTCACGATCTCCCTCCAGAAGACTGTGGTTACAAAATGTGACACAACAAGTATATTACCATGTCATGAAGTAGTGGCTCACATTATTATTATCTTGTTCTTGTTATAGTATGTTTGTTCCTTCCTGTTCTAGTTATAGTATGTTCCTTCCTGTTCTAGTTATAGTATGTTCCTTTATGTTCTAGTTATAGTATGTTCCTTCATGTTCTAGTTATAATGTGTTCCTTTCTATTCTAGTTATAGTGTGTTTGAACTGAATCATGTATGAACTGTCTCATGTAAGAACTGGCTCATGTAAGAACTGACTCATGTAAGAACTAACTCATGTAAGTTTCACTATTCTAGAAGTAGTAAGTAGTAATCCTCTAAACTATACCTATTATAGTTTACTAGTATGATTGTTTGAACTGTTACTGATTGTAGAAAAGACTCAATTACTCACATAAGTAACTAAGTTAAGTATAATCCTTAAAAATGGGTTTAATATTCACGTATGTATCTAATAAGTATAACTATGATTTAACCGACATTCAGACTAGTGATCCTACCCCAAGCCCACAACCAAACAAGGAACATGAGTTAAGGTATCTAGCATTAGTCCTAATTCTGTTAAAGCATACTTATACGTAAATAGATAGACGGATATGATTTGATATAAAAGAAGTTTATAAAAGATTTAAAAGAGTTTTGACAAGTTTTGAGTATAAGAAATCCTTTTGGATGTTGATTTCACATGTAAATGGTTAACACAATTTCATTGTGTTGTAATTGTATTCCCCCCTAAAAGCATTTAAAAGTGTAGTTGTAGGGGTATGAACTCACCTGTAGTGAGTGATTCGAATGAAAGATCGATATAGGATGTTAAGTATGTCTAGTGAAGACTCGAGCACAAACGGATCCTATTAAGCATATAATAACACATATATGTATACAATTAGTGTATAAAAAAACTAACATGTAAGGGAACCGACCTTAGGAACTAGGAAACACTTTCAATGAAGTGTTAGAATCACAAATGATTGATTGAATGGTGTTTACGGCCACACAAGGAGTGTTCACAACCATAGAAGAGTTCACAGCCAAGAACACTTGAAGTGTACATGGCCCAAGTCTTGATCCTATGAAGGGTTTACGGCCATGGATGGAGGGTTCACAGCCCAACCTTGCATCTAAGAAGGGTTCACGAACCTATGAAGGGTTCACAGACGTGAACTCTTGAAGATCTTGCAAATAAGAGTTTGTTTCATGGGTGGAATCAAGTGTTTCTAATAGACAACAAGATGATGGATGAGATATTTACATTTTGGAATCCATTAGAAGTGTTCACGGTTGAAGATAGTTGAGAGAGAAGTGATGTTCACGGCTAGAGTTTGAAGAAATGAAGATAAATGAAGCAACTCTTTATATATAAGAGTTGTTCACGACCAAGGATGGGTTCACGGCCGTGAACTTAGATGTGGTCGTTAACAACTCTTATATATAAAGAGTTGGTTCATTTTTCTGTGAACTCATTTTGACGGTGTTTCTAGCTTGATTTCAACTCAAAGAACTCAAGCTAACACTTCCTAACACACAATCCTTGCGTTTACTAGGCTTATAATTCATAAAATGACCCTTAGAAAGGCTAAAAGGTAACATAAACAAGTCTGACTTTTTAATGAATTGATTGACTTTACAAGATAGAAATTTTGGGTTGTCACAATGTTATTTTCTTTGTGATTATCACATGTGTTGTATTATTATATGTTTACCGAGTGGGGCGGGGACTGATGACTAACAGATCTGTATACCGAGTGGGGCTCGATGTCGGGCGAGGCCCGATGTTGAACGGGGCCCAATGATGGGTGGGACCCATTATGTGTTTATTTTTATGGTATGTGGTATTTTGGGGAACTCACTAAGCTTTGTGCTTACGGTTTTCAGTTTATGTTTCAGGTACTTCTATTTCAAAAGGGAAGAGCCCGGTATAATTGCGGAGCACACACCACCTCTTTTCCGCATTTTGTGATTTACTTTGATATTTTATGATGTAGTGATACACTTTGATCCATCTTGGTTGTCTGACACTGTTTTGGACTATCGTTTTATTAATTTTAAACAATGAAATTTTTAGGTCTTATTTTTTGGACATTACATGTTCTCTCATACTTCTAATGCAAACAGATCTTATTTACCTTGTTGTGTTCATCCAAATCATTCAAATCTTCATATGATGTTTTCATTCTAGAATCTATCATTCATAAAAACTTTATCAAGTGGTATCAAAGCAGGAGGTTTTGTAAGCAGTTTTGAGATCTGATAAGTTATTAATTAACTTGATGATCGATTAGATCTATGTAACAGGTAAGCGATGAATATATAAACAGTAAATAACCCAAGTATGAATCAAGATGTGTCGAATGATTAGATTACTCAATCCTCAGCAGAGCTCGACTAAGAACTTCCGCTGTAGAGGATTCTAGGGTTACAAAAGATAAGAACTTGTACGCTATCAAATCTCTATCAATCTTACGTTAATAATGCATGCAAGCATCTATATATAATAAACCCTAAACAGAACTCACGGATGGACAGGCCCATACCGGAGATACATATTAGACTAACTAACGAGCCCAATTCACGCAACACAAAATGCGACCCAACAATCTCCCCCTTTACGTCAAATTGGAGCGAGACTACTTCTTCTTCTTGCTTGGGCCAGCAGCGGGAGCCTTCTTTATGGTATCAAACAGACGTGTGATAAGAGCAAGGATAGTTTGTCTGAACCGAATGTACCATTGAATCATATCATCAAGTACTTGATAACATCCGCTTTGTTCTGCTTGCATCGATGGATGATCCCTAAAATGTGTTCCAAACATGCAGTGGTATAGAGATGTTTGTCTGCCAAGGCAAAAAGACGTTTCTGTCCTTCGTTCCTGGTAAACATGACAGAGTTTCTCTTCGGGTCAATCTTCCCCATATGCATCATGTTGAGATCACTGGCAGAGCCAACAGGAGATATGGTAGGCTTCTTCTTAAAAACGCTCGCAATCTCCTGATCCATCAAAGCAACTTCCATGATGTAGCATACAAGCATCCTCTTAAAATGGTCGATGATCGGACCATATTCAGCTTTGTTTGTCAGAAGGATGTTGTGCAAGATAATCCAATCATGGGGATTAAGGCTGGGAAGATCTGCAAGTGAGATGACATGTTCGGTCTTGGCAGATCCCCGAAGTACCTTGAAGCGAACATTGGTGAAGTTACCTTCCCTGTACGGCTTCAGGACCCGAACATTGACGATTTTCTGAGCGCTCCAAGTCTGGTATTGGGGTTGAGCAGCCTTCAGATAAAAATCGATTAAGTCCCGATCAACCTTTGGATGAGGATGAGGGAACTCTGCAATGTTGTCAAAGGCATGAAAAACAAATGCCTTTCGGGTCAGTGGCCTGTCGAACTGTGAGTCGACAACATTGGAATGATCTAAAGAGATCACAGGTTCCAGCCACAAGATACTTGGTGTGTCAATGGCTTCCTTAATCAGCCTCTCAAGAGTCCAGGAAGGAAAAAGATTTTCCTGCTCTCAAGAAGGTCGTAGGCTTCTTTCTGTTTCCTTTCGGCTTCTTCAGCCTCTCTAGCCACACGAGCATTGATGTCAGCCTCGTTGTTTCGACTTTGCCGCTTCAGAATGTCGGCAATTGTCTCTTTATCATCATCTTCACTCTCCTCAGCAATGTTTTTACCTTTGTCTTTCACACCAGAATCGGAGGCTTGGCCTACTGGAGGAGGTTCGGTTGTGTGAGTTGCTGAAGTAGGAGGTGGTTGAGACACTTGTTCTTTTTCTCCCCCTTGTTTCGGAATGGACACGAAATCAAGGAGCCCTTCGATTTTGCTGAGTAGAGCGAGCTTCTCTGCAAGGGTACGGCGTACTGAATAATTAATGATGGGGTCATGTGCTTCAAGGATGTTGGAGATAGCAGAGTGGACATCCGAAACACACGATTTAACCACCTCTCTTTCAGATCGAAGAGATTCAATCTACTGTTGACAGTTGGAGAGTTGAGTACTCTTGACCTTCAGAGCGGTAGTCTTCCTTGTGAGAGCATCCATGAGAGAGTTCTCGGCAGCTAAGTCTTCTTGAAGCTTGGAGAGACGCTCCTCAATGGTGGTTCTGAAAGCTGAGTTATCGTCCGTAATAGACTGTCTGAGAGAGGCGAACGACTTCATCTAAGAAGCGACTGATGTAGCCAACTGGTTGATGATGGGTTCCAGCGTAGTCTTGGTGGCTTCAGCACTTTCCTGTAAAGATTTCAACAGGGAAGAGGCATCAGTAAATAGTTTATCGACTTTTTCGGTCGCAGCCTGACAGGCTTTGGTTGAGGCATCGATGGCGGCAGTGGCGGAATCAAGGGAAACTTGATGAGCTTTGGAAAAAGCCTCAACAATTTTCTGAATTGCAGCTTCGGATATGGATGACTGAGAAGTAGAAGAGGAGGCGATGAGCGAGTCGATTTTGTCATGTAGCTCCTTGAGATGCCTTCGGGTGACAGGAGCGTCGTCATCGTCATCACTCTGTACTTGAAACGGACTATAATAGACCGAGTCAAAAGTCATATTTTCCCCGTTAAGGAGTGGTTCTTCATCCTCTGATGCGTGAGCAGGAGAAGATGGTGGTGGTGAAGCTGGTGGTTCGGTGGTAAAGGTAGGTTCGGGTTGGGTGGTGTGTTCGGTAGTTGGTGCGGGTTCGGGTGCTGGGGTAGATTTTGGTGCGTCAGTATGAACCCCCATATCAGATACGTTGGTTCTAACATCTGCAGTGGTGGTGGTTGTTGCTTCAGTAAAGATTGGTGGTAGTATTGGGATAGAAGTAGATGGTATTTGAGTGGTGGAAGTTATGGGGGAAATAGAAAAAGGTATTGCGACCGGTGGAGAGGAGACAGGAGAAGGAGAAACATGAACTTCAGGGGTTGGAGATCGTGGTGGAGTGTTGGCACGTTGAGATCCATCCGAATCAGAACGTTCGTCCTTAGATTCGCTTGAGGATGAAGTGATAATCAACTTTCGTCGCGGTTGGGTTTTTCTCCTTTTTTGCGGTGGAGATTGAGCAACTCTGGTAGTTTTCCTCTTCTTGGGAGATGGGCCTTTCGCCCCCTTTGCCACCTGTTTTCCCTTGTCAGCCTTTTTGCCTCTAGCAACAGGCTTGTCAGCATCATGGATTAATTTCAGCATCTCTGGAGTAAGATCCCTCGGACCAGAACGTCTGACCTCCTTATACGTTTGAATGATCTTGCTGTCAGTCGGAACATCACCATACATCATTTACGGGATAGACCCATTGAATGGAAACTTAGAAGCATCCGACACAATGATCTTCGTGGTATGGAAAGTACCAATCGAAGACATTGGAGCACCATCGACAATGGGGACGTGGTACTTGTCCATCAACCATTTCGTGACAATAGTCCAGAACCGGGCATATGAGATCTCTGAGTGCCGGGAGATCGAAGAGAGACTCTGGATAAGTTGTTGCCACAGGACTGACCTGTAGTCCATGTTGATGCCATTGTAGATCCCGTACATGATGGAGAGAAATAAACGACTTGCCCCATCGGATCCAGCACTTCATTTAGATAAGCCCTTGAAAAGATCAGTGAACATTCCATTCCACTGTGGAGGTAGGCACGACTTCTTGAATTTCGTCACCGTAGTAAGCACCTCAGTGTACCCCATGTTGTAGAACATGTTGAACAGATCACCCACGGGAATGGTTTCCGGATTAACCCTCGAAGAATCAGCGTCAAACCCTAACAACGAGCAAAACCTTTGCTTTGAAATCGACGCCTTGTGCTCAAAGACATCGAAGAAAATCCTGTCAACGACCTTGTCGTAGTGTGCTGTGGCAAAGATTTGAGACAGGAACTCCATTGGAACAACTTCAGCCCTGGTAAGAGCAGGAGCGATGGAGGAGTACTTCAAGCATTCGATGATAGGAAACATGAACGCATCGTACACCTAAGGAGTGAGATCGATGATCAAACTCTGCTGTGGGCGAATGGGCAGGATGTGAGACGTTGCGTGAACTGAGGAAGAATCTGCCATTGATGTGAAGAAAGTGGGAGAGATGATGAACAGTGAAGGTTGGAGGATTTCTTGCTCTCTTGAAATATAGGCGCAGTAAAGAGGTAAATGGAGTATCACGTTGCCTTTTATACTGTGGGTAAAGGAGAGAGAAAAATCTTCCCAAATCTTCGATTGAAAAACGGAGGGTTTTTCGGAGGTGACTGACGTGTGACAGTTGGCGTAGCCGATGACCACGCATGAGAGAGAATGTCAGGCCCTAATTACACGCCTTCCCATCAGACGCCATTTGGATATGAAACGGTTCCTATTCGCACGCGGTTCCTTGTTGCGCCGTTTGAAATCAAATCGATTGGACTCCCGCCGTTTGAAATCATTTCGTCATCTTATCCCTTTAGAATGAAACGACATCTTTAAAATTAAATCGCCACGTGGATCAATATTAACCACAACTTTTGATAACAGCCAACCCAATTAAAATTCCTTAGAATTAATGAAACCGGAATTTTGGAAAATCAAAAAGATTTTCGTGCTGAGTGTGTAAAAGAAAAAGAAATAAAGCAACACTTTTGAGGGATTATGTGATGTCAATAAAGACACGAAGCAGTGGATCCCGGGCATGAATCTCATCCTTCAAAGTCAAGAGAGACTTTAAAGTGTTTGTGTGGTTTCCCGTTGAATAATGATCAGACACTTATGAAGAAGTGTTGAAAGGTTTCTTTTAATTAGGCTTATGAGGGTGGCTTTCGCTTCGATTCAGAATTCCTAAGCTTGATATAAGATAGAGATCGAACGAAGTACTTGTGAGACCAAAGTAGTCTGTTGAACAAGTAGGTTGGAGATAATTTAATTGGCAAGGTAAACTATTGTACGTGAAATCTCAAAAAAAATTAAAACTGGATCCCAAGGGAAGAAATGTTATTGGACTTAACAATTTCATAGGAATCACTCAAAAGAAAAAAATAGAGATTTCATGTTGTACCCCCATGGAGAAGTTCGTCAATTCATTAGTGAAAGCTAGAGCAAATTAATTGTTCACCGTCAATGCATAATGGGTATTGAATTTTGGGTTTCACTTAGCATGTAGTGAAACGAAGCTAAGATCATGAACACAGAAATTGTGCAACCATAAACCTCAGTGGTAATGTCTAAGAGTCTCAAGGGTTACGTTTGTGAAATGAGTGAGATGGAGAAAAATGATGTAGATGGTATAAAGAAACCAAAGTACCTCTGCTATAAAAATAGGGACCAAGCAGACAACTCTTATCTCATGTGAGAAGAGAGTTAGGTAGCTCATGATTAGAATAATTATGAGAGCCTAATTGGGAAGACAAGGTTTGTTTGTACCAAGTCAGTAAAGCTATTATTCAAAATCAGATGAGGCTTTGGACACATACAGCAACATGCTTCTAGGGACACTTAGCTAGTGAAATAATTTACCCAAAACGAGACATAAAAATAAAATAAAAAAATAAGAGCAAATAAAAAATTGTTTTGGAGTTTTTGAATTTATATAAAAAAAATTGAATTAAAAAAAATTGGTTTTTGGAATTTTTGATAAAATAAATAAAATAAATAAGACATAAAAAAAATTATACAAAAAAAATGTTGGAACCGAACCCGAGCGATCGGTCTATTTCGGGTGAGAAAAATTTTGGAACCAAACCCGAGCGTTCGGTCTATTTCGGGTGAGAAAAATTTTGTAACCGAACCCGAGCGTTCGGTCTATTTCGGTTGCTAAAAAAATTAGATTGAAAAGGAGAAGAATTTTGACAATAAGATAAATGAATTAAGAAAAATGATACAAAAGATTTACAACCATAGAAACTACCTTTGAGTGATAGGCGAAAATCAGATGATACAACCGAACCCGAGCGTTCGGTCTATTTCGGCACACCAGATCAAGACCCGAACTCGAACGTTCGGTCTATTTCGCTTCTTACTTTTGATCTTGAGAGGTAATTTTTGGTACTGACTCCGATTCCATCATTCCAAGCCCTTGTAGAATTTTGTTAAAAGATGCTTCAGGGAGAGCTTTGGTGAAGATGTCAGCCAGTTGATCAGTGGTTCGAACAAAATGAATTTCGACGTTCCCATCTTCCACATGATCCTTAATGAAGTGATACCTCAGTGCGATGTGCTTAGTCTTGGAATGTTGCACTGGGTTATGACAAATCCTAATTGCACTTTCAGAGTCGCAATATAGTGGGATCTTTTTCATATTCAGTCCATAGTCCCGGAGTTGGCTTTGGATCCAAATCACTTGAGATGTACAGGAGGCAGCTGCGATGTATTCTGCTTCAGCGGTAGACTAAGATACACAGGTCTGTTTCTTTGATTGCCAGCTAACCGACTTCCCGTCAAGGAATTGGCAGCCTCCAGTGGTGCCTTTCCTGTCTAGTCGACAACCTCCAAGGTCTGCATCTGAGTAGGCTTGAACGAAAAAACCTGAGTTTGATGGATACCATAAACCGAGAGAGGTAGTTCGTTTGAGATACCGGAGTATGTTCTTCACTGCTAGAATATGAGGTTCACGAGGATTCGCCTGAAATCTAGCACAATAACAAACAAAAAACATTATATCAGGCCTGCTAGCAGTAAGGTACATTAGAGGACCCATTGAGCTCATTTCGAATTTAGTCTCCATCAGCTTTTTTGAATTCAGCTGTTAAGCTAGGATTCATTGAGCCAAAGATGATATCATCGACATAGATTTGAACAATCATAAGGTGGTTACCTTCCTTCTTACGAAAGAAGGTTGGGTCA
The DNA here is from genome assembly GCF_051521515.1 of Lactuca serriola. Taxonomy (NCBI): domain Eukaryota; kingdom Viridiplantae; phylum Streptophyta; class Magnoliopsida; order Asterales; family Asteraceae; genus Lactuca; species Lactuca serriola. The sequence goes on along the minus strand of NC_136412.1, from coordinate 64,538,114 downwards.
ACCGAACCTTGTTTGAATTTGGACATCTTTAAAAACTTGGTTAGCGTTTCATACCAGGCCCTAGATGCTTGTTTCAGTCCATAAACTGCTTTGTCCAGAATATAGCAGTGATTGGGATATTTTTCATTGACAAATCCCGGAGGTTGCTCTACATACACCGTTTTTTCGAGTTCTCCATTTAGAAATGCGCACTTTACGTCCATTTGGTAGACCTCAAAGTTCTTGTGTGCAGCGTAGGCGAGAAATATTCGAACAGATTCCAGCCTAGCTACAGGAGCAAAAGTTTCCTCATAGTCGATTCCTTCCTCCTAGCAGTATCCTTTCACCACTTGTCAAGCTTTGTTCCTTATCACATTTCCTTCCTTGTCCATTTTGTTCCTAAAGACCCATTTGAGACCAACAACCGATGCATCTTGAGGAGTTAGAATGAGGCGCCAAACTTTATTTCTTTCGAACTCATTAAGTTCGTCTTGCATAACTTGAACCCAATCGGAGTGATCAAGAGCAGTGTTAACTGTCTTTGGTTCAACTTTTGAGACGAAAGAATTAAACATGCAAAACTCTACTTTTGAGAATAGAGAATTTTGCTTGGCCTTCAGTTGAGATCGGGTCAGGACCTTTTCAGAGACATTACTCACAACCTGTGAAACAAGATGATCTCTAGTCCATTTGACAAGAGGAGGGTAATTTGGATCATATGATGGATCTAATTCAACATTTACCATCACTTCTAGTTCGGATTGACTATCATCGTCATAAAACATGTCGGCATTCTCCCCCTCGACTGATGAACTTTCAGGTAAATCTTGACTTTCCGGAGCAACAGGAGTTTCGGGTGGTGTCGAGCTTTCGGGTGTTGCAGTACCTTCGGGTGCAGTAGAGCTTTCGGGAGCTACAGTACCTTCGGGTGCAGTAGAGCTTTCGGGAGCTACAGTACCTTCGGGTGCAGTAGAGCTTTCGGGTGCAGCTGGAGAAGAGTTCTCCCCCTCAACTTGTGAACTTGGCTGTTTTGAAGAAGATGGATTCTCCCCCTCAACTGAAGCACCGTGCTGAGAAGGTTCAGTTGGAACTGATCCTCCTTCACCAAGTCGTTTGGCAGCGTCATCGACGATTTGCTTCAGATGATCAACTTTGTTGTCCGCTGCATTAGCTTCTGAGAGAGTAGCCTTCTCCGGTTCATCGAACAACTCCATAAACTGCTCAAACAAATTTGCAATCGAGGCTGTGACTTGGCATGTTTGAGAGAAGATTTCTCCAACTATTTCTTCCATGGCCTTCAGCTTCTTGACATAGCTTTCATCGAAAGTCACATAATACGTTTCTTCAATCCTCCTCGAACGCTTGTTTAAAACCCTGTATGCTTTCGAAGTGAGAGAATATCCCAGAAAAATCCCTTCATCGGCTTTTACGTCGAACTTGTTACGATGTTCTTTAGAATTGAAGATAAAGCATCGTGAGCCGAATACGTGGAAGAATTTGACGTTTGGCTTTCTGTTGTTGATGATCTCATAAGGAGTAAGAGTGAAACGCTTATTGAGATAGGACCTGTTCTGCGTAAAACATGCTGCAACAATAGCATCAGCCCAGAAATATAGAGGTAGAGAAGCGAAACTTAGCATAGTTCGTGCTGCCTCACACAAAGATCAGTTTTGTCTTTCGACAATCCCGTTTTGTTGAGGGGTCTAAGGAGCTGAGAAGTTGTGGCGGGTCCCTTTTTCAGCTAAAAAGTCTTCAAATTCTTTGTTCTTGAACTCCAGCTCATTGTCGCTTCTGATGTTGCGAACGACTTTCCTCAGCTGCACTTCAACCTGCTTGATGAACATCTTTAGCTTGAGAGTTGCTTCAGATTTGTGCTTAAGAAAGAACACCCATGTAAAACGTGAAAAGTCATCAACAATAACAAGAATATACTTGCTACCACCAATGCTTTCGATAGACGATGGACCACACAAGTCAATGTGAATCAACTCAAGTGGTTCAACGACTTTAGTTTTTATGATGGCGGGTGACTTTGACGACTCTACTTCCCCATTTCACACGCAGCACACAAATGTTCTCGATCAAACTTGAGCAATGGAAGACCCCGAACATGACCTCCGGTGACAAGTTTGTTGATATCCTTAAAGTTGAGACGGGAGAGCCTTCGGTGCCATAACCAACTTTCGTCAGAGTGTGCTTTGGATAACAGACAGATAGCTGGATTTCCTTTGATAGGTTTGAGATTAAGAGGAAACATTTCGCCTTTGCGTTCCGATTTGAGAATCACTCTTTTTGTTTTCTTCTCTATTATTTCCGAACCCTCATCATCAAACGAAACTTTAAGACCGGTACCTCCAACAAGCTGAGATACACTGATGAGGTTATGTTGTAGTCCTTCAACATATGCAACTTTTCTAATCGTGAAGTCTCCATTTGTAATCATCCCATAACCTTTTATTGTGCCGTATGAGTTGTTCCCGAATTTGACATTCCCGCCGTTTGGAAGAGATCGAAATTCCCTCAGTTCTTCCTTCCTCCCTGTCATGTGACGTGAGCAGCCACTGTCAATATACCATTCTTCGTCAAACTGCTCGTCACTGATAACCTGCAAAAATCAAGCAGATTTAGGAACCCAAAGTTTCTTGGGTCCACATGAGCCTTTCACAGGAACATGAATAGTAAGAGAGATGTCAACAAGATATGTTCTTTTTATTAAAGTTGTATCATCTTTCTTTTTAATGGTGAAAACTTTAATTTTGTTGGGATTTGTTACAGACGGTTTGGGTTCAGGATTTGACGTTTGGGCCTTGGAATGCTTTTGAACATTCTTGACTGAGGAAACCTTCGATTTTCCTTTCAAATCTGCTGAATGTTTTGAATTTTGAGTTTGAACAGAATTGGATTTAGAATGGGGTTGAGAAGAATTAGAACGAGAGAAGTTAGACTGAGAAGTTTTCTTGACTTGAGGTTCTAGGTGCCCCTTTTGTTTTTGGTCATTAGTGGGACCGACCCTTGAACCTTGATTGCTTTTGCTCTCGGAATCAAACCTATGCTTTCGGTAGCTGGTGTTCTCTAAACTGAACCTTTCCCTTCGGTTGTTATTCCTTTCAGAACCGAACCTGTCCGTTCGGTTGTAACTACTTTCTTGCATTCTCATAGTACTTTTCTCTGACTTGGAATTTTTGTCATGATAGGAGAAATGGGCGTTTTGAGATTTCCAAAACTGTTTTCGTTCTGAGAGATTCTTCTTGTATCTCAGATTCCTTTGCTGCTTCTGATCCTTTACTTGCTTCGGCTGTCGGTGGATGTTGGCTTTTTTGCTTTTGCTTTTTGTCAGCCGGTTCACTTTGAACTGATGATGTTTCGCTCAAGGGAGTGACTTCTTCTACAGGAACTTCTTTTGTACCACTAGTACTTGGCACGTCGAAGTTATCAGGCTTGTTTAGCGGCTCCGACACATATCTGCCTTTGGTTTTCCAGGAAGTCCGCTCTGACAGACCAACAGTTTCGTCTGCATTATCTATAGGAGCAGACCAGAAGAATTGATCACAACCATCTGCATTATCGTCGTTTACAATGGCTGTGAGTTCGGCTGTTTGATGTTCGGTTACTCCTGTGACCTTATATACCTGATTTGGTGTTATTCTCACCTTTTGGTACACAACAACCTTTTCTTCTAGAATCGGGGACTTATTTTGGGACAAACGAGCAAACTCCACAGAATTTTCAGAAATAAGATTTTTGTGGTTTTCTGGTTCGCTCTTGATAAACTCATAACAGTCAACTTCATCCTCTACATAAATTTCACTCATATCATCATCCTCATTAAGCTCAGACGCGTTTTCAACATCTATTTTATTTTCTGAGCTCAAGTTGGCATTCAATGAGTCAAATTTTTGTATGGTTTCAGTCCTTAGTTTCAGTTTATCATTTTCATCCAAAAGGTTTTTCAGCATGTCCTTATGGTCCTTGGATTTTATGAAAGATTCAATTTTGTCTAGACCATACATGTAGGTTGGATTCACATCATCAGACAAAACTACACTTTCACAATTATATGCTTCAGCGTCGATTTCATCCTCCTTGAATTCAAGGAAGGGCAAAATCATGCGATGAATTTTCTGTCATATTTCACAGTTCAAATGAAGTTGAGTGATGTTAGAATAAAGACGCTTAGCAATTAAACAAAACACATTTCTTTGTTTCAAAAGTTTCAAATTGTCTCTTTGTAAATGAATGTTTTCGTCTTTGGATTTAATCAGCTTCGACTCCTTCAACTCTATCCACATCCTCTGTTCCTCACTCTTTGATGATACCCTACTTATTTGGTCAGTTAGGTTAGAATTGGTGACCCGTGTTTGAGTTAAACTGCTATCTAGATTTGAGATTCTTGAGTTTAAGCTTTTCAATTCTTTTTCATATGAGTTTTGTGGGACTTTATATGAAATAAAAACGGATTGTACCTTCTTGATTAATTCATCAAGCTCATTGAATTGCACGCTGAGAGGTTTTGCTGTGAAGCATAGGTCCTCTCGCTCCTTCGTTTCTTTATTCCCACCGTTTGTATTGTATCCCCTCATTTGAGATACATTCGTCACCATCAAACACTTCCCACTGCTTTCTTCACCTCTAGCAACATACGCCTTTCCATGAAGGGTTAGTAGTAGCTTTCTTTCTCTTGATATCTTCCAGCTTTTTCATCAGCACAACCTCTTCATCATTTTCCTCGTCCTTCTCTGCCATTTTCTTCAAGACACAGTCTTTGGCATAGTGGTTCTTTCCTCCACAGTAGTAGCAGTTCACACCAGAATCTCCTTCAGCTTTCGGCTCTTTCTTTGGTTCTTCTGCCTTCGGTTCCTCCCTCACCTTTTCAGAACTATAGCTTCCCTGCCAATTCCGATTCTTATTTGTAAGGAATCTTTTCTTAATGAACCTCTTTGGATTTAACACCATCATTGCATAATCTTCAGATGTAAGATCATAATCTTCTAAGTTGAGATCTTCATCCTCTACTACACTTTTGCTTTTGGACAGAAGAGCCAAGGATCCCAAGCTTGAAACCACACTTTTCTCTTGTAAGACTATCTTTTCTTGGGATTTCAGAATCCCTACTAGCTTTTCCAAAGAATAAGATTTGAATTGCTCATGAGCTTTAACAGTGGACACAACTACTCTCCACTCAGATCTAAGACCATTCAAAAAGGTAACCTTTTGTTCAATCAGCTTCCTTTCTATATCGTGTTTGATCATCTTACTAAGAAGATGATTGAAGCGATCGAACGTCTGAGTAACAGTTTCATCGGGATTTTGCTTAAATTCGCCAAACTTTGATAAGAGTAAAGTCTGAATGGAATGCTCCAGATCTTCATCTGTGGAATATAACTCTCGCAGCCTATCCCTGATCTCTTTAGCAGTGCTGCATGAACTCACTAGCCTGAACGTATCGGATTGAAGAGCGAATCGAATTAGTCTCAATGCTTTAATGTTGCACTGAAACTTTTCCTTTTCGTCTTAAGCAACATCCTTTACGTCTTTTAACAGTTCATTGTACTCTTTTTGAGTTTTAATGATTTTTGACGTTGTAGAATGAGCAAATGGTCCAGAAACTATTGCTTCCCAAATAAGGTATCCATTGTCTTCCGATCCAATGACATAATCTTCGAAGTGATGTGCCCAGACTTCATAATCCTGGGTGTAAAGAATAGGAATCTTTGTCGTTGATCCGATGCTGTTTGAGATATTGATGGGATTTGATTGTGACTCGTCCATGCTTGATCGTTTAACCTGTTTGAAAGATCAGACTTGTAATGAATAATATTAGGGAAAAACAAATAAATGCTGAGTTACGTCAATTATTGAATGACGGCTCAATAATTATTAGTTAATGCGGAATAACCCTAATCGCAAACTCTTTCACAGAAAAAGATGTGTATGAATTACACAGCCTCCCACTCTGATACCAATTGATAAGTTATTAATTAACTTGATGATCGATTAGATCTATGTAACAGGTAAGCGATGAATATATAAACAGTAAATAACCCAAGTATGAATCAATATGTGTCGAATGATTAGATTACTCAATCCTCAGCAGATCTCGACTAAGAACTTCCGCTGTAGAGGATTCTAGGGTTACAAAAGATAAGAACTTGTACGCTATCAAATCTCTATCAATGTTACGTTAAGAATGCATGCAACATCTATATATAATAAACCCTAAACAAAACTCACGGATGGACAGACCCATACCAGAGATACATATTAGACTAACTAACGAGTCCAATAGACGCAACACAAAATGCGACCCAACAAGATCCAAAAGCGATATAAGTTCTTCGTGTTCTGATTGTTTTTCCGAGTTTTTCGATTACTTCCTCATTTTGCATTCATTACTTGGATTTTGATCAAAAATTATTAGTTCAAATTGTTCGATTTTTTGTTTGAAACTCGTTTTTAGCATACAGATCTGATTCTAATCCGTTTATGTTGAAATTTCGTTCAAAAATTTCTAAAGAAGATTCTCACTCGATTTCATTCAATCTCAATGGTGCTATTAGTTCTACAAATCGAATTCCAATTATATTTCCAGAAAACTATAAAGTATGGGCTCTTCATTTTAAGGACTATTTTCTTGGCATTGGAAGTTATAGCTTAAACATCTGGGAAGCAATCAATGAAGGTCCATACATAGTTACAAAAACTAAAGAATTTGTTAAAACTCAAAAGAGATTTGATGAAATGGTTGAAGAAAATGTCATTGTTTCTGATGAAAAAGATATGTTGTTGTGTAACCTAAAAGAGATTTGATGAAATGGTTGAAGAAAATAAGAATTTGTTAAAACTCAAAAGAGATTTGATGAAATGGTTGAAGAAAATGTCATTGTTTCTGATGAAAAAGATATGTTGTTGTGTAACCTAAAAGATTTCAGAATTCCAAGGTTTGCTCTTCCTCCAGATACATTATGTTTGGTAAGTTCTTGTGATACTGTTTTTGATATTTGGAAAAGTTTGAAAGAATTATACTATGTTGATGATGGTTTACTTCACTCAATTCAAACAATACTTTTATCTGAATTTTGTTCATCCAAAGAAAAATAAGATGAATCTATTGAAAAGCCCTAGTTCATCTATCTTTCAAGAATACTTCTAGCAATCCACTCTTCTAAGTATTAGCTTTCAAACCTGAGATACATGGCATTTTAAAACAAATAATATGTAAGACAAAATATAAATTTTTTAATATTTAAGAAATATAATATAAAATTAAAGTAATTATTAAACGAGTTGGTTGGTTAAAATCAGATTGAAGATTTCAACCCTAACCCAACCCATTCAATTAATTTGGTTAAATGGGTTGACGATCTCACCCCAAATTGCTAGGAATCAGGATGGGTTCAAGTTTGATCAGTTTGCTCTAACTGTAGGAGTTCATACCAACCCGACTAATAATTTCCTTAATATAGGTCAATTGCGGGAGAAAACAAATCATGTCTTTGTGTCGATGCACGACAATACCGAGAAAGTAGGTGAGTAACCTATTGTATCTATGACAAATTTGTTATGAAAAAAGTCATAATTGGTTGTTGTAAGGCGTCATATAAGGTACTACGGATGGTATCATCCACATAGAGAAGTAGGTAAGTTGTCTCTTTGTTGTGATGATATAAAAAAATGAGTGGTCCGAGAGGCTATGATGCAAACTAATTCAAGCCCTACAATTAGCTCACAACACATTCTTTAATCAGAAAACATAGTCTGTGAGAGTGGTACGTTAGGACCCCAAGGGTTTATATATATATATATATATATATATATATATATATATATATATATATATATATATAGTTAGATTTAAATGTTTCTAACAAGTCTTGTGTGCATGTAGGAGCCAATAGGAATTAAAGAGTAATTAAATAATTAAAAAATTGTTATAAGGGTAATTATCTAACTTTAGCATGATAATTAAAATAAAATCCCTTAATTCATGGAAATTACCATAAAAATCTGTATGACCAACTATTAAACCCTAGCCTCTCATATCATACGTATTCTATTTCTGCCGCCTCCCATTTTCTTATTGAAGAATGAGCATCGCTTGATCCAAAGAGGTGGTCGAAACCTCTTGCTACACTTGTCGACGATGTGAATTGGAATCAAGGTGTTGAAGGTCTCCACCTATTGCTGACCTATCTGATTTACATATATTCCATCATTCGGCTCGCCTCAACAGCTCTCCTGTCCACCTGCAATCATTCTTCTGGTGGGTGTTTCTCCAAGAAACCTTCTCCATCTCTGTATCGATTTCATGTGGTCTTCTTTTTTGGTTAGGTATGATTGTTTTTTTCATTTACTCCGGCTGATTTTAAATTGGTTTCTGATTTTGCGTCTGGAATATGATGTTAATTGGTTTCTAATTTTGCACCTTGAGTCGTTTGATTGGTTTTGAAATTGATTATTTTGAACCTTGAATCTAATTGCTTTATGAAACTGCACATGATGTTTACCTTGTTGTTGAATCTGATGTCGATATTGACATGTTAATCTGCTATGTGTAATGTGAAAGTGTAACTTCCACCCACCAGGTGTTTGACATAATGCCAACATTGCATCATTCTTACTTAAACATTCTAGATATTCTTATGTGATAATGATTCCTTTTGATTTATTCTAGATATTGTAAGGTATGTATACCTGAAATATTTTAAGCCTTGTGGTTTACGTTTATTTATTCTATGTATGTTGGGTTGATAAAATATTCACTTCAAATTATTCTACTTATTCTAATGTATGTTGTATGCTTTTACTTATGTTTTATGTTCTGTGTTGAATATTCTATATGTTCTAATCAAGCTTCAATTGCTACAGATGATGAAAGATACACTATTATTCTACCGATTCAATTGCATGTTGTATTGCTTTAATTAAAATATCACTAATCAAGCTTCTAATTGCAACAAAAGATGGACCAATTGTTGATCGATTGATGACATACTTTTCAATTTAAGCTAATTAAGCTAATTATGTGAGAATGACTTTCTTTCATCATCATTGGGTGTTTATTCTTATCTTCAATTGTTTCATTCTTTAAGAATTGTTATTTCATTCTTTAAGAATATTATTTATCTAATGTATTCTTCTACTTGAATAATGTGTAGAGTATTATAATCTTTGAGAATCACATAAGAATGATTCTGCCAGAATTGTATTTTCTGTATAATCACATAAGAATGATTATGGTAGAATAAAATAAGAATGATTTTGCAAGGGTTGTATTGCAATTGGTTGATGTTTTAACATGATTTTTGTTTCTTATGTTTTTCATTTGTTTCAAGTTTTACCTAGGGATCACTTACCATCCTCGAGTTTATCTCCTTTTTGCAGCTCCTTGTATAAAATCATTCTCATGCAATATAATTCTGATAGAATGCCAATCTCACAAAATGTCAATCTCATAGAATGCTACCATATTATGAAGTGGCTTAGAGGTCAAACATACACAAGACATCTAGAAACGAAACAAGAAAGTGAATGAGGATTCTTTGAAGAATGCCGATATTTTTTTTTGCAAGAGATTTCAAGAATGAATGTAATTTATGCTCATAGTGGTATTCTTTAATAATGAATGTAATTACTTATTATAAACTATTAAACTTCGTCTAATATAAAATTTATACTCATTAAAAATTATTGGTCTTGATAATATGCGTTTATAATATTATGTTTATAGTTGTATACCATTCTGACAGAATTACAGAATATCATTCTAACAAAATAACATTCTGATAGAATAAAATCGGTTTATGCTTACAAATTACGTTTGAAATTGAATTAATTTGAAAAAAAAATCAGATTTTTTAAATCAAAATTATTAATTATCCCATAAATCTCGATTTTTCTTTTTTTAAATTTGTCTCAATTGACTAAAATGCCCTTATGCTGAATTTTGTGTGATTATATGGTATATGTTACCCTACTATAATATCATAGACCCTCAGATCATGATCTTTGATTTTATTTCATCCGGTGGTCCAGATATGTGCATTCTGGCACACAATAGTTAATAAAAACAAAATAACCTAAGCCTATATATATATATATATATATATATATATATATATATATATATATATATATATATATATATATATATATATATAGGCTTAGGTTATTTTGTTTTTACTAACTATTGTGTGCCAGAATGCACAAATATGGACCAACGGATGGAATTCATCAATGCACATGATTTGAGAGTGTATGATATTACAATGGGATAACATGTACCATATAATCATACAAAATTTTGCAAAAGGGTATTTTTGACAATTAACTACAATTATAAAAGGAAATTTTCAGATATTTATGGATAATTAATTCTCCTAATTTTAAAAATATGAATTTTTGTAATTACTTCAATTTTAATTCTAACATAATTTGTAAACATAACCGATTTTATTATGTCAGAATATTTTTTAAGTTAGAATGATGCTCTTTCAGAATTTTATTCTATTAGAATATTATTGAAGAATAACAAAGTTCTTGAATCCGAGGTTGAAAAATAACAACATTCTAATATATTCTTATACATCCAAACTTAAATACAAATTCATACATATTCTTACAGACTAAAAGTCTTATACATTTTAATATAATTATACATATTTTAAAAGAATATTAACAAAAATGAATAAAATTCTTAAAAAATAACAACATTATTAAAATGTGAGTATGATCAAACTTTGTTCATTCTTCAAGTTATTCCTATTAGGTCTTCAACACATTTTTCCAGCCATTCCTATCACACATACAACAAAAACTAAAAATGGTTAAAAACATGTTGCTTGCAATTAACTATCACTTTATATATTCTGGTAGAATTCATAGAATATATTCTAGTCAAATACATAGATTTTATTTTGGCAGAATATATTCTGACAGAATACATAGAATACATTCAAAAGTATCGTATTTACTGCTAATATAATTTTAGATTCCAAATACACAATAACAAGGGAGAATAGAAATTGGAATTCAAAATCACAAATTGAACCAAAATAATACACAAAAAAATTACTTACCTTTTTAAACAATTTTCTAGAACAAGATGAGTAGCTTTCACCAATCTATATTGGCATATGATATTAAGCCTTTACTATGTCGGTATATGAAATCAAACAAAATTAATTCACTATGTTGGCATATGAAATCAACCCCATCAGTATATACATAGAATATGGAAGACTACATAGTATACATTCTGGCAGAATATTGCCCATAGTTTCTTTGCTTGTGCTCCTTCAATGGTTTACCTGTAAGTTACTAATCAACAACATAATTACTTACTCAATTTTCATGAGATGAGATAACATAAATTAAATTCATGTCATTCTTTTAATTAGGCCTATTGAAATTATATATCCATATGATGCGAGAATTGAACCAAACAAGATTAGTGCACTTTACACAAACATAAATTGATAATTGAACCAAACATAATTGAAAGGTAAACAACTATTTGAAAAAGTAAAAACAAAACCATTACTTAAAATATAAGAACTATCTAAACTCAATAACAATTCAAATAGGACCATAGAAAAGAGTTCTTAATGGACAAGTGACAAATTACAAAGTAAATCTTCATTTAGGCATTTAGTCGAACACTTGGTGTTCAGAAAAAAAGGACTTGGATAACTAAAAACACTTCCTGAGAAACTTACTTTATTATCAACAAATAAATGGTCTGACTGAAATCTATCAGAAGAGAAGCGAGATTATAGTGTGATATTAGATCGGTTTATAAAGTGTACCTTATGATTTTTGGTGCAATCATTCTGCATCAAACGAACGAACATGAATGGTTATGATCTGCATCGAGTGAAGGGAGATGGTGGGTTCATGTCTTCTTGAGGTATATGTGGGTTTCCAGCACACCAGTCAACCCACCGGGTGGAGATCGGTCTTCGTCCCTTGAATCGATTTAGGTAGTATTCAATAAACAGGTAGTCCACCCTCAAAATCACTTCTTGAAAGCATATGTCAGCATCGTTTTCCATGGTGGGTCTGTTTCTTGGTTTGTGTTTCAAAAAATGGAAATGAAAGGGAAGCGAGAGATGAGATAGGGCTAAGGAGAAAAAACAGATTATAGAGTGCACACCTGGAAGCCGGCTATTTCCAAATCGAAGCTTGGAAGCAGATGAGTACTCGTATGCCATCCTCTTTAAAAAAAAAGCTTCGATGGAGGATGGGGGAACAGGGTATACAGATGAATGAAAACCAAAAAAGCCCTAATTTTTAGCTTAAATTTATAGGGAGTTCGACAACCTCTTGTCCACTATGAATTGATGGAGCACCTTCTTCTTAACGAGGGTGAGCAAAAACATAAACGGGTGGTGAAGAAGAGTTGGTGAAGACAGTAGTTGAGGAGGAAGATAGATGCGCAGTGCAGGGCGCCGATTGAAATCGATTTAGGGCTAATATTCTATATTTATCTTTGCTTCTTGTGTGATATAAGGAATTGTTGTTAATCTACCATAATTAACTATGCAAAGATTACTATAATACCCTTAAATGATTTATTTAATGATTTATTTTTTTCCTAATTTCCTATTGGTGCATTCATGCACACAATAGTTGCTAAAAACATTTGAACCTAGCTATATATATATATATATATATATATATATATATATATATATATATACACGTATAAATTGAGAGAGAGAGAGAGAGAGAGAGACTATTTCAAAGAAATAACCATGTAAAAATGCTTTCTTGACATCTTGTTGGTATATGCAGGGCCGGTCCAAGCATAGTTTGGGCCCGGGGCGAAAATAAATAAAGGGCCCTTGACATCATAACTATCATAAACATTCAAAAGCATACAATTCATAACAAAAATCATTTTATAAAAAACACAAATATACCCACAACATTTAAAAAGTACAAACTATTTCAAAGAAAATTACTTATTCTGATTTTTTAAATACATCAATGACAAGATCAAATTTATCTAACATATAATTCTCTATACATTATATTTTCAAAAGCATCAACAAATAAGCAATGATTTTACAAAATATTGTATGAATAAAACATATATCTCCCTCAAAGTTTTGGAAGCCTAATATCAAAGAAAGTTGAAAAAAAATTAGTAACAAAAGTTATAAATGGAATAAATAAAATAAAAACAAAAATATATGATAACCAAAAATTCTTATCAACTCATAATGACACTTTAAAGCTCGAACTTCAAGAATCACTTTATCAATAGACATCAGAAAATTTGGAACATAAAAACTTCCGATTATACAATTACAAATAATATTAATAATACTAATAACAACAACAACAACAACAACCCATTAGCTAATTGACTGAAGAATATGAAACTTAGAGCAATGAGTTTTACTATTTCAGGCTGAAAATGACTTCATAAATTTGATAGATAAGCAAAAATCGTAAATAAAAATTGAAAGCTTTGAGACACAAAAGCCAAAAAAAGAATCTTATATACAAAAACCAGTAATAAAAGTTAGGTGTATGTCAAGATTTGATTCGGTTCAGATGTTAGCAATCCTTTCAGAAATCAGTAACACAAATTAGAAATAAAACTCAGAATCTCATACATTATTCGAATTGTGATATCTCTTAACTGATCGATTTTAATAATAAGCACATGTGTAACATCCAAAAATTTTACGCCAAATTTAAACTTTTCCAATCATAAATAAAACCATATAGTATTTGTTTACAAAATGTTTTCAATCATTATTCATCAGAGTGTCCCAATAACCAGATCATAAGGATGAGGAGCGGTACGGTCACGCCTTCGCCTTGCCATGATCTTCTAAAGTACCGGTAACAATAAACTCAAAACTGTAAGCCCGAGGGTTTAGTGAGCTACCCCCAAAATACCAATACCACACGATAATAACATATCAGTAACACGAAATCAACAACATGCATACTGGGCCATCGGCCTGACTGGACCAACCTACATGGCCTACAGTCTATCTGAATCTGTCCTGAGCCTTCGGCATAACTGGATTGCCACATGGGCATACAGTCTCCCCGGACCGCTCATAGGCTGTGTTTGCCTTCAGCACAAAGCAGGACCGCCTCAACCTAAGCAACAAGCAAATAACCATGTGCGCATAACTAACATATACTGGCATATACAAACATCAAACATATCCATCTCACTGATCACCAATCATAGCAATCTCTCATAACTAGATCACTGACCTAGCAGGTCACTAACATATCAATCCCTACGGATCATAAGAACATAACTTACGGTCTATCCTGATTCCAATCTAACAGGTCATAACCACATGCAACATACGATAACAATAACAACTAAAGGATTGATGTAGTGAGGATAACTCACCTTGCATATGTTGACTCGGTAGATGAACTCCAACTCTCGAATCACTGTCAAAAGATCTACCACCTATTACCATAGTATAATCATACCCATAAGTTCCCAACCTTTCAAAGTACCCTATAAGCCAAATAATCAAACCCTAGTCAAAGTCAAAGTCATCAGTCAAGGTTAACAGTCCATATTGACCCTAACTCGTCGAGTTCCTTGAAGTACTTGTCCACTCGCCGAGTCACCGGAGTGACTCGTCGAGTTCCTTCGGTTTACGATCGAAACCCTAAGGCCAGTCGTCGAGTTTCCTTCTTGCAACTCAACGGTTACACACACATACATAAATTGGGGAAACCTCAACCGACTCGCCAAGTTTTTCATACAACTCGTCGAGTCTACGGCAATCTTCATCGGACTCGCCGAGTTGTTCGTCCAACTCGTCAGGTCAAGGCTCATCTTCTTGTGATTCGCCGAGTCAACCTTGCGAATCATCGAGTTACTTCATTCCTTAGGCCATACAGACTCTTTTAAGTCATGTAGTGGCTCCAAATTATCGATCCAAGCTTCTAAGGCATGCTTTTCACTTAAAGTTGCAAACTTTACGTGCATGCATAGCTAAAAAGGCTATTAATGTCAAATCCAAGCTCACAATGGGGTTTCATACTCAAAGAGTCATCACACATGACCAAACTCGGAGCTTTATTACTCTAGAACCCAAGAAGGGTCCAGATCTGAAGTTACAAATTCAGATCTAGCTCATATCCCACATTATCATCTCAACCAAACCATAAAAACTCTAAATCTCAACCAAAAGAGGTCTAGAAGGAAAATGAAGTAAAGGTGACGACTTGATACCTCCAAATGATGCTAACTGAGGTAGATTTCTGATTCCCATGCCATCCTTGCTCCTAGTCTCTTGCCCTCCAAGCTCTTCCTTTCCAAAAACCTCTTTTCTAAAGCTTAAGACACACAATAATGAAGCATCACACGAATTAGGGTTTTCTGAGCTCTCAAAGGACTGCAAAGAGGCCAAAGAGGCTTATGCTTCTTTAAATAGGGTGCAACACCTCAAGATTTTAGGGTTTCATCTGCCAGCTCCTACTCGTCGAGTTCTTCATGGACTCGGCGAGTAGGCCACTAAATACGCGATCCATCCCGATGCTACTCGACGAGTAGGCTAACCAACTCGTCGAGTAGGTCTTAAAACCAAATAAATTTTCATTTAAATGGATACCTGAGAATCGAGGCGTTACAACATGGGTCTGAATGGTTCGCTCACTCTGTCCATCGGTCTTCGGATGGAACGATGTACTAGAGTGCAGGCGCATACCTAGTTCCTCATGGAACTTCTGCCAAAAACGGGAATTAATCCTGACATCCCGATCGGAAATGATGGAGACTGGAACCCCATGGCGAGATACAATCTCGCTTATGTATATGTCGGCCAATTTCTCGGCCGACGAACTCTCCCATATGGCCAAGAAATGGGCACTGTTGGTCAACCGATCCATAATGACCCATATAGCATCGAACCCCTCTGTCGTCCTTGAAAAAATCATAATGAAGTCCATCGTGATATGTTCCCATTTCCACATGGGAATCTCCAGAGGCTGCAGCTTACCACGCGACCTCTGATGCTCGGCCTTGACCATCCTACAGGTCAAGCACCCCTCAACATACCAAGCGATTTCTCGCTTCATACGGCCACAAGTAACTCAAATTCAGATCGCGGTACATCTTGGTGACCCCCAGGTGTATAGAAAAGTGAGACTTATGAGCCTCCTCCATCACTGTCTGCCACACCCCTCCGGACATCAGAACCCAAACCCGACCGTGTCGGGTCAATAATCTGCGGCTATCCTGAACAAACTGGGCGCTCTCACGCTTAATCCGCTCCAACTTCCAGTTCTCTGGTCTCATGCCCTCAACCTAAGAATCCCTATCAAGCTTACAAGCGGGGAATCCACTGCTATCCTCATACACCTTGCTGGGGTAGAAGACCCAGCTGACTTGTGGCTCAAAGCGTCCGCAACCACATTCGCTTTACCAGGATGGTACATGATCTCACAATCATAGTCCTTGACTATATCCAGCCACCTGCGCTGCCTCATGTTCAGGTTTGGCTGATCCATGATGTGTCTCAAACTCTTGTGATCCGTGTATGTAGTGCAGCGGACCCCGTACATATAATATCTCCAAATCTTGAGAGCAAATACCACCGCTCCCAACTCAAGATCATGCGTAGGGTATCTTGTCTCATGCGGCTTCAGTTGCCGCGATGCATAGGCTATCACTCGTCCCCTCTGCATGAGGACGACCCCCAAGCCTGTGATGGATGCATCACAAAATATTACAAAATCCTCAACTCCATCAGGGGGCGTCAACACTGGCGCCTCACATAAACACCGCCGGAGTGTCTCAAATGCCCTCTGCTGCTCAGGGCCCCACCAAAAATCCACCCCTTCCTCGTTAGACGAGTGATGGGTAGTGCAATCTTGGAGAAATCCCGAATGAATCTCCGGTAGTACCCTGCTAATCCCAAGAAACTCCTGATGTCTGAGGGAGATTTCAGAATCTCCCACTACATAACTGCCTCGACTTTGGCCGGGTCGACCAAAATCCCCTCCTGGTTAATGAGATGTCCGAGGAATTGGACCTCTCGTAACTTTGGCATATAGCCGTTCTCATCGCAGAACATCCAACAGCTCCCTGAGGTGCTCCTCGTGCTGCTCTCGAGTCTTGGAATACACCAAGATAACATCTATGAACACAATGACCGAGCGATCGAGCATCGGTCTGCAGACTCGATTCATCAAATCCATAAACACTGCCAGCGCGTTGGTGAGCCGAAATGGCATCACCACAAACTCGTAATGACTATAACAAGTCCGAAACACGGTCTTCTCCACATCTTCCTCCCTCACCCTGACCTGGTGATACCGGATCTCAAATCGATCTTGGAAAACCAAGATGCACGCTACAGCCGATCGAAAAGATCATCTATCCTTGGGAGTAGATAACGGTTCTTCACTGTTAACTTGTTCAACTCCCTATAGTCAATGCACATACTGTACGGACCGTCCTTCTTCCTGAGAAGAGGATCGATGCTCCCTAGGGTGAACTACTCGGGTGAATAAATTGCTTACCCAGCAGCTCCTGCAACTGAGATGCCAACTCCTGCATCTCTGGCGGTGCCAGACGGTATGAGGCCTTAGCGATAGGGGCCGCACCTGGCACTAGATCAATCTTGAACTCTACCTGCCTCTCCGGAGGCACTCCAGGTAACTCCTCTGGAAACACATCAACAAACTCCCTAACCAATGGAACCTCTGAAACTGATGTATGATCCTCAATCCACGTATCCATCACATACGCTAGATAACCGACACACCCGTGCTGAATGAACTGTCCAGTCCTGGCGGCTGAACAAAACCCTGCTACCACTCGCTGTCCCTCATAGTCGATCATGGCGCCAAACCGGCTGAGCCAATCCATTCCTACGATCACACATACTTCCCCCATGGGGATAGGAATCAAATCTATCGGGAATGTTACCCCGAAAATCTCCAGCTCGCATCCCTGGTAGACCGAAGAATCAGAAACCCTGTGCTTGTTGGCGATCGAAATTCGCAACGGACACTCAAGCTCATCTACCAACACACTGAATTCTCTACTAAAAGTCTGAGATACAAACGACCGACTCGCCCCCGAGTTGAATAAAACCAAAGCAAGGAAAGAGTTTACTAAAAACATACCTAAACACAGGTACCACTGATAAGCATAACACAGATACAATAATTGAAATAGAAAATAGGAACATACCAACAACCACATCGGGTGCTGCCTTGGCCTCCTCGGCCGTGAGCTGGAAGGCACGCCCCTGAGCCTTCGAAGGCTCCACCTTGACTGGCCTCCCATCCGCAATCCTAAAAGTAGTCGGTGCAAATCCCTGTGTCGGCTTGGCGGCGAGCTGCGGGCAGTTGGTCTTCACGTGACCAACCTGATGACAATGGTAACAAATCCTCATATCTGCTGGAGGGGTGGACTAGCGATAGTCCCTGGCATAGTGCTCCTCCTTGCCACATTTGTGGCAACCACCTCTTGCTCGACAAACCCCAGAATGACCCCTGCCACACTTTCCACAAGTGCAACTCTTCTGACCCCCGGTCCGAGTATCAGCGGTCTTGGACCGCTTAGGTGTCGGCTGAGACTGTGCCGGAACTTGACGCGGCTCCTTCAACTGCAGCTCTATTTCCATCTCACGCCATCTTGCAGATTCCTGAAGATCCAAGAGAGTATCACAATGTTGCGTAGCAACAAACAATCAAATATCAATCTTGAGCATACTCAGATAATGAGTCATCTGAGACTGATCTGAAGCAAACTTCAGGCAAAACATATCCCTCTCTGTGAACATACGAGTGATCTCCATCACTAACTCCCCATCCTGCCTAAATTTCAAAACCACCTGAGCAACCCGCTCCCGCTCAATGCGTGGAACGTAGCGGGTTCGGAACATATCCCGGAACTGCTCCCAAGTAACAGCAACTCACTGATCATTAGTGTACAA
The DNA here is from genome assembly GCF_051521515.1 of Lactuca serriola. Lineage (NCBI taxonomy): Eukaryota > Viridiplantae > Streptophyta > Magnoliopsida > Asterales > Asteraceae > Lactuca > Lactuca serriola. The sequence continues at coordinate 64,519,194 of NC_136412.1, read as the reverse complement.
CCCTGTCGTCAATCTCCACCAATCCTTTGCCCCAAGCCTACGCAGGTTCAGGGCACACCTGACCTTCTGGTCAGCGGGACATGAACACATGAAGAAATAGCCCTCCACGTCAGATAACCACCTCATAGCCCTGATCGCATCCTGTGTACCATCAAACGTCGGGGGCTTCGTGTTATCGAAGTCCCGGTACTAGAAAGCCCTACCAAATCCTCCTCTAACCCCTTCCGCGGTTACAGCTGATGTGGCTGCAGCGGCAACTATCTCTACTAGAGCTGCAAATCACTCATCAAAGTACTCAACCATCGCGGTCTTAATCGACCCAAACATCTCTGGCAGTTGCCCTCAGAACGCTGCAGCAATCTCTTTGTGCAGGATCTCTCGGTTCCTGGCATCCAACTCCTCTGTCCCTATCTGTATCATGGGCTCAGGTGCTACAGGCACCTCCGACCCTCCGACCTTCCGTCTCCCGATCCTGATCCTGATCCTGATCCAGATCTAGTAGTAAAACGTATCGTCACCACCATACTAAAAAATATAACCAAGACGTCAGATAAACAACATATATTTGGAGACCAATTCCCACAACCGTAGGGGTTGTGACTCCCTTGCTATGCGTATGGGTCCTGTGCTTTCAGTAGTACGGGCTCATACTACCTTCCGCACCTACCCATATTTCTCTCAAGTATCACCACAACGCCCTAATACTATCATCAACATAATATGCGCTCAACCTCACTCCTAGGGAATATCGACTATCTCGCCACTGGTCTCACAGCTTCCCACAACTCACACATCCATGAAACTTTCACCAACCCTGCAGCACTAGTGTATGCTAGCCACACATAACGCTGGACCCGATAGACTTTCGAATATCCAATCCTACACTAAGGTTGAATTAGACATTCTCAGGCTATAAGATCTTGATTATACACAACCATGATGTATACACTCAACGCCTACAGTTATGATGTCAATTCCATATACAAGAAACCCTAGGCTAGTAGGTATCATATAATCTGGCAAGTCTATCATGTGATTCCTGAAGATTCCTAGACTAGCACTAGCATGCTTTTTTATCATATCATAATATCAAATAACTGTATGGTATTTTAGGGTTTAATTATAGGCTCCGGCAGATCGTACCCTCTGCATCCTCCAGCCTTTATTTTGAAAACCATTTTAGAATTTATTCCCAAAATTCCCTTGATTTGAGAGTGTTCCTCTAATTCACTCAAACCAAGGCTCTGATACCAACTTGTAACATCCAAAAATTTTACGCCAAATTTAAACTTTTCCAATCATAAATAAAGCCAGATAATATTTGTTTACAAAATGTTTTCAATCATTATTCATCAGAGTGTCCCAATAACCAGATCATAAGGATGAGGAGCGGTACGGTCACGCCTTCGCCTTGCCATGATCTCCTGAAGTACCTGAAACAATAAACTCAAAACTGTAAGCCCAAGGGCTTAGTGAGCTACCCCCAAAATACCAATACCACACCGATAATACCATATCAGTAACAGACAATCAACAACATGCATACTGGGCCATCGGCCCTACTGGACCGTCGTACAAGGGCCTACAGTCCATCTGAATCTGTCCCAAGCCTTCGACATAACTAGACCGCTACGTGGGCCTACAGTCTCCCCGTACCGCTCATAGGCTGTGTTGGCCTTCAGCACAAAGCAGGACCGCCTCAACCCAAGCAACAAGCAAATAACCACGTGCACATAACTATCATGTATTGGCATATACAAACATCAAACATATCTATCTCACTGATCACCAATCATAGCAATCTCTCATAACTAGAGCACCGACCTAGCAGGTCACTAACATATCAATCCCTACGGATCATAAGAGCATAACATACTGTCTATCATGATTCCAATCTAACAGGTCATAACCACATGTAGCATACTATAACAATAACAACTAAAGGGCCGGCCTTGGTGCCTTAGACCCTATTGATATAGTGAGGATAACTCACCTTGCATATGTTGACTCGATAGATGAACTCCAACTCTCGAATCACTATCAAAAACTCTACCACCTATTACCATAATATAATCATACCCATAAGTTCCCAACCTTTCAAGGGTCAACAGTCCATGTTGACCCTAACTCGCCGAGTTCCTTGAAGTACTTGTCCACTCGCCGAATCAGCAAAGTGACTCGTTGAGTTCCTTCGGTTTACGATCGAAACCCTAAGGCCAGTTGTCGAGTTTCCTTCTTGCAACTCGACGGTTACACACGCATACATAAGTTGGGGAAACCTCAACCGACTCGTCGAGTTTTTCATACAACTCGTCGAGTATACGGCAATCTTCATCGGACTCACCGAGTTGTTCATCCAACTCGTCGGGTCCCGGATCATCTTCATGTGACTCGCCGAGTGAACCTTGCGAATCACTGAGTTCCTTCAGTCCTTAAGCCATACAGACTCTTTTAAGTCATGCAGTGGCTCCAAACTACGGATCCAAGCTTCTAAGTCATGCTTTTCACGTAAATTTGTAAACTTTATGTGCATGCATAGTTAAAAAGGATCTTAATGTAAAATCCAAGCTCAAAATGGGGTTTCATACTCAAAGAGGCTTCATACATGAACAAACTCAGAGCTTTATGACTCTAGAACCCAATAAGGGTCCAGAACTGAAGTTACAAATTCAGATCTAGCTCATATCCCACATTATCATATCAACTAAACCATAAAAACCCTAAATCTTAACCAAAAGAGGTCTAGAAGGAAAATGAAGTAAAGGTGACGACTTGATACTTCCAAATGATGCTAACTGAGGTAGATTTCTGATTCCCACGCCTTCCTTGCTTCTAGTCTCTTGCCCTCCAAGCTCTTCCTTTCCAAAAACCTCATTTCTAAAGCTTAAGACACACAAGAATGAAGCACCACACGAATTAGGGTTTTCTAAGCTCTCAAAGGACTACAATGTGGCCAAAGGAGGCATATGCTTCTTTAAATAGGGTGCAGAACCTCGAGATTTTAGGGTTACATCTGCCAGCTCCTACTCGTCGAGTTATTCATGGACTCGACGAGTAGGCCACTAAATACGCTATCCATCCCGTTGCTACTTGACGAGTAGGGCAACCAACTCGTCGAGTAGGTCTTACAACCAAATAAAATTTCATTTAAATTGGTACCTGAGAATCGAGGCGTTACAACATGGGATGGCGAGATTGCAAGATTCTACAAGTAAGAAGCAGTGAACGTCTAATGTGAGAAACAGAGAAGGTCTAATGTGAGAAACAGAGAAGACCTAATAAGAATATGAGAATGCCATTCAGTTCGGAAATCATCGGGAAGACGAGATTAGTCTTCTGATTTATTTAGGTATTTAGGAACGGTATTAGCCTTCTAACGAGCAAAAGAGAACCGGATAAATGAGAATTATGATGACAAGTCTTGAACCGATAATGGAACGGTATAAGATGAATCATCAACAATATTATTCTTAAATAATTCACCAATTCACGAGGCTTTTCTGCGTAATGTAGATGACGATTCAGTTTTCGATGATGTTGATTGGGATGTCGATTTGATTATCAGTTCAGTGCCCTAATTTGCATTTTCTTCGATCCAAAGTTCAGACGAGACACATGATTATGGAATACTTGTTTGTTTAATTTGTTGGGCTAATTTCAGGTTGTCACAACTAGCACTTTTAGCTAGGAAATTCTATTTTCATGTAAACATCGACTCTTGAAAAACCTATAATCAATCAAAAACATCCATTTGAATTAAAACTCCTGAGTGAAGTTCAAAACCTAATACAATGCATCTCATATACTTAATTATGGGTCTGAAACCCTAAATATCCTAGTTTGAATTCAGTATGGACTAGAATCCTCTTATTGGACCTTATGGGCCAGTAAACCTTCTATTTGATGATTTTGGACCAATGAAACCCATTTTGGCTCTAGTTGGACCCACATTCGTCAAACCATAGCAATTGGGCCATGTTGGGCCTAAAATAACTCAATTATTTATCATGGGTATGATGGGCCGTGAACCATTCTATTGAAGCATGATTGGCCGTGAACCCATCTCTTGATCGGAATTAGGCCGTCAACCCCATCCTTTATCACCTTTGGGCCGTGAACCCTCAACAAGGGCCCAATGGGCCGAGAACCTTCATTATGGGCCTCACAATTTCGAACATAATAAAGAAAAAGGCCCAAAATTCTCTTCTCTCCTCTTCCCCTCTCATTCTCGGCCCAACTTAAAAAAATAAAAAAATAAAAAAAGAGGAAAAATAAAATAAAATATCAAGATGATAATTAGAGTGTTGCCACCTAATTATTGTTTAATGGATAACTAAGCAAATTATACACCATGTCTCTAGGAAATCTCATGTTTCCATGCAACAATCTTGTCATCTCTCTCTTCCCTCCCTCTTCTTCTTATTCTCGGCCCAAAACAACCCACCACCATCTTCGTTTTACTCTCAAATCCACTCAAACATTTCTTGAAGGGCTCAAGTTAGTGGTTTTGTCCAGGCTTTGCAATGTAATAGTAGTTTGGTGTAGTTTGAGTATGTTATAGCTAGTTTACGGTTGTAATGAGTTTACGGTCGTAAACTCTTCTCGGTCATGGTCCCTATAAATAGAGGGTTAGTCAGATGTTTTGTAGTTGTTGATGCCTTATTGTTCACGGCTTTTCATCGAGTTGTACTAGACATGTATAACTATAAAACGTGTGCAAGCTTGGTTTATTCTCTTTTCGCCTTTATTCTTGTTTTGTATGATTGTGTTTGCTATTAATCACTGGTAAGATCCGTTATTAGGAGTTTACAATTGGTAAAAGAGCAGAACCAGCGTCAAAGGCATTCTACAATCGATTTTGGAGCGAGTTCTTATTGGCTTAAGACTAAGTTCGTGTTTTTCTGCAAGAGGGTTTTTGGTTTCATCGAGAAATAGCAAAAAATGTTGTTTACGGCTCGAGCTTATGGCCATAATCTCCATTTACGACCGCAGTCTCATCATAGTTCTTGATAGTTCTTCAACCGCGAATTGCATTCTTGAACCGTAAACCCGGAATCGAAGACTGAGTATTCTTGCACCGTGAACCTTGGACCGTATTCTCCTTTCGACCAAAAACTTAGAGTTTACTGCCGCAAACTTAGTGTTTACAGCCGCAAACCAATTTTGGGCTGGTAAACTCTTTTTGACAATAAATCGGATTTTAACTGTGACAAAGAACTCAATTTAAATTTTAATTAATTTTAAAAATGGAATCTCAAAGTCAAAATCATTTTCAAGAACTTGATGCTGTCATGGGCACCACTACACAAATTCCAAGGTTAATTTTTGTTGATGGTTTTCCAGAGTGGAAGTACAGAATAGAGAAATACATAAAAATGAAAGACTTCCAGATATGGAAATGCATCATCAAGGATCCAATTAGAATAACCACTACAGTTGCAGGTCAAGTGGTTGACAAAAAGATAGAAAATTACACTGATGAAGACTTTGAGAGTGTGGAAGAGCAAGAGAAGGCGTTGGCCATCTTGACCATGGCCCTATCACCAGATATTGCTCAAGGGTTCAGAGAGTATACGTCTGCTAAAGCTTTGTGGGAAGCCCTAATTGAGGTTTATGAAAGGAACGAAGACATGCGAGAGCGTCGCCAAGACATGCTGCGACAACGATTCAATATGTTCAATTATGCTCCTGGAGAGACTCTTGAAGCACAGCTGCAGCGGTTCACAACTCTCAATACAAAAATGAATGTGGCTGGGATTTTCTATACAAAGTCAGAAATAAATAAGAAGCTACTGAATGCTCTCCCAAAATATTGGGACATGAATGTAACTGTCATTAAGAAGACTAAGGATCTCATCTGTCTCTCTCTCGGTGAAGTGATGGCAGTCATCAAGGCGTGTGATATTGATGACAAGCAGCGGGAAATCAACCATGTGAACTCATATTCAGCTGCAAATCTTGGCATCTCTTCTAACAATGCTCTTTCATCTTTTTTTTTTCTCTTCCTTCTGCAAGTTCATCATTTAATACTCCGCAAGCTCAGATTAAGACTTTCCCCACTCCATCAGCTTCCTCTGCATCAGCCATGCCCTTCCCGCAAAGTCAATCGTCCGTGGCTTCTCAAGCTGCTTCGTCCTCAACTGGAGCTTTTTCTTAAAAGGGAAATGAGGGTGATGAGAATCTTGCACTTGCTTCGGGGCTTGTCAATTGCTACAATGCACTTGTAGCCAAGGATCTTCCACCCCAACTATCATTTGCCGATCTTGATCAGATTCACCCTGAAGACGTTGAGGAGATGGATATTACATGGCAAGTTGCCATGGCAGTCTTTAGGGCGAAACAGTTTGCCAAAAAGACTGGAAAGAACAACTGGGGGATGAGTGCTGACAAGAAGGTTGGGTTCAGCAAGGGAAAGCTGCGATGTTTCAACTACCACGAGCCAGGGCATTTTGCTCGTGATTGTCCACAGCCAGACAAAAGATTAAATAATGATAGACCAATTGTTACAGTCGGAAACAATCGAAGTGGTACTCAAATGAAAAACGAGAAGGCTATGGTCGCTCAATCATTTGACTGGGAGGATCAGATGTAGGCCCTGAACTTGTCTGGACCTGAAACTGCCCACCTGGCACAAGTTTGTGATGATGCCCCGGCAGAGATTGTGGCAGCTGAAGATAAGATGATGGAGCTACAGTTTGCGTTGATGGTATCCTCTTCTCATGAACCTAATTCAACCGAGGTAAGTCTACCATCATGCTCTCAAGCTTGTATTTATTATGTTAAAACTCTGCATGAGAAAATTGAGACATTAGGCAGTGAAGTAGAAAGCCTTAAGATTCTTCGTGAACTTAATGACTCATTAAAAAGGGAAGTAGAAGACCTTAGATATGAAGGGTACCAACTTAGAAAAAGGTAAAAAAAAACCACTTAAACCTCAATTGGAATAAAAAATTAAAGAATTTAGGAGACTTCAGGAAGACTACTGTAATAAATGCGAAAATTATGATTATGCTGTGAAACAGAACGCTAAACTAGTGGCTGAAATTAAAACTTTAAAGGGAAAATTTGAAACCGTTGATTTTGATTTTAGAAAATATGATTTTTCAAGTGAGGTAGTTGCAAATATGATAGACCACTGCATGCAATTCAAGAAAAATCAATCAAAAGGTCTAGGTTATAATCAAGTGCCCCTCCCTTCAATCATTCATATCAGCATAAGCATTTGTCCAAAGAAGAGATTGCTAATGAACCGTTTATGGTTTATGGCAAGCCATTTGGTTTTACTTTGGGAGGATTTATTAATGTTGAAAGTACTAACATTTCTACTTCTCCTGCAGATCAATCCTTGAATCAGTCAAAGCACGAAGTTGAAGGATATGTTTCTGAAAATAAAATCGAGTCTAAACCTGAAGTTTTAGTTTTGAATAAAGACAATATTTTTTCTGATGTTTCAAATGACAATGTTTTTTGTGGTGGTGTTTCTATTACTTCTGATACTATTTTGAATGGTTTGAAAAAGTCTAGTTTGAACAATTTGGTTGACAATTCTGATGTGTGTGATGATGATTTTGAGAAACCACCAGTTTCACAAACTTCTCCATCTAATGTACCCTCGCTTGTCTCACAACCTAATTCATGTTCGTGTTCTTGTGAGAGAAGCAAGGGTGATAGTATGGAAAACAAATATGATCAATGTAGCACAAGTTATAACAATAACAAACAGATTTGTTTCAATTGTGGTGTTGGTGGTCATATAGCTAGAAATTGTCAAAATCGTATGTTTGTACATTTCGAATTTCCAAGAGGAGAGAACAAATCCAGAGAAAGGTCTTTAACTAGAAAGTCCTCTAGAAATCGTTCTCGGAATGGTGATTGGAAAGATGATCGAAGTAGAAAATGAGCCATTTTTCAAAAGCATAAAAAGGTTTTTTATCACAAAGTCTCAGGCAGTTTGCCAAAACCGAGCATGACCAAGCCAAGGTCGGTTTCGTCAAGAGGCAGCAGTGAGTCTTCAACCAAATCTGATAGAAAAACCACATGCCTTAAGCAAACTGATACTCATTCAATCTCAAAAACACCTGGGACAATTAGAAAACCCAATTATCACTCCGAAACGTTTATATGCTAGTTCTAATATTGTAGTTAAACGCTTAGAATCCTAAACACATAAGGTTTCCAGATCCGGTCGGCAACAAACCATAGATCCGAACAAATAACAGCATATCAGGCACAAGCATTTAGCACATAAAAGCATTTTAGGCACAATTCCTAAAATAAGCTAGTGCTCACACCTCACAATCATCGCTTAGCATTCTAAGTTTAAGTCTAGAAATAAATCCATATTCCTAGTTCGCTTAAACTAATGCTCTGATACCAACTGTGACATCCCCATTTTCACGGCCAGAAAAGACCGATGTTGTTTATGCTTTATAAAAATCAGAGTACTTCATTTTATAAAAATGTTGCGGAATTTGTTCCCAGAAAAACATGGTAAATACGTTATTAAAACATTTTCGAAGAAACGTATTTATTTCATTTTAAAACGTTTGGGATGTCATCGTTAATACAGAAACATAAGCATAAACAGAACTTACAATTATTTACACTAGTGATCTACATCTCTTTAAATCTCTCAGTGTAATGTCACTTCATATCAACACCTGTGATATAAATAAACTGAGTGGGTCAGGTTGGGAAACCTGGTGAGTACATAGGGTTTTCAACCCACAATAATATAATTATTATGTTTAAACAATCAAATAATCAACCCAATTACCCATCCCCATTATCTTCTTTATTCTTAAGGATCTACCCTAAGAATCAGCTATTTCTCATTCATTCATTCCTAAGGATCATCCTAAGGAAACAACATGAAGTCCATTGTTGCCAATGACACTTTGGTCAAGCGCAGCTGCTAATCTTGTCACTTAGGCACAGCTGCCAGAATTGGGACATTTCCTATGAGGCGCTTCTGCCGGTATTGACCTTTTAACGCCACTGTCATGGTCATAAGGCTCCCTATTAGGCACAGCTGTTGATACTGTCCTTAGAGCGCAGCTGCTAGGACGTTTACCGTAGATCTAAAACATCTACGGGTTGTGGCGCAGCTGCCAGTGCTCATCTATAGGGTACTTGGTCCACTGCTGCCAATGTATTACCTATAGGGCACTAGGTCCGTACTACTAAAGTTCCTCTATTTCAGCTTTTATCCCTCATCATTCATCTACCCATGTTTTACGCAACATATTTTGTAGATATAAAATACTTTATACAGTTTACATCATTTAAAACATGTATAAAAATCTTTCACCAGCATAGACAGCAAGTATTAAGACAATATGCACACATAACACGTAATTTATATTAAAATACTTCATATCTATGTGTAAGATGAAAGGGACCATGCACTCACTTGAGAAGGTGGTGACTCGGTACTCGGACAGCGCTTCGTTTACTTTAAAATAATTTCCTTCGACGAAACCTAGTATTATTACCACTAGATTTTAGTCTAAGATTTACCGTGACTAATTATTAGTCTTATTATTATTATTATATAAGCGTTTAAACAATACTTTCCAACCACTATGCACAGACAGGGGCCAGACATAAAACACCGGAGGGCAGGACCATTTTGGCATATAGCACTTCTGAAATCCAACAACCCTATGCGGCCCTTTAAACCAGATTCCCCGTACCGCGAGTAGTTAAAAAGATATTATAACGACACTTATATAATTCATAATAATAGCTCAAATATTTATTATAAATTTATAATAACAATACTAATTTTAAATATAAAGTATATTTAAAATAGGATAAGCATAACTTACTTACAAGGGGATTTTAGCTAGGAGTCGGGCTCTGTAGGGGCAGAACTTCATCGCTGAATCTTTCTAAGAAAGATTCGTGTAGCGCTTCAGCGCTCACCTTACTATACTAAAACTACAGAAAGAGAAGTCGAATCACGAGGGACCGAAATGCTCGGGGGATAAGGAGAGAAAGACTCTTGAATCAAGAGAATGGTGCAAGAAATATGAGAGCCCAAGCCTCTTATTTATAGTAATTGAATTTACAAAAACTACCCTCCATAATTACTTAATGACCTTATAGTTATATAAACAACTAAACACCCCTTTATAATACTATTTTAAATAGATTTAATGATATTTGCACTAAACTAATGTCGAAAGAACTCAACATTAGTCTTATAATGACCGCATCGTCGATACCTTTCTAATGATATATACATATGTATATATATGTGTACGTATATATGATTTATACTTTATTTTAATACGTAAATATGCTATTATAATTTGTAACTCGTTCATACGAACTCCGTTTTTGACGTTATTTATATCCACGCGTAGGTGGAGACGTACTCTACAACTTTCGTTTAGACTCCGTCGGCTAATTTTGACTTTATTTTTAAAGTTATATTTTTAACAGGTCGGGACAGGATTGGTCCGTTAAAATCTCATAACTTCTTCATCCGATGTCCATTTTTGTCTGTCTTTTTATTGTTACACTACTAATAATGAGATCTTCAATTTTCGTTTAGGTTGTGTCGGCTAAAAATCGCTCGATCTAATATTCGAATTTCGGACTGTACACTGCTAATCCGAAACTTCGAAAAATCGTAACTTCTTCATACGAAGTCAGATTTGGGCGTTCTTTTTATCGAAGTTCTTAGTTTAACATATTCTACGACTTTCGTTTAGAGCGCTAAATCTAAATCTCGCTCTATCATAAATTTACTATTTACGCTTCTCGGCGCCGTGCCGGTTCCGACGCGAAACTTCGACGGGTCATAACTTCTTCGTTATAACTCGGATTTCGGCGTTCTTTATATGTACGGAAACCCTGTGACATATTCTACAACTTGGTTAAGATTATTTATTCTAAATAATCTTTTTGTCGAAAAGTCGTTTTCGACCCCTATTGCCTCTAAATTGACTAGCCCGGATCTGTAGGCGTTACATTTCTGGTTTGAAGAAGAATTCTGAAGAAGAAGACAAAGAAGTTGTCTACATATCTCCATATGAATCCTCTTCTTCATTCAAAGGGAAGTCTCTGGTTTCATCTGAGGGGGAGTCCTCTACTATGTCTGAGGGGGAGTCCTTTACTATGCCTGAGGGGGAGTTCTCTGCTTCACCAGAGAGGGAGTCATCTGCGCAACTTGATAGTCCTAAATCTCCAGTCCAAAATGATACTCCTGATGCTGAAGCTACACTATCTACACCTATGGAGAGAGAGTTCATGCCCAATGACGCTTCCGCAACCACAACAACCTTTATGGAACTACTCTTTCCTGAATTTATTTCTAATGAGTTCGTGGCAGAGCCTTCTGGAGCGGCTCAATCAGCAAATGAAGGAGGTATCAACATTCACACTCTTCCTGTATCTCTCAATGATATCAGCCAACAAATACCTTCAAGATTTCAACGTGATCATCCGATCGATAACATCATTGGTCAGCTGGGCGACGGTGTTAAAACGAGAAGTCAGAGTGGAGATGTTAATACTTGTCTCTACTCTTGCTTTATTTCTCAAATAGAGCCCAAGAATGTTGAAATGGATCTAAATGAACCAAGCTGGGTATATGCAATGCATGAGGAACTACATCAATTTGAAAAACTCGATGTTTGGAAGTTAGTTGAGTTACCAAAGGGCAAGAAGTCTCTTGACACAAGATGGGTTTATTGCAATAAGCAGAACGATTCAGGGGTTATTGTGCGAAATAAAGCTCAATTGGTGGTTCGTGGGTTTCGACAAGTCGAGGGTCTTGATTACACTGAAGTTTATGCTCCAGTAGCTCGCCTGGAGGCTATTCGTATCTTTCTAGCATATGCTTCTTACATGAATTTTACCGTGTATCAAATGGACGTCAAGACTGCCTTCTTGTATGGCAAGGTGAAGGAAGAAATATACGTTGATCAACCTCCTGGGTTCGTTGACTCAAAATTTCCTAATCATGTCTACAAGTTGGACAAGGCATTGTATGGGTTACATCAAGCTCCTCGAGCGTGGTACGCAACTCTAACAAAGCATTTGCTCGAGCATGGTTATTCACGTGGCACCATCGATCAGACCATGTTTATCAAGCATGTCGGAAATAATCAAATTCTTGTGCAAATCTATGTTGACGACATCATCTTTGGGTCAACCAGTCCGCAACTCTGCAAAGAATTCGAAGGTGTAATGAAGAAACAGTTCAAAATGAGTTCGTTGGGAGAAATGACCATGTTTTTGGGGCTTCAGGTTAAACAGAATTCAACCAGAATCCTGCTACATCAAGCCAAGTATGTGGAGGATATTCTTGAGAAGTTCGAGTTTCATGATGCTAAATCTGCTTCAACACCAATGGTTGAACGACCTCTTCTGACTCAAGATCCTGAAGGTGAATCCGTAGATCAGACTCACTATCGATCGATGATCGGATCGCTAATGTATCTTACTGCAAGCCGACATGACATCATGTTTGAAGTTTGTCAATGCGCACGTTATCAGGCTAATCCTAAACTTTCACATCTTATTGCTGTCAAAAGAATCTTTCGGTATATCAAAGGGAGCCCAAAATTGGGTCTTTGGTATCTGAAGAATTCTGAATTTGATCTTTATGCTTTTGCTGACAGTAATTATGGAGGCTGTGAGCTTGACAGGAAATCAACCTCAGGAGGATGTCAATACCTAGGTGACATACTAGTTTCGTGGCAATGCAAGAAGCAACACACTGTCTCAACTTCCACAGCGGAGGCGGAATACGTTGCTGCATCGGCTTGCTGCTCTCAAGTTATCTGGATCCAACATCAGCTGTTGGACTATGGTTTGAATTATTTAGAAACCCCTATTTATTGTGATAATGAAGCTGCTATTCAAATTGCCAAAAACCCAGTCCAACACTCTAAAACCAAGCACATCGACATTAAAATTCATTTCATCAGAGACTGTTATGAACGTTCGCTAATCCTGCTGGAACAGGTCCACACTGATAATAATGTGACAGACTTGTTCACAAAGCCATTTAACAAAGCTCGCTTCGATGTGCTTGTAGGTTTTCTGAAAATGATTCGTTTTGAGGATTAAGTTTTTTTCTTATTTTTTTCTTCAACTCTATTTTCAAATTTATTTTTATTTTTAATTTTTAATTTTTTTCTTCTTTACTTTTATTTTTATTTTTTATTTTTTTAATTTCTTAGGATAGATTAAATTTGCGCATTTCAATTTCTTTTATTTTTATTCTCACCCATGCACAAATTTAGGAGGGAGAAATAATCAAAAATCCAAAAACAATTAAAAATTACGAAAATCCAAAAACAATAAAAAAAAACTCAGAAAATTAAAAATATTGCTGATAGTTTTTGTTTGTAGGTGTTGTGACGGGAATGAAATTTGCAAGTGATAACGGGAAATCTGAATCGGCATAACGTACCTAAGTTGAATCGTCTACGCTCTGTGTTTGATGCACTGGTAGGCACAAAAGATTTTAAATGAAGTTGATTAGGGAAAGTTGAACCTAATGAATTTAAGGACTTGACAAACTTTGATCTAGTTAGATCCGTTTAACCTGATTTCACGACGCCCGGATAGGTTGAGCAGGGAGATATACATGGGAATCTACCGGTCACATTAAATAACTCGTATCTAGAACTGTGGATTCACTTTTCCTCGATGTGCGGATTCTGTTCTTAATTCCGGTTGGATGGGGCGACTGGTAAATTCGGATAAATTAGGTCTGTAGAAAATTGTTTTCTTTCTTTCTGTCTGTTAGTCATATGTTGCCTCCTCTGCGTGATCGAGAGATCCGACCTGGACTGTAACATATGCAACTCTATTTCTCTGCACATTATATCTATGAAATTTCTCTTATCTGTTAGCCATATGTTGTCTCCTTTGTGTGACTTCCAGTCCAACCTGGAACATAGAATATGCAACCTTCTACTTCTCAATCCCTCTAAAACAATAAGTAATAGCAATCTGAATCTATCCTCTCTCCGAATGATGGTCTGCTCACCCGATGTAAGGAGTACTCTGGAAGTCTTTGATGGCTATGCATATCTGGAAGCGGGAAACAAGTTCTAGTACACTTAAAATTCAACACATACAGATTGTCTGTAGATCTCGTTGCTCGATTTAGGTGGACAACAATATCCCTGGTTGTAGTCAGTTAAATGGTCATAAAAAAAATTATTTAAGAATTAGGGCCAATCATGATAATAAAGTTACAATTAGATATATGCATGTATCATGTCATTGGTAAATTGTCCAAAATTGTCACAAATTTTTCGTGTTTAAGTGGACCATAATACTGGCGATCGATCAGACGAAGATGTGAAGATAAGGGTACCGACAAGTGGAATAAGATTGTTCAACAACTTTGATCCCAGCGTCACATATTCAGTCACAGTAGTTAAATTTTTGTGATTATGTTTTAGTTGAAGCTAAATTATTTTATTTTATTTTATTTTTTATTTTAAATTTTATTTTATGTCAATTTTAGCTGTTAAAATTTATAAGTTTTCATTTATTATTTTATTTTTATTTTTATTTTATTTTCATAATTAAATTTGTTTTATTTTTATTTTTATTTTTAAAATTTAATTTTACATTTAGTCAAAATCATCAAAAAAAATTATAAATTTTTAACTGTGTTGGACTCTGCTCTATACTGTGTGGTTATTAGGTAAATGGTAAATGGGCATAAAAGGGAGTTTACCACCGGAATCTCCTTCATTCTCAAGATTTCGGCCGCAAACTTTCTCTCCTCAAAAAAAATTCGTCAAATCTTGCAAATCTAATCCGATAGTCTGGAAGGTAATGAGTTCTAGATCAGAAATATGTATTTTATTGTGTGATTAACCGAGTTATCGAAGAAAAAATCGAGAAAAAAGGATTCGACGGAGTTTACGGCCGCAAGCTTGGGCCGCAAACTCTGTTCTTGGGTCGTAAACTAGTGTTTGACCGCAAATTGCTTGCGACCGCAAACTTCGATTGATTATTGTCCCGATTTGTGACTGTACACTCTCAATTAAGTGCAATCATCATGTTTTAATCGTAAATTGTGTTGATCGACCGCAAACTCAGTTCTTCGGCCGCAAACTATGTTCTTGGGCCACAAACTGTTGTTGACCGAGAATTTGTGTTGACTGCCAATTTGGATTTGATTTAAATAAATGTTTTTTTTTTAATTTTGACCCAAATTTTTAAATAAAAATAATTAATATTATTTTTGGGATGAAAATTAAAATTAAATTTCTTTTTTTGTTGTTCGTTTGGCTTGTGTTTTTGTCTTACTTAGTATGGTTGAGTGCAGGATAATGGCGAACCTGAAATTTGCGGATATGCACAATCTTGCTATTGTCTTGGCGGATCCTCCAGCTGTTCACTCGGATCTTCGGTCGATGATTCACAGACTTTGGGAGTGCTATCTGGCTTCTACTATTACAGTAAATCCTGTTGTTTACCATAATTTAATTAGAGAATTTTGGGCGACTGCCAACATGGACATGAGTGATGCCGGTCATTTTACTGTTAAAGCTATGGTTCAAGGACACGAAATTGTGATCAATGAAAGGTTTATCATAGAGAGGTTGCTGATTGACGATCAACCTAATTTTCCTACTGAGATTGGGATTGAAGACACTCAAAGAATTCTGAAGAGAAAGAGTTATGAAGGCACTTCACCTCCAACTTTAAAGAAGCTCTTGCATCCATATTGGAGATTTTTAGCACACGTGTTTGTTAGCTGCATTTCAGGGAGAAGATCGAGAGTAGATGAGATTTCTCAAAGGAATACCGGTGCAATTGTTTCTCTCACTGCAAGAGTGAAATTCAACTTTTCGAGATTCATCTTGTATGAGTTTGTTGTGAACATTCGAGCTTCAACTCGGGATACTTTCTTATTGTATCCCAGATTCATTCAGTTGTTCATCGATGCTCAGTTTCCAGATGTGAGAAAAGAAGGTGATATTTTGGATATGAAATCATTGGGTCCTCATACTATAGGACTCATCAAGCAGAATCATAAAGGAAAGGTTATCTTTCAAGGAAAATAACCGCTTGAAAAGTTTGGAAAGTTTACTGAACTTAATGAACCTACAGAATCTTATGGTTCATCTAACCAGGCTTCTTCTGAGCCTGCATCTTCTGAGAAGTCAGCTCCAAACAATGTTGTTATTGATGTCTCTGAGGATGAATGTACTGAAAAAGGAAGATACTCCTACTCCTGACGCTCATGTGGCAGAGGAAAATGGCGAAATGTCTAATCGTACTCAAGGTGATGATTCAGGAATGAATGTGGAGTTTGAAGAAAATGTTGAAGGTGATAATGATGATTCCTTTAGTGATCTTGATCTCATTGGTTTTGATCATGATGATATTACAGCTTCTCTTTCCAGTAGTGCTAACTTGGTGTCGAATGAGAATCTTGATACAATCTTTAACAATGTCGATGATGTTGTTCTTCCAACAATGGAGACTAGGGAGTCTAATGAAGTTTTTAAAACTGCAACCCCTACTTCAGACCAAATGACAAGTGTTTCCATTCCAATGGAGACGGTTATGGGATGTTCCCCTCTTGTTTCTGTTCCTCCTACTTTAGAGCTATTTGTGAGTGATTTTGCAACAACACAATCTGATCAACCTCCGTTGAAAAGACAAAGAAGGGATCTGAGGCAGAGTGAGTTAATTGTGATTCTCATTAGCGGCCTCCCAGTACCACCTACTACTACTACTACTCCCAATCTCACCACAACCAAACTTTTTTCTATGGGTCCAGGCACTACTTGTGAGGTTGGTGGTTCCTCTATTCCACCAGGGTTTACTCCTCCTCAATCTGATCATGATGAGACTTCTATGAGATTAACTATGCATTTGGCTGAGGAGCAATTTCTGATGCCATCTCCTCGCGGTAAAGGTATTGCTATAGGGGATGGTGGTTCTGGAGTAGACAACCTAACTATCTCAGAGCTACAGAAGGAGATATCAGTGGTGAGTCAAAAAAACATTGAGCTTGACATTCGCGTGTCAGGTCTTCAAGCTGAAAATTCAAAGCTTAATGTTCAAGTGTCTGAGCTTCAATCTGATAATTTAAAGCTTGGTATGCAAGTAGTTGAACTTACTAATGACAAAGAGCTAAAGTCAAAACAGATTTATGATCTCCAAGATCACTTCAATCTCTTGACTTCAAGCTATTTTGAGCTAAAGAAGAAACTTGAGGAAGACCTCGATGATAAATACCAGATGTCTGCTAATGAATACAAGATTAATCTACATGTCCAAGCTTTTCCAGTTTCTTTGCCAACTGGTCAAACATCAGGATCTGTTAATCGTGTTGAAGATGAGCCTCCTCAAGCCCCCCATGTTTCAGCAACCATTCATGATGCACAAGAGGAAGCAGCTAAGAAAGGGCAACTGCTGTTTAAAAGAAACCCTAATCAGAATGCTTCTTAGGATGAACCTGTGATTACAATGACTGATCTTGAAGTCATTCGATTCAGAGATACTTTCGGTGATAGGTCGGGAACTTTTTCGTGGGGATTTCATGATCCTCTCAAGATGTGGATAGTTTTAAGGAAAAGTGGTAACTCTGAGCTTTACAGAGATAGTCATGATTTCAGTTCATGGACTAGGGTCGATCTGTCAGAATTATCTCGAGCTCTTTTCTCTAATCTCACAAAAAATCCACAGGCGACTCAGTTTAAGCACTTCCTTGAAGATCAAGTTAAGAAATGGTTTCCTGTCATGAAAACTGCTGAGTCCGTCATAGTAGAGCATCCTGACATCCTTGATCCTAAAACTGACAAGCCTTTGCAAGTTGTGATGTGGCCTGCAACCAAGCAGGTCAAACAGTTCCCTGTGCTTCAAAATTTTCAAGATGGATCTCTAAGTTCAATGGAGTGTTAGGTTTTCGATGAAATTACTTCTGTTACGGTCATCAAGCTCAAGAATGGATGCATTCGACTCTATGATCGAAGAGATTTATTAGAGTTTCGAACGTGGGATATTCGTCACCTAAGCAACTTTCAAATTTTGGTGGCGAAGGATGCTTTTGAAGATGCTGTGAAGGTATATACGACTATGGTTGCTGAGATTCTTAACAAGCGCATACGGAATGGGGAAATGGGGCATGAAGACGTTATGGTGGTCAATAAAGGTTAACTTCAAGCTAGCACCAAACCAAGGGGGAGATTGAAGGGCTCAAGTTAGTGGTTTTGTCTAGGCTTTGCAATATAATAGTAGTTTGGTGTAGTTGGAGTATGTTATAGCTAGTTTACGGTTGTAATGAGTTTACGGCCGTCAACACCTTACGACCGTAAACTCTTCTCGGTCGTGGTCCCTATAAATAAAGGGTTAGTTAGATGTTTTATGGTTGTTGATGCCTTATTGTTCACATCTTTTCATCGAGTTGTACCAGACGTTTATAGCTATAAAACGTGTGCAAGCTTGGTTTATTCTCTTTTTGCCTTTATTCTTGTTTTGTATGATTGTGTTTGCTATTGATCACTGGTAAGATCCGTTATTAGGACTTTACATTTCTCTCTAAGAACACTCAAAGAAACCTCCTATATTCTTCTTATAATTCGTGTGTACTTGTGTGTGTCTCAAGGAAAATCTCTTCAAGCTTCATACTTAGGTAAGATCATGTAAACTATAAGTGATTTATTTCATTTTATGATAGATCTATCCTCATGAACACATGCTTTCATGATCATACTCTTGAAAACTTCTTATAACTCGATGATCTCATCTCAAGAAGACTTCTAGGGCCGAGATCCTTCTCAACCTTCATCCAAGACCGAAAACAACAACCAAAAGTGAGTTCATACCCCCACTATTTTCGGCTTTTACTATGTTTTGGGGGAGAATACAAGTTGTTTTGTGTAGATCTATGTGTGTATGCATGATTTTGTGTGTTTTTCATGTTATATATGTGATTATGTGTTATAAACTCCATGAACTTAAAGATCTACTAAAAGATGATGCTATTTGTAGAGCATAACACTCATTTCAACTTATCTTACAAGGAAATGGTTTTAAAATACTTATAAGTTACCTAAAACTAAGAAAAATTGCATAAGAGGGCCAAAAGTGACAAAATAACCAAAAATGGATATATTTGTGCAACTCGCGGTTATTAGGGGTTCAAAAAGGATTATTTTTGCTAAACATGGTTAGTTACAACATTTGAGACCCTACAAGGACTAAAAATGTAAAAAAAAATTCATAATTGGGCCTTATTTGGGCTTCTCACGGCCTTGGGCCAAAAATTGTAACTTTTTGGGTTCTTGTGGGCTTAAGTGTCATTTTCAACATAGTTGTGTCAAAAATGTAAATTTTGCTAAGAAAAACTAAAAATATGAATTTGTTAGAATGTGGGCCAAAAAGATAAAATTATTTACAAATGGGCCAAAATGCACATTTTCATAAAAATCAAGCAAAAATGATATTTTGACAAAAGGGAGTTAAAAATGATACTTTTACAAAAAAATAGCCTTAAATGCAAGTTTTGTCCTTAAAATGGGCCTAAAATATTATTTTTACCAAAAATGTGCCTTAACTGTAGCTTTTCGGCTTAATGGGCCAAGAATGTCATTTTTACAAAAAGTGGGCCTGTTATGTCATTTTGGTAAACAATTTAGCTAAAACAAACAATATAATAACAAAATACCCTTAACATGTTTATTGGGCTTTGTTGACCCATTTATATGCTCGACGGACCTTGGATACTCCTTGCATGCTTATTGGGCCTATAAATAATATACATATTAAGTGGGCCTTAGTTATCCTTTTACGTATATATTAGGCCTGGAACATATATAATCTCATTCCTTTTGAGCCTTGAGGTAAATTACATGCTTAGTGGGCTTTAGTTGTCCACTTACATGTCCATTGGGCCTGGAATGTAGCTTATATGTTTCTTTTCGCGTAAATTTGATTAACGATCTAGTGAGACATGTCGGTTGACACCTATTGAGTGTACGATCGTAGCCTGTAGTTATAACCTGATTCTCTTGGAGGGAGAGCGGGGGTTTGTGTATAGATCTATACGGGGATGACACCCCACACCTGAGTTGTTCGCTAGAGTTAGACTAGACCAGTCTAGGGTGACAAAAATCTTATTCTATTCCGTCGGCGTCCAACAACGCCATGACAGGCGAAATTGTCATTATCTAGTATGGTTATAATGACTCACTTAGAGGAATTAATGTTATAAAATTTGCGGGGGAACCATTCTCTTTTCTATTAGGGTTACTCGGTAACATACTCGCGTTGGTATTCAACATTAGGGTTTGAGATACCAGCATTCTCGTTCGCAGATAACATCGGGTCGTCTGGGTCATTCTCTTGGTTATTCTCTCCATACTCTCTTTACATTCTAGCAAACATTAACGCACATGCATTAATACAAGATTGGACACAAACATATCAAATGGTTTTTCAAAAAATATCGGATCTTTTGGTGTTTACAAAGTAATACAAATCATTTTCTCAAACATGCTTATGAACTCGCCAACATTTTTATGTTGACCTTTTTAAATTAACTTGTATTCTCAAGAAACCGTTGAACAGGTTGGGCAGAAGGAATTTATGGATATTTTGTTATGTTTTGTTTCATCATATTTTGGCATGTAATATTGAAATACAATACTTGATGTAAACCAATGACAGTTGCAATATTCTATGTGTGGTGATGATGATGTTATGTTTCAATTATATACATTGTGATGATACTACATGAATGAAGTCACATCAAGCCCCCAGACGTTTCCGTCGTCTGGTTCGGGGGTGTGACATATATACATTGTATAGCCTAGGAATTTTGGGCCCCTTAGAGACATGGGCCCTGGGCGGTCATTCGGGTCGCCCATCGTCTAGACTGACCCTGGGTATATGTAACATCCTAAAAATCAGACCCAAAAAATTTCATTTTAAATTACTAAAACCAGTATTCCAGAAACATCATCATAAGAATCCAAATAAAACAAATGTGTCAAACATCACATGACATCATATCAGAGTAAGTTGAGAAAATGCGGAATGAGTTGGTGTGTGCTCTGCAATCATCCTGATCTCTTCCTTTTGGAAACAGAAGTACCTGAAACATAGACTGAAAATCGTAAGCACAAAGCTTAGTGATTTCCCCAAAATACCACACACCAATCATACAAATGGGTCCATCCCTTGGGTTCATTTCAACCCAAAAAGCAAGTATGGCCTTGCCCTGGGGTATATTTTAACCCAAAAAAATCAAAGTGGGCCCCGCCCTGGGTTATATTTCAACTTGAAAATATCACAGTAGGCCCCGCTCTGGGGTATATTTGAACCTGTCACAACATGTATCACACAACAACTAGCATATTACATAACCAGATAATGGGTCGGCCTTGGTGCCTTTGACCCGTAAACATGGTGAGAAGACTCACCTCGTACTGTCGAATCTAACAGAAAGTATCTCTAGCTGCTAGCCTGCTAAAATCCCTGCGCTATCAATCACAAAATAATCATCCAATCAATAATTGGATCCTGACTCAAGCTACGAGTCCAAACTAGGGTAAAAGCCCTTTTTACCGTTCCTTATACTTGGCCTAAGACCCAAGTACAAATATCCAAAGGCCCAATTTTCAATATAATCACTCAAGGCCCAACTTTAGCCTAATTTTCCAAATTGGGCCCCTAAAACCCTTTATGGTCCTAGCATCTAAAGGATCCCAAAAGATACAAACAACACGCCCAAAAAGAAGTCTAATGGCCCAACAAGGCACAAACTAAGAAAACCCAACAATGGTCCAAACCTTAAAAGCCCAAAACAATCCACTGGTGAGTACGCCCAACTTACTCGAGATGTAAGCCCCGTGTACTTTACCACGATGTGTAATGTACAACTTCTTGATACACATCCCTCGCATTACGCTGAGCGTACCTCCTCGTACGCCCAACGTACTAGTTAGGAATCCAAAAAACCACATTTTGCCCTTAATGGGTTAAGCCATGATGTCCAAAACGTCGATCTGGTCCCTAGCCAAGGTATTAACCAATAAAGTTTCCAACTTTGCTCACAAACATGAGTTAATGGGACTCAATACTTAAAAAGGAACTTAATAAGAGCTTAATACATGCATGGACCAAAATCTTCTTAAAGAGTTTCCATTTTTATGAACAAGGGACCTTAGTGGAGCTTAGATCTAACATCCACTACTTCTAGAGTAGATCAAAAGCTCACATTTATGTCAAGGGACTTAAAAATGCCAAAGAACTCCATAAAGTAGATCCAACCAAAAAGATCATCAAGGTTAAAGATTTTTACCTTAAGAAGCTTTATACTCCTAGATTTAGAAGCTCAAGCTACACCTCCAAATGATTCTCTTCTTCTTCTTCCTCACAAAACACCCATCAAGCATAAACCAAGCTCAAAATCACCAAATTTTACTTAGGGTTTGGTTCTAGGGTTAAAAATGGATGGAGGCTGAAGGTAATAAGGTTTGGTGAAGAGAAAATGAGCTTAAATAGGTTCCAAAGCCCTAAAATAAGGTTTACATGAATCTGGAGTACGCCCCACATACTCTCAAGATCGCGATCTCAACTTCGTACGCCCAGCGTACACTGATGGAAACCCAACGTACTTACATGTGCATCAGTACGCCCTGCACACAAGGGTTTTTCCTTAAACCTTGCATCCTTCCGAAGGCCATAACTCCTTTGTTCTAAGCCTGATTCAAATGATCCTTATATCCAAGAAGTGGTAACGAGATTCTCTACACTTATATCAACTCATACTCACCTTAAGATTTCCCGAAAAAAATCCAATTTCCATAAAAGCCCGAACTGAGACTTTACCAATATACCCCTTGGCTCCAAAACACAAACCGAACACCCGGATCATCTAAATTACGTCACCCACACCCAATTGGGAAACAATTCAAGACAAGGCGTTACCATATTTGAGCCATGAATGTGATAAGGCTATGATGAATACGGTGTAAATGCTTGCAGGTTTGACGATGGCTTTGAATGGTAAAACATCCCAAAAATATTGAGTAAAAATTTCATTTTAAATAAGTCAAAACTATTCATTCATCATTCCAAAAGACGATCAGAGTCAAAGTATTCTCTAAATATCAGAGTAATTTGTAAACATTTAGTACATAATAAATCTCCAGCGATGCAGTGCGATCAAGCCCGACCCTTCATTTTGAAACAAAAAAGTACCTGAAAACATTTTAAACATAGCAAAAAGCTTACTTGTAACAACCCAATTTTTTAAATAAAATTTTCATTTTTAATTAACCAAACATTCTCATAAAATATGAAGTAACATTGACCATTTTTTTCAAAATTCATAACATTAACATTTATTCAAAATATCAGAGTATCCCATCAAATCAAATGTCGAAGGGTGCATGCTGTGCCATCAAGCCTTGCCCTTGCCCTTAGGCTCAGAAGTACCTAAAACAAATCAACAAACTGTAAGTTAATGCTTATTGAGTTCCCCAGAGCATACCCCACACAATCCACATAATCACATAATCCATATTAGCTATAAAAGCTACACAAACCATATAAGCCATACATACAACCTATAAGGATGCCATGGAAACCCTCCAAGGTCTTACACCTAGTGCCATTGGAACTCCCACGTGGTCTTAACTACCTGCCATGGGAACCACCACATGGTCTTTCTACCATGAGAACCCCCATGTGGTCTTTACTTCCAAGAATATCATACAAGATAAACATGCGAATATACTAGGATGTCATGGAAACCCTCTAAGGTCTTACACTAATTCCATGGGAACCCACACATGGTCTCAATGTACTTCCACAGGAACCCCCCATGTTCTTCCACGCAAGAGTCATACTAACATAATGCATAATTGATCAACAATCCACCTATCATAAAATGGGTCGGCCTTGGTGCCTTAGACCCATTGGTATGGTGAGAAGACTCACCTCTCAAGAATGTTGAACTGATAAGACAAGATCAAATAGATCATCTTGGGATTAACTTGTCAAAATCCCGAAATACCATAAATACCCTCAAAGTCAAACTTGGTCAACCGTGGTTAAAGTCCAAGTGAACAGTCAAGGTCAACAGTCCGTGTTGACCCCAACTCGTCGAGTGCATCTAGCAACTCATCGAGTTCCTTTAGAATCCAGAAAACTGGGACAAACCCTAGCCAACACACCTAGTTGTTTCATTAATTCGACGAGTTCACTCGATATCCAGTAAACGGGGGAACCTGATCCGACTCGTCGATTCCCCCTATTTGCTTAGTCTGATGATATGTTGATTTTAGGGACTTTAGGGTTTAGTCTGAAACCTAAAGGTGCCTAGAACGATAAAGTTTCCAACTTTATCCTCTAGAACCCCTTCGAATGCTCTAAAGCCCTTAACAAAGGTTGGAAAGCCCAAAAACTTAGCCATGTGGTTCAAGACTCTAGGGATCTGCAATCCCTCCTTTCTAGAAGAGGTTCTAATCCTCAAAACGTTCCCAAAGATGGAGGCTTTATGGACATGCTTATCCAATTCATGTATTGAAGTCAAAATAGCCAAAAAGGGAAAATATACTCTAAAATCCATGTATGGCATCCATGCTTGACCAAAAGCTAGATCTAGCCCACCATGGGACCATTTTGCCCTGGAGATTCATAAAGTTGCAAACTTTATGAACCCCATGCATGCAATCAACAAGAATGATGGGAAATGAAGAGTAAACTCAAGATCTAGTCATATTCTAAGATAAAAATCGAATCTTGAATGCTTACAATAGTGCACAAGATGGTCAAGTTTAAGGGTGAAGGCTTTGTTTGCTGGATCTCCTCCTTCTTCTCACTATCGTCTCCTTCTTAAGCTCCAAAGCTCACTCTAGTTCATAAAATGAGAGAAAATGGGGATTACGGTTTATCACTAACATTCTTAGGGTTTGGAGGCTGATGAAAGGTCAGACTCAAGGTTTTAAGGAGATTATATAGGGTGCAAACCCTAAAATTAGGATTGTTCCTTTACAACACCTACTCGTCGAGTTGGGCCTTCCAACACATCGAGTAGGTCCTAGATCCCGCATCTCATAAATGAACTCTACTCGACAAGTTGGAGCTCCCCAACTCGTCGACTCCCAGTTTAAAACCCTAAAATTATGAAAAGAAATCGATACCTGAAACGAGCGTTACAAGTGAGTTCCCCAAAATATCATGTACCATACAAACAATTGACATGGGCTACCCCCATGGTTTTTCCTTGAAATTCCATTTGCTACCCCTATGGTCTAACATCCAAGTGTCATGGGCTACCCCCATGGTCTTTCATACAAATGCCACGGGTTATCCCATGGTCTTTCATAATTGCCATGGGCTATCCCATGGTCTTTCATATAAATGCCACGGGCTACCCTTAGGGTCTTCCATGAAAGTATCACAAAGAAAACTAGCATTCTACACAAACCAATAAGCCAAAATTGGTGCCTTCGACCTACAAGTATAGTGAGAAGACTCACCTCGATCAATAAAAAAATAGATCTCACACACGAGCTGTCGGTGCTAAAGTCCCTCTCAAATAGTCTAGAAATGTACTGTCTTTGATGGATCCAAACTTAAAGCATCATTCCTTGCAACCAAAAGAACCTTATTGATCTTTAAAGTTCATTAAATTAACATAAAAACATCTAAAATAGGAGAGAGAAGAGAGGAGAAGCTCAAATATTAAAGGTGGAGACTAGGGTTTCTCCCAAGGGGTATTAGAGGTGATGGAGACTGATAAAAATGGCCAAAAAGTCAGAACCTTATGCTTAAATACATTGAAAACTGTAAAAATCGTGTGCTTGGGCCTAACTGATCGTCATGTCATGGTCACACTTCGCCTTTTCGTGGCACCTGCCATGCTATGGGCTCTGATCCCCACTCTGTGGCGATAATCTTCACCCAAATCCATTCCTAATCAAATCAGCCATAACTTCTTCGTTTCAACTCCATTTTCGGCGATCTTTATATCCACAGAAAGGTATTGACGAGCCCCAAAACCCTATCTAGTTAATATTGACTTAAAATGTAACACTTAGAATCTTGTTATGTTCAATTTTTCCCCTTGTGTATTGATTATTGCATTTTTCCCTTGTGTTGTACGCGGGGCTTACCACATGGTATGTTTGGCGTACAAGCTGCAAAGCGAGTATACCGGGCGTACTACATGGCACACTTAGCATACTCATGCGAGGGTTTGACGGGGTTCCAGAGACATATGCGGAGCGTACGTGTGCTTAATGAAAACCCTAATTTTCGGGGTTGGACACTATATATATATATATATATATATATATATATATATATATTCACCTCTATGACTTATGAAACCTTTATTTCTCAGCCTCCTCTGACCCTTTAGCCTCACATTCGAAACCCTAAGCCTTTCCTTTGTGTTTTGAGCTCAGTGTGTCCATTTTGGTATGTTTTGGTCCATATTCAAGAAGTAAAAGCTTGGTGCAAGGTGGTGGATCAAAGAAGGGCTTGTGGATCTTGATTATTTACTTAATATCTAACTTGTTTGAGGTATAAAGCTATGAACTTGAATATTTATGGCTTAGATCTGTTATATGTGAGTTTTGGTCCCTTTTTGGCCCCAAGAATGAGATCTAATGGTTTGATACCACTCCAGGAGCTATGAGTCGCCACTCTTGGTGTTTCTAAGGTTCTAGATTCATAAAGTTATCACCTTTAGGGTTTAGAATCCCCCATGCATGAGATTGTGTCCAATAATTTAGTGAAAGTATAATGTTATATCTTGAAGTTGGGTTCTTTTGGGGCATCCAAAGTCACCAAATTAGTGACTTTATGGTTCTAAACACTTATTAGGACTCAGATTTGTGGTTTGGACTTTTGGACTTAAGCATTAATAGCTTAATGAAGTGTTTGGCTTAATGGATGAGTACACTGCGCATACAAGTCTATATGTGCAACGTACATGCCAAATAGCGTGTACACTTAGCATACAACTGAGTACGCCCTGCATACTTAGTTAGGTGGGATTTTGCATTTGGGCTTCCTTTTTGGGCTTGGGTGTTTGAGTTCTTATTTGTCCATCTGAGTGCAAGTATTTTGGACTGGGAAAATGGTTGGGTTTTAGGGTAAGGCCCATGTAAAGGGTTTGGGCCCAATCTGGAAAATTGGGCAATAATTGGGTCTTGGTTAATTATTGGGCTTTTGGGCCTTTTAGATTATGAGTTTAGGCCTTAGTCTTGGACCAAGCTAGGTTAGGGGTAAAATGGTCTTTCTACCCCAAGTATGGATTTATGGTTATGGATTGGAACCCAAATGATAATTGGGTGTTTTTTTTGGTATTGTTTAGCTTGGGGATTCGTTGGACCAACAACTAGGGATTTTTCAGTGAGATTCAGAAATCAAGGTGAGTTTCCTCACCATGTGTAGCCGATCGAAGGCACCAATGTCGACCCATGATTTGTTATGTTAGAATACTCGTTGTTTGTGTGACACTAGTATGTGTATGAATACTCATTGTTTGTGTGACACTAGTATGTGCTTGTATGCTTACTGGGCGGGGCCTGATGATTAACATGTATGCTATTACTTGTTATGTAGTATGAATTGTATCTAGGCGGGGACCATTATACGAGTTAGGGCGGGGCCCGTTATACTCATTGGGTGGGGTCGGTACGCGAGTTAGGACGGCGCCCGTTATACTCATTGGGCAGGGCCTGTTATGTGTTATATGTTTGGTATGAGGTATCTTGGGGAACTCACTAAGCTTTGTGCTTATAGTTTTTAGTTTATGTTTTAGGTACTTCTGGTTCCAACGGGAAGAGCTCGGGTTGACTGTATCGCACACACCACATAGATTCCGCTTTTGAGATATCACTCTGGTTGTTATGATGCTGATATACTTATTTTCATTTGGGTTGTATGGATAATGTTTTGAATACCGTTTTATTTAATTTAAAAATGAAATTTTTTGACCATATTTTTGGGATGTTACACAAAACATACCAAACTAAAATCCTTAATTTATAAAAGAAGTCTGAAACATCACTTTTCCCATTATACCTTTTGACTCCAAAACACAAACCAAGGGCTTAGATCACGTAACCAATAACATCCACATCCAATAGGGTCTAAAACCTATTCCCTTGAAGCCTAAAGCCTTTACTTGATCCATTTATTGTCCAAATTTCTAGAATAAGAAATTTCCCGAAACAGGATGTTATAAATGGTTTCGAACAATCGATGTTGATTTGTTGGTAACCACCATTGTTGACTAAATGAGCTTTGTACCTTTCAAAAGATCCATATGATATGGTTTTGTGTTTGAAAATCTACATATACCTAATTATATTGGTATTAGCAGGACGGGGATCAACTCCCATTTGTCATTTTTCATGAGTGCATGATAGTTATCAAGCATTGTATATTTTTATTTCTGGCCAAAAAGGTCGACCAAAAGAATACCAAGGGATATTGATGAAGGAGAGGTGGTGAAGAGGTTGAAGAGAGTTTTAGATTTAAATATGGTATACATGCTTTGTGTTGCATAATGTGATTATGGTGTTGGGAAGAACTCACATTTGCTATAAAAATAATGTTTTAGGAGTATGGAATAATGGAAATATGTACAAAAACAAAGAAAATTGAAGTGGAAACAATGTTTTATGAAGTTGGAATAGTGAAAACATGAATAGAAACAGAAGGGTGCGGAATGGAAACAATAAGAATGTGAAACAATGTATGTGGGTGATTTTGAAGTGAGAATAGTTTTCCATAATTAGGTCGGACGATGTACCGGTTCCCGCATATGACGGTGGTCGTAACCGCACCCAGAAACAATATACCTTGGGTATGGTTTAGGTTGAAAAGTTTTGGGGGTGTAGTACCCCCCCCCCCCCTTTCCCTCTCTTTCTTTCTCGCTGTTATTGGCTGGAGCATTTAAAATGTAATTTCTTTTTCTTTTTCTTTTTGAATTTTCAATGGTAAAAAAGAAAAGAATTGTTTATTTATTTATTTAGTTTTTGAAAAGTATCCAACGGTCATATTATTAATTGTTTTTATTTATTTACAACCCTATAAATACTCCATTTATTTCACAATCAAAATCACACGTTTTTCTGTATTTTCCTCTTTATTTCTAACAAAAATGAATCACAACAACCGAAACCCAAAATTTGATAGAAGAAAATCTCGTGTTTCTAGTTCAACCACGCCAACTAGAAACATTTTTGCTTTAGATCCACCGTTCTCGGTATATCGTCCCAACTTGATGCCCCTATTCAATCCTATCCACAATTTCAATACCAAAATAACCGACAATATTACCCCATGCAAGTGCCAAATGTTAACCCCAACATGTTCAAAAACGTTTTTGCCAATCAACTTTCACCAAATCAACTCAACGAAAAACCCCTTGTAACATCCCAAAAATCATGACCAAAAATTTCTTTTTAAAGCATTAATAAAATCATAAGTATCAAATCATTTCATTCATTAACAAAGGTTTTTAAAAGCATTAATATAATCTAGCATGCAACATATAAACCTTCCTCGGGGTGGGCCCGACATCGGACCTGTTGGGTCAAAATATGGTTTATACTTTACTTTTCTAGGCAATTGTATTTTTCTGTAATATTTATGAATTTACGGTCATGTTTACGGTTGAGTTTACGGACGTAAACACCTTACGGCCATAAAATCATTTACGGCCCATGTTCACCAAGCCCATATTCTCTAAGCATAAATATAGGTATTAGGGTGAGGAGTAAAGATTGATGAACACGAAGAGAGTTTACGGCCAGAGAGAAAGAAGAACTATTGTGTATTAGTGTGTGTGTGAATCTCTTGTATCCGGATCATCATTCTATTCATTAATACATTGAGATTCATCATCATCTTCTTCTCATTCTCTTCTATTTGATCTGACATCATCCGTTTGATTAGGATTCCGCACCATCAAACGGATCTAATTGATACACAGGCAAATTAGGGACTTACAATTGGTATCAGAGCCAAGTAATATCAGTCAATTTTGTCAGATTTGGAGCATTATTTGATCTTATTTTTGAAATATTCTTGCGTTTTTGGATAGATCTCGCAAAAATAAGGGGGGTTTGTTCTTCATGTTTTTCATAAAAAAAGGTTTGTGATCGAGTTTTGGAGCTTCAAAGTCGAAAAATCGGTGTTTTTGGTCGGAATTTGCGGCCGGCGGCTAGGGTTTGGGAGTTCACGGCCGGAAACTGTTCACGGTCGCCGGAGGATTGCGGCCGATGTTTGCGGTCCGAGTAGTTCACGGCCTCGCAAGAAGCAGTCTCGGCCTCGCACCTCGCAGCAGCAAAAATAGAATTCGATTTTGGAGCTGGCACGTATCGAACCTGGGCCTTTTGGGAAATCAACTCAGCGCCTTACCAATTCCTCCAACAACGCCTTTGTTACTTTCCTTCGAAACTTTTAGTCAAAAACACTCATTCTCGGTTCTTTTTTGCATTTTTTTACACTTTTAACCCCAAAACTAAATTTCTTTTAATTTCAAATTCCTTTTTCATCAAAAATAAAAAAACTAAATAAATAAAATTATTAATAATAATAATAATAATAATAATAATAATAATAATAATAATATAATAAAAAAATTAATTAATAATAAAATTTTATTTTTTTACTTTTATTTTTTTGACTTTTTATTTTAAAATTTTGACTTTGACTTTCAGGTTTGACCTTTGATTTTAAAATTTGACTTTCTAGTTTGACTTTTGAATTTTCAAACTTAGCTTTTCGGTTTGACTTTTAAGTTTGACTTTTTTAAGTTTGACTTTGAGTTTGACCTTTTAAATTTAACTTTTAAGGTTGACTTTTAAAAAAAAGGCATTTTTAAATTTGACGTTTAAGTTTTATCTTAGCTTCTAGTTGTGCTTTTTAATTTTAAGGTCTACGAGGGAGTTGAAAACATGAAAGAGAGTCGTCATGATATGTTAAGACAAAATTTCAACATTTTCGATTATATCCCTGGAGAAACCCTCGAAACTCAGTTGTAGCGATTTACTACACTTATTACCAAGATGAATATAGCTGAGATCTTCTTGTCTAAATCTGAGATAAACAAAAAGCTATTGAATTCACTTCCAAAATCGTGGGATATGGACGTGGCTATCATCAAGAAGACAAAAGATCTCAATCGTCTTAGTCTTGCTGATGTAATTGAAGAACTTGATGCTTTGAAGTGTGGAAATACAATGAGTTCTACAAACATCTCGGTCAATGAAGTTTCAGGTTCTGAATCATGTGAAGTTTCATGTACACTATCTAGTGAAGATACGATTAAATTTCTTCGGGAACAAATTGATTTATTAAAAAGAGAAGTTGAGGACCTAAGATATGAAGGATATCAACTCAGGAAAGGACAAAAACCCCTGAAGGCTGAATTAGAAGCAAAAACCAATGACTTTAGGAAACTTCAGGAAGAGTATAACAACAAGTGTGAAAATTATGATTATGTTAAGAGTCAACTTGCTGCTGTAACTGAAGAACTTGACGCTTTAAAAATTAAGTGTGGAAAAACTGATGTCAGTTTCAAAAATTATATTGCGTCAAGTCAGACAGTCGAGTTCTTATATGAAACCCAGTTAAAATTCAAAGAAAATCAAAACAAGGGTCTAGGGTATGATAGTGTACCGCCTCCTTATAATCATAACTACACATCCATCCTTATGACACAGGACGAAACTGACAGGGAGGCACATCTTCGATATGGAAAACGAGTTGGATTTGTGTCAGGAGGAGTTATTAATGTTGAAAATACTGATGTTTCTGTTACATGTGCAGGTAAAGTAGCAGAGGATGGAAACAAGGAGAGTTCTTCTGAACAAACAAACGACCCCTTGAACCCAAAATATGTTGCTTCTAATCAACCTGGCGTTGGTAAATACAGGCCACCATTTCAAGCTAAACAGAGTGCCTGTTGCAACTGTGCATATAGGAACAACAAGAGACAAGGCAAGGATACGCCACCAGGGGCAGGAAGAAATAACTTCACAGTGACGAAAAGGACTTGTTTTCACTGTGGAACACCTGGACACATTGCCAGAAATTGTTCTAATCGCGCGTATGTTCCCTACTACGCACAAGGATGGAAAAACGCGCCAAGTGGGAGATACTTCAAAAGAAACCCTTCCAGGTCACGCTCAGACAATGGTGATTGGAATGCGCAGAAGGCCAAGCATCCAACTCCCAAGACCAAGCATCCAACTCCCAAGGCCAAGCATCCAACTCCCAAGAACAAGAAGGGAATGTTGGCCCAGAAGTCTAGTTCAAGAGATGCTCTTGTGAAACCAAGACCGGTTAGGTCAAAGTCATCTAAGCAGACGGATTCAAGTTCCAAAGCAAGTGTCGAGGCACCCATCGGATCGAACAAGAAATAGGTTAAACCCAACTACAAATGGGTACCAAAGGTTCAATCTCCCAAATCAACTAACGACTCTAATATTTCTACATCTTCTGTTTGTGATAAACAGGACATGTCATGGGAGAAAGTACCGTGCACGGATGACATAGGTCGACCTAGTTTCAAAATGGACTGGGTTCCAAAGACCAACTGATCCCGCTCTGTGCTGGAGCAGCTATGGAGGCACATCATCAGACTTCGGTTTGTTGGTAGTGGTTGCTCCTGGCATATGATTGGGGACATCTCTCAACTGTACAACACTCAGAACTTTGTTGAGAGTAGGTGTCCTTTTGCGGGAAAGGAAGAAAGGAAGAGATCACAAATGGGTTAGTGCTTAATGATATGAAGAATTTTCAGATCTGTTCTGAGATTATGCTTGCTGTTCTCAGACCTTCTGAATGCAGATTCAATCTGTGAATTACGGTTTGCGTTTTCTTCTCTATACTACTAAGTTTTTCTTAAGCTGATTCACTTTAAAGACTAAGTTTTCTTTGAGGATAGTTTAAATTTGCGCATTTACTTTCGTTTCTCTCCTATGCACAAATTTAGGGAGAGAAATAAAAAAACATTAGAAAATAAAAAATATGGTGTTAATGGAATGTGCTTGCAGGAGATGTTTTGGGAAATGAAATTAGCAAGTGATAACGGGCAATCTGAATCGGCGTAACGTACCTAAGTTGAATCGTCTACGCTCTGTGTTCGATGCGCTGGTAGGCACGAAAAATTTTAAATGGACTTGACTAGGGAGAGTTGAACTTAGGAAATTCATAGACTTGACAAATCTTGACCTAGTTAGATACGTTCAGCCTGACAATACAACGCTCGGATAGGTTGAGAAGGGAGATATATATATGGGAATTTACTCATCACATTAACCCGTACTTGGAACCGTGGCTTAACTTTTCCTCGATGTGTGGATTCTGTCCTTAATTCCAGTTGGATGGGGCGACTGGTAAATTCCGATAAATTAGGTCTGTAGAATATCATTTTCTTTCTTTCCGTCTGTTAGACATATGTTGTCTCCTTTGCGTGACTTCCAATCCGACTTGGTACACAACATATGCAACTCTATTTCTCTGCAAGTTATATATGTGAAATACTTCTTATCTGTTCGCCATATGTTGTCTCCTCTGCGTGACTTCTAATCCGACCTGGTACACAGCATATGCAACCTTCTTCTTCTCAACCCCTCTGAAGTAGTAAGTGATAGAATTGTGAATCTCTTCTCTCTCTGAATGGTTGTCTGCTCACCCGGTGTAGGAGTACTCTGGAAGTTCTTGATGGTTGGGGCATATCAGGAAGCGGGAAACACGTTCCAGTACACTTAAAATTGAACACATACAGATTGTTTATAGATCTCGCTTCTCAATTTAGGTGGACAGCAATATCCCTGGTCGTCGTCAGATTAATGGTCCTTAAGATATAGTATCTAAGGAATTAGGATCACATATAATTTTTAGGAACTTAAGTTCACTTTGTCTTGTAACAAGTATTGTGTCCTAAATCTGTCACAATTTTTCGTGTTTAAGTGGACAACAATACCGACGATCGACCAGACAAAGATGTGAATATGAAAGGTACCAACAAGTGGATAAAGGTTGTCTAAAAACTTTGATCCCAAATCACTCTTAAAGTTAGATATCATTTTTATATTTGTTAAATTTGTCATAGTTTCTTCTAATTTAAATATTAGGGGAGAATTAAAAAATTAAAAATAATGAAAATAAAAAAAAATTCAGAAAAATTCAAAAAAAATCAAAGAAAAATCAAAAAAATTAAAAATCCAAAAATAGTGTTATTTCTGTTTTATTTCTTGTTCAGAAAAATCAAAAATCCAAAAATATTTTTGTTTCTGTTTTAATTTGTGTGCTAAGTTTTCTTTTAGTTTTGTTTTGTCTTGAAAAGTGATTTCATGTATTGATAAGACTCATGGAGTTTGTGTTGAAGATTTCTGAGCCAAAGCCTCGTCCGTGAGCATCGAAGAATTCACATTCGAAGGAGCAAGAAATGAAGATTATTCTTTTGACATTCAATCTTTCAACCCCAGAAGTAAGGCGAAGCTGAAATTGAAGAATATGTGACGGATTACATTGAAGCCTCCTCAATCAGTCTGCTGCTATCATAAATATGCTGAAGTGATCCAAAAGATTTAGTTCTCTCTGATGTTCTCTCTGAAGATTCTCAAGCTGAAAGCGCCATCTTTCAAGAATCAGTACGTCAAGCTTCCTCACCCAGTGTGCGTTCAATGCCAGATTCTGAAGAAAACCTCAAGTGCTCAAGATGAAGTCATTCATTGAAGATTCATATGTTCATCCTGATGCTATGAAGAAATCAAATGTTAAAGCTGAAGCCAAGCTCTCATTGAAGATTGACAAGAAGAGCCAGCTACTTTTTAGGGGGGAGCTTGTTGGGTCAATTAAGAAAAGAAAGCTATAAACCAAGGGGGAGATTGTTGGGTCAAAATATGGTTTATACTTTACTTTTCTAGGCAATTGTATTTTTCTGTAATATTTATGAATTTATGGTCATGTTTACGGTTGAGTTTACGGCTATAAACACCTTACGGCCATAAACCCATTTACGGCCCATGTTCACCAAGCCCATATTCTCCAAGTATAAATATAGGTGTTAGGGTGAGGAGTAAAGATTGATGAACACGAAGAGAGTTTACGGCCAGAGAGAGAAGAACTATTGTGTGTTAGTGTGTGTGTGAATCTCTTGTATCCGGATCATCATTCTATTCATTAATACATTGAGATTCATCATCATCTTCTTCTCATTCTCTTATATTTGATCTGACATCATCCGTTTGATTGGGATTCCGCACCATCAAACAGATCTGATTGATACACAGGCAAATTAGGGACTTACAGGACCCCCGGTCCGGAAACATACTATCATCTAAACATACTTCGGGCTTGCCCCGACATTGGACCCCCGGTCCGGAACCTATCGTACCGACACATGCAAGAACCACAAAGACCTCTAGCATCCTAAAATTCCTCGGGCCTCGCCAGACATCGGGTCATAAGTCGAAACATATACAATAAATGCCTAGAGCTAACCCCCGGGTCTTCCTACAATACATAAACATAATGGGTCGGCATTGTGGCCGTAGACCCATGCTCACAGTGAAAAGACTCACCTCACACTGCTGAAGACAAGTTGAACACTTCTGACTGCTAACTGGCAACTCCTGCACTACTGATCCTTCGGTTCCCCGAACTATCAATAGCCAAAATAACACTTAGACCACAATACCCTCAAAAGTCAAACCAGGTCAAAGTAAACGCTCCGAGTTGACTCAACTCTCCGAGTTGCTCCGTCAACTCGTCGAGTTCCACAATCCAAACATAACTCTGGACTTCGATCCTACTCGTCGAGTCTTCCTTGAGCTCGTCGAGTTTACCTTTAAACACTTCGGGGCCCTTGTACAACTGAATCACCGAGTTCATCTTTGAACTCGTCGTGTCCGTCTTCATAATTTAGGGATATTGCCTTGGACTCTCCAAGTTCCTCCTTGAACTCGTCGTGTACGATGATCTTCAAGTCCATAATGAACCCAACTGGCTGACTCCTCTACCAACTCAACACACACCCACTATCAGAAGGGTTTTGGGCAAGAAAACGGCCTGAATCGACGAGTGCTAAGAGCAACTCGTCGAGTCCTCCTAGGTCCAATTCTATTCAGACGATTTTAGTCGGGCACAAAGCATCCAAGACCTAGATCTAACCTTCTAAGGTCAAAATAACACGCAAAGCCTTTGCCTTTACGTCCATGTATGGGCCTTTTTTCTCAAAAGGCCATAACAACCTCTTAAACCTTGCATGGGGAATTCTAATGGCATAAAGCTTGCACCTTTATGCCTTAATCACCCTAAATACTTCCAGATCTGAAAGGGTCTTGCTTGGGGACGTCCAAATCCAAAAAGCAACCATACTTGGACCAAAATCTTCATAAAAGGGGAAAAGAATAGATCTAATGAACTAATGATCAAGTTAGAGACTTTATTACCAGAAAATGATGAGATTGACAAGCTACTTCAGGATCCACAAGCCTTAAAGTTTCCTCTTCTTCTTCTTGACTTCAAGAACACAAATACTCTCAAAAATGGCTCACAAGCATTAGGGTTTCGAGATCTAGGGTTCTGGTCTTGGAGGGTAGAGATGAGACCAAGAGAAGGGGAATAAGATCCTTAAATAGGGTACCAAGTCTTGAATTTAGGGTTTTCCAAACGCAGACCAACTTGTCAAGTCGGTTCCCGACTCGTCAAGTAGGTCACTTAACCCGCGGCCCAAAATGGCGCTCCTACTCGTCAAGTCATCCTATCAACTCAACGAGTCGCTTCCTAATTTTGAGGTTTTTCTATCCTTTCTAGGTCTTCTGAATTCGGGGTGTTACATCTCTCCCCCACTTAATGAATTTTACAGCTTACCCGTAGTCTCACAATAGTTCCCTCACTGACTCACTGCCTGGGAATGCTCCGATAATCCCGCAATCTTAAATCCTGCCTAAACCCGCGCCTTGCCGGAAATCTCCATCTTGGTTTCCCAAACCAGTCATCAATGCATCGTGAATGCAAAAATCACGTCGGGAAGTTCCCGAAACTCCCTTCTCACATGATCCTCATCCCAAGTAGCCACTTGAGCTGCTTCTTACTTATCGAGAATGTGAGCTCATCCCAGTATCGCACTTACTTCTGCCCTTGGCCACTTAGGTGGCTCTCCCCCACTTCGATTCAACTGGTTCCTCATAGCTCACAGCCTATAAGAATTTCCCAATTCTCCCCATCATCCTCTGGCCACTCTGCTGACAACCCACACTACACTGCTGGCGAAAACTAGCAAGACACTCCCGAGTCCTACACATGCATGCAACAGTAACTGCATCCTAAGTAACCTGCTCTTAAAAGGGAACGACCTCTAACTATCATTCTAAAATCCAGGGTATGCAGATGGCATATAACTCTATCACAAGTAGGCCACCAAATTCAGAAATAAATTTACCAATACCGATGCAGAATCATAACAATAAAATCATATATAAGCTGACAGAGAAATGAAAGATACACACCTGACACATCGGGGTGGCTCACTCCTCGCCGCAGACGCCTCTGCCGGGCCCCAACGGCCGTCGGTGATCCTCAAGGTTGCAGGGGTAGGTGCTATCACCTGTCCTGCTGAAAGCAAACTCAGACATTGGGCCTTCTTGTGGCCCCTATGACTGCAATGGAAACATATCAGGTCTAATTTGGGGGTGGTGGTAGCAGTACAATCTCTGCTAAAATGACCAATTCGGCTGCACGTGAAGCAGCCTGAATCACCACCACTGCCGCTCCTACACGCACCCTCGTGCGTCCTGCCACACTTGCCACAACAGCCCCCGTCCTGATGACCTCTCGACATAGAATCCGATGTCTTGGGCCTCTTGACCGAACCCATAAATACCTAAACCTCTGCTAGCTTCCTCTTTTTTTTCTGTCTCTAGATCAATCTCTCTCTTTCTAGCTCAATCGATCATATCTTCCGGCGTTTTGCAGCTGGAACGACTCACAAACTGATTTATATCACTCCTTAACATCTTGTGGTACCGATCCTTCTTTATCTCCTTGTCTACCACATACTGCGGAACCAGAAGGGCTCTATCCCTGAGCTTGGCGGTGATCGCGCCACTGTCTCTGTAGTCTGTCGCAAGTCCTGGAACTCAAGTGCTAACTGTTGTACCTCAATCACTGGTGCAAACTCAACCTTGAACCTAGCCGAGAAACCACTCCATGTCATCGCGTCCAACGCAACATTATCTCTAATAGCGTGGCCAACCTCCTCCCACCAATCAAACCCTCTGTCCTTCAGAAGATAGGAGGCAAGTCTGACCTTGTCCCCCTCAGGACACCGGCTAGAACGAAATGCGTTGGCGACATCAGCCAACCATCTGCTACTAGCAATGGGGTCCCTGTCCCCATGATAATCTAGAGCCCTACAAGCTCTGAACTCTCAAAATGTCAATGTACGCGCTCCCATCATGGTCATCATCTCAGTGCGGAAGGCTCCCGGCCTCTCATCCAAAATCTCTAATATGCCCTCCTTGACCATACCAAAGATCATAGGAGTCTGGTCTAAAATACTGCGCGTAATATCAGATGATAGAAACTCCCTCATCCGCTCCTCGAGCTGCTCGGTTCCTAAACCCGAGCCTGATCCCTCTCCGGCGCCTGATCCGCCCACTGGTCTCTCACGCAACGTCACCATGCTGAAAACATGCCATAACAACCATCAGAATACACATCACTGCCGAGGGATCACACATGCACTACAAGTTCCCTGGTTTTATCTTGGTCCCTCTTGAATCGAGTTTGGATCCTTTCCTTTCATTAGTACGGGCCCATACTACCCTCCACATCTATCCGTACTTTCCTCAAGAGTTGCCTCGACTCCAACAAGTCTCGTTCACTACTACCTCTGCTCCCAGCACTAACTCATCCTAGGCATACCCTAGGGAAATCTCCGACCCAAACCATTCCTCAGCTGTTGAAGGTCTCTTCGTAACGCCAATTAGCCACTACCTGAATACCATCACATGTGACGAGTCTTATATACTCCTTCGTGTAGAGGACACATCCCTACAACGGTTAGACTCAGACAAGAGTTGCGCAATAGGGTCAAATCCAGCACTCTGAGATTATTCAACCCTGGCCACATGTGACTTAACGTATTCACCTAGTAGCTAACTTCATCACTCATAGTCCCACAAAGCACAAAGCAAGCAGCATTCAGACAAATGGAAAATCTAACCCACGCATATCCAAGCCATTTTATTCACATATCAAGAATCTGCACGATCATACGATTCTAAGCTCATATAATCAGGCCTAACCTAAACAGGCTATCCTACCGCTGACTAATCAATACTAGCATGCAACTCAATAAACATATATAACATACATATAAGGCATCCTTTCTAGATCCTTAGCCCTAAACTAGCATGTTGATCACATAATCCTATCATAACATAAACTTGTGTGGGTAATTTCGGAGAACTTACTTGAGCTCGGCTGATTGCATGCACCACACCCTTTTTCTCTTTTCAAAATCCTTTTTCCATTTTCGAAATCCTTTCTTTTTTCAAAGTTATTTTTATAAAACGATTTTCTTTTGAAAACTTTCTTACCAAGTCCTCAAATTAAGTTCGGTCACACCCGAGAGTGTTCCAGAATCCCTCAAACCAAGGGTCTGATACCAACTTGTAACATCCCAAAAATCATGACCAAAAATTTCTTTTTAAAGCAATAATAAAATCATAAGTATCAAATCATTTCATCTATTAACAAACGTTTATATATCAAATCAGAGTATCTTCTCAAAACATGTTCTTTTTATCAGAGTAAAACATCACAGGCTAAAACTTCTTGGTGTGTGTCATGCGATCATCCCGAGCTCTTCCCACCGCTACCGGAAGTACCTGAAACCAAGACTGAAAACCATAAGCAAAAATCTTATTGAGTTCCCCAACCTACCACATACCACATACGCAAAGCCACATGAACATAATCACATACTGGGCCCTCACCCTCTGCATCGGATCTTGCCCGACATCGGACTCGCTTCGGCATCGGGCCCCGCCTGGCATCAAGCCCCGCTCAGAATACATATTTGTCTCTCTTAGGCTCCGCCTGTCCCTGGGCCTCGCCCGCTATACACATATATAGAATCAAATAACATACTAGTACATAAGTAAACATACTCTAACTGTACTCCTGATCTAAGGCCTCGCCTAACTTGGGCCCCGCCCCTGGTTTGCTATGGAGAAGTCGTGGAACCCTGTCCACACTCCTGCTAGTAGTGAGATACGGGCCCCCGCCCACTCTCAATCCCTTCCTATCATGGGCCTCGCCCTGCTCTACTAATATTGAGATATGGGACCCCATCCATACTCAGCTAGTGGTGAGATACGAGACCTCGCCCACACTCACCTCCCTACCAGGCACATACAAGTATCACAGATAACACAAGTATAATCTAGCATGCAACGTATAAACCTTCCTCGGGGTGGCCCCAACATCAGACCCCCAGTCCAGAAACATACTATCATCTAAACATACTTCAGGTTTGCCCTGACATTGGACCCCCGGTCTGGAACCTATCGTACAGACACATGTAAGAATTACAAAGACCTCTAGCATCCTAACACTCCTCGGGCCTCACCCGACATCGGGTCATAAACCGGAACATATACAATAAGTGCCTAGGGCTAACCCCCGGGTCTTCCTACAGTACATAAACATAATGGGTCGGTATTGTGGCCGTAGACCCATGCACAAAGTGAGGAGACTCACCTCGCACTGCTAAAGACTAGCTGAACACTTCTGACTGCTAACCGGCAACTCCTGAACTGCTGATCCTTCGGTTCCCCGAACTATCAATACCCAAAATAACACTTAGACCACAATACCCTCAAAATTCAAACCAGGTCAAAGTCAACGCTCCGAGTTGACTCAACTCACTGTCGGGTTAGGTGTTTAAGCCCATAACTATTATTGGTATGTACTCGACCCGAGGGTAGCATCGTCCATTTGAGTTGCATGACATCAGAACAATTGGATAGACAAATGAGAAAAGGTTATTCATGATTTATATTAATATATTATAATTTCTAATATGTTAATATGAAATCATATTTTTTAATTAGTATTGATCAATAATTAATTTGGAATTAATTTTGTGATCAAAAGAGACTAATTAAACAAAATGGGGATTGATTTGGTAAATCATTCATTCTTATAAAGTGAACTTATGATCCATAGTTATTCATGTTGGGCTAAACCCATGTGGTGACCCATGGATCATGAGGAATATGGAAAGTCATGAGTTACATGGTATAACCCTAATGTGCACACTATATAAAAAGCCTCATAGTTCATGGAATTGGGACTAAGGAGTGACTAGTGATAGACACATGAGGGATAGACGATTTTGAGTGTAGATAATCTTCTCTCAAGTTATTCCAATTGTTGGTGGTGTTGTGTGAACCATTTGAGGTGTAACACTTGGGGCACTAAGCTCTTAAAAGGTACAAGGAATCAAGCTACAACAAAAGGTATGTCATTCAACTATATTTCATATTGTAGATACTCCTTAATATGCTAGTTAGGATGATACCTTGGAAAATTGATATTTGCATGTATAATAGAGAAAGCATAGATCTAAGGTATATAGGGTTGCATGTACACCATAGGAGTGTTAGAATGCTAAAAAACCCAACACTCTCCGAGTTGCTCCATCAAGTTGTTGAGCTCCACAATCCACACATAACTCTAGACTTTGATCCTACTTGTCGAGTCTTCCTTGAGCTCGTCAAGTTCACCTTTAAACACGTCGGGGCCCTTGTACAACTGACTCGCTGAATTCAACTTTGAACTCGTCGAGTCCATCTTCATAAGTTAGGGATATTGCCTTGGACTCATCGAGTACGATGATCTTCAAGTCCATAATGAACCCAACTGGCTAAGTCCTCTACCAACTCAACACAGACCCGCTATCAGAAGGGTTTGGGCAAGAAAATGGCCTGACTCGCCTAGTCCTAAGAGCAACTCGTCGATTCCTCCTAAGTCCAATTCTATTCACACGATTTCAGTTGAGCACAAAGCATCCAGGACCCAGATCTAACATTCTAGGGTCGAAAGAACATGCAAAGCCTCTGCCTTTACATCCATGCATGGCCCCTTTTTCTCAAAAGGCCATAACAACCTCTTAAACCTTGCATGGGGAGTTCTAATGGCATAAATCTTGCACCTTTATGCCTTAACCACCCTAAATACTTGCAGATATGAAAGGACCTTGCTTTGGGACGTCCAAATCCCAAAAGCAACCATTCTTGGACCAAAATCATCATAAAAGGGGGAAAAGAATAGATCTAATGAACTAATGATCAAGTTAGAGACTTAATTACCAGAAAATGATGAGATTGAGAAGCTACTTCAAGATCCACAAGCCTTTCCTTGAGCCTTCAAGTTTCCTCGGTTGGATAAGGTGTCTAAGTCCATAACTATATTTGGTATGTACTTGACCCAACCACGCATGGCCCATTTGGGTTGCATGGCGTCACGCATTTGGATAGACTAAATGAGAGAAATAACACTTGTGGTTTATTAATATATTATAAGTTCTAATATATTAATAGTAGTATTTAATTAGTATTGATCAAGAATCAATTTGGAATTAATTAAGTGATCAAAAGATGACTAATTAAATATGTGGGTTGATTATGTAAATCATCCATAAGCTGTATAGTGAAGGCTCCATGGATTATCAAGTTGGGTTAAACCCATAGGATGCTCCATGGAAGCTACAAACCCATGGGTCATGGAAATGAAGATTCATGTCACACTAGGGTTTACATGGTGTAACGCTAGATGTGACACACTATATAAGGAACATGATACTCACCAAAATGGGCTACACTAAGAAAAAGAGAGGGCAAGCCCATTTTTACAAGTTTTATACATTCTCTAAACTTATTCGAAAGCATTTGGTGTTATGTGAAGCATTTGAGGCATCACACTTGGGGTGCTAGGCTCTTAAGGTTTTTCAAGGAATCAAATCAACTACAAGGTATGTATTTCTAGCTATCTTTTATGATAAAAGTTCCCCATGTATGCTAGATAGGATTATGAAACTTGGAAATCATATTCTGCATGTATTTTAGACAAACATAGATCCAATGTTTTCTAGGGTTGCATGTACACTTAGGAGTGTTAGAATGCTCAAAACCCATCTGATCAGAGCCTAGGCTTGTTTGTTAATACTAGATGCAAAATAGTGTACAAATCGAATTTTTTGAGTTGTCTGCACAGGGGACTCGACGAGTCCATGGGGGACTCGACGAGTCCAAGTGAAAATCCAACCAACTCGGCGAGTCAGCTTATGCACTCGACGAGTTGGCCAGGCAGTGTACATAATTTCGAATTTAGCTGCTAGAAATGGACTAGAAACATGACCCTAAACTGTTTTGGTGTTGTAAAACTTGTTTTAGATGGTGTAATGGTTGTTCTGATCCATTTACAATGACTAATATCAAAATTACATGATTATATGTGCTCATATGTTCTTGAAATTTTGATATGAATATTCATGTTCTTATGAGTTCTTGATAGATCATAGGAATTACTTGTTTAATGATTAATTCA
This sequence comes from Lactuca serriola, assembly GCF_051521515.1. Classification (NCBI taxonomy): domain Eukaryota; kingdom Viridiplantae; phylum Streptophyta; class Magnoliopsida; order Asterales; family Asteraceae; genus Lactuca; species Lactuca serriola. The sequence continues at coordinate 64,475,583 of NC_136412.1, read as the reverse complement.
TGATATTTATGTGTTTTAATGGAGTCCATAACTTGTCCTCAAGTTATGGATAACCAAAAGCCTTTTGTTTTAAACCCATTAAAAGAACACATAAGTTACAAAAATGAAGAGTCTTCATTTTAAATAACTCATAAGTTATGAATTGAAGAGTTTTGTTAAGTTACAAAATCTGCCCTTAAGTTTGGGAACATGTAAAGTTATCTTAATAAACTTTAGTTCCAACTCCTAGATTTTTAAAAGTTAAAAATCAACCCTTATACTTTATAATATTATAAGTTAATTATATATATATATATATATATATATATATATATATATATATATATATATATATATATATATATATATATATATATAAGATCAAGTTGTCTTACCGTTAGTAGGGCTCATACACGAAGCCGGTCTATAAGGGGGGTATAAGGTTGCTGCCTCTAAAATGGCAGCTTAATGGGTGTCCACTCTCACCCACCGCTTCTTTGATCGGTGGAGGGTTGTTAGCCAAACGGGTAGGAAAAGGACTTATAAATTCTCATTAAAAGTATGATGAATATTATAAAGTAACTAAATGTTTTATTAAATTCCCAGTCTTAGTTACTTTAGGAAAAATGTGAATAAGGTGCTAATCCATGAAATTACACTTTATACTTTGTTTAAGCCGTTGGTGGATCGTGTGTGGTTAACCGGCACACTAACTTGGATTTAACAAGGTAGGTAAATGGTGACTTAAGGTTTATTATAGGTCGGTGGAGCGCGTGTGGTTAACCGGCACATCGATTGAGTGATAAAGGGTGACTTAAGGTTCATTAAGGGTACCAAGTAATTTGCATGGTTACTTCACACCTTGTTTTGCGATCCTCGGTATCCTAGTCACAAAACTTGGAGGGCACACTCGAGATTGAAACATGCCTTTGAAAAGTTCGTTGAATGTCAAAAGAATCTAGGAATTTCTAAGAACCAATTAAACAACCTAATACTTATATTTCGTTTTTCATGGTGGAAATTGGTGAATCGTCATTCACCTACCTTTCAAATATGTTATTGCTTAGATTACGACATCCATCTTCTAAGTTATGATATATTGTGATTGGGTCCTAGCCTTAATATTAAATTTGGGTGTTTTATTAAGGACTATCTTTATATCTAAACTAAACTTGTTCTCTTCTTTTTCAGATGTCTTCCAACAACGCTACTTCTGGCTCAAACCCTACTAGCTCCTTTTCCATCATGAACCTATGTGGGAGGGTCATCTTCGATGGTTCCGACATATGGATTGGATCCGGAACATCAGGATGTTGACTTGTTACGAGGACAAGGAATATGTCCTCGATAAGGAGCTAAAGGAGGTCAATGAGTCCATTGATACTCCCCAGGGGATCGCTGACTTCCAGACTCATGAAAGAGATGCCACCAAAGTGGCATGCATCATGATGGCCACCATGACAGCTGAACTCCAGAAGTCCTATGAGGACTACTACCCCTTTGAGATGCACCAAGATATGATGGAATGATACCATCAGAGTACTCGTCAAGAGCGGTATGAAATAATATCCTCCATGATAACAACCAAGATGAAGGACGGAAAATATGTCACGACCCACATGCAGAAAATGCAAAGGTATGTGGATCGTTTGCTGAAGCTTAATGTGAACTTCCCCAACGAGCTTGTAATAGATATCATTTTGCACTCCTTACCCTCGTGTTATGATCAATTTTGCATGACATACCACATGAATAAGGAAGAGGTCACACTTAGCAAACTTCAAGGACTCCTAAAGACCACAGAAACAAGTCTTAAAGGTAAGTCGGTTGTTAAACTCCTACTCCTACTCCAAACTCCGCCCCTGTCTTGGCAATCGGGAAAGGTAGAGGAAAAAAGAGGAAGAACCCTTCGAAAGGTACCAAGGGTAAGACCCTTGATGGCTCTTCTTCAAGTGGAACCAAGAAATGTTTCGTCACTCCTTCTGATCCAAAAGAGGCTGAATGCTTCTATTGTCATGAAAAGTCACATTGGAAGCGGAACTGCCCAAAGTACCAGCAAGATGTGAAGGATGGGAAAGTCAAACCCAACTATGTAGGTATTTACACTATTTTATCTAATAACTCACCCTATTCTAACTCATGGGTCCTTGATACCGGTTGTAGTATTCATATCTGTTCTGATTTGCTGGGATTAAGAAGAAGTGAGAATGTGGAGTGTAACGACCCAATTTTTACAAAGAAATTTTTCATTTTCAATTAATCAAACCAACATCATAACCCATAGATTCCCAAAACAATTGTTTTCCAAATTACATTTATTACATCATTGTTTTTCTTTTTGAAAACATCAGAGGGTCCCAAACATACTAAAAAGAGAGATAGAGTGCACGCCATGTCATCACGCCTTGCCCTTGCTCTTGGGCTCAGAAGCACCTGAAACAAATCAACAGCCTGTAAGCAAAATGCTTAGTGAGTTTCCCAGAGCATACCACACACCATCACATACATATATCTTGATAGCAGATAAAGCTATAAACATACCACAGAAACCATGTAATATGATTCAGCAAGAATGCCATGGGCGACCCCACATGGTCTTTACCTAGGACTGCCATGGGCTACCCCACATGGTCTTATATCCAATGCCATGGGCTACCCCACATGGTCTTTACCTAGGAATCTCATGTTATACCCCCACATGGTCTTATATCTAATGCCACGGGCTCCCCCCGGGGTCTTTCATGCCAATATAATATCACATAACATATCAATTAATAAAAGAATGGCACACACATAACATGTTCACATAATGGGCCGGCCTTGGTGCCTTAGACCCATTGGTATGGTGAGAAGACTCACCTGACACGAATGCTAAACTGACACTTTGCGACCAAATATTCCCCACGTGCTGCTCCAACTCAACTGCCTAAAAGTGTCATACCATAACTAGCCATTATCCCCCCCCCCCCAGTCAACCCTGGTCAACTTCAGTCAAGGTCAAGTCAACAGTCCATGTTGACCCTAACTCGCCGAGTACATCTAGTGACTTGCCGAATTTCTCAGGATATAGCCCCCTCGCCGAGTCACCGGGGTGGATCGTCAAGTTCCTAAGGTTTGATCGAAATTCTAAGGCCACCAGTCGAGTTTTCCCCTCTTGCGACTCGACAATATCACATGCATCATCATCTGGGGAAAACCTTAACCGACTCGCCGAGTTGTTCCTTCAACTCGTCGAGTCTACGAAAATCTTCATCGGACTCGTTGAGTTGTTCATCCAACTCGCCGGGTCCAGGCCTATCTTCATATGACTCGCTAAGTCAACCTTGTGACCTGCCAAGTCCCTACAGTCCTTAAGCCATACAGACTCTTTTAGGCCATGCAGTGGCTCCAAATTACAGATCCAAGCTTCTAAGGCCTGTTTTTCAATTAAAGTTGCAAACTTTACGTGCATGCATGGCTAAAAAGGCTCTTAATGTGAAATCCAAACTCACAATGGGGGTTTCACACTCAAGGAAGGCTTCATTCAAGGCCAAGCTCAGAGCTTTATGACTCTAGAACCCAAGGAGGGTCCAGATATGATGTTACAACCACAGATCTAGCTCATATCCAACATAAACCTCTCAATCAAGCCATAAAAACCCTAAATCTCAACCAAAAGAGGTCTAGAAGGAAAATGAAGTGAAGGTGGCGACTTAACACCTTCAATAATGCTAATATGAGGTGGACTTCTGATTCCTTGCTCCTAGCCTCTTGCCCTCCAAGCTCTTCTCCTCAAAGATCCACTCACCAAGGCTTAAAACACACAAGGAAGAAGCACCACACGGATTAGGGTTTTCTTAGACTCTCAAAGGACTGTAAAGAAGCCAAAAGGGGCTTATGATTCCTTAAATAGGGTGCATAACCCCGAGATTTAGGGTTTCATCTGCCAGCTCCTACTCGTTGAGTCCCCTCTTGGACTCGGCGAGTATGTCATTAAACTTCACGGACCAACCCGCTACTACTCGACAAGTAGGGATACCAACTCGTCAAGTAGATCTAAAAACTCAAAGGATTCAATATTATTAATACCTGAGAATCGGGGCGTTACATGGAGCATGGAAAGATAAACTTGATCATGGGGAATTGGAAAGCTTCACTTGTCACCAAGATTGGAGTTTATTCTTTGTTGCTAAGTAGTGGGTTTACTTCAGATTTGAATAAATGTTTTTATTCGCCAGAAATGGAAAAAAATATTATTTCCTTTCATGCTTTGTACAAACAAGGGTTTAACTTTTCTTTTGATAGTGAAATTGGTGGAATAAATGCTTTCTTTAATAATGTTCTTTATTTTAAAGCATTACCTTGTGATGGTGTGTATGAAGCTGTATTTGTTGTAGATAATCTAGGAAATAATGACTTGTGTAGTGATTCTTCTGATAATAATAACTTGGATAAAGCATCATTATGGCATTGTCGTGTTGGACATGTGAGCAAGAAACGCATAGGCTAACTCCAAAAGGATGGAGTCTTGGAGTCTTGGAGTCATTTGACCTAAAGTTAGATGATAGTTGTGAATCATGCTTACATGGAAAAATTACAAAGTCACCATTCACTGGTTCTTGTGATAGGTGAGAAGGTTTGCTGGATCTAGTGCACACATATGTGTGTGGACCCTTCAAATTTGCCACAAGGGATGCTAATTGTTATTATTTGACTTTTACTGATGATTATAGTAGATATGGATATATCTATTTAATCAAGCATAAGTCAGAGACTTTTGAAAGGTTTAAAGAGTTTAAACAGGAAGTCGAGAATCAATTAGGCAGGAACATTAAGATGCTTCGATCCGATCATGGTGGTGAGTATCTTGGTACAGAGTTCCTCGACTATCTTAAGGAATGTAGGATTATCTCATAATTGACACCTCCCAGGACACCGCAGTTGAATGGTGTGGCTGAGAGGCATAATTGAACCTTATTGGATATGGTCCATTCCATGATGAGTCGAGCTTCGCTACCAATCTCATTTTGGGGGTATGACTTAGAGACTGCCGCTCATATCCTTAATCTGGTCCCTACAAAGAAAGTTGCCAAAACTCCTCATGAGATGTGGATTGGTAAAGTTCCTAAACTAGACCACATCAAGATTTGGGGTTGCGAGGCTTTCGTGAGACGCGAGACTCATGATAAGCTCAAACCTCTAAGTGAGAGGTGTATTTTCATCGACTACCCACAAAAATCTTTTGGTTACCTCTTCTACAGACCTAGTGTGAATGTGGTCTTTGTAGGAAAGAGGGGTGTCTTGAGAGAGAGAGAGAGAGAGAGAGAGTTCATAAGCCAAGGAAACAGTGGGAGGCAAATTGACCTTGAAGAAATTCAAGAGTCAAGTGGTGAAGGAACTTCAAACCCTAGCACTCAACCTGAGGAGGAAACTCCTGTTGATCCAATTGACAAGTCTATACCTCTGAAGCGTTCCACAAGGGTTAGGAATGTACCTGAGCACTACAATGGTTTCCATATTACTGCGGAAGTTGAGACACTTATCGGTGATGAGACATTGGTAAGTATGGATGAACCTAACAGCTACGCGGAAGCCGTGGTAGGCCCCGAGTCTGCTAAATGGAAAGAGGCAATGGACAGCGAGATACAGTCCATGTATGACAATCAAGTTTGGAACTGGGTTGACAATGTACCAGGTTGTAAGACAGTTGGGTGCAAATGGATCTTCAAGAAGAAGACCGACATGGATGGTAATGTACACACCTATAAGGCACGACTGATTGCAAAGGGTTTTTCTCAAACTCCGGGAGTTGATTATGATGAGACCTTTTCACCAGTTGCAAAGATTAAGTCCATTAGGGTTCTGTTAGCCATCGCTGCATTTCATGATTATGAAATATGGCAGATAGATGTCAAAACCGCCTTCCTTAATGGAAGTTTGGTTGAGGATGTTTACATGAGTCAGCCAGAGGGTTTTGTCAGTACAGAATACCCTAATAGAGTGTGTAAGCTCGATATATCCATTTATGGATTGAAACAGGCACCTCGTAGATGGAATCTTTGCTTTGATGAGAAAGTCAAAGAATTTGGCTTTTCGAGGAGTGAAGATGAATCTTGTGTCTATGTCAAGGCTAGTGGGAGTATAGTTAGCTTTTTGGTATTGTATGTGGATGACTAACTACTCATAGGAAATGACATTCCAACCTTGCAGGAAGTGAAGTCCTGGCTTGAGAAGTGTTTCTATATGAAAGACCTAGGAGAAGCTGCCTATATTCTAGGGATACGGATTCTGAGAGACCGGAGTAAAAGACTAATTGGAATTAGTCAGAGTACCTACTTAGATAAGGTTCTAAAGAGGTTCAGCATGCAGGACTACAAGAAAGGAGAGTTACCCATCCAAATTAACGCCAGACTAAGTAAAACTCAAAGCCCGAGTACTGAGGCCGAGATAGCAGAAATGAGTCGAGTACCTTATGTTTCTGCAGTAGGCTCGATCATGTATGCTATGACCTGCACTCTTCCTGATGAAGCCTTTGCTTTGAGAATGGTAAGCAGATATCAGGGAAACCCTGGCAAGGCTCACTGGAATGCGGTAAAAAATATCCTCAAGTACCTGTGGAAGACTAAGGACTGGGTCCTTACCCTCGGTGGGAGTGATGACTTGAGAGTTGTAGAGTATAGTGATGCTAGATTCCAGACTGATAGGGATAATTTCCGCTCTCAGTCAGGCTGGTTGTTTACCTTAAACAGAGGAGCAATTACTTGGAAGAGTTCCAAGCAAGAGACAGTCGCTGGTTCAACTTGGAATCAGAATATATAGCAGCAAGTGTAACACTAATCAAAATAGGTCAATAACAATCACATGTGATTATGCCAATCATGTAATGTGATAAATGTACTATGTATTTCCTGATAAATTCTAATACAAATATGAACTTTCTTTACGATACAACTCACAGTATACGTCCATACGATTCAAAAAATATAGAGAACGTCTGAATCTGACTTCGCATGAAGAAGTTATGATAAACTGAACACTATAAATCTCTATAATAAGAGTAATTTAACATAGACTTAGAATTAGCTATTTGAGTCTAAAAGATAGTTGTAGTACTCGTAATTACCTACGCGTGCATATAAAGAACGTCAAGAACGGAGTTCGTATGCAAAAGTTATGACCTTCCGAAGATGCAGCTGTCTAAGATCATGACACATGGCAGGAAACCCTAGCTGTCTGGATTCACGACGTGAACCTTAAAGTCACGACGTGAAAGTATTCCAGAACACATTTTCGGATCTAGAAGGTGCGTGACAAGGCTACAAAGGGGATAAGTTCAATCCCCACGACGTGGACATCAAATTCAGAACGTTAAACTGGAATTGTGACACCTTCCGAAGCTAGGAACGCAAATGGCAAGTCTACAAGGATAAGATCCTAAGTCACGACGTGGGGGTCCAAAATCCATACTATAAATAGCAGGTCCGACTTCATCCATTCTTACACCTAAACTTTTTTCTCCTCTCTCCTTTGCTGAAGCCATCTTGCATACCGAGCCCCGACGACTTTGTATGCTGATCGTTTCTGCTTAGATTACATAAAATCACGCTACTAGGGTGAGTTTCACGGCCCCACTTTCTAATATTTTCGGGGGAAAACGCATGCTAAATATTGTATATACGATAATATTATGTCTATATAATAGTGTATTAATATCAACGTAGACATTTATATTAATCGGGATATAGTTGTTCTAAATATAATATTTTGAATATATACAACCATTGTCAACTTGTTACCATGTTATTGTTATATAAATATATTAATGTAGATCTTGATTTATACTTAAGATTCTATAAATGTTGTGTGCGATATAGTTCCGAAGTTATACTCGAAAGTTCTATATGTTAAAATGTATGTACGTTGTTATTGTTGGTTTTATGTCGATATAAAACTTGTTATGTTATATGTTGTTGTTGTTATTGGTTTTATGTCAAGATAAAACCTAGTTTTACTTCAAGTTATAGCTGTTATACTGCCTAAATGTTATGAAGTTAGGAGTAATGTTTAAAAGCATAGTCTAGTAACTTAGGGTTTTAGACATGAATATTCTTTTGTTGTTAGAGCTATAGGAAGCCGTTGAAGTCTACATGGGCAATTGTATTCATCAACTAAGATTGGGGATCTTAGTGGAAATCCTTTGAACTGTAACCGTTAATCCCGTGTGAGCGAGGAAGTCTTGTAAAATTAGTATACGGATTGACAACCCCACTTGTGATTGTTAGCTACAGTCAACCATAAGCGAGTGACGAACTATCCTTTTACTTGTTATTGTTCCGGCGTCAATGAAGCGCGCGGTATTGTTCTCATGGAAATCATGAGTGTATTGTTTCTCATGGAAATCATGAGTGTATTGTTTCTCATGGAAATCATGAGAGTATTTTATCAGAGGTATTGTATCATAGCAGCGGTTACAGGCTCATGGTAGCAATTTGTTAGAAACATTATACTTTTTCGTTATACAAGTATTAATGTTAGGTATAAGTTCCCCCTACTTATACCCTAGGTTCAAGGAACATTTAGGTATAACACTTATTTGATAAGTAGACTATTATACCTGATATATATACTAAACGTTGGAGAGTCAAAATGATACTTTCAAAACTATACTTTTGAACTCTTAAAAATTATTATTTTTATATGGAGTCAAAACCTGTGAACGCACCAACTTTACGTTGACGTATTTTAAAATGCATGTGTTTTCATGAACTTGAAAAGCTGGTATGTATTCGAACAGGAGAAGTTTTACTATTATCTTTCTATTCATTAAGAAGTATGCTATAGTTGGATATTATGTAATAGGTACTAGGAAAATAATAATGTAACTTTCAATCATCAATAAAGGTATGTATTTTCTTTAGTACTGTTCAATGTATGTTATATAACTGTGATACGAAGAATGACGTTACACCAACCGGTGTTTCCGCCGACGGTCGGGGTGTGACAGAAATTGGTATCAGAGCTATTAACTATATAGAACTAGTACTTTCTTAGGAAAGCACGTCTATAGTTTACGGTCTACTCTATTAGGTTTAGGTATATCCCTTAGCCTATAATAAAAAGTATTATTAATTATTCTACTGAAGGACTATTTACGGGAGCGGTGACAAGGATAGATATGTCGATTTGGGTTGCTGGATTCCAGAACGGCTATATGCTAAAATGATCCTACCCTTTTGACTGTCCTGACTGGCCGGTGCCTTATCAGATAGACCTGAAGTAACAAACAATAATTAAAGCATTAATACCATAAACAAGAATATAGAGTCATATAAAAAGACTCAGACCCGCGATGAGAATACACCTTAATACCCATAATGTTTTTGATCTCAAGGATTTAGATCAAATATTCCAACTAAAGTTTATATGTGTATAGATCCTATCACAACTAGGCGTAGGCGCGTAACAATATTTTATTATGATCAGATCATATGAACTATTTAATTTGGGAGAAATATTTGATAGACTAAACTCTTGGTGATCCAAAATATATAGGAATCCGACATGGCACATTCACGAGAATGGATAATCATCGAGGATAAAGAAGAGGAAGTTTCATTCCCCATGGTGGTAGGCGATCCTTACTACCCTATAAATCCAACCACCTTTCATCTAATACCTTCTGACGATGGAGCACCTTTACCTTCCAACGAATTGGAAGAGAGTGAACCAATGGAAGAAAGCGAACCAATGGAGGAGACAGAATCAGTGGCATCATCTTTACCACCAATGAACACTCTTTACCGTCAAGTTCCAGGAGGAGCAAAGATGAAACGCACAGCACGTAAATCGATACCAATATGGAAAAGGATTAAGAAGAATCAGAAGGCGACATCTTCGGGAAGTCATAGAGTTCAAGATGAACCTGCACGGATAGCCCAAACCATCGATAGGTGGGTGGCAGAAGAAAGAGCTGCTAAGATGTATGCGACTAGTAAATCATCTCGACCACATCCCCCACTGTCTTCTGAAGATAATACCTTATCACAATTGTTTTAGAAAAGTATGAAAATTGAAGATAAGATGGAAATTATCGAAGGTAGGGCTACTCATCTCTCCGGAAGAGTGCGAAGGCTAGAAGGACAAAGGACGCGTGATCAGGAATCGGTGATGGATGTCCATCATTGTATAAATTTCGCTTATAACGACATGATTACCCACGATGCAAGGATTGCAGAGTTAGAGTTATACAATCAAACCTCGAGAAACGAAGAGCGCACATGAGGTCTTGAGTAGAGAACTCAAGCAATTGAGGAGCAAGTGGTTAATGTCACTGACGTGCTAGGTCATCACTTAGGTTTCTGGTAGATAAGCTAAAACTAGTGGTTGTGTAAATATAGAAAACCATACGAGTTAAGGCAAGAAGAGTAAAGTTTATAGCAAGGATGTAGAAAACCGTGCAAATTTTGTAATGTTTATAGAAACTTTTCTCTTATAAGTCTAAATAAACTGATGTAACCACCAATAATAATATGAAGCATATATTTACAGTAATCATTGTGTTATCCTTATGTTTACACTTTGAAGAATAATTGAAGTATTTAGTACTCGTGTATTAACTGACTAACAAAACTCATAAAATTCTTGTTATTTATAATAGGAACTAAAACAAAATGCCTAGAAGGAGTAGTGCTCGGCTAAACCCTAACCAATGATCAACACCACAACAACCACCAGAACCAAACCCCCCAATAAGTACAGTACAACTTGAAGAAATCATAGCTCAAAGAATTTTTGCGGCTCTATCTAATGTCACAAGAGATGGAGTTTGAAATGAAGGCCATGTAGGGACAGCTAGAACGTGTCCAGACGATTGTAAAGTACGATTTGCAGCATGTACTTTCGCTGATGCAGCGCTTACATGGTGGAATAGCCATGTAAATACAATGGGAATTGATACTACAAATTCCATGAAATGGGAGGGGCTAAAAATGATGCTAGTGGAGGAGTATTGTTCTAGGGAGGAGATACATAAACTGGAACAAGAACTGTGGACCCTAACGATGAAGGGTTCAGAGATAAAAGCTTATACCACTAGATTTAATGATCTTGCAGTAATGCGTCCCACACTTGTAACCCCTGAATATAAGAAAATTGAGCGATATATCTGGGGTTTAGCATCGCAAATTAAAGGCATGGTGATCGCATCAAATCCTATGACTTATGACAGCACCAAGAGGATAGCTCATCAACTAACCCTCATAGAGATCCAAGGAATAGAAGTGGTCTCAAAGGCTGAGTCTCCCAAATCTAGGACAAACAAGCGCAAGTTTAATAGGAAAAATCCCAAACAATCATCTGAGAAAAGACAAGAAGTGGCAACCAATTATGCAGCCACGACAACAGTACCTACGCAGCCAAAATCTTCATGGTGTAATCAGTGCAACCGTCACCATCCAGGTGACTATTTTGTCTGCACGAAGTGCAAGAAAAAGGGGCATACTGCTAGTTACTGTAGGAGCGCAACACCTGCAACAGTGAATCAGGGAACAAATATTGGAGCAGGCCATGGTGAAGGAAGAAAGTGCTATGAGTGTGGGGAGGTTGGACACATCAAGAAAGAATGTCCAAAGTTAAAGAGTCAAGGAGGCATAGGACGTGGTAGGGTGTTTATGATCGGAAGCAGAGAGGCTATCTAGGACCCTTCGGTCGTATCTGGTATGTTTCTTATAGATAATTTATATGCTACTATTCTCTTCGACTCTAGAGCAGATCGAAGTTTGATAACTCCGACGTTTAGAAAATTGTTAAGTCATAAGTCTAGCAGATTAAAATAAATCTATGAAGTAGAAATCGCTAACGGTCAAATTGAGAAAACACATGAAATCCTAGAAAACTGTCTGTTAACTCTTAATAACTACCTTTTTCACGTCAACCTCATGCTAATGCTTGTCGGTAGTTTTGATGTCATAATTGGCATGGCTTGGTTATCTTCACACCGCGCCGAAATTCTATGTCATGAGAAAGTCATACGACTATCCTTACCAAACAGCGAAGCCCTGATTATCTATGGTGATAAATCTGGGAAGAACCTCAAAGTCATCTCTTGTACTAAGGCCCAGAAATATCTACATAAGAAATGTAGTGTATTGTTATCCCACATTGTATATAGGAAGAGAAAGACAAAAGAAATCAAGGACATACCTCAAGTATGTGATTTCCTAACGTGTTTCCTGAAGATCTACCTGGAATACCTCCCATCTGGCAAGTCAAGTTTCGAATCGACTTAATTCCAGGAGCAACACTGATAGCGGAATCTCCTTGTCGGTTGGCTCCATCTGAAATGCAAGAATTGTCTAGCCAACTACAAGAACTTCTTGACAAAGGCTTTATCCGACCAAGTTTTTCACCTTGGAGAGCACCAATCTTGTTTGTCAAGAAGAAGGACGGATCCTTTCGAATGTGTATTGATTATCGGGAGCTGAACAAACTAACGATCAAGAATCGTTATCCGTTTCCGAGAATTGATGATTTATTCGATCAAATGCAAGGATCCAGCTACTACTCAAAAATAGATCTCAGATCAGGATACCATCAACTCAGAGTACAATAAGACGACATTCCAAAAACAACATCTAGAACTCGTTATGGTCATTATGAGTTCTTAGTTATGTCTTTTGGATTGACCAATGCCCTAGCAGTGTTTATGGATCTCATGAATAGTGTTTGCAAACCATACTTGGATAAATTCGTGATAGTATGTATCGATGGTATATTGATATATTCATGAACCAAGGAAGAACATGGTCAACACCTGAAAATAATCTTGGAACTACTAAGAAAAGAAAAGTTGTACGCCAAATTCTCAAAATGTGAGTTTCGGATTAGAGAAGTACAATTTTTAGGTCATGTAGTTAGCAACGAAGGAATTCATGTTGACCCATCCAAAGTTGAAGCAACCAGGAATTAGGAAGCACCAAAGACGCCAACAGAAGTGCGTCAATTCCTAGGACTTTCTGGCTATTACTGCAGATTCATAGAGAATTTCTCCAAAATAGCCAAGCTGCTTACAACACTAACCCAGAAGAATACGAAGTTCAATTAGGAAGACAAAAAAGAAGCTGCTTTTCAGAAACTAAAGCAAATGTTGTGTAGTGCACCAATCCTATCCCTTCCAGAGGGGAGAGAAGATTTTGTCGTATATTGCAACGCTTCAAACCAAGGATTGGGATGTGTGTTGATGCAAAGAGGAAAGGTTATCGCCTACGCATCACGACAACTTAAGGTGCATGAGAATAATTACACTACCCATGATCTTGAATTGGGAGTTGTAGTTTTTGTACTAAAAATCTGGAGGCATTACTTATACGGTACTAAGTGTACTATTTTTACCGACCACAAGAGTCTCCAGCATATCTTCGACCAGAAAGACCTTAATATGAGACAACGAAGATGGGTCGAATTGTTGAATGAGTACGAATGTGATATTCGTTATCATCTCGGAAAGGCAAACGTGGTAGCAGATGCCTTGAGCCGAAAATAATATATTAAACCCTGTTGGGTACGAGCATTAACTATAACTATCCATTCTAACTTTACCGCACAAATTACAGAAGCTCAACTTGAGGCTCTAAAAGAAGAAAACATCAAGAACAAAGCTTTGCGAGGAATGGAAAAGCAACTTATACAAAGAGATGACGGAACGCGACACTTTATGAACCGAATTTGGACACCTAAGTTTGGTGGAGTCAGGGACTTGGTCTTATAAGAAGCCGACAAGTTCAGATATTCCGTGCATCCAGGCTCTGAAAAAATGTACTTAGGTTTAAAAGTACATTATTGGTGGCCAAACATGAAGGCAGAAATTGCTACTTATGTGAGCAAATGCTTGACTTGTTCTAGAGTAAAGGCATGGCATCAAAAGCCTTCAGGTTTACTTCAACAACCGGAAATACCTGAATAGAAATGGGAGCAGATATCAATGGACTTCATCACTAAGTTACCTAAAATTCCTAGTGGGTTCGACACTATTTGGGTAATAGTAGATAGGTTGACTAAGTCCTCCCATTTCTTACCAATTAAGGAGAACGAAAAGATGGAAAAGCTGACTAGAGTTTATCTTAAGGAAATTGTTAGATTGCATGGAGTTCCAAGTTCTATTATTTCTGACCGAGATAGTAAATTCACTTCCCGATTTTGGCAATCTCTACAAAAATCCTTAGGAACACGTCTAGATATGAGTACAGCTTACCATCCACAGACTGATGGTCAGAGTGAGAGAACCATTCAGACTTTAGAAGACATGCTCTGAGCTTGTGTAATAGACTTTGGAAATGCATGTGATACTCATTTACCATTAATTGAGTTTTCCTACAACAATAGTCATCACACCAGCATCAAGGTTGCACCATTTGAGGCTCTTTATGGACAAAAATGTCGTTCCCCAATATGTTGGGTAGAAGTTGGAGATACACAAATGGCCAGAGAATGTACAGGCGATACCTTACGTATTAGACCAGAAATAATCCACGATACAACTGAAAAGATCATGCAAATTAAGGATCGATTAAAGGTTGCACGTGATCGTCAAAAGAGTTATGCTGACGTAAGACGTAAGCCTTTAGAATTCCAAGTTGGAGATAAAGTAATGTTGAAGGTATCTCCTTGGAAAGGTGTAATTCGATTCAAGAAATGAGGTAAACTAAACCCACAATATATAGGACCTTTAGAAATTCTAGCAAGAATTGGTCCTGACGCATACCAACTCAAGTTGCTTCAAGAGCTAAGTAATGTACACGATGTTTTTCACATATCAAATCTCAAAAGATGTCTATCCGATGACACTTTTGTTGTACCTCGCGACGAGATACAAGTCAATACCAAACTCAACTTCGTAGAAGAACCCGTCGAGATCATGGATCGAGAAGTCAAACGATTAAAGCAAAGTCGTATTCACATAGTGAAAGTTCAATGGAAATCTTTACGAGGACCTGAATTTACTTGGGAACATGAAGATCAGATGAAAGAAAAATACCCCCAACTATTTGACAAAACCCTATCCACAACATAAATTTTGCGACGAAATTGTTCTAACGGGGGGAGAATGCAACACTAGTCAAAATAGGTCAATAACAATCACATGTGATTATGCCAATCATGTAATGTGATAAATGAACTATGTATTTGATGATAAATTCTAATACAAATATGAACTTTATTTATGATACAACTCAAAGTATACGCCCATACAATTCCAAAAATATAGAGAACGTCTGAATCTGACTTCACATGAAGAAGTTATGATAAACTGAACACTATAAATCTCTATAATAAGAGGAATTTAACATAGACTTAGAATTAGCTATTGGAGTCTAAAAGATAGTTGTATTACTCATAAATACCTACGCGTGCATATAAAGAACGTCAAGAACGGAGTTCGTATGCAAAAGTTATGACCTTCTGAAGATACAGCTGTCTGAGATCATGACACGTGGCAGGAAATCCTAGCTGTCTGGATTCACGACGTGAACCTTAAAGTCACGACGTAAAAGTAGTCTAGAACACATTTTCGGATCTAAAAGGTGCGTGACGAGGCTACAAAGGGGATAAGTTCAATCCCCACGACGTGGACATCAAATTCACAACGTGAAACTGGAATTGTGACACCTTCCGAAGCTAGGAACGCAAATTGCAAGTCTACGAGGATAAGATCCTAAGTCACGACGTGGGGGTCAAAAACCCCTACTATAAATAGTAGTTCCGACTTCAGCCATTCTTACACCTAAACTTTTTTCTCCTCTCTCCTTTGCTGAAGCCATCTTGCATCACGAGCCCCGACGACCTTGTATGCTGATCGTTTCTGCTTAGATTACATAAAATCACGCTACTAGGGTGAGTTTCACGGCCCCACTTTCTAATATTTTCGGGGGAAAATGCATGCTAAATATTGTATATACGATAATATTATGTCTATATAATAGTGTACTAATATCAACATAGACATTTATATTAACCGGGATATAGTTGTTCTAAATATAATATTTTGAATATATACAACTATTGTCAACTTTTTAGCATGCTATTGTTATAGAAATATATTAATGTAGATCTTGAGCTATACTTAAGATTCTATATATGTTGTGTGCGATATAGTTCCGAAGTTATATTCGGAAGTTCTATATGTTAAAAAGTATGTACGTTGTTATTGTTGGTTTTATGTCGATATAAAACTTGTTATGTTATGTGTTGTTGTTGTTATTGGTTTTATGTTAAGATAAAACCTGGTTTTACTTCAAGTTATAGTTGTTATACTGCCTAAATGTTATGAAGTTAGGAGTAATGTTTAAAAGCATAGTCTAGTAACTTAGGGTTTTAGACATGAATATGCTTTTTTTTTGTTAGAGCTATAGGAAGCTGTTGAAGTCTACATGAGTAATTGTATTCATCAACTAAGATTGGGGATTTTAGCGGAAATCCTCTAAACTGTAACCGTTAATCCCGTGTGAGCGAGGAAGTCGTGTATAATTAGTATACGGGTTGACAACCCCACTTGTGATTGTTAGCTACAGTCAACTATAAGCGAGTGACAAACTATCCTTTTACTTGTTATTGTTTTGGCGTCGATGAAGCGTGCGGTATTGTTTTCATGGAAATCATGAGTGTATTGTTTCTCATGGAAATCATGAGAGTATTTTATCAGAGGTATTGTGTCATAGCAGCGGTTACAGGATCATGGTAGCAATTTGTTAGAAACATTATACTTTGTCGTTATACAAGTATTAATGTTAAGTATAAGTTCCCCTACTTATACCCTAGGTTCAAGGAACATTTAGGTATAACACTTATTTGATAAGTAGACTATTATACCTGATATATATACTAAACGTTGGAGAGTCAAAATGATACTTTCAAAACTATACTTTTGAACTCATAAAAAGTATTATTTTTATATGGAGTCAAAGCCTGTGAACTCACCAACTTTATGTTGACGTATTTTAAAATGCATGTGTTTTCAGGAACTTGAAAAGCTGGTATGTATTCGAACAGGAGAAGTTTTACTAGGAAAACAATAATGTAACTTTCAATCATCAATAAAGGTATGTATTTTCTTTAGTACTGTTCAATGTATGTTATATAACTGTGATACGAAGAATGACGTTACACCAACCGGTGTTTCCGCCGACGGCCTGGGTGTGACGGCAAGCGAGGCAGCAAAGGAGGCGATATGGCTGAAGAACTTCATTGGAGACCTTTGAGTTGTACCAGCTATAAAGGATCCAATGGAAATTTTCTATGATAGTGAAAGTGCATTTGCCTTAGCTAAGAAACCAAAGGATCATGGGAGATCCAGACACATCAACAGAAAATACCATATCATCAGATATCGAATAGAATAAGGACTCCTCGTGGCAAAGAGGGTATCATCGGATGAGAACCCAGCAGATCCCCTCACGAAGGGACTGAGTCGGGCTAAGAATCTCCAACATGCTCGTAGGATAGGGCTGAAGGATGATATTAGTTTTAGTAGTTAGATAATTTTGAAATTTGTAAAGTGTAATTGACATTTGAGGATGAATAAAAAGTGTGTTTATTTATGAGTAAAGTGTTTCTATCTTTTGTCAATCGTTTACTATATTTCTTTTGCATGTTTTGACTTCCAGAATAATTATGTTTGGTATATCATATTATTTGAATTCTCCACAGTCGCTCATATGTTGGAAGTAGGTATGAATCAAGACTGTCATGAGTTGGTTGCAGAGGTCTAAGTTGTTGGACATGGCTACAATACTCATGAGTGCTCATAAGTTCTGAGCATTGGATTCAACCCACGCTCACTGGTATCACTTCATGGAATTTATCTCGAGTGATCGTGAGACGGTAATATCATATAACTCTTCAACCTAGAGATATGACTTATTGCCTGTGAGTTGGTTATGCATTGATAGTATGAAACCACATTGGTAACTCGATGTTATAAAACATACTTTTGTGTGTGATTCAACAAGTAGTAGAATAAGCATATGAGTCGAAGTTTATTTGTTCCTTCTTGGATTAGAAGCGATATTTGGGCCCTGCGATGATTTTGTTTTGACCTATGTATCGGGACGGGTCAGAACCGAATTGATGTGTTCAATTTAGTTCTATGTCAAAAAAATAGGAAATCGGGAAACAAACTATTGGATAATAAGTAAGACATCATTCCATGTATTTGTCCGGCTGATATCTAGAACAGAGGATTATATGATCACTTCTCTTAAATGGCGTATCATCATCTTCTCAATTCTGAGAGACCTTGAAAGAGCTACGATTGTTGATCGGTTCCCGAAGTCATACTTATAGATATAGTTATTAGACTTATCCAAGTGGGAGACTATTGGATAAGGTGTCTAAGTCCATAACTATATTTGGTATGTACTTGACCCGACCCAACATGGTCCATTTGGGTTGCATGACATCATGCATTTGGATAGACTAAATGATAGAAATAACACTTGTGGTTTATTTAATATATTATAAGTTCTAATATATTAATAGTATTATTTAATTAGTATTGATCAAGAATTAATTTGGAATTAATTAAGTGATCAAAATATGACTAATTAAATATATGGGTTGATTATGTAAATCATCCATAACTTGTATAGTGGGCTAAAAGGCTCCATGGATTATCAAGTTGGGTTAAACCCATAGGATGCTCCATAGGAGCTACAAACCCATGGGTCATGGAAATGAAGAGTCATGTCACATTAGGGTTTACATGGTGTAACCCTAGATGTGACACATTATATAAGGAACATGATACTCACTAAAATGGGCTACACTAAGAACAAGAGAGGGCAAGACGATTTTTACAAGTGTTATACATTCTCTAAAGTTATTCCAAATCATTTGGTGTTGTGTGAAGCATTTGAGGCATCACACTTGGGGTGCTAGGCTCTCAAGGTTTTTCAAGGAATCAAATCAACTACAAGGTATGTAATTCTAGCTATCTTTTATGATAAAAGTCCCCATGTATGCTAGATAGGATTATGAACCTTGGAAATCAAATTTTGCATGTATTTTAGACAAACATAGATCCAAGGTTTTCTAGGGTTGCATGTACACTTAGGGGGTGTTAGAATGCTCATAACCCATCATCCTCTTCTTTTTCTTGACTTCAATAACACAAAATACTCTAAAAAATGGCTCACAAGCATTAGGGTTTTGAGATCTAGGGTTCTGGTCTTGGAGGCTGGAGATGAGACCAAGAGAAGGGGAATAAGATCCTTAAATAGGGTACCAAGTCCCGAATTTAGGGTTTTCCAAACCCAGAACAACTCGTCATGTCGGTCCCCCGACTCGTCGAGTAGGTCACTTAACCCGTGGCCCAAATCCCGCTCCTACTCGTCAAGTCATCCCATCAACTCGGCGAGTCGCTTCTTGATTTTGAGGTTTTTCTGTCCTTTCTAGATCTTCTGAATTCAGGGTGTTACACCCCCACCATATCACTCTCAAACCCAAAGCCAAACCCCACTCTACCATCCTCAAACCTAAAGCCTTGATGACTCGGATGACGAAATCGTAAGAAATACTCGATCCCCCTCACCCCTCCACATCGCAAACGAAAAACAACCGATGTAAGATATAAAGGGGGGGGGGGGAAGCTAAAGCGTGGACTCCGATAGAAGAGTTAGTGTTGATACAATATTGGGTTAACATTTCATAGCATTCAAAGTTAGGAAATGCATAACTGATTACTATTTCTAGCTATGCCTTCTTGAAAGAGTTCGCAAAGATTTAGGTGAAGGTGATGACTATCGTAATAAAAACCAACTATATTCAAAGTGATGAGATAATCGCAAAATGTGTTTTGAAGATGAACGAGTTATACAACACCCTATAAACCCAAACGAGAAGAGGTCAAGGTGACAAAGAAATTATTTAAGAGGTTTTGCATTTGTATCTCAATGAAACTAGAAATACATCAAATTTAATGACTCTTGTCTCTTGTAAAGTGTTATCATCTAGTCCAAGATGGAAAAAATTCGAAGCAACCGCCTTCCTTGGAGGAGAAGCAATAAAAAGAACAAAAACATGCTCAAATGGATACACAACTTCCTTCTAATACTCGTGTCGGGTGAGATTTAAATGATTACGATGATATATACAAGAATATAAGGACAACAAAATTAAAAATAAAAAAGAGTATTTAATATAAACTTATTACTGTTTCATTTTGTTAATGATGATAATCTTATATAAATATATATATATATATATATATATATATATATATATATATATATATATATATATATATATATAATGAAAGAAAACAAAGACAACTAAATGAATAAATGATACATCAAGAATGTCTTAATTAAGTTTATTTGGTGGCAGCCTTAAATAATATTTATTTACAAAACAAAGATTCGTTGGACCAGAACCATGGATAATTGTCTTTTCTCAAAACTTTAACAATGTTAGGATTTCTTAATTCACTAGGCTTGTCAACTTGTGATATTATATATTGATTATTCAATGGATCCTTAAGTCCACACTACACATAATTTAGAAGCAAGAACTTTTAATTATGAGTTATAGTATGGGCTCAAAGGGAGCCCAAATCATATACTATTCAAAACTAGTAAATAATGGTAGTCCGCAACCCAATACCCCAATAATGTGTCCAGTTACTGTAGGCCTTTAAATAATGGACTACTTACTAATAGTTATTCATGGTACTCCAACGGTCTTTGGGATAGTGAACACAAAAAAGAAATTATTTATTTTTATTTTATTTATTATTTTTTGTAAAAGGGTAGGTCTTTATATTTAACGGCAATTGTGTGAAAATAAGGAAAAGGAGTACGGTGTAGTTATAGGCATGGTTCTAAAACGTGTGTCATGGTGCAATACGTGGTGTAGCCGTTACGAAAACGTCTAAGACAAGTTTATTAAACGTGACACTCAAATAATGTGTCAAGGCGTGTCATATCGCGTTATGGTGCAAGTTTTTTTCAAGGCCTTTTTTTTTCTGACTTGGTCTAAATTAATTGAGTTTTTGTTAACTTTTTTATATTAAATATTAATATAACACTATTAAAACTTGATATCTTTGATAAAATTCAATAAGTATATGATTTATCTTTTTTAATATATATATAAAATAGTCACGTCTTAGAAAATTCTATGGTTCGCCAAAACTTGCCATGACTTAAATTTGACATTGCCGTCAAACCATGCCTCACGTTATTTAGATACTTCGTTATATGGAAATAATGGGATAAAACTCTCCTAGTCGCACTTTTAACTGTTAATGCAATTCACGCTTTTATCCTTTAAGCATGAAAGCCAAATTAAATTTCATCTTTAAGAAATATAGTACTACTTTGATAAATATTTTGTTGGTTAAAAACTATATAATTTTTGTAACACCTCTCTTTGACACGTATCACAATATTGTCCGTTTTGGGCTCTCGACACGAAAACTTCCAAGGGGTCACCCAACCCTGGATTGTTCTCGTCTGGGCATGCTTAACTATAGAGTTGTTATGGTATCTACTGCCCTTATGACTTTAAAACACGTTAAGATAGAGAAGGTATCAACACTCATTATAAGGAATGTTTAGTTCTCCTTCCCAACCGATGCGGGATCAGGTGCAACCCACTTTTACCCCCAGTTATAGGGTTTGACGTCCCCATCGAACACATCGACTCGTGCCCCGACTCTGATACCATTTGTAACAACCCCCCCCCCCCCCCCCTTGACACTTATCACAATATTGTCCGCTTTGGGCTCCCGACACGAGAACTTCCCAGGAGGTCACCCATCCCTGAATCGCTCTCGTCCGGGCACGCTTAACTGCAAAGTTCTTATGAGATCTATTGCCCTTACGACTTTAAAACGCGTTGTGACATAGAAGGTATCCACACCCATTTTAAGGAAGGTTAACGTTGTCACGAAGGTGGGTTGCACTTGATCACACATCGGTTGGGAAAGAGAACTAATCCTTCCTTATAAGGGGTGTTGATATCTTCTCTATCACAAAACATTTAAAGCCGTGAGGACAATAGATTATATAAGAACTCTGCAGTAAAGCATGTCGGGGCGAGAGCAATCCATGGATGGGTGACCCCGTGGGAAGTTTTCGTGTTGGGAGCCCAAAATGGACAATATTGTGATACGTGCCAAAGGGGAGGGGGGGGGGGTTGTTACAAATGGTATTAGAGCTAGGGTAGCGGTCGATGTGTTCAACGAGGATGTTGAAACTTATAATGGGGGGGGGGGGTGTTGAAGGCGGGCATGTTAGTTGCACCTGATCGACATCGGTTGGGAAGGAGAATCCAGCATTCCTTAAAAGTGGTATGGATACCTTCTCTGTCACAACACATTTTAAAGCCGTGAGGGCAACAAATCTCATAAGAACTCTGCAGTTAAGCGTGCCCGGGCGAGAGCGATTCAGGGATGGATGACCCCCTGGGAAGTTCTCATGTGAGGAGCCCAAAGTGGACAATATTGTGATACGTGCCAAATGTGGATGCTGCAATTTTTTAGTCTACGGTTCTTCCAAATAAATTAGATAAGGTGTCTGATGCTAAAAATCAGCCTTTGAAAATAGCGTGCCTAGGCGAGAGTGATTCAGGGATGAGTGACCCCCTGGGAATTTCTCGTGTGAGGAGCCCAAAACAGACAATATTGTGATACGTGCCAAATGGGGATGCTACAGTTTTTTACTCTACGGTTCTTCCAAATAAATTAGATAGGTTGTCTGATGCTAAAATTCTGCCTTTTAAAATTGACATGGATCGACAGAGAACAAATCAACGTCTTACAATGACGTGGAAGTTATTATTACCAATCCAGGTGTATGTGTACATTTTGGTGTGGTGGTCTGGTTGGACTTATCATCTTTCTCAAGTGTGCCCATTTCGAGTTTATTTGTGAGATGAGGTTTTTGAAGTATTTTGTGTTAATTTTGGGATAGTTTATGTTAGGAATTTTAGCTAGGAGGGAGTTTATTTTTCCTTTTATTTTGATTATTTTAGAGTTATTTAGTTTGTGCTTTTAGATTTTTATTTTTATTTATTTATTTATTTTAAAGAGTGTTGTAACATCCGCAAAATTAAGATGAGATGTTTTGTACCTTGTAAGAATTATTAATCCTTTTAATTTAATTATTAAACGGGAATAAATATCGATAGAGAATCATTGGTATGCAATTAAGGAGGTCGAGGTGATGGAAACACTATATACATTATTTCCACAAAGTTATTATTTTATGTTTCATATGTCTCGTTTGAACAATAATGGTAACAAGGTAGTATTTATTTTGGAATTAGGATGCTTTTGTAGCATCATACCAAACGACACTAAAATCACTTCAAATCGATCTCTCTCAATTATAAACTAATAGAGTTCCCCAATTATGTTGAACAATGTCTTCAATCTACCTTGATGTAACAATCTAAAATCCTTTCTCCCTCATTTCATCATACATACACATCATTTGATCATATGATGCAACCATATAGTTTCTCCTTAATTTCTCATTGCCCCTTTCACTTATGCACTTAGTACAGACAGACAACAACGACCCTCTTAACAAAGTATGTAGTGATTAATTTTTGAATATTATTTTAACATGTTTTAATAGTTTAGATGTAATTTACAAAGATTATTCTTTGAAGGGAATGCATACCCAATATATTGTGAACGTGATACTTAATTATTAGACCAAGGAAACCTTTTAGAAATCATATGTGTTACATTGACTTATATATTGTATTGTCTTTCATCTTTTTTATTGTGTCGGTTTAAAGATTTATCTTTTTTCATTTCTACATCATGTCATGTATAATCATATCGATCATTTGCATACCCATACCGTGTCATTTTGTGGCCACTTGTTGCAACATGGGTCTATTAACCCCAACATTTTCTTATAAGATCTCCAAAACCCCACATAAATTCTTATTATTATAGTTTGTTTACTAAAACCACCCTTAGGATATGTCTATAAAGATCACAAATTTCGATTATTCTAAAGTTCTTTTTGGCAAAAATAAATTAACTTATAAGCTAAGTTTATTACAATTTAATATTTGATGAAATGATTAAAATCTTAAAAATAATTTATAATATTTTATAAAATAACTTATTATTATAAGTTAGTTTGTCGATGACTCGATGGTGTAACAAGACATTAGTGAAACCAATAATCATATCTCACTATTTGACTATAGTGACTATACCCATTTGTTTCAACACTCTGTCTCTCTACATAACAATGTACAACAAGAAAAGCATAATGTACAACAAGAGAAGCATAATGTACCCTACTTTCAGACTGGTAAAAGGGTTTGTACTCCACTCCACTTCCATGTTCTAAACAACTTTTATTTAGTAGCTTCATAAGGGTCTTGAAAACCTAAAAGAATATAGCTTGGACAATCCCAATGAAATCTAAATTAAAAATCTTTTTTCAATTCCCTGATTAAATAAATACTGCTCTTTTATTTTTTCTTCTTTTAAATAAATAAATAGTAAAATTTAGTAGAGCTATATATATATAATCATATAAAGAAACTACTACTAGTGGAAGAATTTGAATAAGCTAATTAAAAAGACATTGATAAAAAATTAAAAATTCAACCCAACCAAAAAAATGAAAATAAAAGAAGACGATGAAGATGAAGATGAAGATGCATCTGTCTCTAGCTAGGAGGAGTAGGCGGGTCATATACACACTAGTGAGTACTGAACATTCTACCGAAATTTATGCATAACTGGGTTGTACAGTACAATCAATTAATGCTCTCGTTGGAATCTTGAAGTAGCTTTTTCCCAGAAGTGGCTTTATTATTATGCATCCAAACCTTGAGGACTTGTCTTTTAACTCCTACCTCTGCGCAAAACCTTTGAACTTCAGGATCATCTTCTCTTGGGATCCTCCACCCAACTTTCTCTGCGAATTCCAGCATTTTCTCCTTCTGGTCTTGTGTAAATTTAGTTCTAAATCTCTTTTTAGCAACCCCGTAAGGCGGAGCAACTGCCCCCGCCGTAAAATTAAGCTCCTCGCTGGAGGATTCAGTGGCTGCACCGCCGACGCTACCGGCGAAAGCCATTTTGACAGGTGGAGCGTTGATGGAGGAAGCCCAGTTGGGGTGGTGGTGGTGGTTGTGGTTGTGGTGGAGGGAGATTGCAGGTGGGGTACGGTGGTGGTGGTGATGGTGGTGGAATGATGGTGATGGAGATGGGGAGGGTAACGGAGGAGGAAGCTGGAGGAAAGGACCTACTGCGGGACTGGTGGTGGGATATTCTTTACGGTGGAAGTTTCTGTGGCAGTTGCAGGCTGCGCATTTGAGTGCTTCTAGGGTTCCGTCGTCTCCTGATGGCATAAACTCGCCGCATCCATCGGTGATGTTTCCACCAATGTTTGCAGCATGGTTCTTGAGACATTCTCTGTACCTCGGCATCTGCAGCGGCGACTTCAGCAGCTTAGATCCGACTGATATCGGTGTAACCGAAGCTCCGGTGCCGGGAAACCGATCTGGATCCAACCCATGATCCACCGTTTCAGAAGATGATTCCCTAATTAAGTGATTGTTGTTGTAAGGAGACGAAGTCTGCATTCCTATCTCTTTCTCACTGCCACTCAACGCCATTAATGACTCTTAAATTAGACCCTAAAAACATGCTCCATTATCAACAAGATTCAAAACAAAACAACCCAACACATGCAGTTCTAACTTACACTTGAAAACTCGGAAACCAAATGTGTTTAGTTGTTATGAAGAGGAACAACCCTAAAAAGACAAGAAGCTTTACCTGAGAAGCAGCAGAAGGAGGTTGGATGATTTAGGTTATGGTGATGTTTTCATGGAGTTTAGAGAGAGAAAGAAAAGTTGTAGAGAGAGAGAGAGAGAGAGAGAGAGAGAGAGAGAGGGGTGTTGCAGAGGTTCCAACAGGACAAGTATGAAGGCAACAAGAGACAGGTTGGTTGCCTAAGATGAAGTTAGAATAAGATGGAGAGAGAGAGAGAGAGAGAGAGAGAGAGAGAGAGAGAGAGAGAGAGAGAGAGAGAGAGAGAGAGAGAGAGAGAGAGAGAGAGAGAGAGAGAGAGAGAGAGAGAGAGAGAGAGTGGGAAACAACTCAACCCTAAGAGAAAGATGACATAATATGCTTAACTCTACTACATGTGAGAAGAAAGCATTTGAGTTACACATAAATAATCTCTCTTTGGAAAAAGGAAACCTACACAACACTTACATGAAATTGAGAAAAATCCATTACCACATTAACATTATTATTAAATTTATCATTGCTCGTATTTATATTTTTAGGACTATATGATATTAACCCATAATTTTGTTTTATTGTTTTAAATAGATAAAATATAAGGATGTTCACAAATGTTACGACATGTTTTTTGTAGGATTATTCAAAATAATCCAAATTTTGCAATTTACAAAAATGTCATCCGAATCCAAAATGAGTCCTTTTGGATCCGATATCCGTGGATATCCTTCCATTTAAGTGGTCTCGTGTTTAAGAAACATCCGAAATCTGGTACCCATCACACCTTGGAACTGTGTTTAGCATTATCTCATGCATTTCAAAGAGAAGAAGTATAGTATAGATTTGTAGTAGGAAAATATTACGATAAACCATGTTAGTTCTACACTTTTGACGTCCACGTTTTGGTAGTTAAAATTCAAAAAATATAGTGTCCAAAATGAAAACCCCAGTCTGAAAAACATTTACAAATTGGTCAGCTTTTTAAAAAAGAATAGGTATTATGTATATCTTTTGTACTATTTACTAAATTATTTAGGTTATACAAATCGTGGTTGGTAACTAGTTCAAAAAATCATAAAAAACAGTGTCCAAAATGTGAACACCGGTCAAAAATCCTATGAATTTTTTTTGAAATAGGTTTACTTATTGTTATTTGGTATGTGTTTCGCAGTTAGGGTTTCTAACCTAACGATATCAGTATTGTCCTAATTCTTTGATGCAAGGGTTCAATTTGATGCAAGGGTTCAATAAAATATAATTTCTTAGCTATGTATTATTTTCATATAAATGTGAGTGATATGATACATTTAAATGTGTCGAATCAATCCACAATATATGGTGTTATTTCGAAATAGGAACTTGTACTTGACTGTTCGAAGTCACTATTTGTTCACCTAATAATTTTACATGAATGTTGCTTAAATTGTAGGTAAGAAATATACGAAGAAACTATATTTATATTATAAAAACTATCAAAATTATAAATGCTTATAGAATCCATCATTAAATAGCCTTTTATTATATCCTACTAACTAAATTTTTATCGGTAGTAAGAAGCATCAACTCTAAAGACAAAAGTGAAATTAGAAAGGTCATAAAGGGTGTTAAAACTCAAATTTCAAATTGAATGTAGGTATGTCTCCTAAAAATGAGTTTGGGTCAAGCCTTAAAAAGGCTAGTATTTTATATTAGTCTAGTGTATTGTTTGGTGTTTAGAACACCATGAACTACAAATTACTTATCTAGTAGTTATAAAAAAACATTATTCAGAAAAGACTACTTGTTTCATTAAAATTGGAACTTGGAGTTCCCATTTATCGGCCATATAAGATGAGGACCATCCATAGAAAGTGGGCTGGCATATGGCAATGATTTTTGATACGTAGATGATTGGATATAGGAGAAAAGAAAACAGATATGATCAAGGGAAAAATAAACAACATGATTAAATCAATGATAAAATACTTAAACAACACCAAATTGGTGAATATTGGTGTTAATAGTGATAAAGCAACAACATCACACTAACAACCAAGAGTCATCTCCTTTTGTGTATGAACACTAAAAAAAGCTTCATAAGTTATTGTAAATTCAATATTTAAAAGATGATTTTCTAGTACAACTTGGAACCTTGTATAAAGGGCTAGAAAATTGAGAGAAACAAAACTTGTGGAAAATGAAAACACTAAAGAAAGATCAAAAGTTGGAAAGCAATTAAAGTATTATTAAACACCCATTAAGAAAGCATTAATAGGATTATTATGAAGACTCTTTTGGTATGAAGACTCTTTAACTTTTTTGGGCTAACAGGAACCTAAAATAAGAATTTGAATCAAAACCAAGATAAGTTGGACACATGAAATAGATTCATATTGTACCTCTTCTGATTAAGAAGGATGATGCCTTAAAGTGAACTTCATTACCCTTAGTCAGTTGTATCGAATTAATAGTGATGAGAGTATTCAATCCATAGTTTTCTTCAAATAATGTGAATGCAATAGCATAAGTGGAAGATCGATTATAACAAAAATTAACAAAAGAAAATATAACACATATGGCGTGTTCGACACGGAGCGTTTTGGAGTGTTTGAGAGCTTCTAGTTTCTAGCGTTTGACAAAACGCTCCGTTTAAAACAAAAAAACATCGTTTGTCACTACAAACTTCTAGCGTTTAGTTTAATCAAAACGCTCCAAATCTAAATGCTACTTCATGTAGCGTTTAACAAAACGCTACAAGCTACAATCTACCCTCTACCAGCTAGTTTTGCCGAACACGCCCCTAATCTTTCAGTGACTTTCTCACCATACTTCCATTCGTTTGCGGTTGATAAGCAATGTAACACCCCTTATTTTTGGTTTGATATTTAAATCATTGGAAAATCATTTCAAAACATTTCAAAGTGATTAGTTGTGGAATTTATAGACACTCTTTACAAAAGTTGAGCAAATTAAAGTACCCAAGGGCTAAACAATCACAATATAAAAACAATAGTTCAAGTGACCACATAATATTGTGAGTTCTAAATCCCAAGTCATCGTCTAAGTCCTCATTTGCTACTACCACCTTAATACATGTGAAAAATACGGGTTAGGCTTTGGGAATGCCTAGTGAGTAACACCATGATTTTTGTGACATCCCCAATTTATCGGCAAAAAAAATCGATTTAATTATGCTTATTTCATTTCAGAGTATCCTTAAGAATTATAATGTGGAATTTGTTCCCAATAACGAGATAATATTATTACCGAACATTTCCGAAAAATGTTGTTTTATTAAAAATTACGGGATGTCATCGTCGATATAGAAACATAAGCATAACGAAGATATTACAGGTCTTACAATATCTAATGTCATATATTTCATTTAATCTCTCGTCATATCCAAATATAAAGTACATTTGTATCGCTACCTGTGACAAAAGAAACAGTAGATCAGGTTGGGAAACCTGGTGAGTACATAAGGTTTTCAACCCAGAATAATATAAACTTTAATTATATTTTCTTCAACATTCAAATATCCCCAATTACCCCATTACAGTTATCTTCACTTTCTAATCCTAATATGATGATCTCGAGGGATCTTACTTAAAGGAACTTTGTTAGTGGGTATCCATATTTCCTAAATGACTAGGCATAGTAATATGAAAATATTTTGGATAAATACGACAGTACAATAGTACTTTGGGTAAGCACAACAATACAATAGTACTTTGGATAGTCACGACAGGCACGACGGTACAATAGTACTTTGGTTTAGCACGACAATACAAAAGTGCTTTAGATAGACATGACAGACACCGATTATTATTTCGCACAACTCCCACTAACCTAACACAACCACTATAACACCCTGTTTCTGGATCATTCTGTGATTCAGGGTCGTGGGTCGGAAGTCGATTGTGTAAAGGCTTTTGGCATTAAGGAGGCAAAGTTTAGTCCTTGTAGAAGGAGGTAATGATTGTTGCGAGATCTTAACCTTTGAATTGTGTTTTGGAACGAATGGTAAAAACGGAAAATCATGGGCTAAGGTCTTGAATGAAAAATGGATTTTTTTTTCGAGAAGTTTTTAGTTCAAGATATCTAGATAATATTGTGGGGCTCTTCAATACCTTTTTGTGGATATAGATATCGTGGAAATCGAAGCTAAAACGAAGAGGTTATAACCGTTTGAAGTTAGGACGATTTTGGGTTAAGCCGCGTACGTTGGGCGTACTAGGCAAGAAGGATGACGGGTGATCAACCTGGTAAGTTGGGCGTACGTAATCAGACCCCAAACCCTAATTTGAGGGTTTTGACCCCTATTTAAGCTTTTTACCCCCCCTTCCCCCACTCCAAAAAAAAACCCTTACCATTCACAGCCTCCACCTAACAATGTCCTCCCATGAAATCCAAACCCTAGTTTGAGCTTTGTGAGCTAAATAAGGTGTTTTTGAGTGCTTTGGAGTGTGTTTGGTGCATCTTGGAGAAGAAGGAAGTCATTAGAGAAGTGTTGGTTGCATTGGAGTTTGTAGATCCAAATCTTGTTCACCTTGATCTTTCTTCTGGAGGTATAAATATTGAATCTTGATGATGCATTTGTTAGATCTGGCTAGTTTTGGTTGTTATGAGCTTTTGGTCACTTTAGTGCGTAAAGTTTAGATCTTGCAAGTTTGTGACCTTAGAATGGATAAAATTAGAAACTTTATGCATCTAAAGATCATATTGGTTCGGATCTAAAGGTTAGAGACTTGGACTTATTGGATTAAGTAGAAAAAGATGCACTTTTGGTCCCTTTTAGACAGAAAAACTAGATCTTGGTGGTTTGGACCATTCTATAATAAACCATAAAAATATGAACTTGGTCCTTTTATCCCTTCCATACAAGAGTTATGAAGTCTTAATGGATTAATAAGTTAGGGTTTTGGCTTTTGGACTTTTTCTAGGCATGGAAATTCATAAAGGTGGGAACTTTTTGATTTAGAATGATGTTATGGGTGTAGATTTGAGTTTTGGATGAAAGGACTTAAGAGAATAAACACTTATTGGAAAAGTGCCATCTGACCGAGTATGATGTGTGGAGTCCTGATTCTGGATGGTGATGGGTATACTTAGCCTGAAGTTTGACTTCTTGAATTGTTGACTTTTACTTCCGTTAACCGTTGAATTTTTGACAAAGTTTAACCTTCGGTCAAACTTGAGGATTTTGGGCTATTAATTAAGATTTTATCTGGTTTTGGTGTTAGTGGATATGTGGGTGCAAGAAATGCATAAAAGGTATCGTATCGTAGTGTTTCAAAGTTCTTTGATTCAGGTGAGTCTTCTCACTGTGCTCGTGGGTCGAAAGAACCAATGTCGGCCTACTAAATTGTGTATATAGGATGCTCCTTGTCCTTGTGACTCTTGTATGCTTGCCTGTGTGGTAGTATATATGTTTTGACCAGCTGGGTCTTATTGTTGGTACTGTGATATGTGATATTGTGTGTGTTGAGACTTTGAGTAGTCTCCAGGGTTGCTGATGACCCACAAGGCGAGTTGTTTGTCTACTGAGACTTTGGTTAGTCTCCATGGTTTTTGATAACCAATAGGGCATGCTGTTTGCCCACTGAGACTTCGGGTAGTCTCCAGGGATGTTGATAACCCATAGTTGTTTATTTGTGATGTGTTATGTGTGGTATTTTGGGGGAACTTACTATGCTTTGTGCTTACAATTTGTAGTTTAAATGTTTTCAGGCTTTCTTATATTGAAGGAGGGGCATAGATCGATCGCTTAACATCAATGGGAGACTTGTGCACATGATAGATTTTGATAATACTCTGATAAATGTTTTAAGATTAAATGGTCCTATTTAAGATTTTGTAGTTGTGATTTGAATAAACATTTAAATTTAATTGAAATTTTTGGATTGAAATTTGAGGCGTTACAAGTTGGTATTAGAGCCTTAGTTTGAGGGATTCATGCATACTCTCGGGTGTGCCTGAACTAAAACTGAGGAATTGGCAAAATTTCCTAAAAGAAAATGATTTTCTAAAAATGTTTTTAAAACAAAAGGGGGTGTGATGCGTGCAATCAGCCGAGCTCGAGTAAGTATTTCCCCAAATACCCATACATGTTTTTGATTATCATTTGATATGAGCATATGAGAATTGCATGATAGATTAGGGATAAGGATTTGCTCAATGTTGCATGGTAGGATGCATTATTTATAAAGATGCCTTATGCATGTTGTGTGATCTGGTTTTCAGGAGCTTCTGAGGTAGGACTACCTATTTATGTAATGCTTTTAGTCCTAGATACTCGAATGTTGTCTGATTTGTGCTTTGTAGGACTCATATTGATGCGAGTTATTTATTGCATGAATATATTAAGTTGCATGCTACAAAAGTTAAATAATCTTAGAGAGATTGAGCTAGCCCTATTGATCAACTCTTGTTTGAGTCTAACCGTTGTAGGGTTGGATCTTTTAGTCGAATGATTATTTAGGTTGTGTTGCATGTAATTTCATTCGTGAAGTAATTAGCTGAAATCGATACGAGTCCTTCAACAACTGACTGCAAGGTGAGGTGGGAATCCTAGGGAGCCTAGGAAGCGCTTTAGTGTGAGTGGTGCGTTGTTTATCGGATTTTGGAGGGTATCATTATGAGGAAGTGGCTTAGAGGATTCAGGATGATTATGAGGAAAGTACGAATAGGTGTGGAAGGTAGGATTGGGCTCGTACTATTGAAAACACATGATTCGTACTAGAATCAAGGAAAGTCCCATAAATTCTTTGGAGCTGGTTGAGGGTAGGTACATGGGTTGGCACCATGAATCTGTTGCAACGTTTTGGTGTTATCAGCCTTTTGATTATGCCTGTCCAGGATGAAGACGGGTCTGGTGATTGTTTGAGCCTTATCATGTCAGTTTGGGACTGAATGGTGTAGATCTAGTTGACTATTTGATTTTAAGATCTTGGGGGCCCCACTTAAGGTAGTGCCATTCTGACTCGTGAGACTCAAGGAGGGAACAATTGGAATGAGTAGCCTGAGGATTGCAGCCTTGAGGTTGAGAATTAGGTCGATGGCTTATGATGTGACTTTCTATGATGAGGATTATGTTCTTCCCGTTTTCATATGAGGAAAGGGATTCATTTATGTAGAGACAATACAAGTTGAGGACCAAGGGTATTCCTTCCTTGAGTTTAGTTAGATCGTGTTATGGCAGGTTTGTAGCGCCCTATCCCAAATCGTTTCCTATTTGGGTGTGGTTGACTAATTTAGATGATCTGAGTGTTCGGATTATGTTTTGGAGCCAATAGGTATTTTGGTAAAGTGTCAACTTGGGATTTTATGGAAACTGGATCTTTGTTCGGGAAATTTTATGGCAGGTATGAGTTGATATAAGCATAGAGGTTCTCGTTACCTTTTTATGGATGTAAGGATCGTTGATATTGGACTTATAATGAGAAAGTTATGGCCTTCGGATGAATTTAGGGGATAAGGATAAACCTAGTACGCGGGGCGTACATAGGGAGTACACAGGGCGTACTAGTGTGAGGTCGAGTACACGGGGCATACACTGGAGTACGTTGAGCGTACTAAGAAGACAGGGTCGCTGATGCGAGGCCTATTACGCTGTGACATCCCCATTTTCACGGCCAGAAAAGACTGATTTTGTTTATGCTTTATAAAAATCAGAGTACCCTTTTTATAAAAATGTTGCGGAATTTGTTCCCAGAAAAACATGATAAATACGTTATCAAAGCATTTCCGAAGAAATGTATTTTTTTATTTATTTTAAAACATTGGGGTGTCATCGTCAATACAGAAACATAAGCATAAACAGAACTTACATTCATTATCACTAGTGATTTATATCTCCTTAATCTCTTAGTGTAATGTGACTTCATATCAATACCTGTGATATAAATAAACTAAGTGGGTCAGGTTGGGAAACCTGGTGAGTACATAGGGATTTCAATCCTACAATGTTATATCATATATATAATTTAGAACTCACAAAATATACAATTTCACCATATATGTATAAGCAACTCTTATCCCACCCCGTCGATCCTCACAGCGAGACTATCCATACTCTCAAACTGAGATTAACCATTTTACCTAATCCATACTCCCGGATCAGAAATGAACGGCTTTACCTAATCCATACTCTCAGATTAATGACGAATGGTTATGCCTAATCCATACTCTCGGACTAGGGACGAATGACTAATCCATACTCTCGGATTAATGATGAATTATTATGCCTAATCCATACTCTCGGACTAGGGACGAATGACTATGTCTTAGTCCATACTCCCGGACTAAGGACAACTGACTATGTCTTAATCTATACCCCCGAATTAATGATAGTTGACTATGTCCAATCCATACTCTCGGACTAGGGACAATGACTGTGTCTAATCCATGCTCCCGGATAAATGACATATACTAAAGTTCTATTCTCTGAGTATAACTCACTTGTACTCGTAAGAAAATACTACCCAATATTCCTCATAATTAATTTAGGTCTACTCTTTATCCTAAATTATCATATATAATCAGGTATGTTCTTTAACACGTATTTCAGGCAACATCAATTAACTCGCACATAAACATATAATTAATACTTCAATCAATACTTGTATTAAAATCATCTTCATGAAAGGGACTATGCACTCACTTGAAAAGGTGGTGATTCCGAACTCAGACAGCGCTTCGCTTCTTAAAAATAATTTCCTTCGACGAAACCTAGTATTATTACCACTAGAGTTTAGTCTATTATTTGTCGAGACTAATTAATAGTCTAGCTATTATTAATATTATATAAGCGTTAAACAATACTTATATAACCCATAATAATAGCCCAAGTACTTAATATAAGTTCCTAATAACGTTACTATAATTAAATAAACGATATATTAAAAATAACGTAGGCGTAGCTCACTTACAGCGGGTTTTATAGAAAACCGAGCTTTGCTTGGAGCAGCGTTCCCGAGCGGAAAAGCTCTTCCTCTCAGAGCCGTCGAGCACTCCGGGGCTTCTTCCTCGTGCTAGGGAGGTTCCCTAGGCTCTTCGGGCGGTTTCGGGAATAGAGAGAGGTTCTAGAGAGAGAGAGAGAGTAAAAAAGAAGAAAGAATGGGAAAGTGTGAAGAAAATTAGGGTGAGAGAGGTTCTATTTATAGGGTGAAAATGGCTGAACTTGGTGCCACATGTCACCATCTAGTGGCAAGGCTTGGGGAGAAAGCAATGGCTAAGATTGTGCCACATCACCCATTTTCGCACAACACACTTCCGACTTCTAAACTCCGTAACTTTCACATACGACCTCCGTTTTTGACGTTCTTTATATCCACGCATAGGTAAAAATAAGATCTACAACTTTAATTTTGACTCCCTCGGCTAATTCTCGACCGATCTTAAATGTAACAGTACGAGGAGATTATATTGTTAAATGTCCGCGTAAAATTCATAACTTTTACATACGGACTCTGTTTTCGTCCGTATTTTTACCGTTGAGTTCCTATTAATGAGATATTCAATTCTAATTTAGGTCACATAGGCCAAAAACCACTCGAACTAAAATTCGAGTTTCGGGCCGTGCACTCCTATGCCAAATCTTAGAAAATTAATAACTTCCTCATACGAAGTCAAATTTGGGCGTTCTTTTTTTGTATGTTCTCGGTTTAACATATAATAAAACTTTTATTTGGATCGATAAGGCTAAAAAGTCCTTTATCAAAAATTCACTATTTACGTCTCCCGGTGCCGTGCCGGTTTTGCCGTAAAACTTTGACGGGCCATAACTTCTTCGTTATAACTCGGATTTCGGCGTTCTTTATATGTATGGAACCCTTGAGACATATTATAAAACTTGGTTAAGATTATTTATTCTAAATAATCTTTTGTCGAAAAGTCGTTTTCAACCCCTATTATCTCTAAATTGACTAGCCCGGATCTACGAACGTTACAATTATCTCCCCCTTAGGATGATTACGTCCCGGAATCATCAACGAAATAGGATCACATGATGACTCCATATGTTATCTCTTCATCCTAAGTAATAACCGTAACGTTGATGTTTCTTCAAATGAATATCTAACTCTAAGACTTCCTGATTGCAGGCGGTGCTCGATCTTGCACTTGCTCCCTATCTCACGTTAGACTCCAAATTATGACCTTCAAGTAACAATCTCGATCCTTACTGGAGACTGCTTATTCTTCTTAATAGACTTAAGATAAGTTATTTTATTACTAAAATGGACCGATGTGTCATATTCTAATGACTTATCATCGTATGTTCCCACACTTAGACTCAGGTCTCTTAGAGTCTTCCAAAACAGACTATACATTTCTTCATGTTCTAATCACATATTAAATGGTAGCATTTCTAGCTACAAGAAACTATTGCGATACCTCTACTGATCACTTTAATTATCTTTTATTTCAATATTCTGGCTTAAGTCAGAAGCTACATCAAACTTGGTGCTCCGAACCACGTAACATACTTATCGTAATCGGACTCAATTCGATATGACCACTAGGGTCGGAATAACAATCATCCTCTTAGTCATTACCGAAACGATAGTAATGACATATTTGAATAAAACGGTATCAATTACTAGCTTCTTGGTAATCTTGTGACTTTCCCTGATCCAAGCGTGAGTCTTGTGCTTCCGGTAGTATAGGCCTCTACTACCATTCACACCTACTCATACTCATCCCAAGTATTGTCCCGCAGTTTTCCAAGTCACCGTACAAGAAAATCACATAACAACTTAACACATCAATTATCAAAATGAAGGTTTTATATTATTCCTTGAAATGATTACATAGGTGTTCAAGTTCACCCTAGACTATGCCTTTAACAGGCTACATCATACGATATTATGGCTACTGCATAACTCGATCTTTAGATATGAAGTCCTCATCCTTGATTCCTCGCGTTGCACTCTGCTTCGTCAAGGATCATCTGATATGCTCTTGCCTTTGGTTTTGGCGGCATATTTGGTTTTGTAGCCCCCTCTTTCCTTGGGCAGTCTTGCTTGAAGTGTCCCTCTTCACCACACTTAAATCAGACTTCTCTATTGGTTGTGCATTCACTGGCGTAATGACCAGTCTTCCCGCATTTAAAGCAGGTCATATCTTTAGAGCATTTCCCAATATGCTTCTTTCTGCACTTGTCACACCATTGCGTTCCTTCTTCGAACTTCTTTGAACCAGACTTCGAGAAATTTCTCTTCTCGTCGGACCTTGAGGATTCTTCAAACTTTCTCTTCTCACCAACCTCCATCTTGCTGGCGGCTCTTCCCTTGATCATATCTTCAACAGACTTGGCAGCCCAGATAGTTGCCTCCAGAGTAGGTGCCTGACGTACTGGCACCACATACTCCCATGGAAGTCCCTTTGCATACTTGTCAATTTTTGTCAGCTCGTCCGGGACAAGGCGCAAAGCAAACTCCATCTTGTCCATGAAGTTGTTGGTGTATTCATCGATGGTCATGCTTCCTTTCTTCAAGGTTAGGAATTGGTTCTCCAGCTCGAGCAGGTTTTGGGCTGAACAATACTTACGTTTGAATTGCACCAAAAACTATGCCCATGTCAGTTGCAGGGGCTCATTGGGGCTTAAAGTCTTCCCCAGGGTGTTCCACCAACGAACAGCACCTCCTCGGAACCGTCGTACTGCAAACGTGGTCTGTAATTTGCCTCTGCAACCACATGTCATGAAGGCCAACTCCATCTCCAAGATCCAATCCATAACTCTGATCGGATCTTCCTTTCCAGTGAAAGTCGATGGCTTGAAAGTCAAAAAATCTTTGTACTTGCATCCATTCCTCTCGACTCCGTTATCTTGATTAATCCTTCTAATCATCGGTGCATCGGATTGACCAACGGTCCCACTGTAGTTCCCTTCCTCTGACTGCCCATCATTCAGTTCGGGCTGTTCGATAGGCATCGTAAGTTCCTATCGATTTTGTTGAAGTAAACGCCTTGTTTCCTCTATCTGACGATCCAACATCATCTGGATCAACGCTTGAACTCCGACCATTGTGATTGGCTCAGGAGCGGCTATGCCAAATCTTAGAAAATTCATAACTTCCTCATACGAAGTCAGATTTGGGCGTTCTTTTTTTTGTATGTTCTCGATTTAACATATAGTAAAACTTTTATTTGGATCGATAAGGCTAAAAAGTCCTTTATCAAAAATTCACTATTTATGTCTCCCGGTGCCGTGCCGGTTTTGCCGTAAAACTTCGACGGGCCATAACTTCTTCGTTATAACTCGGATTTCGGCGTTCTTTATATGTACGGAACCCTTGATACATATTATAAAACTTGGTTAAGATTATTTATTCTAAATAATATTTTGTCGAAAATTCGTTTTCAACCCCTATTATCACTAAATTGACTAGCCCAGATCTACGGGCTTTACATACGCTGGGTGTACGAGGGTTACGTTTGGCGTACGAGGATATTAAGAAATCCTAATTTTAGTGTGTTTCACCCTATATAAGGTCTTTAAGTCCCTAGGGATGGCCTCTTTATCAGGCTACATTGCCCTTACACCCTAAATCTAGACCCTTAGCCTCCATTGTTGTGACTTTGAGCTGCTTAGAAGAATTTGGTGGTTATTTTGGTCTTTTTGAAGGAAGTAAAGAAGATTGAAGCTTCTTTTCTTGGCGTGAAGTTTATAGATCCAAAATCACCACTCATTTTGCAAGTCTTTTGAGGTATCAAGTTCATACCTTGTCTTCTTCTTGCTTAGATCTCTTCATATCTTGGTTTTGTGTTTTTGGTTCCTTTTTGGGTTTGTTTGATGGTTTAAGCCATTTGTGGGGCTTATTCTTTTAGATCTTGTCATATAATGAGTTTCTTAGGCATAAAGTTAGCAACTTTATGGTGTTTATGGCCTCATGTATGTATTAAGTCATCCCTTAAGTCCTTTTGAGCGTTAAGAGCTTCATTAAGTCATGCATACACGTAAAGTTAGCAACATTACGTGATAATTCAGCCCAAGGAAGTCAGATCTAGGTTTTAGAATGAAGTCTTAAGGGATTGGGAGCTGAAAAGGGGAAGATAGCTAAATACAAGGGTACATTGGGCGTATAAGGAGGTACGCTTAGTGTACAAGCCCTAAGGCAAGTACGCTGCGCGTACGAGCTGAGTACGCTCCACGTACTCAGTAGATTGGTCCTTGGTCATTTGGTCTTTATTTTGGGCTATGTTTTGGGCTTAGATGCTTAGGGACTTGTTGGGCCATCAAAATTCAAGTATTTTTGGGCTAATAATATTTTGGACCAATGAAAGGGTTTGGGTCAATTTGGAAAATTAGACCATATTTGGACCTTGGGTGTTTATTTGGAATTTGGGCCTTTGGATTGGTGGTTTGGGCCTAGGCTTTGGGTCAGGTTGCGTAAAGGGTAAAAAGGTCTTTACCCTAGTTTGGACTCTTAGTGTGAGTCGGGACGCGATTATTAATGTGATATTATTTTGGGTAACTGATAGCGGGGCAGTCAGAGATTATCTGTGGGTCTCAGCTGTCTGAGGTGAGTTTTCTCACTATATCCATGGGTCGAAAACACTAATGCTGGCCCATTACTTGTTATGCAAAATGCTAGTTGTCTCTGTGATACTTGCATGGAAGACCCTGGGGTAGCCCGTGACATTTGTATGAAAGACCATGGGGGTATCCCTTGGCACTTGGATGTCAGACCATGGGGGTAGCCCATGGCATTTCAAGGAAAGACCATGGAGGTAGCCCATGGAACGTGGATGTCAGACCATGGGGGTAGCCCATGACATTTCAAGGAAAAGAACATGGGGTAGCCCATGCAAATGTATGTATTGGTATGTGGTATTTTGGGGAACTCACTAAGCTTTGTGCTTACGGTTTTCAGTTTATGTTTTAGGTACTTCAGTTTTCCATTGGAAGAGCTCGGGATGATTGCAGAGTAGACACCACATCGTTCCGCATTTTCTTAACTTACTCTGATATGATGTGATGATTGATACATTTGTTTATTTGGATTTTTATGATAATGTTTATGGAATACTGGTTTCATTAATTTAAAAATGAAAATTTTAGGTGTGGGTCTTATTTTTGGGACGTTACAAGTTGGTATCAGAGCCTTGGTTTGAGAGATTTGGACATACTCTCGGGTGTGTCTGAAGTCAAACTGAGGATTTGGTAAAGTTTTCAAAAAGAAAAGTATTTTTAAGACATGGGTTTTCTAAGATGAGAAAGGTTGTGGTGCGTGCAATCGGCCGAGCTCAAGTAAGTGATTCCCAATAATACCCATACATGTTTCTTATAATTATATGATATGGGGATTAGGAATTGCATGCTAGGATAAGGCTAGGGATACTTTTAGGAATTGCATGATAAGATTGGCCTGATATGTGATGCCTTGTAACCTAAGGAACATTGGATGTTATGCGATATTGAGAATATGTATTGGTATCAGTAATTGCTAAGTGTATGCTTTAAAACTTGTATACAGTTAGGATCTTATAGCCCTAGAATGAATGATTTGGCTTTATTTCTTGTTCCTCGTTTGGTTGTGGTGCTAGGGTACAGTCTTTTATTCGACAGTCTATTTGATTCTATTCTATGTATAATTTGCGTGCATAAGGCAACTGACAGTGAGAGTGGAGGTTCCTAACATGAGTTGTGGTGTGTGAGTTTGAATGTTCTTTGATTATTCTATGGATTGGACTGCTACTACTCGAATGTTACTTGCTTTGTGCTTTATGGGACTCTTAGGTGATGTGAGTTAGTTGTTAAGTGAACATGTTAAGTCACATGTAATAAAGGTTGAATTATCTCAAAGTGTTGAATTTAAAGCTATAGAATAGCTCTCGTTTGAATCTAACCGTTGTAGGGATGAGTCTTTTACTCAAAGGATTATCTGGGCTTTGTTGCATGTGATTGTGTTCACGAAGTAGCTAACTGACAATATTAGGAGTTCTTTAGCAGCTGATGGCAGGAACCTAGGAAAGCCTAGGGAATACTTCAGTGGGTTTTGTTATGCTGTTTAGCGAGTGCTTGGAGTATTAGTTTGAGAAGGTGACTTGCAGGATTCGGGATGATTCTTGACGAAAGTATGGATAGGTGTGGAAGGTAGTATTGGCCCCATACTACCGAAAGCACAAGATCCATAATCGAATTAAGGAGAGTCTTGGAGAATCTAGGAAGCTTGTGGGACAAGGATTCTTGGGTATGTTTTGGTCTTTTGCATGTTGTTTTTCAGTATGTCGTTGAGCACTCAGGAAGGGGGTTCAGGTTTTGGTTCCGGCTCAGGTGCAAGCATTGAGCCGATTGATGAGTGCATGCGGGAGTTCATCTCATTGGAGGTTACTCGTAGTATTCTAGAATGGATATAATCTTTGGTTCAGTAAAGGAAGGTATTTTGGATCTATTGGATGGTCATCTCAGGGCCTTTCGGGCTGAGATTGTAGCGGGGCAGTTGGGAGCTCACCTGGAGCCCAAAGCTTGTGGATCCCTAAAATCCTTCAGGAAGGAGGATCCTATTGTTATCTCTTTTCATTTGGGATCAGAGGTGGGTTATGCATCATGTCTTCAGAAGAATCTACAACATGATTGGATTGGCGCGGAGGTTTCACGAGCCCTACATGAGGAGTTACCCGACATCATTGGGCATGTCACTGATAGATTGGTCGTCGGGTTCAGGGGTAGGACCTTGGCTGTTCAGGCGGATGACAGGATGGTCAGGGTAAACCAGGAGTAGGAGATTTATTTGGAGCACCTGGGGAAGAGGGAGCCAAAGCATGTGCATGCAGTTGAGGGTCCTGCAAAGAGACCCAAGACTTCGAATCAAAGATTGAGGGGTTAACAGGGCTGGGGTCGGTGTAGCTCGTGTGGGAAGCATCACAATGGGGTTTGTCATTCTAGGGGCATGGGCTGCTTCAAGTGTGGAAGGGTTAGCCACATCAGTCGGTATTGTCCTTAGGGAGCAAGTCCGTTATGTTTTCGCTGCAATCAAGTGGGCCACAAGCAGGCCGACTGTCAGGTGATGAGGGGTGGAGCTATGAGTGCACCTGCTCTGTTTTCTTTGAGGATCTCTGATGGTCGTGAGGATATGGTAGGAGCCTCATCGGGCAGGTGTGTAGTATTGCAGTGTCAGTTAGGGGAAACCGAGGTTCCATTAGGTGCTATTGCAGGTATGTTATCTTTTGCTTTCTTCCTGGTTATTATAAGAATTTATATTGCTTTGGAATTTTGCTTTTGTTTGGGTAAGCATTATCTATGATTTTGGTTCTCTACTATTGTTTGGGTTAT
This sequence comes from Lactuca serriola, assembly GCF_051521515.1. Lineage (NCBI taxonomy): Eukaryota > Viridiplantae > Streptophyta > Magnoliopsida > Asterales > Asteraceae > Lactuca > Lactuca serriola. Next base: position 64,433,590 of record NC_136412.1, on the reverse strand, counting down.
ATCGTCAAGAACTATTATATCACATTTTTGAATGCCAAGAGTCTCTAGTGGGTCGTATTTTGATGAGCGGGATTCAGTTGTTCGGGGAGTTGTTCCGGTTCTTTGTTGGGTCCAGTTTAGACGGTTGATGAAGAGATCTTTAGTCAAGTTAGCAGGATTAGTTCTTTAGTGATGTCAGAGTTCAGTCATGTTAGCATTTTTTCTGGTGTGACCGAAAATTGTCCCGGGAAGAACCTTTGGGTTCAATCACTACCGTTGCTAGGGAAGGAGCGGTAGCAAGAAGATGGTGGTGACAATAGCATGAGTCGTTTGGTCATTGGAAGTGCCAGGAGAATTTTATTAGTGCAAGGATTGTAGATGGTTAGAATTCAGAAATTATTTCAAAGATGGGAAGTTTGGGTGAAGATTCGCCAATTCAGAGCAAGGGTGATGGTCTTAAGTCACCAACATAAAGGACTTTTGGAATTGGTGCGGTATCATGGTAGGTGATTGGGATTATCAAGCTTGTTCAGATTTCGAGGGTATTCTTCTAGATTTCAGGGGTAGGCGATCATCGATTTTGCCTAGTAATGGGATGCTAGTAATGGTTAAAGCAGGTCATAGTCAGATCATGTTATAAGAAGATAAGATGGGTTGGGAATCCATCCAATTTTATGAGATGGGAGAGCTTCTTTAAATCCAAGTGGGGGAGAATCAATAAGAATTTCTAGGAGTTGGATCGGGTGTGGAACTAAGGCAAGTTTCACATCCCTACCAGGAGGAGAGATGACCCAAGTGGCCACCTGGGTTGAAGTTGTGTAAGTTGGGAGTTCAAGAAACTTCCAGCAGCTAGTCGGCGTCTTCTTTGTTATGCATAGTAGGCTTGTGATCGAATCCATGTCGAGGGTTGTGTAAGAGTCATTTTGCATGTTGTTGTTTGATGAAGGCTTTGGGGTTCGAAGCTGTTGGGTTTAGAGCATACTAACACTCCTATGGTGCACATGCAACCCTAGAAACCTTGGATCTATGTTTTCTCTAAAATACATGCAAATTTGATTTCCAAGGTTCACAACCTAACTAGCATGTTATGGGGTACTTGTAATACAAAACTTTGAGTAGAATAACATACCTTTCTTTTGTGGTTGATTGCTTGGAGTTTTGAGCCTAGCACCAATAGTGTGGCTGCCTCAAGTGGTGTCACAAATCACCAAAACAAGTTTGAAGCTCTTGAGAGAATAAGAACACTTATAGAAATCGGCTCACTCTTATGCTCACACACACTAGTGCCAATTCTAGAACCAAGGACTCCTTTATATAGTATGGAGGATTAGGGTTAAACCCTAATACCCATGACTCTTCATTTACCTAGGATCCATGGGTTAAAAGCTCCATGGACTATCCATGGACTCCGTATACTCTTAGCCCATCCTAAATAGATCTTAGCCCAATCCATATATATAAATAAGAGTTCATATTTAATTAGCTCCATTTTGATCACTAAATTAATTCTAAATTATTTTTTGATTAATACTAATTAAATAATTATGATATCATATTAATATATTATAAACTAAAATATATTTATATATCATAAACATCTTATTCTCAAAAGTATATCCATACAAGTTGTTAGGTGAAGTGCAACCCAAATGGACCATGCCGGGTCGGGTCAAGTTGATACCAAATATAGTGACAGACTTAGACACCTTATCCAACAGTCTCCCACTTGGATAAGTCTGATAACTATAGTTGCAAGTATAACTTCAGGAACCAACCAGCAATCATAGCTCTTTAAGACTCTGTTGAACTATGAAGCGCCATTATATATAAGTGATCATATATTCCTCTGTTCTCAAGATATCAGCCGGACAAACACATGGAACATGGTGTAACTTATAGTCCGACATTTGTTTCTCGATGTCTGATTTGTTTGACATAGAACTAAATTGAACACATCAATTTGTGTCACACCCCAAAACCAAGAATGGCGGAAACATTCTGGGGCGGAGGACGTCATGTACAGTATCACAACAATGAAAAGTACTAAACAAGCAACAAAATCATCCATTGCATTAATAATATAATTATTATACAAGTGTATTCTGTCAAATTATAATAGACACTACAGCATAAATCAAAATGAAAGATGAGTCTTGAACAAGCTCCATCTTCTCTAAACCTTGCATCGGTACCTGTCAATAGATGACCTGAGGATACAAGTTATTTTGAAAGCGAGTATCAGCTTTGAAGCTGGTGAGATCATAAGTATTTTAGTGTCTTAATTTGTAAGTAAGTATTTATATGTATAAATTTGTATGTAAGAATTTGTAAGTATATGAATTGTAAGTATTGAAAGTGTATATGAACTGTAAGTATGAAAATGTTTGTAAAACAACTGTAAACGTTTGAAAAACCCTAGAAATCACTATGATTCCTAATAGTAACAAAAGGAGTCTTCTACCAAGGCTTAACTGTTCTCAATGTAGTCTTCTATCAAGACCTAACTATTCTAAATGTAGTCTTCTACCAAGACCTAACTGCTCTGAATGTAGTCTTCTACCAAGACCTAGCTGTTCTGAATGTAGTCCTCTACCAAGACCTAACTGTTATGAATGTAGTCTTCTACCAAGACCTAACTGCTCTGAATTAGTCTGCTACCAAGACCTAGCTGTATTAGTATTACCCTTTGGAACAAGGGCCACTAACAATGTTAACTGAAGACATCCGTAGATGTACATTTACCTCTGTTGCTAACAGCTGGGTATAGGAATAGTCAGTCCCCAAAAGTATACCTGTAATGGTATCAACCGTTGACATCCGTGGATGTGCTTTTACCTCTGTAGCTAACAGAGATTCTAGGAATGGTCAATCCCACAACGTATCCTTTGGTACTAGGATATTAAATCCAATCTATCTCGTCGATTATGTGATTGAATCACAAGGTAAAGATAAGAATGAGGATTATATAACAGAATCTATACATATAACATGTACTAGTAATTCTTGTAAGGGTACTCATGTAAATGTGATCATGTGACCATATCTATGTAATAGTATGGTAATGTACTGTAATGTTCTAGCTGTAGTGTACGTGCTCTCTATCTAGCAAGTATAGTAATGTACTGTAATGTTCTAGCTGTAGTGTACGTTCTCTCTATCTAGCAAGTATAGTAATGTACTGTAATGTTCTAGCTGTAGTGCACGTGCTCTCTATCTAGCAAGTATAGTAATGTACTGTAATGTTCTAGCAAGTATTGACTCATGAATGAACTGACTCATTGTATGGTATCGCGTTCTAGTAATAGTTCTAGTAATAGTTCTAGTATCTTCCTAAACTACCCATATGGTAGTTTACTAGTAATCTAACTGGTACGTATGAACATGGATGTATACCCTTGCTACCCAAGGGCATTGGGTGAACTGGAAGGGCCTTTATGACTATATATGTACATATATTATATACTTAATATTTAAACGACCTTCGGACGAGTACCCAATATCCCACCAGACCACATCTCAAACACGAAAAGGAAATAGGGTGGATAGCCTTCCTAAGTCTTTTAAACATTTCTTATATAACTATACATATAGAGGCATGCAATTCATAATATAAAAGCATAAATAAGTTTTGTAAAACCTTTGAACATAATTATTATCTTAAGAATTGATCGACTTGATGTCAATCTATAAAACGGTTTGAAGGCATGGGTTTGATAAAATGGTTTAGTATAAAGAAACATTTGTTTGAAACACAATTGTAAATAAGTTTGAAAAGTAATATACAGAGTAAAATGTATAGAGAAATAAGAAGTTTTAAACACATAAAGTGTTTATGAAAGACATTTGAAGGAAACTGTTTGGTAAAACGGCTAATGAGTAGCCAATCATTTGAATGCTGCTTATTAATCACACGTGATTGATATATTAATTAGCATAATTCTACTTGTATCCCCCCATAAAACATTTAAAAACAATTTAAAACATTGATTAAGGGGTATGAACTCACCTGTGGTAAGTGGATCGGAAGGAAGTGTCGGATAAGTGCTTGGTGTCAAGTGAAGACTTAGACACGCACAAAGATCCTAATAACATATAAGGATATATGTATATACACAATTAGTCTTTAAACAACTAATAAACAAAGTTAAGACACTCTAGGACATGCTAAACACTTTATACAAGTGTTATACGTCTCAAGGGTTGCATCTAAGTGTTGTAGGGAAAGGCTAGTGTGTTTAGGGTTCAAGGGTAAACTCCCTTGGAGTTTACGGTTTTGATGGTCATGACACCAAGAGTTTACGGCAGTAAACTCTAGAGTTTACGGTCGTAAACTCTAGTCCTAATGACTAGGTGTTGTTTGGTGGTTTAACAAGCCTCTTGGAGCAATTCTACTAAGTGGTTTGGCCTTTGGAATGGACTAGGGCATGAAAACACCTCTTTTGAGGAGTTTACGGCCTCATGGCGTTTTCCCTTGGGTTCATATAACGGAAACCCATATGGAAGAGTGTAAAGCCATGTTTTCAAGTCCCTAACACAATTAGGGAAGTGTATGATCTAGTTTCTAAGCCTAAGGAAGGAAAATGACCAACTTAAACTCACTTTAGGGTGTTTACGGTTTTGGGAGATCGCCAAACCCTAAAACCCTACATTTGATGGTCTTTGATGTTTTTCTAGGTTTAAACTCAATGAGGAAGGGTTTAAACATGTCAAGGAAGGTTTAAACATCAAACTAGGGCTTATATAAGGACTTAGGCACACTTTGGTGCCTTTTATGGTGTTTACGGCCCAAGAACATTGTAACAGCCCGAAATCTCAGGTATTGTTAAATTATGTTTTTGGGGTGATTTAAGAGGGGACTCGGCGAGTTGGGGCCTAGACTCGCCGAGTAGGACCGCAGACCTGGTCGCGGGTTCACGACTGGACTCGACGAGTCCAGATATGGACTCGGTGAGTCGGCGCTGTTCAGCGGAAACCCTAGCCGTTTGGCTTTGGAACGTATATAATGCACTTATAGGCCGTCATTGTCCGTCTTTAGTCGACTGAGAAGAACCCTAAATGGCTGTGGGCACCTAGAGCAAGATTGAAGGATATTAGGGCCTTGAAGAAATTGTTGTGCAAAGAGGAGAAGAGTTTTGGCTAAAGGAACAGCAAGGGATTCGAGTTCTGCGGTTTGGGGACACAGAGAGTGCGTTATTCAGGTAATATTTTGGATCTTTTCTGTTATGTTGATGTGTGCATGGATTTAGGGTTTATGGAACCCATTTGGTGATTAGATGGATTAGTACCTTGTTACCCAAACGATTATAACCCTGTATTAGGACCTTTAGAGGTCCAGGAGGTCCCATGCTTGTGTATTTCGGGACAATACTTATCTCAGGAAGCAGTTTGATCGACTGCATGGCATGGACTCGCCGAGTCCGATGAACAGACTCGACGAGTAGCTTGGAGATTGACTGGAACTCGTCGAGCTGTTCTTCAGACTCGGCGAGTGGAGTCGGGGTGGCCCCGCGATTCTTCCACGAGGATCTCGTCGAGCCAAGAGGGATACTCGACGAGTAGAAAGGGAACATCAGGGGAAGTTGGGGAGGACGTCTAGACTCGCCGAGTCGCCTTTGCACTCGCCGAGTCCGGTCGAGTTGACCGTTGACCAGAGTTGACCTAAGTCTGACTTCTTAGGGATAGTCACACTTAGAAGATATAAGTGTTAATGAGGGATATGTGATGTTATAGGAAGGTTGTAGCTCGTCGGATTGTGCACGAGTGATTTCAGGATTTGCTAGCTTTCAGCATTCACGAGGTGAGTCTTCTCACTATACTGTACCCGGAAGGGTTTGACTGTGTGACCGGAAGGTCGGATATGATATGTGATATGTATGCTATATGTGGTAAGTTATTTGTTATATGTGCTATGTATGTCATGGGCCAGAAGGCGATTATATTATGGGCCGGAAGGCAATATGTTATGGGCCGGAAGGCGATATGTTGTGTGATGGACCGGAAGGTCGGCGTGGGTAGGACCGGAAGGTTTACCCAGCAGGGACGGAAGTCCCCTGAGACACATGGACCTGAAGGTCAGGGCCTGGAAAGGCGTATGTGCGTAAGTTGTATATTGGGGAACTCACTAAGCATTTATGCTTGCAGTTGTTATGTATGTGTTTCAGGTACTAGCGAGGACCGTGGGAAGGCGCCGGCATGATCGATACACACTGAAGGATGTTTTTATGATCTTGGGATTTAGACAGTTTGTATTTGACATGACACTTAAATTATTTATGCCTTGTTTTGAATGGAAATACTCTATTTTTAAAATGAAAAATTTGTTTGAAAATTTGCGTTGTTACAATTGGTATCAGAGCCTTGGTTTGAGGGATTCGGGTGCACCTTCGGGAGTAACTGAACTCAAACCGAGGATTTGAGGAAACTTTTTAAATAAAGGCATAAACTTTTGTAAATGGTTTTGTGGTAAGCAAGAAAGAAGCAGTGTGTACGATCAGTCAGCGCCCGAACGGTAAAGATCCCCAAAATACCTTACAATATTATATGATATGAATTGTTATGCATGCTAGAAGACTAGGTATTCATGATAGGACTAGAGTGGCCTGATTTGTGATGCCTTAGTCTAGGGAAGTTTGCCGATATGAGATGCTTTGCTAGTGTGCGGGTAGATAGTGCATATCAGAAGTAGAGTACTCACTATCCGGGGTTTGGGGAGGAAGACTTGGGATGAACGCTGATGCGGTGTGGTCGGTAGTATTGGGCCCGTACTACCGAGGACACCAGGTCAGTGGGAGACCCAAGTAAGAATCCCTGGATATCGGGGACTGAGTAGGGTTGCGTTATCGAGTGCGATTACACTCGATGGAGTCTCTGATAGCTTTATGTTGTATTTCAGAGACATCATGGTTAGACCACGCCACAGAGCGAGTTCGAGCGGTGTGAGTGACAAGGAGATTCGTCAGATGATTCACGAGGAGCTAGCTGCGGCGATCCGGGCTGAGATCCCGGAGATGTTTGGGTCTATTAAGACCACCCTGATGGAGACGTTTGAGGAGCGGTACGCCGCATTGACTGAAGCTGCAGCCGCTGCAGCTACCGCAGCTGTGGCCGCTGCCAGGCCACAGGGGGTGACTCGTTGCTGTTCCGGGAGTTCAGCAACACGAAGCCACCTGAGTTCGATGGGACGCAGGATCCGATTGCTGCGATGAGGTGGATCGCGGATATAGAGGGGTGCTTCTACACTTGTTCATGCCCGGAGCACCTGAGGGTACGGTTCGCTTTGAACCAGCTCCGTCTGGGAGCGAAGGATTGGTGGAAGTTCGTGACGGCGAACTTCACTCTGGCAGAGATTACAGCAGTGACATGGGAGGGGTTTACTGCTATGTTCAGGGACGAGTACGTTCCCCCGGTGGAGAGGGAACGATTGGTACAGGAGTTCTTAACCCTCAAGCAGGGTACTGATTCTGTTGCGGTGATCACGCGGAAGTTTCATGAGAGGGCGATGTTCTGCCCCGAGCTGGTATCCACTGATCAGGCTCGGATGAGCCGGTACTTGGGTGTGTTGAGGAGGGATATCCGGGAGTTTGTGTCAAACTCCACCTACCATACTTTTCTTGAGCTTCAGGCAAATGCCAGGAAGCGCGAGATTGAGTTGGAGACCCAGGCCAGGGAGGAGGCCGAGTCTCAGCGGGTGGACCGGCGACCGACTCAGTCCCAGCCGACAGCCAAGCGGATAAAGTCCGCCGATTCGAGGACAGGAGGTTCGAAGGGCCGCACTTGCGGGAAGTGCGACAAGAGTCATGATGGGGTATGTCGATCTGGTGCTTGCTACAAGTGTGGCAAGGAGGGGCACATTGCTAGGGAGTGCCCCAAGGGGTTTACGGTTTGCTTTCATTGCAACCAGACAGGCCATAGGAAGGCCGAGTGCCCTCAGCTTCTTCAGGGATCTGCACCTGCTGCCAGAGCTACTGCGACCCGACCGGTGAAGGCCGAGGCCCCGAGGGCTCGGGGGAGAGCCTTTCAGCTGACTGCGGAGGAGGTCCGCGCTGCGCCCGATGTTGTGGCAGGTATGCTGTAATTCATGTATTTATTTTTTTAATGTCGAGACGTTATGCTTATGTTATTATATGCGTAGGTACTTTCCTTGTGAACTCTGTGCCTGCCTTAGTGTTATTTGACTCGGGTGCGAGTAGATCCTTTGTATCTTAGCCTTTAGTCAGCATATCAGCGTTAGTCGTGAGTCGTTGAGTCGGCCTCTGAGGGTTTCTATAGCTGATGAGAGAGTGATTTGTGCCACGGAGGTTCTCCGGGGATGCATGTTAGATATTTTCGGGGTCAAATTCCCGATTGACCTGATTCCTATTGCGATGGGTGATGTCTGTGTCATCGTGGGCATGGACTGGTTGAGCCGATTCGGCGCTGTCATCGACTGTGAGCTTCAGCTGGTGACTATACGAGACCATAGTGGGGGAGTTCTTTCGGTGTACGGTGAGGGTACCCGTTCGGGATCAGCTTTTTGTTCGGCCGCTAGGGCGAGGCAGTGTCTACAGCAGGGCTGTAAGGGTTTTGTGGCGTATGTGATGGATATGCGGGAGGTTTCCGAGAGACCGAAGTCAGTTGAGGAGGTCCCTGTGGTGCGTGAGTTTCCAGATGTTTTCCCCGAGGAGCTGGCGGGAGTACCTCCTGTGAGGCAAGTAGAGTTTGGTATCGATCTAGTTCCGGGGGCCGCGCCTATTGCTAAAGTGCCTTATCGTCTTGCACCTCCATAGATGCAAGAGTTGTCCTCGCAGCTCCAGGAGTTGCTGGGGAAGGGATTCATTCGGCCGAGCAGCTCGCCATGGGGAGCACCTATTCTGTTCATCAAGAAGAAGGATGGTTCACACCGGATGTGCATTGATTACCAGGAGTTGAACAAGTTGACGGTCAAGAACCGTTACCCGTTGCCGAGGATCGATGATTTATTCGATCAGTTGCAGGGAGCATCTTGGTTTTCGAAGATCGATCTGAGGTCAGGATACCATCAGGTGAGAGTGCGGGACGAGGATGTCCAGAAGACAGCGTTTAGAACGCGATATGGGCATTATGAGTTTGTGGTGATGCCTTTCGGGCTCACCAATGCCCCGGCTGTGTTCATGGATCTCATGAACAGGGTATGCAGACCGATGTTGGATCGGTTAGTGATTGTATTTATCGACGACATTCTGGTGTATTCGAGATCTAGAGAGCAGCATGAGGAGCATTTAAGGGAGATCCTTGAGGTATTGAGGTCGGAGAAGCTTTACGCAAAGTTCTCCAAATGTGACTTCTGGTTGCGGGAGGTCCAATTTCTAGGACATGTTGTTAATCAGAAAGGGATATTGGTCGATCCGGCCAAGGTTGAGGCGGTGATGAGTTGGGAGGTGCCGAAGTCACCCTCTGAGATCAGGAGCTTCCTTGGGTTGGCAGGGTATTATCGGAGATTCATTAAGGATTTCTCCAAGATCGCAGTGCCGCTCACCAGATTGAACCGGAAGGGTGTGGCATTCTCATGGGGGCCCGAGCAGCAGACCTCCTTTGAGACACTTCGCCAGAGGTTGTGCGAAGCCCCGGTATTAGCTCTCCCGGAAGGGATGGAAGATTTTGTAGTATATTGCGACGCATCGATTTCGGGACTGGGTGCAGTGTTGATGCAGAGGGGTCATGTGATCGCTTATGCGTCGAGGCAGCTAAAGCCTCATGAGGCGAGATATCCCACGCATGATTTAGAGTTGGGGGCAGTAGTATTCGCTCTCAAGATTTGGCGTCACTACCTGTATGGGGTTCGATGTACGATATACACGGACCATAAGAGCTTGAAATATTTGATGGATCAGCCCAACCTAAATATGCGTCAGAGGAGGTGGTTGGATGTGGTCAAGGATTACGATTGTGAGATCCTGTACCACCCAGGCAAGGCTAATGTGGTAGCCGACGCGTTGAGCCGCAGGGCGGAGAGCACTCCATTGCGAGATGTATGCTTGAGACTGACTGTGATGACTCCAGTGTTGGATGCTATTCGTGGGGCACAGGCCGAGGCTGTGCGGCCAGAAAGGCAGAAGAAAGAGCGGGTTGTGGGGTTAATTTCAGAGTTCGTTAAGGATGGACGAGGGCTTATGACGTTTTAGGGTCGGATCTGGGTACCGTTCGTGGGCGGTACGCGTATTACTTTGATGGAAGAGGCTCATAGATCGAAATTCTCGATCCATCCCGGTGCTACGAAGATGTATTTGGATTTGAAGAAAGAGTATTGGTGGCCCTGTATGAAGAGGGACGTGGCATGGTTCGTTGAGAGGTGCTTGACCTGCCGTAGGGTTAAGGCCGAGCACCAGAGACCGCATGGCAAGTTACAGCCATTGGAGATCCCCGAGTGGAAGTGGGAACAGATCACTATGGATTTCATCACCAAATTGCCGAGGACTGCTAGGGGAGTTGACGCAATTTGGGTGATTGTGGATAGGTTGACGAAGAGTGCACACTTCCTTGCCATCAGCGAGAGTTCTTCAGTGGAGAAGTTGGCGGAGATATATGTGAGAGAAGTGGTATCTCGGCATGGAGTGCCGATCTCGATTGTTTCAGACCGTGATGTGCGCTTCACTTCCAGGTTCTGGAAGAAATTCCATGAGGAGCTGGGTACTAAATTGCATTTTAGTACCGCATACCATCCCCAGACAGACGGTCAGAGCGAGCGGACGATTCAGACGCTGGAGGACATGCTTCGAGCGTGTGTGTTAGACTTCGGGGGTAGCTGGGATGCATATTTACCCTTAGCAGAGTTTTCCTACAACAACAGCCATCATTCGAGCATTGGTATGCCACCTTTTGAGCTGTTGTATGGTATGAGGTGTCGGACCCCCATTTGCTGGGGAGAGGTGGGACAGAGAGTGATGGGCAGCACAGAGATCGTGCTTCAGACGACAGAGCAGATTCAGCAAGTTAGACAGAGGTTATTGACCGCCCAGAGCCGACAGAAGAGTTATGTAGACAGGCGCCGATCCGAGCTTGAATTTCAGGTCGGCGACTTCGTTCTCCTGAAGGTCTCTCCTTGGAAAGGAGTGATTCGATTCAGGAAGAGGGGCAAATTGGGGCCCCGGTATATTGGACCATTTCGTGTGATTGCAAGGATAGGCCGGGTGGCCTATCGGTTGGAGTTGCCAGCGGAGTTGGGACAGATCCACGACACTTTTCATGTGTAGCAATTGAGGAAGTGCATAGCCGATGAGTCGGCAGTGGTTCCATTGGAGGATATTCAGGTGGATGCGAGCCTGAATTATGCTGAGAGACCAGTGGCCATCAGGGATCGGAAGATCAAGGTTCTGAGGAACAAGGAGGTACCTCTGGTGTTGGTCCAGTGGCAACACCGGAAAGGTTCGGAAATGACTTGGGAGCCGGAACGTGAGATGCGGGAGCAGCATCCGGAGCTATTTGCAGAGTGAGACTTCGAGGGCGAAGTCTAATCCTAGTGGGGGAGAGTTGTAACAGCCCGGAATCTCAGGTATTGTTAAATTATGTTTTTGGGGTGATTTAAGAGGGGACTCGGCGTGTTGGGGCCTAGACTCGCCGAGTAGGACCGCAGACCTGGTCGCGGGTTCGCGACTGGACTCGACGAGTCCAGATATGGACTCGGCGAGTCGGCGCTGTTCAGCGGAAACCCTAGCCGTTTGGCTTTGGAACGTATATAATGCACTTATAGGCCGTCATTGTCCGTCTTTAGTCGACTGAGAAGAACCCTAAACGGCTGTGGGCACCTAGAGCAAGATTGAAGGATATTAGGGCCTTGAAGAAATTGTTGTGCAAAGAGGAGAAGAGTTTTGGCTAAAGGAACAGCAAGGGATTCGAGTTCTGCGGTTTGGGGACACAGAGAGTGCGTTGTTCAGGTAATATTTCGGATCTTTTCTGTTATGTTGATGTGTGCATGGATTTAGGGTTTATGGAACCCATTTGGTGATTAGATGGATTAGTACGTTGTTACCCAAACGATTATAACCCTGTATTAGGACCTTTAGAGGTCCAGGAGGTCCCATGCTTGTGTATTTCGGGACAATACTTATCTCAGGAAGCAGTTTGATCGACTGCAGGGCATGGACTCGCCGAGTCCGATGAACAGACTTGGCGATTAGCTTGGAGATTGACTGGAACTCGTCGAGCTGTTCTTCAGACTCGGCGAGTGGAGTCGGGGTGGCCCCACGATTCTTCCACGAGGATCTCGTCGAGCCAAGAGGGATACTCGACGAGTAGAAAGGGAACATCAGGGGAAGTTGGGGAGGACGTCTAGACTCGCCGAGTCGCCTTTGCACTCGCCGAGTCCGGTCGAGTTGACCGTTGACCAGAGTTGACCTAAGTCTGACTTGTTAGGGATAGTCACACTTAGAAGATATAAGTGTTAATGAGGGATATGTGATGTTATAGGAAGGTTGTAGCTCGTCGGATTGTGCACGAGTGATTTCAGGATTTGCTAGCTTTCAGGATTCACGAGGTGAGTCTTCTCACTATACTGTACCCGGAAGGGTTTGACTGTGTGACCGGAAGGTCGGATATGATATGTGATATGTATGCTATATGTGGTAAGTTATTTGTTATATGTGCTATGTATGTCATGGGCCGGAAGGCGATTATATTATGGGCCGGAAGGCAATATGTTATGGGCCGGAAGGCGATATGTTGTGTGATGGACCGGAAGGTCGGCGTAGGTAGGACCGGAAGGTTTACCCAGCAGGGACGGAAGTCCCCTGAGACACACGGACCGGAAGGTCAGGGCCTGGAAAGGCGTATGTGCGTAAGTTGTATATTGGGGAACTCACTAAGCATTTATGCTTACAGTTGTTATGTATGTGTTTCAGGTACTAGCGAGGACCGTGGGAAGGCGCCGGCGTGATCGATACACACTGAAGGATGTTTTTATGATCTTGGGATTTAGACAGTTTGTATTTAACATGACACTTAAATTATTTATGCCTTGTTTTGAATGGAAATACTCTATTTTTAAAATGAAAAATTTGTTTGAAAATTTGCGTTGTTACAAACATTCTTGGACCATGAACACCTTCAATCTTGTGTTCTTGACATATTTTCTTGATGTTTAAATGTAGTACTAGCTTAAAATCACTCAAGGATAGAAGCACTTACTATTGGAAGGCTTGATTTGTGCTAAAAGGCCAAGAACACTTAGTGTGTGTTCTTGGTGTTTTGGAAAATCTAAACAAAACACATAAATGAATGGATGAATAGATGCACAAACACTAGATTAAGTGTTTTACTAACTTGAAATGGTTAGAACACTTACAACTTTGAAGATTTGGAATTAAATCTTGGATGATACTTGAGAGGATATTTTGGAGTTTACTCTTTTGACTTTTGGGGAGTAAACACAAATGACTAAGTTTTTGGGGAGTAAACTCATACATAGGCATGAGTTTACGGTTTTGGTGATTTCTAAACCCAAAACATAAAAGTTTGGTCGGGTGTTTCTAATACGCGAAGTGTTTGTGGTTTTCAAAAATCAAAACCCGAGACGACACTTTCTTTCACCCGTTCGTTTAAAAATAATATTAAAATAATCAAACAAACTTTATATTTCTTAAAAATAAGAAATAATGACATTGACTTATGATACGAAGGGGTTGACTTTTAGGGTTTGACCAAATGGAAATTTCGGGTTGTCACAATTTGGTTCTGACCGGGCCCGACACATAAGTCAAAACCAAATCATCGAGGGGCCCAGATATCGCTTCTATTGCTAGAAGGAACATATAAACTTCGACTCATATGCTTGTACTAACTACTCGTTGAATTATGCACAAAAGCACGTTTTATGACATCAAGTTACTGATGCGTTTTCGTACAATCAATGGATAACCAACTCACACTCAACAACTCATATCTCTAGGTTTGAAGATATATATGATATTAGTGTCTCACAATCACTCGAGATAAATTCCATGAAGTGATACAAGCGAGCGTGGGTTTAATCCAATACTCAGACCTTATGAGCACTCATGAATGTTGGAGCAACCATTGCTATGTCTAATGCACCTTAGACAAATTTTACAAGCCAAATTCATGAAAGTTTTGATTCATATGTATTTCCGACATATGACCGACTGTGGAGAGTTTTAATAAAATAATTATTCTAGAAGTCAAAACATGCAAAATTGAAACAATAGTAAACGATCAACATAAGATAGTAACACTTTACTCATAAATAAATAACAAATTTTATTTAATCATCAAATGTCAATTACATTTTACAAGTTTCAGAGTCCCTCAGCCCGATGCTTCTTGCATGCTACAAATGCCTAACCCTAGTCAGTCCCTTCGTGAGGAGATCTGCAGGGTTCTCTTCTGATGATACCCTCTTTACCACGAGGATTCCTTCTTCTATCTTGTGTCTTATGAAGTGGTATTTTCTGTCAATGTGTCTGGATCTACCGTGATCTCTTGGCTCCTTGGCTAAGGCAACAACACTATTGCTGTCACAAAAAATTTCCATAGGCTCTTGTATAGCTGGCATAACTCCAAGGTCTCTAATGAAGTTCTTCAGCCATATCGCCTCCTTCACCGCTTCATTTGCTGCTATGTACTCTGATTCACAAGTAGAATCAACTATTGTCTCCTGCTTGGAACTTTTCCAAGTAATTGCTCCTCCATTTAGGGTAAAGACCCAGCCTGACTGAGAGCAGAAATTATCCATGTCAGTCTGAAAACTAGCATCACTATACCCAATCACTCTCAAGTCATCACTCCCACCAAGGGTAAGGACCCAATCCTTAGTCCTCTGTAGGTACTTGAGAATATTCTTTACCGCAGTCCAGTGCGCCATGCCAAAATTTCCCTAAAATCTTCTAACCATGCTCAAAGCAAAAGCCACATCAGGGCGAGTACAAGTCATAGAATACATGATCGAGCCAATAGTAGAAGCATATGGAAATCAACTCATCTCAGCTATCTCAGCCTCTGTACTTGGACTCTGATTCTTACTCAGCTTGGCATTATGTTGGATCGGTAAATCCCCTTTCTTGGAATTCTGCATGTTGAATCTTTTCAACACCTTATCTAAGTAGGTACTCTGACTAAGTCCAATTAGTCTCTTACTCCTGTCTCTCATTATCCTTATCCCTAGGATATAGGCAGCTTCTCCAAGGTCCTTCATAGCGAAACACTTCCCAAGCCAAGACTTAGCCTCCTGCAAAGTTGGGATGTCATTTCCTATGTGTAGTATGTCATCCACATACAACACCAGAAAGCTATCTATACTCCCACTAGCCCTAACATACACATAGGACTCATCCTCGCTCCTCGAAAATCCAAACTCTTTGACTTTCTCATCGAAGCAAAGATTCCATCTACGAGATGCTTGTTTCAATCCATAAATGGATTTCTCAAGCTTACACACCCTATTAGGGTACTTTGTATCGACAAAACCCTATGGCTGAGCCATGTAAACATCCTCTGCCAACTTCCCATTAAGGAAAGCGGTTTTGACATCCATTTGCCATATTTCATAATCATGAAATGCAGCTATGGCCAACAAAACTCTAATAGACTTAATCTTTGCTATTGGTGAGAAGGTCTCATCATAGTCAACTCCTAGAGTTTGAGTAAAACCCTTTGCCACTAGTTTTGCTTTGCAGGTGTCTACCTTCCCATCCATGTCGGTATTATTTTTGAAGATCCATTTGCACCCAACTATCTTACGACCTGGTACATTGTCAACCAAGTTTCACACTTGATTGTCATACATGGACTGAATTTCGTTGTCTATAGGCTCCTAACATTTAGTAGACTCAGGGCCTGCCATGGCTTCCCTGTAATTATTAGGTTCATCCAAAGCTATTAGTGTACTATCACTAATAAATGTATCACCTTCAGTGGTGATGTGATAACCATAATAAAAATTAGGTGTGTTCTTAACCCTAGTGGAACGCTTCGGAGGTACAGACTCATCTATCGGCTCAACATGAGTTTCCTCCTCAGGTTGGTTGATAGTGTTTGAGGTTCCTTCACCACTTGACTCTTGAAGCTCTTCAAGGTCAATTTTCCTCCTACTGTTTCCTTGGCTTATGAATTCTCTCTCACGAAAGACTCCCCTTCTTTCTACAAAGACCACATTTTTACTAGGCCTGTAGAAGAGGTAACCAAAGGATCTTTGTGGATAGCCGATGAAAATACACCCAACACTTCGAGGTTCAAGCTTATCATGAGACTCGCGCCTCACAAAAGCCTCGCAACCCTAAATCTTGATGTGGTCTAGATTGGGAACTTTCCCAGTCCACATCTCGTGAGGTGTTTTGGCAACCTTCTTAGTAGGGACTAGATTGAGGATATGGGAGGCAGTCTCTAAGGCATACCCCGAGAATGAGATTGGTAACGAAGCTCGACTCATCATGGAACGAACCATGTCCAATAAGGTCCGATTGTGCCTCTCGGCAACACCATTCAGTTGTGGTGTCCTAGGAGGTATAAACTGTGAGACTATCCCACATTCCTTAAGATAGTCAAGGAACTCAATACTAAGATACTTTCCTCCCCGATCGGATCGGAGCATCTTGATATTCCTGCCCAACTGGTTCTCAACTTCCTGCTTAAACTCTTTGAAATTTTCAAAGGTTTCTGACTTTTGCTTGATTAAGTAGATATATCCATATTTGCTATAATCATCAGTAAAAGTCGCATAGTACCGATTAGCATCCCTTGTGGCTGATTTGAAGGGTCCACACACATCTGTGTGTATGAGATCCAACAAACCCTCACCCCTCTCACAAGTACCAGTGAAGGGTGACTGTCATTTTTCCAAGTAAACAAGACTCCAAACTATCATCCGACTTTATGTTAAATGATTCCAAAACTCCAGCCTTCTGGAGTTGGCCTATGCGCTTTTTGTTAACATGTCCAAGAAGACAATGCCATAGGGATACTTTATCTAAGCTCATCGAAAAATCAATATGATATACATTATTTCCTAAGTTGTCTACAATCAACATAGTTTCATATACACCGTCACAAGGTAATGTTTTAAAATAAAACACATTATTATAAAAAGCATCAATAGCATCGATTTTATTATCAAATGAAAATGTGAAACCTTGTTTGTACAAACTATGAAGGGAAATAATATTTCTCGCCATTTCTGACGAGTACCAACATTTATTCAAATCTAAAGTTAACCCGTTAATAATCAATAAAGAATAAACTCTAATCTTGGTCACATGTGTTGCTTTCCTATTGCCCATGATTAGGTTTATCTTCCTGTGCCCCACTTCTTCACTACTTCTTAGGCCCTACAAATAAATACAAATGTGAATACCACAACCTGTATCAAGCACTCAAGAGTTAGTCTGCAATGAGTTACCAAACAATATAATATAAATACCTGCATGGGTGGGTTTAACTTTCCCATCCTTCACATCCTGCAAGTATTTGGGACAGCTTCGCTTCTAGTGCCCCTTTTCGTGGCAGTAGAAGCATTATTCTTCCTTTGGGATTGAAGAAGGAGGAATGAGACCTTTCTTGGTCCCACTTGAAAAGGAGCCATCAAGGGACTTTCCCTTGGTACCCTTCAAAGGGGTCTTCCTCTTCTTCCCCTTTCCCTGCCCAATTGCCAGAACATGTGCTGCTGTAGGAGTAGGAGTAAGAGTAACAGCCGACTTACCTTTAAGGCCACTTTCAACGGTCCTTAAGTGTAACTTCCTCTTTGTTCATATGATAAGTCGTACAAAATTGATAATAACTTGGAGGTAAGGAATAGAGAATGATATCAATCACCATGTCCTCAGGGAAGTCCACATTAAGCTTCAACAACTGGTCCACGAACCTTTGCATCTTCTGCAAGTGACCGGTGATGGGTTCACCACCCTTCATCTTGGATGTTATCATAGAGGAGATGATTTAATACCTCTCCTGACGCGCGCTCTGATGGTACCTATCCATTAGATCCAAATTCATCTCATAGGGGTAGAAATCTTCATAGGATTTCTGGAATTCGGGAGTCATGGTAGCCAACATGATGTAGGACACTTTGGTAGCATCCCTTTCATGTGTAGTGTACTCCGTAACCTCCTCAGAAGTAGCAGTGGACTCATTGATAACCTTAAGCTCCTTATCAAGGACATATTCCTTGTCCTCATAGCGGGTAACCATCCTGATGTTTCTAATCCATTCATTGAAGTTAGACCCATCAAAAGTGACTTTCCACACAAGTTCATGAGGGAAAATGAGTCTGCAGGGTTTGAGCCAGTAGTTGTGTTGGATGACATCTGAAAGAAAGAAGGACAAGTTTAATTAGATGAATAATCCTTAATAAGTCACCCAAATGAAATATTAAGGCTAGGACCTTACAAACTATTTCATAAGTTGGAAGAGGGATGCCGTAATCCAAGCTATGAAATATTTGAAGGTAGGTAAGTGACGATTTACCAATTTCCACCATTATAAAAGAAATAAATTTTAACTGGATTTGATACTCCTGGATCTTTTGAGATACATTGAACTTTCAATGGCATGTTTGAATCTCGATTGTGCCCTCTCAAGTTTGTGACTGGGATGCCGAGGATCACAAACAAGGTGTGAATAACCATGCAAATTGACTTGGTACCCTTAATTTTATCACCTAATCGATGTGCCGGTTAACCACACGCGCTCCACCAATCTATGATAAAACTTAAGTCACCCTTTGCCACTCTTACTATTCCTAGTTAGTGTGCCGGTTAACCACACACACTCCACTAACGACTTTGGTAAGGTACAAAGTGTAATTTCATGGGTTAGTACCTAATTCACATTTTTCTAAAGTAACTAAGATTCAGAATTAATAAAGTTTTAGTTACTTTATTATTTCATTATACTTTTAATGATGATTTAGGTCCTATCCTACCCGTTCGGCTAACGACCCTCCACCAGTCAAGGAAGCGGTGGGTGAGAGTGGACACCCATTAAACTACCATTTTATAGGCAGTAACCTTATGTACCCTTATAGACCGACTTCGTGAATGAGGCCTACTAACGGTAAGACTGACTTATTCTTAGACATATATATATATAATAATTAAACTTTTAATATTATAGAAGTATAAGGGTTGAATTTTAAACTTTTAAAATTCCAAGGATCTATTTGGAATTAAAATATTAATGTGTGAGTCTTTACAAATTCCAAGACTTGAGGGCAAGTATTGAAACTATTCAAGACTTTTCATTTCATAACTTATGAGTTTTAATGGTCCATCAAAATGAAGACTCTTCAGTTTATGTAACCTCTTATTCTTTAATGACACTTTTAAAGACGTGACTTTTGGTTATCCATAACTTGAGTACAAGTTATGGACTCCATCATTAGCCATTAAGATCAAGAATTATACTACAAACAAATTACACATAATTCCTATGATCTTCTAAAAACTTATAAGAACATAAACATTCATATCAAAATTTCAAGAATCATATTAACACATATAAAACATGGAATTTTGATATTAGCCATTGTAAATGGATTAGCATAAGCATTACACCATTTAAAACAAGTTTTAGAACACCAAAACAGTTTAGGGTAATGTTTCTAGTCCATTTCCAGCAGCAAAACTCGAAAAACTGCATTCTAGGGCTCCTACTCGTCGAGTGCAAGAACCTACTCGATGAGTAGGATGAATTTAAACATGGAATTGTCGAGTCCCCCCATGGACTCGGCGAGTTCATGCTATAGAGTGCAAAATTTTGATCTTTTTCAACAAGTTTGCATCAAGTATCAAGAAAACAAGCCTATGCTCTGATATCACTGTTGGGTTTAGAGCATACTAACACTCCTATGGTGCACATGCAACCCTAGAAACCTTGGATCTATGTTTTCTCTAAAATACATGCAAATTTGATTTCCAAGGTTCATAACTTAACTAGCATGTTATGGGGTACTTGTAATACAAAACTTTAAGTAGAATAATAAACCTTTCTTTTGTGGTTGATTACTTGGAGTTTTGAGCCTAGAACCAATAGTGTGGATGCCTCAAGTGGTGTCACAAATCACCAAAACAAGTTGGAAGCTCTTTAGAGAATAAGAACACTTATAGAAATCGCCTCACTCTTATGCTCACACACACTAGTGCCACTTCTAGAACCAAGGACTCCTTTATATAGTATGGAGGATTAGGGTTAAACCCTAATACCCATGACTCTTCATTTACCTAGGATCCATGGGTTAAAAGCTCCATGGACTCCATATACTCTTAGTCCATCCTAAATGGATCTTAGCCCAATCTATATATATATATATATATATATATATATATATATATATATATATATATATATATATATATATATATATATATATAAGAGTCCATATTTAATTAGCTCCATTTTGATCACTAAATTAATTTTAAATTAATTATTGATCAATACTAATTAAATAATTATGATATCATATTAATATATTATAACTAATAATATATTTATATATCATAAACATCTTATTCTCAAAAGTATATCCATACAAGTTGTTAGGTGAAGTGCAACCCAAATGGACCACGTCGGGTTGGGTCAAGTTGATACCAAATATAGTTACGGACTTAGACACCTTATCAAACAGAAGCATGACCCGAACACCTGATTGGATACAGTTAGATGTAGGTTTCAACTCAGGATGAGTGGGGTTGTGATGGTTTGGGCATGGTAAGACCATGGTTGGTTAGAAGTGTTGAAAGACTACGAGTGGATCGTAGCATTCACCAGTTTGAGGTAGACTATCATTGAGGTGGTCATGATGTTGGATCTATATGCCCAAGAATCATTATGGAGTGATATTGCTAATAATATATAATCCTATAGGGTCACAACTTTATCAAGTTGGCGCATTTTGTATATTTATTATTAATATGATTGTTAATAAATAATATCAATTTTTGTATTTTAATTAGGGAATAATTATTGTTTTATGAGAATAATAATTATAAGATAGTTTTACTAATTATTATTTCATATGGTATGAATTAATAAGTCATGCACAACCTTTTGGACTAGTTGGATTCTTTTGTCTTTTACCTAAAGACAAAGTTTATATTTTATAAACTTGGAGTTTATAAAAAAGAAAGAATATTTCTCATAAAATGAGGCATGGCCGAAAGTTGGTAAAGGTATGGGAGGTTGCTTGTCAACTTTTCACCTTTTGTCTCCCATGCTTCTAAAGGCTACCATTACTTTAGATTATTTTAATGGTTAGGCCTTACCTCTCATGGACTATATATGAGTGTCTTATGAAAGAGAAATGTGCAAGTTTTTGGTCTTCTTTCTTCTCTTGAAGCTCATGGCCAAAACTCTCTCTTATTCTCTCCCTCTCTATCTTTTGAAGTTAGTTTGGTGGTTTAGAAGACCTCTTGAGTTGTCCCCTTTAATGCTTAATTGAGTTAACCACTTAAAGGCTTTAAACACTCAAGAATATAAGAAGGAACTAGCATTCCAAGTGCCTTACTATTGATGGTGGATACTTGTAGAGAAATCATACACTTTGATTTTTGTTATCTTCATCAACACCCCAAAACCAAGTGGGTTTAAAGGCTTCAAAGGTTATCGCTACAACATTATATGGTTGTTTTTTTATTTCATTTTGACCTCTATAAATGTATCCATTATGGTGTAGTTTTGTTATGAACTAAAAGTAAACTTGTTATTTTTAAAGTCTTCCGTTGCCGGTTTTTTTTGTGAAAAACAACCTTTTATTTGGTATCAAAACCAAACAGTAGTATCAGAGCCATCTTTTATATGTTAGAATGATTTTTTATGTTCGATAATTTTTAGTTTTTGGAAAACAAGCATGGATTTCTTTTGGTTATGAAAAATCCATATATTGTTCTTCTTTGGCAACATCTTGGTTAAAAATCTTTATTTTTATATATAACCATTTTTCATACATTTTGGTTATATAAAAGTTGCATTAGAAGAAACAAAGAGTTGCTTGTTGTAATATTTTATATGTTGTTGTGTATAAACAAGCCATTTGGACATTTGTGTTGTGCTTGGTTGATATTTATTTATTCATAAGATGTAATAGATAAATAAGTAATTTTTCATTTGTTGATTTGTTGTAATAAATTAGTTAGGATGGTTGTATTCTTTATAAATGCAACAAGATGAAGAAATTACCAATTTGAAGATGACTTAACTACTTAAGACTATAATCCTAACCATGAGCTTCTACTATTGGCTTTAGGCTTAATTATAGTCTTAATGGTTTAAGTGTCACAACTTTCACAACATGAAGACTTGAAGTCCTTTTGCAAGCAAGAGTTGACTTGGCAAGTGGGAGATTGAAGACCTTTTGAAGTGTACCTTAAGTCCTTTAGGAAAGACTTAATAATTCTTGTGATGGCTCACAAAAATTATTACTAGACATGGTTTCGTTTATACACATTATAATGCATGCTTGTGATGTTTATTTTATGTTAAATGTATGTTATGTTTTATGGATGAAAATGATTTTTACATGTCAAATATCATTTTTTCATAAGATAATGTCACTTGGAGTTTGAGTAAAAAATATTTAAAATATAACATAAGTTGTTTATAAATGAATATTTATAAAGACGTTTTATTGTTTACTGGTTACCGGCTTACCGGTTAAAACTCAATTTTGTTGAAAATAGTTTTATTGTAAAACTTATAAATACCCAACTTTCAAATATCTAAAATGGTTTAAAAGATGGTTAAACTTTATATAAACTCCATGTCTTTATAATAAATAAGGAATATTTATTAAAAAACTAAAATCAGTTTATAGCGTTATAACGGCAACTATTAAAACTAGTGATTATTTTTTGCGTCGAAACTTAAAATATGATATTGGTGTTTTAAACATAATGCAACATGTTGATATTGTGTTTTATGCATGCTAAATGAGATTTAAAACATAAATATCATCACCCAAGTTTTGGTTTATCAAAATGTGACTTTTATCATAAGATGCATAAAATTGAGTTTATTCTATAAATTCATGAAGTCATAAGTTTTTGATTGTTAAAAGGAAGTTTAAAATGGTGATTTTATAACTCATCCAAAACTCCAAGTCTTAAGCATAAAATAAAATTTTATTAAGACTGTTGCCGGTTCTTAGAACCGATCTACGACTAAACTTTAAAATATCAGATTTTAGTTTATAATTGATTGCGCTTAATGGAAAATAAAATAAAGTTTTATTTGGCACGAAAAGAACCTCATAACAAGTGATATGAATTTTACAAAAGGGTACATGAATTGTTGGATGCAGGCAATATTCATGAGACTATGTTTTTATAAACTGTAATTGTAAAACATATATAAACCCTTATTTACAAAACTTCAAAAATATGCAATCCATTTAAAATTCATTTGGGATTTTGGTGCAGTTCATTTTGGATTTTTGGGTCACCATATTCTTTTGAGTTGTCAAAAATAGTCGATGTGTTTTCGTATTTGCTTGTGGGAAAAAGGTCACCTAACCATTTGTGCAATAGAACTCACATGTTTTTTAAATGGATGATTTGATCAATTTCTTATGTGATAAAGGTCGCCTAAGCATAAGAGTTTTGAGTCATAGATGGGATAAACATTCCAAGCTAAAAAATAGTTTTTTAAGATCCCATAATCTAGGAGTTACATATCGTATGCAATTGGTAATCGCTACCTACCGAGTTTGATTAGGTTTATGGGATAAAGGTCGCCTAACCATTTACTTGTTTCATTACTTGGATCCTAGACTTTAATAATTTAATGTTTTAAGAAACAATATAAGGTATTAATTTTTAAAGACTAAATATTAAGAATACTAAATGAAACTTTGTTAAATTTTGTTGATAACTGTTAATAATTTTACGTCCTGCAAAATCTATCTCTTGTTGAGTTTCAAGAGACAGTAACATTTGATGGTTATAATTTCTATAAGTGGTATAATATCTTGAGGTTCTACCTTTAAGATAAATAGAAATTATATATATACTGAAAGATCTCATACCTGAATAACCTCTGCAACCATTTAGTTTGATCATGATACTTTGATGGAAGTATTGTTGTGATGATATTGATGTGTCTCACATCATACTGGAGAAATTAACCTTAACTTGTAGAAAGTATTGGATAATTATGAAACATATCAGATGTCTCATCAAGTAAAACATGTATTTAATCAGAACACTAAAAATAGCTTCAAGTCTGTTCAAGCATTGAATAAAAAGAAGTATAAGATATTGTGCACTCATATAGACTTATAGTTCAGTTAAGGGAAATATAGCATAAGCCCAAAAATCAAGAAAGGACCAAATGATTAATGTTGTTTCTATCGTGGAAGAAACTGGACACTAAACGAGGAATTCCTCCTCTCATATTCTCAAGCTAAAGAAGTCTGAATTGGACAAGACTTCAGATCTATATGATAGAACTATTTATTTTTCCATCATTCACTTAAGTATGTTACACTTCAGGTGACAATAATAATTGATATTATGCGTTGATGATTGGAATAAATAATCAACTGATTAAAAACGAATGGTATTTCATGTTGAATATATAACAAGTGTTTTTATAGTCTTTTATTTAAACAATAGATGTATTGTACCTATCCTTATAGGGACATGTAACAACTGTAACTTTATGAATAAATCCAGATTTACTTATTGTTTAATGGATGTTCACATTCATGTTTTGAAACGATGTAATATGTGTTAAAGAATATTTTCTCATAATGTTATTTATGAAGTAAATCTATAATCTTTCATTAAATTAATAGTTCTGATCATAACACCTATATAATCAAATGATATTTGATTGGAACTTGTCTACGTCATAATCATCATGACAATATAAATAAGAAATACATAGACCAACTTCAAAAGGATGGAATTTTTGAAGGAAAATGAGCTTGATTCATTTGATATATGTGAATCCTATTTATATGGGAAGATGATTCGCAAGTGTCTTTATCTATTAGTAGTTAAAGAACAAAGGGCTTGAAAAAGAATTATACATAAGTGATGTATGTAATCTTTTCAATCCATGAATAGATTTGGTGATAGATGTTTATTCAATTTCACTAATGACTTTTATTCATTATTGTTGAAACCTTTGATTTGCTCAAGTTGTTTCAAAGTGAAGATTGTAATACAAATTAACGCGATTATCATTAACCTTTCGTTCTGATAAAGAAAATGAGTTTTGTAAACCAAGTCTTCTTGGAACATCTTAGGAGTTGTGGAATCGATTAACAACTCATAGCGACAAAGACACTCACTTGTCATTAGTATGTTTCATGTGGCACAAAATCACTTGGTCACTTGAATTTATTTTTTGATATTCGAGGTAGACTTCTAATTCTGTAGTGGGATAGGGTCACCTAGCCACTAGCTGAATGTTCATAGTACAAGTTTTGAAGAGGATAAAATAGAGCTTGCAGTCTGTTTATTATGTTTCAAAAGAACTGTTTACTTTAGAAAATTTTGGAATTATGCTCACTGCAACAAATATATATTGAAAATATATATTTTCCAACCAAACAAGTGGATTAGATGCTTATATTAGGCTAATGATGAAATGGTTTATCCTTATCTAAAAGGAATAGAGTTATAGAGCTTATGTTAAACAAAAAGCTCAACCACTCTGGTATCTACTAATTGCATTTGTGTAGAATATCCTTAATGATTGTTTAGGATGAAGTTTCTACTAATCCCACTAATTGTCATTCCATAAGAAAAGTGATTAGAAAGTGTTTTATCTAAGTGGGAGAAATTTGGAGATTTAAGAGCTAAAGATCCATAAGCTAAATGCATCAAAGTTTGGAACTAGCAAGTTTTCAACTGTTGTTGAATCTGCTCAATAGTTGATCAGAAGCTAATAAAGCACATAGAGATGCATTCATATATGATTATTAATTATGGGCTTCAATAATCTTCCTCGATATAGTTTGACTATAAAGTGTAAGTGAATTTTCAAGGGAGAAAACATACATAATTGAAAATCTTTCCAAGATTTAAGCTAACATCTCAAAGTAAGAATCTTCTTTCTTATAAGTTAATTACATAGTGTGATTTAATTATGAATCAAGATGACTCTTATATGTAGTCAAAACACTAATTCTTGGAATAAGGATCTATATAGATAGATCATGGCAACTTAAAGGATTAAGTAAAATTACATTAATTTTCAAGGATATTAAAGGAGCTTAAGATAATGGACTCTGAGAGATTCATCTTGTCAAATACCATATGACATGATTTTAAGCAAAATCCTAGTGCAAATGTTTTTGAACTAGATAATATGATTGTATTATGTATGCTGATGCAATTTGATTAATCATATGTTTCATGATTATGTATAAAGGCCAAATAATTCGTATGCTTAGAGCATGTCAAATGATACCGGTATAATCTGAGAACAAGTCATTGTGTGACTTATAGGAATATTAGAGAAATATTCCTAGTCTACAAAGTATTTGAAAGAAATCTATGTTTAAAGTCGTTACACATGTGCTAAATTTTCAAATATATTCAGATGACTCTCAATCACAATCGGGCGTGTCCTCATTATGAATGAATAGATAGTTACATGGATAGTGGTTCCATATAGATTTTAATTACAGTTACACATCAGAATTAGAGTACCTCATGGTTTGCAGAACCACGTACAAAGATGCTTAATGTATAGTTCATTATGACTATGAGTAATCCCATTACACAAGTATCGGTATCTAATTCATATTCATGCATCTAATTTATTCTCAATACTTTTTCTCTATATATGAGTTATATATATAAAACCGAAAACGATTGTATACACAAAGTTTACACAAATCAAGTCTGTCAAATCTACTTAACAAAGCTGCTTCAGTAGCTAAATCATGAAAGTCAAATTGGTTCTATAGGGCCTTATTGATATAATTAGATGTATTTGATTGAAATTTAGTATTTGGATATTGGAACAATAAAGCAACATATATTGTAATGCATGATATATTGGATATGAGTCTTCTACTAAATAATTGTAGTGTTCTATATTAACATGTTTAAATCCTTAAATAACTAGGTTATTCTAAATGTCCATAGTCGTTCATAGTTGTGGGAGTATCTATGAGGTAAGAGTAATATGAGTTGATTGGTGGATTCTCATGGAGATGAGAATGGCAAAGAGTTGCTACCAACTTCATAGGTACTTGATTGGGAGAATAAGAATTGGACTTGACCCGCATCCAAACCACTTTATGGATTGTATTCAAGAGTGATGTTTTGATCAAGGTTGTATCTTTTTAATCCAAGATCTGAGATACATATTTGGGACTTGAGGTTTAGGGATTTTGGTGCTTAGACATGGTTCAATGTTGTTTCGTAAAAGGCAGTCATAAAAGCCATAGTTGGGTATGACTGATGGGTTTTGGCCATATGAACATTCCTATGTGCACATGCAAACCCTAATGCTTGGATCTAGGTTTCTCTAATTAAACATGCTTTGAATCCAAGACTTCTAATGACTAATTAGGTATAAGAACAATACAAAATCAGATCTAGAAGTATACCTTTGAATCTCTTGCTTTGATCTTGTTGTCTTGGAGCTCTAGAGTCACAATTGTCACTCCTCTAATGGCTTACAAACACCAACTAGCAAGGAGGATGATTTGAGAGAGAAGAGGGATTAGAAATCGGCCAGGGTTTCTTTGCTTTAGCAGAGGTGCCGATTTCCCTTACTCTAGGGGTCTATTTATACTTGTAAGGCTCCTAGGGTTTCACCCTTAAACCCTAGTTGGATAATCTTTCCTTAAAGCAATCCAAATCCTTTCCAAAGATAAGCCTTGGACGAATTTGAGGCTATCCCAAGCCCTAGAATCCGTCCATCCTCTATCCAAGAAGGATTTACAGCCCAAAGTGTAACTATCAAAAAATTGACAGTTTATACCCTCTTATTTAATTAATCTCTTTAAGTCACCAAATTAATACTAATTAATTTATGACTTATATTAATCAAATAACAATATTATTATTCATTATATGATTCTCATAATATATAAATAATATTTATTCTCTCATAATAAATCATCCTATCAAGTTGCTATGGTGAAGGCAACCCAAAAGGACCATGCACAATCGGGTCAAATACTTGCCTAATATAGTTGCAGCCTTAGACACTATTCCAACAGTCTCCCACTTGGATAAGTCTAGTAACTATATGCACAAGTATAATTCGATTTGCAATCGTAGCTCTCAAAGACGTTGCCAAACTCTGATCTAATCAATCTTGTCCTTTAGATAAGGGATCGTACAGTCCTCTGTTAGATATCATGCTGACAATTCTATGGAATGATTAGTCTAGCATTTTGGTTTCTCGATCTCCGATTTATTCGACATAGAACTTAATCGAACACATCAATTCAGTTCTGACCGGGCCCGGCACATATGTCAAATCAAATTATCGAGCGGCCGAGATATCGCTTTTACCCTCTTAGGATAAAAGTTACAGATAAACTTCGACTTATATGCATTTACTTATTCATTAATCAACTATACACAACAATGCATTTTATAACATCGAGTTACCAATGCGTTTTCGCATTATCAATGTACAATCAATTAACAAATAACAAACCATATATCTAGGTTTTAAGACTATATGATATTATCGTCTTGCAATCACCCTTTTTGTATAATATTCCATAAGGTGATTCCAGCAAGCGCGGGTTTGTTCCAATGCTCAAAACCAGTTCATAAGCACTCATGAACGTCGCAACAATCTTTCGCCATGTCTAATACCATTTAGACAATCTACGCACCAATTCACGAGAATCTTCTTTCATATCTACTTCCAACATATGAATGATTGTGGACAATTTGAATAATTCGATTATTCTTAATAAATTCAATTAATTCTTGAAGTCAAAACATGAAAAATGAAACAATAGTTAAACAATTAACATAAGACAGTAACATTACTCATAAATAAAACTCCTTTATTTAATCACCAAATGTTAATTACATTTATCTATTACACGTTTCTACTACTATCTAATCTATGCTAATATCATCCTTCAACCCAATACTCCTAGCATGCTGCAAGTGCTTAACCCTACTCAGTCCCTTCGTAAGCGGATCTGCTGCGTTATCTTCTGATGATATCTTCTTCACTACGAGTTGTCCTTCTTCTACACGATGTCTAATAAAGTGATATTTTCTATCGATATGTCTAGATCTATCATGATCCCTCAGTTCCTTGGTCAAGGCAACTGCTCCTTCATTATCACAGAAAATCTCCATGGGCTCCTTTATGGCGGGTACAACTCCAAGATCACCGATGAAGTTCTTCAAGCATACTGCCTCCTTCGACGCTTCGCTCGCTGCAATGTACTTTGATTCGCACGTTGAATCAGCTACGGTTTCCTGCTTGGAACCTTTCCAAGTCACTGCTCCTCCATTCAGGGTAAAGACCCAGCCCAACTGCGAACGGTAGTTGTCCCTGTCGGTCTGAAAGCTGGCGTCACTATACCCTCGTACCTTCAAGTCATCACTCCCTCTGAGGACTAAGAACCATTCCTTCATCCTCCGAAGGTACTTAAGGATATTCTTAACCGCAACCCAATGAGCTCTGCCAGGATTCCCTTGATATTTGCTAACCATGCTCAAAGCAAAGGCTACATCAGGGCGAGTACAAGTCATAGCATACATGATTGAGCCAACTGCGGAAGCGTATGGTACTTGGCTCATTTCTGCTATTTCTGCTTCGGTACTCGGACTTTGAGTCTTAATCAACTTGGCATTACTTTGTATCGGTAATTCTCCCTTCTTTGAGTTTTCCATACTAAAACGTTTTAGTATCTTCTCTAAGTAAGTGTTCTGACTAAGTCCTATTAGTCTCTTACTTCTCTCTCTTACTATCCTTATTCCCAAAATATAGGAAGCCTCTCCGAGGTCCTTCATAGCGAAGCACTTCCCGAGCCAGGACTTAACCTCCAGCAGAGTCGGGATGTCGTTTCCTATGAGTAATATGTCATTGACATATAGAACGAGGAAGCTTACTATACTCCCACTGGCTTTGACATATACACACGATTCATCTTCGCTTCGTACAAATCCAAACTCTTTGACTTTCTCATCGAAGCAAAGATTCCATCTGCGAGACGCTTGCTTAAGTCCATAAATGGACTTCTCAAGCTTACACACTCTATTCGGATGCTTCGGATCCACAAACCCTTCTGGCTGAGCCATGTAAACATCCTCAGCCAACTTTCCGTTAAGGAAAGCGGTCTTGACATCCATTTGCCAAATCTCATAATCATGAAATGCGGCAATAGCTAGCATCACTCTAATAGATTTTATCTTCGCAACTGGTGAGAAGGTCTCATCATAGTCAACTCCAGGAGTTTGAGTAAAGCCCTTCGCGACCAATCGCGCTTTATATGTGTGTATGTTTCCATCCACGTCGGTCTTCTTCTTGAAGATCCATTTGCACCCAACGGTCTTACGTCCGGGCACATTATCAACCAAATTCCAAACTTGGTTATCATACATGGATTGGATCTCGCTATCCATTGCCTCTTTCCATTTCATAGACTCCGGGCCTGCCATGGCTTCCTTATAGCTATTAGGTTCATCAAGGTTTATTAGTGTACCATCACTAATATACGTGTCCCCTTCGGTAGTAATATGAAAACCATAAAACTGGGGTTGAACTCTAACTCTTTCGGAACGTCTAAGAGGTAAAGATTCGTCAATCGGTTCAACCGGAGTTTCCTCCTCGAGTTGAGTGCCAGCGGTAGAGGTTCCTTCATCTATCGACTCTTGAATCTCTTGAAGCTCGATTTGCCTCCCACTGTCTCCTTGGCCTATGAGTTCTCGCTCTCGGAAAACTCCTCTCCTCGCAACAAAGACAACATTGTCCTTCGGTTTATAGAAGAGATATCCAAAGGATTTCTGCGGGTAGCCGATGAAAATACATCGCTCACTACGAGGTTCGAGCTTGTCGTGAGTATCTCGTCTTACGAAAGCCTCGCAACCCCAAACCTTGATATGTGCCAACGAGGGAGCTTTCCCTGTCCACATCTCGTGAGGTGTTTTGGCAACCTTCTTAGTAGGGACTCGGTTAAGGATATAGGCGGCAGTCTCTAAGGCATACCCCCAAAAAGAGATTGGTAGTGAAGCACGACTCATCATAGAGCGAACCATGTCCAACAAGGTTCGATTACGCCTTTCTGCCACACCATTCAATTGTGGTGTCCTAGGTGGCGTCAATTGTGAAACTATTCCACACTCCTTGAGATAATCGTGGAATTCAAGACTTAGGTACTCTCCTCTTTGATCGGATCGAAGCATCTTGATTTTCCTGTCCAATTGATTCTCCACTGCATTCTTGAACTCTTTGAACTTTTCAAAAGTTTCTGACTTTTGCTTGATTAAATAGATATAGCCATATCTACTATAGTCATCGGTAAAAGTCACGTAGAAGCGGTTCCCATCCTTCGTGGTTGATCTAAATTGTCCAGATACATCGGTATGTATTAGGTCCAATAGACCCTCGCCCCTTTCACACGTACTTGTGAAGGGTGACTTGGTCATCTTTCCAAGTATACAAGACTCGCATGTGTCATCTTCCCTAAGGTGGAATGACTCCAACACTCCATCCTTTTGGATTTGGGCTATGCGCTTCTTGTTGACATGTCCAAGACGACAATGCCACAAGGATGCTCTATCCATACCATTGGAAGAATCTATGTTTAAAACATCATTTCCTAAGTTAACAACAATCATAACAGTTTCATAAATTCCATTACATGGTATAGCTTCAAAATAAAAGACACCATT
Source organism: Lactuca serriola (assembly GCF_051521515.1). Lineage (NCBI taxonomy): Eukaryota > Viridiplantae > Streptophyta > Magnoliopsida > Asterales > Asteraceae > Lactuca > Lactuca serriola. The sequence continues at coordinate 64,401,821 of NC_136412.1, read as the reverse complement.
TAGAGAAGCCAAAATAGAACCATTCTCATTATTAAAAGAAAATCTAAAACCTTGTCTAAATAAACCATGAAATGAAATGATGTTTCTAGCCATTTCTGGCAAATAGCAACAATTGTTCAAACCTAAACTTAAACCATTCCTAAGTACTAAAGAATACACTCCAATCCTGGTCACAGGCGACGATCTTCTGTTCCCCATGATTAGATTTATTCTTCCAGCCTCCACATCCCTATTTCTTCTTAGTCCATGCACATTAGAACAAATGTGGTAACCACAACCGGTATCAAGAACCCAAGAAATAGCATGAGATGAATCGTTAGATTTGATTGTGTATATACCTGCAAAAGACGACTTGATCTTTCCTTCCTTGATGGCTTGCAGGTACTCTGGGCAGCTTCTCTTCCAATGTCCTATCTTGTGGCAGTGGTGGCACTCTGCCTCCTTTGGGTTAGGGCAGGGCTTAGCAGGATCAACTTTGGTCCCACTAGAAGAGGCACCATCTCGGGCTTTAACCTTGCGATAGTTCTTAGACAAAGCCTTCCTCTTCTTTCCCTTTCCTTGTCCAATAGCCAAGACAGGTGCAGCGGTTGGATTGGGAGTTAGTGCAACAGACTTGTCCTTGAAGTTGCTCTCAGCGACCCTCAAGAGACCTTAGAGTTTGCTTAGGGTGACCTCCTCTTGATTCATGTGGTAGGTCATCCTAAAATGATTGTAGCTAGGAGGAGAAGAGTGAAGCACCATGTCGATCGCCAAGTCTTCCCCAAACTCAACATTCAACTTGCGAAGACGGTCGACATACCTTTGCATCTTGTGCAGGTGCACGGTAAGAGACTCTCCATGACCCATCTTTGCGGAAATCATGTTAGTGAAAATCTCATAACGCTCTTGTCTCGCGTTTTGGTGGTATCTCTCCAATAAGTCTTGATGCATCTCATACAGGTACATGTCCTCATAGGACTTTTGGAATTCGGAGTTCATAGTGGCTATCATGATGCAATGTACCTTCGTTGCATCATGCTCATGAGTTTCAAAAGCGGTCATTTCAGCCGGAGTAGCGATTTCAGGGTTGATTTTCACGAGCTTCTCATCGAGGACATACTCCTTATCCTCATAGCGAGCAATAGTGCGAATGTATCTTATCCATTCGCTAAAGTTCGTCCCATCGAAAGTGACCTTTTGACAAAGGCTCATCAATGTGAATGAACTAGCAGCAGCGTTGTTTGCGTTCAACATCTACAATTAGAAAGGACAAAGATAGATTAGAATATGAATCCCTAATTATCACCCAATAAGAAAAATTAGGGCTAGGATCCAACAACAATATTTACATATTAGAAAAGGGATGCCGTAATCTAACATGCAAACAATTTGAAGGTAAGTGAATGACGATTCACTAATTCTCCACCATGAAAACCTAACTATAAGTTCTAAATGAATTTGAGAATTCCTAGGTTTAGATGAGATTCATTGAAACTTTTTCAATGGCATGTTTAAATCTCGATATGCTCCTCTTGTTTGTGACTGGGATACCGAGGATCACAAAGCGGGTGTGAATTACCATGCAAATTCACATGGTGCCTTCATTGTAATGATCACCTATTCGATGTGCCGGTAAACCACACACGCTCCATCGAACTATGATAAACAATGAATCACCCTTTGCCACCTTCGCTTAGAACCAATTAGTGTGCCGGTAAACCACACACGCTCCACTAACTTCTTAGCAAGGTGCAAAGTGCAATTTCATGGGATTGCATCAATTCACTTTTCCTAAAGTAACTAAGATTGGGAAATTTAAAAAAAATATGTAGTTACTTTGTATTTCATATTATACTTTTAATGAGAGGATGAGGTTGCCCTATCCTACCCGTTCGGCTAACGACCCTTCACCGATCAAGCAAGCGGTGGGTGTGAGTGTACACCCATTAAGCGCCATTTTATAGGCCGCAACCTTATACCCACCTTATAGATCGGCTTCGTGAATGAGGCCTACTAACAGTAAGACTAGCATTTTAGTTATATATATATATATATATATATATATATATATATATATATATATATATATATAGATATATATATTAATCTTATAATATTATATTAGTATAGGGTTGTATTTTAAACTTGTAAAATTCTAGGGTTTGAAATTTAAATTTTCTAAATTAAAACTTTTAATCATAAAACATAAATTTCAAAACTTGAGGACAAGTTTTAAACATTTAAAACATGGAGGATCAAATAACAAATAATCTTAATTAACAATTAATTCCATAATTATCCATATTTGATTTATTTAAGATTTCTTGCATAATAATTTACCAATTTAATCAAAATAATTAATTAATTATCACATAAGGAAATTAAATATTTTATTAATTGATAAATCTCTTTAATTAGATCAAGATTATAGTCATATATATCAAAAAATCGGATTAGGGTTGATCTAATATGATAAATGCAAGTTTCCATAAGATAAATATCAAAAAATCCCGAATATGGCCTTTCCTGACGCTCGGACTTGCCGAGTGCACCATGGGACTCGCCGAGTCAGGCCAACTCGCCGAGTCCACCATGGGACTCGCCGAGTCCATGAATCAGAATCATAAAAATCGATTTTTTCAAGCAAGATTCAAACAAACAAGCAACAATTTAATAGAAACCAATCTAGTCTCTGATACCACTGATGGGTTTTGGCCATATGAACATTCCTATGTGCACATGCAAACCCTAATGCTTGGATCTAGGTTTCTCTAGTTAAACATGCTTTGAATCCAAGACTTCTAATGACTAATTAGATATAAGAACAATACAAAATCAGATCTAGAAGTATACCTTTGAATCTCCTGCTTTGATCTTGTTGTCTTGGAGCTCTAGAGTCACAATTGTCACTCCTCTAATGGCTTACAAACACCAACTAGCAAGGAGGATGATTTGAGAGAGAAGAGGGATTAGAAATCGGCCAGGGTTTCTTTGCTTTAGCAGAGGTGCCGATTTCCCTTGCCCTAGGGGTCTATTTATACTTGTAAGGCTCCTGGGGTTTCACCCTTAAACTCTAGTTGGATAATCTTTCCTTAAAGCAATCCAAATCCTTTCCAAAGATAAGCCTTGGACGAATTTGAGGCTATCCCAAGACCTAGAATCCGTCTATCCTCTATCCAAGAAGGATTTACAGCCCAAAGTGTAACTATCAAACAATTGACAGTTTATACCCTCTTATTTAATTAATCTCTTTAAGTCACCAAATTAATACTAATTAATTTATGACTTATATTAATCAAATAACAATATTATTATTCATTATATTATTCTCATAATAGATCAATAATATTTATTCTCTCATAATAAATCATCCTATCAAGTTGCTATGGTGAAGGCAACCCAAAAGGTCCATGCACAATCGGGTCAAATACTTGCCTAATATAGTTACTGCCTTAGACACTATTCCAACAATGACATGAACTGCATTGATAGGCATATGTAGTAAAAGATGATATTTGTATTCTTAGACCTAAGATACAAATTTGGGACTTGAAGTGTAGGGATTGTTGTGCTTAGACATGGTTCAATGCTGTTTCGTAAAAGGAAGTCATAAAGGCCATCATTGGGTATGACATGAACTGCATTGATAGGCATATATAGTCAAGATGATCTTTGAAATCTTAGACCTGAGATGCATATTTGGGACTTGAAGTGTAGGGATTGTTGTGCTTAGACATGGTTCAACGCTGTTTCGTAAAAGGCAGTCACAAATGCCATCGTTGGTTATGACATGAACTGCATTGATAGGCGTATGTAGTTAAGATAGGATTTGTCCCTCTTATTCGTTGAGAGCATGACATCTAAGGCCTTAGTTAAAGTTGAATAGTAAACGAGATTGATCGTGATCCATATCTCATGTTCGACATGATGTTTGAGACAAAGGAATAATTGATACCACACATTTGGTAACAATTGTAGCTTAGAGCTCTTGGAATTGGTTGTTGATGAAATGGTACCCTTCATATGTTGATAGGGGCAGTAACCCGTTGCTAGATGTCAGCTACTATCTATGCCAGTCTATAATGAATCTTGTAAAAGTGGGAGATTGGTGGATCTATATGCCCAAGAATCATTATGGATTGATATTGCTAATAATAGATGATCCTATAGGGTCACACCTTTATCAAGTTGGCACATTTTGTATATTTATTATTAATATGATTGTTAATAAATAATATCAATTCTTGTATTTTAATTAGGGAATAATTATAGTTTTATGAGAATAATAATTATAAGAGAGTTTTACTAGTTATTATTTCATATGGTGTGAATTAATAATTCATGTACAACCTTTTGGACTAGTTGATTTCTTTTGTCTTTTACCTAAAGACAAAGTTTATATTTTATAAACTTGGAGTTTATAAAAAATAAAAATATTTCTTATAAAATGAGGCATGGCCGAAAGGATTTTTTATTTTATTTTATTTTATTTTTTTGAAAGAGCCAAAGCTCAGCAAACATGGCATGGCCGGAAGTTGGTAAAGGTATGGGAGGTTATTTGTCAACTTTCCACCTTTTGTCTCCCATGTTTCTAAAGGCTACCATTACTTTAGATTATTTTAATGGTTAGGCCTTACCTCTCATGGACTATATAAGAGTGTCTTATGAATGAGAAATGTGCAAGTTTTTGGTCTTCTTTCTTCTCTTGAAGCTCATGGCCGAAAATCTCTCTTCTTCTCTCCCCCTCTCTCTCTTTTGAAGTTAGTTTGGTGGTTTAGAAGACCTCTTAAGTTGTTCCCTTTAATTCTTAATTGATTTAAGCACTTAAAAGCTTTAGACACTCAATAATATAAGAAGGAACTAGCATTCCAATTGCCTTACTCGTGATGGCGGATACTTGTAGAGAAATCATACACTTTGATTTTCATTATCTTCATCAACACCCCAAAACTAAGTGGGTTCAAAGGCTACAAAGGTTATCTCTAAAGCATCCTATGGTTGTTTTTTTATTTCAATCTAACCTCTATAAATAGATCCATGATGGTGTTGTTTTGTTATGAACTAAAAATAAACTTGTTATTTTTAAAGTCTTTCGTTGCCAGTTTTTTGTGAAAAACATCCTTTTATTTCGTATCATAACCCAACACATGAGTATAAAGAGGGATTAGTTCGTGCCCTGGGTACGACCGTCAGGATTATCGGAGAGCATTTTTTGCTATTTTAGGATAAGGACCATTAGGGTCCGAGGCAGAGTCAGGCCTATGTAGCTCTAGTTGGGTGGGACTTGTGGGGCGAGGCCGCTCTGTGGTATAGTTTGGTGGGACCTGAGAGCGAGGTAGAGACCATTGGATCGAAGTATTGGGTCTTGGTTTGATGGATTGTGTGTGTGTGGTTAGTGAGTGGCGCAAAAGGATGCTTAGGCTAGGACATCCTTGTCTTTTGGACTCTTTGGAACCTGGTGGCTGGACCAGGTGCTAGACTGGTAGTCCCCGTGATGGGTTGGGAACAATTATTTCCTGGTTTAATGAGGGGTTGCAGTGAATCAGAAGGTTTTGGGGGAAATGCAAGTGTAGATCCCTGGATCTCGGGTCATGAGTTAAGTACCGAGTTGGTTCTTGGTGGGAACTGGCATTGGGAATCGTGGAGGGGGAAGGAGATTTATATGCAAGGTATTCATTTCAATAGGATATGAGTTAAGGAATATGTATGCCAAGAGTATCAGTTGAAGGGTTCAGGTTTAAAGGATGGTTTCGGTTTTGATGGTAGATTAGGCTCTTGTGATTGTGTTTTGGATTAGTTCTATCTATTTGGTGGTCAGACAGGAATAGGGTTTCAGAATCTCAGCAGCGGTATGTTTTTTTGGCAGTTAAAGGAAGCAATGTCTTGTTCAACACTAGAAGGTTTATTTCCCAGTTTGTCTTGTGTTATTCATGCAATTGTTATCATCAGGAGTGAAAGGTTGTCGTCGGCAGTGTTTGGTCTGTGATTATGTTTTCTAGTGGGAACCGCAGGTAATCATAATTTGAGTAGCCGGTTTGATTGATAAGTGGATTGGAATTAGCAATGGTCTAGTACGGGCGGTCTGCCGGGGAGTTAGACCAATACGAGACTTCAGATTTCAGGTTGGGTAGTGGATTGTGAATCCACCATGTGTAGGTTCAATTCCCGTCGTTCGCCCAAATTTAATTTATTTTTTTTAATAAATTATTCTCTACAAACAAATTTTTTTAGTGAACGTGTCACAACTTCCTCCTATTTTTTTGGTCTTGTAAAGACGAAGAAAGAAATTCTATTTTCTCTCCTATTTACTACGGCGACGAAGAATCAAATTATCACTGTATTTATTCTTTTTTCTACTTCTTTTTCCAAGTGCAGGATAACCCCAAGGGGTTGTGGGTTGTTTTCTACCAATTGGGGCCCTCCCTTCACCACCCCATGTGGATGGTCTACAGGGTTCATAACTACTCCTCTTACTACAGGGCGCTTACCTAGCCAACGCTTAGATACGACTCTACCCCAACTTTTTTGGTTCACCCCAACATTCCCCACTGGTAGGACTGTTGCTGAGCAGTTTTTGGATATCAAACAGACCTCCCCAGAAGGTAATTTTAATGTGGCCGGTTTCCCTTCTTTTGCAATCAGTTTTGCTACAGCACTCGCTGCTCTAGCTAATTGTCCACCCTTTTCAAGTGTGATTTCTATGTTATGTATGGCCGTGCCTAAGGGCATATCGGTTGAAGTAGATTCTTCTTTTTTATCAATCAAAACCCCTTCCCAAACTGTACAAGCTTCATCCAAAGCATATAGCTTTCTGGATGTAGATGGTGATATCTACACAGATGGATCTTATATATATGGTATAATGAAGAACCACATGGGTGGATATATAGGAATCAAAATCTGCCTAATCACTCATGTTATGATCTTCTACATCCTAGGTGTTCCCGTTCCATCATCTGGCTTATGTACTTCATGTATCATTCAGACCGGATGACTCTATTAAATGATGTTGATACTTCCACATATTATGGGTAACGTAGGAGACATCTCTATTTTTTCCCCCGGGAATCTTTAGAATTACAACTGCTTAGCATTCAACTCGCCTCTGACCATCAGATGAAATGTGAATAATCCGTTCTCTTCTATTTGAAAGAAGAGGCGCTTCTGGTTCTGTCGGTGCTTGAAATAATTTTGTCTTCTCCATATTACTATATCTCTAGAGTCAATAATTTTATATGAGGAACTACTGAATTCAATCACTTTTTGCCGTTACTCTTCAGTTTTCTATTGAGGTCTATCCTGTAGAGGTACTCAAATTGGATCGGTGATCGATTTGTAGGTTTCGTCGTAAACCTAATTGGTTACTTCCAATCACGTAAATCAATAGTTCAAACCGTAATCAAAGGTAGGGCATTTCCCATTTTTATAAGAACTTCTGTACCAGAAACAATGGTATCTCCAATTATAGCCCCCCTGGGATGTAAAATATATCTCTTCTCACCATCCCTATAGTGTATGAGACAAATGTATGCATTTCGATTCGGGTCGTATTCTATGGTTACGATTCTACCATATATGTCTTTTTAATTCCCTCGAAAATCTCTTTTACGGTATAGACGCTTATGACCTCCCCCTCAATGCCCTGCGGTAATGATTCCTCTGGCATTACCACCTTTACCACAATGATGTTGTCCATAGATCAAATTATTTTGTGGATTGGACTTCACTTTACTGTCTACGGCTCCATTGCGTGTGCTTGGGTTAGAAGTTTTGTATAAATGTATCGCCATGCTATTAAGTATTTTGATTTAAGTTCTTTTCTTTCTAAGAGGTGGAATAGAATAACCCGGTTGAAGCGTAATGATCATACGCCTGTAATGCATTGTCTGTCCCATAATGGGTCCCATTCTTCTAGCCTTTCCCCGAAATCGATGACTATTCATTGTGATTACCTTGACACCAAAGAAGAGTTCGACCCAATGCTTTATTTCTGTCCTAGTTGATACTGATTCGACATTAGAAGTATATTGATTTTTCCCCAATAACTGAATACTTTTGTCTGTAAATACTGCATACCTGATTCCATCCATAAATCGATTTGACTCTTTATGAATTCTAGTCTCAATAAGACAACTAATTCTTACTCTTCATATAGTATGATATGAATATAACACATCAATTCGTTATGTATGGATGATGAGATTTCATTGATACAGAGCTAATTCTAATAGACTTATTGGAGGGTCCCATCGGCGTGCATCGAGTAGGAATTGAACCTATGAATTCGCCAACTATGAGTTGGGTGCTTTAACTATTCAGCCATAGATGCTTAGCGGGTCATAGTGAATGACCAGATTCCAATTTAAATGGAATCTTTCAACTAAAGCAATGTAATGCTTAAATGGAATTCTTTTAGTTCTAATAAATCAGGAGGAATTTAATGACAGGACATGAATTCAAGTCCTAGATTTTAGAATTGAGAGAGATATTGAGAGGGATCAAGAATTCTCACTATTTCTTAGATTCCTAGACCCAATTCAATTAAGTGGGATCTTTCATTCACATTTTTTTCCACCAAGAACGTTTTATAAAACTTTTTGACTCCCAAATTTGGAGTATCCTACTTTCACACAATTCACAGGGTTCAACAAGCAATCTATATTTCAAGATCAAGGGTGTAATACTCTTTGGAGTAGCGGTCCTTATATATCGTATTATGAATCGATATATGGTCGAAAAAAAAATCTCTATTTGACACGGATTATTCCTATACCTATGAATTCCATTGGACCCAAAAATGATACATTGGAAGAATTCATTGGGTCTTCCAATATCAATAGGTTGATTGTTTCGCTCCTATATCTTCCAAAAGAAAAAAAAGATCTATGAGAGTTCTTTCCTGAATCCGAAACAGAGTACTTCGGTTCTACCAATCACTAAAAAGTGTAGCATGCCTGAATCTAACTGGGGTTCGCGGTGGTGGAGGGACTGGATCGGAAAAAAGAGGGATTCTAGTTGTAAGATATCTAATGAAACCGTCGCTGGAATTGAGATCTTATTCAAAGAGAAAGATCTCAAATATTTGGAGTTTTTCTTTGTATATTATAGGGATGATCTGATCCGCAAGGAACATGATTGGGAATTGTTTGATCGTATTTCTCTGAGGAAGAGGCAAAATAGAATCAACTTGAATTCGGGACCACTATTCAAAATCTTAGTGAAACACTGGATTTGTTATCTCATGTCTACGTTTCGTGAAAAAATACCAATTGAAGTGGAGGGTTTTTTCAAACACCAAGGGGATGGGTCAACTATTAAATCAAATGATATTGAGCATGTTTCCCATATCTTCTTTAGAAAAAAGTTGGCCATTTCTTTGCAAAATTGTGCTCAATTTCATATGTGGCAATTCCGCCAAGATCTCTTAGTTAGTTGGGGGAAGAATCCGCCCGAATCGGATCTTTTGAGGAACGTATCGAGAGAACATTTTATTTTCTTTGACTATGTGTGGTTGGTAAACAAGGATCAGTTTTTTCGGAAGGTACGGAATGTATCGTCAAATATTCAATTCCACAAGATCTAGTTTCGTTCAAGTAAGGGATTCTAGCCAATTGAAAGGATCTTCTGATCAATCCATAGATCATTTTGATTCCATTAGTAATGAGGATTCAGAATATCACACATTGCTCAATCAAAGAGTGATTCAACAACTAAAAGAAAGATCGATTCATTGGGATCCTTCCTTTCTTCAAACGAAAGGAACAGAGATAGAATCAAACCGATTCCCGAAATGCCTTTCTAGATATTCCTCAATGTCCCGACTATTCACGGAACGTGAGAAGCAGATGATTAATCATCTGTTTCCAGAAGAAATCGAAGAATTTCTTGGGAATACTACAATTTCCGTTCGTTCATTTTTCTCTGACAGATGGTCAGAATTTCATCTGGGTTCGAATTCTACTGAGAGGTCCACTAGAGATTAGAAATTGTTGAAGAAACAACAAGATCTTTCTTTTCTCAGGCGATCGGAAAATAAACAAATGGTTAATCTATTGAAGATAATTACGTATTTACAAAATACCGTCTCAATTCATCCTATTTCATCAGATTCGGGATGTGATATGGTTCCGAAGGATGAACCAGATATGGACAGTTCCAACAAGATTTCATTCTTGAACAAAAATCCATTTTTGATTTATTTCATCTATTCCATGACCGGAACAGGGGAGGATACAAGTTACACCACGATTTTGAATCAGAAGAGAGATTTCAAGAACTGGCAGATTTATTCACTCTATCAATAACCGAACCGAGCTGGATCTGGTGTATCATAAGAGATTTGCCTTTTCTATTGATTCCTATGGATTGGATCCAAAACAATTCTTGAATGGGGTATTCAACTCCAGGTATGAATGGAAAACGACATTTTTGTTGGTTTTATTGTTTCTACTTCCTAATTTTTTTATGAAGAGAATGAATCTTTTTATCGAAGGATAAAAAAAAGGGTTCGGATATCCTGCAGGAATGATTTGGAAGAGCCAAAACCAAAAATTGTGGTATTTGCTAGCAACAACATAATGGAGGCAACCAATCAATATAGATTGATCCGAAATCTGATTCAAATCCAACATAGCACCCATAGGTACATAAGAAATGTATTGAATCGATTCTTTTTCGTGAATAGATCCGATCGCAATTTCAAATATGGAATTCAAAGGGATCAAACAGGAAAGGATACTTTAAATCATAGAACTCAAATGAAATATATGATCAACCAACATTTATCGAATTTGAAAAAGAGTCAGAAGAGATGGTTTGATCCTCTTATTTCTTTTCTCTCATTTCGGATCTGAGCAGAAGAGCCATTTTCAATTAGTGTTCGATCGATTACGTATTAATCAATATTCGATTGATTGGTCTGAGGTTATCGACAAAAAAGATTTGTCTAAGCCACTTCGTTTCTTTTTGTCCAAGTTGCTTCTTTTTTTGTCTAACTCACTTCCTTTTTTGTTTGTCAGTTTCAGGAATATCCCCATTCATAGGTCCGAGATCTACATCTATGAATTGAAAGGTCCGAATGAGCCGTTTTCAATTAGTGTTCGATCGATTACGTATTAATCAATATTCGATTGATTGGTCTGAGGTTATCGACAAAAAAGATTTGTCTAAGCCACTTCGTTTCTTTTTGTCCAAGTTGCTTCTTTTTTTGTCTAACTCACTTCCTTTTTTGTTTGTCAGTTTCAGGAATATCCCCATTCATAGGTCCGAGATCTACATCTATGAATTGAAAGGTCCGAATGATCCACAGTTTTTATAATCAATAGGTCTTCAAATCGTTCATTTGAAAAAATTGAAACCCTTCTTATTGGATGATCATGAGACTTGCCAAAAATCTAAATTCTTGATCAGTGGAGAAACAATATCACCATTTTTGATCAGTAAGATACCAAAGTGGATGATTGACTCATTCTATACTAGAAATAATCGCAGGAAATCCTTAGATAACACGAATTCCTATTTCTCAATGATATTCCATGATCAATACAATTGGCTGAATCCTGTGAAATCATTTCATAGAAGTTCATTGAGATCTTCTTTTTATAAAGCAAATCAACTTCGATTCTTGAATAATCCACATCACTTCTACTTCTATTGTAACAAAGATTCCCCTTTTATATGGAAAAGGCCTGTGTCAATAATTATGATTTTACGTATGGACAATTCCTCAATATCTTGTTCATTCGCAACACAATATTTTCTTTGTGCGTCGGTAAAAAACATGCTTTTTGGGGGAGAGATACTATTTCAGCAATCGAGTCACAGGTATCTAACATATTCATACCTAAGGCTTTTCCACAAAGTGGTGACGAAACGCATAACTTGTACAAATCTTTCCATTTTCCAAGTCGATCCAATCCATTCGTTCGTAGGGCTATTTACTCGATTGCAGACATTTCTGGAACACCTCTAACAGAGGGACACATAGTCAATTTTGAAAGAACGTATTGTCAACCTCTTTCAGATATGAATCTATCTGCTTCAGAAGGGAAGAACTTGCACCAATCTCTCAATTTCAATTCAAACATAGGTTTGATTTACACTCCATGTTATGAGAAATATTTACCATCCAAAAAGAGGAAAAAACAGAGTCTTTGTCTAAAGAAATGTGTTGTGAAAGGGCAGATGTATAGAACTTTTCAACAAGATAGTGCTTATTCAACCCTCTCAAAATTGAATCTATTCCTAACATATATGCCATGGTTCCTTACTTCGACAGGATACAAATATCTAAAGTTTTTATTTTTAGATACTTTTTCAGACCTATTGCCGATACTAAGTAGCAGTCAAAAATTTGTATCCATTTTTCATGATATTATGTATGTAACAAATGCATCATGGCGAATTCTTCAGAAAAAATTATGTCTTCCATAAAGAAATTTGATAAGTGAGATTTCGAGTAAGTGTTTGCATAATCTTCTTCTGTCCGAAGAAATGATTCATCGAAATAATGAGTCACCATTGATATCGACACATCTGAAAAATGTTCGAGAGTTCCTCTATGCAATCCTTTTCCTTCTTCTTGTTGCTGCATATCTCGCTTGTACACGTCTTTTGTTTGTTTTCAGGGCCTCTAGTGAGTTACAGATAGAGTTCGAAAAGGTCAAATCTATGATGATTCCATCATCTATGATTGATTTGCGAAAACTTTTGGATAGGTATCATACATCTGAACCGAATTCTTTCTGGTTAAAGAATCTCTTTCTAGTTGCTGTGAAAAAATTAGGATATTCTCTAGGTGGCAACATGCTATTGGGTGGTGGTCCCGCTTATAGGGTCAAATCAATACGCTCTAAGAAGAAATATTTGAATATAAATCTCATCGATATCATCGATCTCATAAGTATCATACCAAATCCCATCAATCGAATCACTTTTTCGAGAAATACGAGACATCTAAGTCATACAAGTAAAGAGATCTATTCAATGATAAGAAAAAGAAAAAATGTGAACGGGGACTGGATTGATGATAAAATAGAATCATGGGTTGCAAAATGCGATTCGATTGATGATGAAAAAAGAGAATTCTTGGTTCAGTTCTCCACCTTAACGACAAAAAAAAAAAGAATTGATCAAATTTTATTGAGTCCGACTCATAGTGATCATTTCTCAAAGAATGACTCTGGTTATCAAATGATTGAACAACTGGGAGTAATTTACTCGATATTTAGTTGACATTCATAAAAAGTATCTAATGAATTATTAATTCAATACGGTTGGGTTATGAGCATTCTAACACTCCTAAGTGTACATGCAACCCTAAATACCTTGGATCTATGTTTTCTCTATTATACATGCAAATATGAATATTCAAAGGTATTACCCTATCAAGCATACAATCTATGATACTTGGGTAATAAAACAGGTTATAATACATACCTTAAATGGTTCACACAACACCATGAACACTTGGAGTAACCTTGAGAATAAGGATACTTTGTTCTCTCTAGTGAAATCGGCCAGCCCTCTTAGTGTACCCACACTAGTGCCCATTTCACCAACCAAAGACATCTTTATATAGTGTGAAGAATAGGGTTAAACCAACGACCTTTCATTTCACATGCTCCATGGGTTAAACACTCCATGGACTATCCATGAAGCTTAGCCCAATCTAAAATGAACTTGGCCCACCACACATATATATCTAAGAGTCCATATTTAATTAGTTCCTTTTGATCACTTAATTAATTATAAATTAATTCTTGATCAATAATAATTAAATAATATTATTATATATTAATATATTAGAACTTATAATATATTAATATAAATCACTAGTATCCTTTTTCCTCATCTTGTCAATCTAATTGTCCTGATGCCATGCAACCCAAATGGACCATGCTGGGTCGGGTCAAGTCTTACCAATTATAGTTATGGACTTAGACATTAATCCAATAGTCTCCCACTTGGATAAGTCTAAAACTATTATTGAGTATGACTACAAAAGCCGACTAGCAATCGTAGCTCTCAAAAGCTTCTGTCGAACTCTGACGTTGCCGATGAACTCTGACCTTTGTCGATGACTTGTCCATTAGATAATGGATCATATATTCCTCCATTCTAGATATCATATGAACTGAGACATGGATTATAAATCATTCTCTTTTTCCATTTGTTGTATCCCGATTTCCGATTCATGATGACTGACTGATTGAACATATCAAATTAGTCCTGGCTTGGCCAAGCACTCACATGTATCATCATTAAATCATCGAGGGGCCCACATATATCGTTTTTATCCCGAAGGTAAAAGGAATGGATAAACTTAAACTCATATGGCTTGTTCTACTACTTGTTGAATCATACACAAAGGCATGTTTTATAACATCGAGTTACCAATGCGTTTTCATGCGATCAATGTATAACCAACTCATAGTAACAACTCATATCTCTAGGTTTGAAGAATATAAGATATTATCGTCTCATGATCACTCGTGATAAAATCCATGAAGTGATTCCAATGAGCGTGGGTTGAATCTAATATTCAGAACTTATGAGCACTCATAAGTGTTGTAGCATCACCTTGTCCAACATCTTAGACCTCTACAAGCCCAACCCATGACAGTCTTGATTCATATCTACATCCAACATATGACCGACTGTGGATGGTTTAAATAACTTAGTCATTCATGAAGAACGACCTAGTTATTCTGGAAGTCAGAACATGCAAAATGAAACACAAGAATAATTGAATCCAATATGGTCTCAGAACTTATGAATATAAATAAAACAACTTTTATTTATCGCCATATGATTACACATTATTCATTGTATACTGTTTCAGCTATCAACTTTATTCTTGAATTAAAACAATAGTTGTCCCATGCTCCAAGCATGTACACTATGTTTTCTAAACACTAGTCATGCCATACACCAAGTATGCATACTATGTTTGTCTATGATCTTTACATTGTGAAATAAACCAATTGAACCATGATTCTAATTTCGCACTCCCAAATCCTTATTGTAAATGTAAGAATTATAAATCCATATCATTTTTCGAAATCTGTTAGATTTTAAACTTATATGCATTGGTACTCATGTAACGATTATGCACAAAGTCACAAAGACTTGTCAACAAACATTCCACAGTATTCCAATGGAGATCAACTCCATGGAATCGAAGTCTCATATTCAAAGTTCATTGCCTTTGAACATTCTTCTTGCATTAAGTTTCCTAATCTTACACAGATAACTTCCACCTATGGAGACAACTCCATATTCCCATTTTGACTACCCCTACTAAACAAGAGTTGCCTCTTTTCAGATTAGGTCAATATGGTCCTTCCAAAGTCAACACTATACTTCCAACTGTCCTTGAGCAACCAATCCTTGGTAAAACCTTAGATTGTCCTCGACAATTGCATAATCACTTTAGTCAAATACAATTGTAGACCTTTTTCCCTCTTAATGCCCCAGGCATTTGGAAAATTTAGAAAAGATAAATATTATAACACATGCAATCGATCTTGTACCCAACGCAAATGGGACATGATTCATGATGTCTCACATAAAGACATGATTCTAGACCAGTCTTTTGCTACAAGATTTTTATTTCTATTTGCCAAGTTCTCATAATTCAGATTATGAAAAGGGATGCCGTAATCATAATCGAATTTTAGAATGCAAATAATGGATTCATATATAGAATTTCCTTATGTTGAGCCATTCCAACACAAAATTCATATATATATATATATATATATATATATATATATATATATATATATATATATATCCTTGTGTAAAGATTATTAAAACCTCAATCTAAGCTTTTAGAATTGAAATGAAGTATAATTTCCTCTTCCTTAATTATAGCAAAACACCTTTTCAACCCCTACAACTTCACGAATTGAAACCTTTGGTTTTCTATAATTAACATTGCTAACTTGCAATAGTTATCATAATTATCATGCTCTCACTAACATGATGTTTATTAGCATAACACTTATGCTCCCATTAGCATTGACATGTATACAGAAATTTCTGAACTTCTACAAATCAATACTTTATTGACTTTCTTACCAAAGTTCAGATTTTTGATACTAGATTGCTTTGATAAGACTTTAACAAAATCATACACCTCCCCTTAGATAGCTCACAGGTGTGTCTAAACAATTTCAGAACTATGAAAAGGAATGTCGTAATCATAGTCTGAATTGTTTAGACCTTTGCTTCAAAAGTCCATGTTAGTGTGCCGGTTAACCATGCAGGCTCCACTAACGACTTTGAGAATGCAAAGATTGTTATCTACTTAAAATCTACTTTGTGGAAATGTTTCCTCACCATCATTTTCATGAATCAGAGAGAAACCTTATGACCTTTAGATTTTATGGTGTATGTGTTCTTATCCACATGAGAAACCATAATTACAATACTAGGTTAGTGACAAATCCTAACTCATATGGACTGAAGTCAATCTGAATTTCTTGCCATCTGGCAGCTCAAGGGCCTGCAATTGCTTCCAAGTTGTTGTGCAACCAATTGAGAACTCTAAGAACTCATACGCAAAGCCAACTTTAACTGGAATGAGCATAGAAACAAAAATATGTCAACACGATAGGTTATAAACCTCACGTTGTGTGCTAGCGATAAACTTATAGGTTTTTATTCTTGATTATCCTTTCAGGATCTTTAAGACTCCCACTATCCTCTTGACATATAAGACTATCTTGCCAAATATTCAAGAAATAGTTTGGATTCTTTATCAAGACAAACACTTCACACAATTGGCCTAAGTTGGTCTTTGTTTTATCCAACACATCACAACTTACCAATTTCAAATATACAAGAGTAGGACACTTTTACTCTTACATTTGACAAGTGTTTTAAACCATTTATTAAGATATGTCACTCAACTTATAGTCTTGGAGTATGACTCTAAGACTTGTTTTTGGAACGAAGTATGACTCATCTTCTTGATTTAACCATTTCAGCAATTCTTGATTCCTCTTCTTAGCCATATGAATGCACTAAGATGTCTTTAGAGGAATAATTGTGATATGATTTCTAAATCAATAAGATGATCACAAAACCTGCTACTAAAGTACTCTCCCATTTTTTCAGATTTGAGAAACTTTTATCCTTCTGCGTAATTTGATTCTTCTCATTCGTTCTGCCATATACTGAAAATTTTCCAATGCTTCAGAATTATTCTTAAGCCTATAAGTATAACCATATTTACTAAACTTTAGTAAATCACGACGAATAGTCTTATCGTTCTTTTGTGGTGGACTTGACCAGTGCACAAGAATGTGTACTCGATCCCTTAGTCCTTCACTTGACTCACATATACATGTGAGCAAGGAACTGGTCTTAATTTTCCAAAGCTGAAAGTTCTCATTCATCATACTATACAGCTTGTATGATTCTAAGTTTCTATCCAACTGAAACCATGGGTGATGAGAATCTTTCCTTATTTGGTAAATTTAGACACTACCACAAATGAAAGAATCAAATTCATATTTCCATTATTTCTAAAAACATACAACCATCATGTTTTCATAAATGCCATTGCAAGGAGATATAAAATAAAGTAAAACAAACTTTTATTTATTTATAAAATGCGGAAAACAATTTTCCTTACAATGCAACTTTAAATGAAAAACATGTTATTACATGTTTCCTAGAAATCTATCGTAACTCCTAAGAGTAGCTCAAGAATCCGATCTTCAATCAAGGGATAGAAATCCATCTTCGCGGTCAGATTCAACATACTCTTTCTTTAAGTTTCCTTCACTTTTTCTTTGATTCTTAAAACATCAACATGTGACCCAGTCACACCATGTAATAGAATCTCAGAATAGAAACTTAATCGGGTTAGATAGTGGACTTTACCTGAAGTAGAGTCAAACTTATTGACTTTACCATCCTTAGGTAAATTTGGCAGCTTCGCAATCAATTCCCCTTCCTTTGGCAGTTTAACATATGGACCCTTTGGTAATGGTACATGGAACTATTACAGACTTGGCCTTTCTCTTTACCATTTGGTCAACCGAGTTGACTCTGCCGATCCCTTTCCATTGGGAAGAGAATGCTTTTTCTGAATTTCCAGTGTCATCATTATCGATGTCCATAAAGTTTTAGGAAGTTGATCTTAGCAGATAGATAAGATCATTAAGGGTCTTGTCATAATTTGTTTCATAGGAGTCCCAAAGGAACTCACTATGTGACTTATAATGTAATTGAGCCACCAACTTTCTCAAGACTTTGACACCCAACACTCCCGACTTGTCAATATGTGACTTCATCTCCAAGATGTGGTCATACCTAGACCTTGCCTTGCCAATAGGGCTTGAGTGACCTTGAACTTGTGGGTTAGGGAGAATAATTGGAGGAGGTGGAGGAAGTGTGAAGTTCCAAGAGATTTGGGAAGATCATAGATGTCTGAATTAGAAATCTTTTAGGAGATATTCAAGATAGTTGATTTAAAGTCCTTAATATAACACCCAATATGAAATATTAAGGATAAGACCCTAAAACTATTTTATAACTTGGAAGAGGGATGCCGTAATCCAAGCTATAAAATATTTGAAGGTAGGTGAATGACGATTCTCCAATTTCCACCAAGATAAACGAAATGTATTATTAGGTTTTAATGGGTTTTGAAACTCCTAGATTGATTTGAGATTCATTGAACTTTTCAATGGCATGTTTCAATCTCGAGTGTGCCCTTCAGGTTTTGTGACTGGGATGCCGAGGATCACAAAACAATGTGTGAATAACCATGCAAATATACTTGGTACCCATAATATTTACCCCTCAATCGATGTGCCGGTTAACCACACATGCTCCACTAACCGACTTAAACCAAGTGCAAAGTGTAATTTCATCGATTAGCACCTTATTCACATTTTCGTAAAGTAACTAAGATTGGGAATTATAAAAACATTTAGTTACTAAGTATTTATCATTAATAGTTTAAATTAAGGGAGAAGTATAGTCCTTGTCCTACCTGTTCGGATAATGACCCTCCACAGTCAAGGAAGCGGTGGGTGAGAGTGGACACTCATTAAACTGCCATTTTATAGGCAGTCACCTTATACCCCCCTTATAGACCGACTTCGTGAATGAGGCCTACTAACGGTAAGACTGACTTACTCTTATACATATATAAAATTAGTAACTTATAATATTATAAAGTATAAGGGTTGAATTTTAACGTTTTTTAAAATTATAAGTCACATAGAAGCGGTTCCCATCCTTTGTGGTTGATCTAAAGGGTCCACACACATCGGTATGTATGAGGTCCAATAAACACTCACCCCTTTCACATGTGCTAGTGAAGGGTGACTTGGTCATCTTTCCAAGTAAACAAGATTCGCATGTGTCATCTTCCCTAAGGTCGAATGACTCCAACACTCCATCCTTTTGGAGTTGGGCTATGCGCTTCTTGTTAACATGTCCAAGACGACTATGCCATAAGGATGCTCTATCCATACTATTGGAAGAATCCATGCATAAAACATCATTTCCTAGGTTATCTACAATCATAACAGTTTCATATATTCCATTACATGGCATTGCTTGAAAATATAAGACGCCAATTAGATAAGCATAAATTGAACCATTCTCATTATTAAAAGAAAATGTAAATCCTTGTCTAAACAAACCATGAAACGAAATGATGTTTCTTGCCATTTCTGGAGAGTAGCAACAATTATTCAAATCTAAACATAATCCATTACTAAGCACTAGAGAATACACTCCAATCTTGGTCACAGGTGACGATCTTCTGTTCCCCATGATTAGATTTATTCTTTCACGCTCCACATCCCTATTTCTTCTTAGCCCCTGCAATTCAGAACAAATGTGGTAACCACACCGGGTATCGAGGACCCAAGAAATAGCATGAGATGAATCATTAGATTTAATTGTGTAAATACCTGCGAAAGACGGCTTGATCTTTCCTTCCCTGATGGCTTGTAGGTATTCTGGGCAGCTTCTCTTCCAATGCCCTATTTTATGGCAATGGTGGCACTCTGCCTCCTTTAGGTAAGGGTTGGGTTTAGCAGGATCAACTTTGGTCCCACTAGAAGAGGAACCATCTTGGGACTTTCCCTTGCGGTGGCTCTTAGACGGAGTGTAACAACCCAAAATTGTCCATCACCGAAAACCCGTTCTACATGTAAAAAAAAAATTCGCCGTTTATCAATTCGTTCCGATTTCGTTTTGGGTTAAATGATTTAAACTTATATGTTTATTATAATCTAATGAGTGTCCGAACCCCTTAGGAACTCATGAAATTAGCCCAAATTGTTTATTTCAGAAATTATAGAAACGTCCCCGCCGGGTTACGGAAACTTAATCGGGTGCGACCAAAAGCCTCGTTTAATGCCGGTATCGGGTAGAATTCCACCGTGTCCAATATTTGAGACCTATTTAAACGTGTTACATCATTCATTTGAAGCTAATGCTTCCTCTCTCTACTCTCTCTCTCTAACCTCTCTCCTCAACCAAGTTTAAGGGTCCAAAATCATCAAATTTAAGCTCCAAATCACCAAGGTAACTACCCTAACTCCTAGTATAACATCTTAGGCCTTCAAATTCGAGTTCAAATCATGGAATAGGACCATATTCATGACTTTACGGCCCTATAACAGCCCTAGACCGTGAACTCACATAAATTGGGATTTAGAGCCCAAAAACCCTTCCAATCGACCTTTGGAGCTTAGATATGGCTTAATGGCTTAATGGAATGGACTTTGAATGCCTTAAACATGGATTTTGAAGAGTAAACATGAGTTTACTTCCCAAGAGCATGCTTGTGCCGTAAACTCATATAAATGGGGTTTTTATGCCCTTAAACCCTTCCAAAACACCAATAAGGCTTAGATACGACTTGTAGAATTATGGAATTGGCCTTGGAACACCTTGAACATCAATTTAGAGGAGTAAGCATGAGTTTACAGCCCAAGAACATGCTTGGGTCGTAAACTCATTATCATGGGGAGTAAACTCCTTTTTAGTGTGTTAAAATGCCATTTACACACACCATAAGCCTTGGGATAAATTCTAGAAGTGACCACAAACAAGATTTGGACCTTAAAACATATTAAATCCCCCATCTAAGGAGTTCATAGGCATGAGGTGGTTCATGGGCCATAAACTCCTAAATCCATGTCCAAAGACCCCTAAAAATTCATACAAGGCTTGGAAAAATTGATTGGAATCACATGTGATTGATTAAGGACCAAAACATTAAGGATTCTATGTGTGGGGGAGTCTATGGCCGTAAACTCCATGTTTACAGCCGTAAATTCCAATAAATGGTCCATAATTATGTTTAATCCATTCCAAGGCCCTAGAATTTATCCTAGCAAATTTCCCCAAGTAGTATAAGACCATTTTGCATCATAAAGCACCCCACCATGAGTTTACGGCCGTAAACTCATGGGGAGGGGGTTATTAGGGCCGAAATCTCCTCTATGAGTTTACTCTTGAAGAGTAAACTCCATATCCAAGCCTTATGTGACTTCAAACGCCACCTGGGTCCTTCCAAACACTTGTAAGGGAGTGTTTCCGCAACTAGAAGTGCTTGTCTCTACCAAATAAATAATCTAAGTCCTAAATAAATACAAATATGTATCTTTTCATAATTCATAGGAACCTTGTGCGTTTACAAACCCAGAAACGACGTTTAGGATCCGAGCAGACACGTTCCTCGTCCGGTGAGTTCATACCCCTACCCATTTTAAATGGTTTTTCAATGTTTTCAGGGGGGGGGGGGGGGAATACAAGCAAATTATAAATGTTTTCAAAACATAACATTGATGAATTTAAATAAATATCTGGCAAATTATAATTATTTTTACCCCTTATGTATTATGCTGAGCATAAGGGATGATTTATCAATCACAACTATATGAATTTTAGTTAAGGAAATAACCAAACTAATCAAATTATTATGGGAATAATTTGGGGTTCTTTAGTTCTTGTTTCATCGCATATTGATATATATAAAGTTATTAGATAAACTATGTCTAATTCAGTTTATCTCCATTTCACTTAGTATATATTGCCAGATAATTTCATTGTATATAACTGTTTTCATTGTATTATGTTTCATATCGTTTAGTATGTTTGATATCGTTTGAGAATTCCGTGAATACTTTGTACTAGTTTGTGGGATTTGTCATTACCCTTTTGGGTTATTAGTAAATCCTCCCCGGAAGTGTAACCAGAGTCTCCAGGAGGGAGAGCGTGGAATTTGTGAATAGATCTATTCGGGACTGACAATCCCACACCTTAACTGCTAGCTACAGTTAGGCGAGCACGCCTAGGGTTACAGATTCTGGATATCGTCCGACGTCTGACAAGCATCAAGGAGGTCTCGTTGTCATATCAACATGGTTACCCGACTCACAATATGTATTAATATAAGTTTATTCACTGCTTTGGTTTTGGATTTAATTTTATATCAATCTTCTATCTTTAGATCTTATGTCTAGTACGGGATGGTAATCCCATGGTTTTTAGTCTATAGGTTTCATATCTATTGCAGGATGTTATTCCTATGGTTAGAATCTATATCTAGTTCGGGATAGTAATCCCATGGTTTTATCAAAATTTCTTGTATCTAGTTCGGGATGGTAGTCCCATGGTTTTCAATCTATATTTTCATATATATCAAACTATCTTGTATCTAGTACGGGATGTGAGTCCCATGGTTTTCAAACTACTTTCCATCTATAGTTCACGTATATCAAACTAATTTATATCTATTTCGGGATAGTAATCCCATGATTCTCAATATATAGTTTTATGTATTAAACTATACTTTGTGATATTCAACCGGTATTGCATTTAGGAAAATATGGGATTTTCCTGGGGTAAAATACAACACATAAGCGAATTGGTAATAAGGATAACTAAACTGTTTTACATAAGAAAATATGGGATTTTCTTGGATAACAAACCTTTTCGGAAAACTAAAGGAAACTGATACATTTTTCAGAAAACAAACATCTTATGTACTCACCAGCTTTATGATGATTTTCAAACTGCTTGTATTCTCAGGTCCGCATTAGACAGGTACCCGGTGATCTCTTTTGGTGAAGACGGAGTGTGTAGAAGACTCGTCTCATTTTGCTGCTATCTATATTATGTATCACACTTGTACAATTTACTTTTGAAACAAATGTAAACTTTCAATATATGTAATGTAATGGTTGTTTACTTTGATTACTATGTGCATTGGATTTGATACTTAACGTGGAGTCAACCCCGGAAATGTTTCCGCCTTTGGTTTTCGAGGTGTGACAGATTGGTATCAGAGCCCTTGTTGATAGTGAACGGAGTATACCAAACCTTACATGGTATAAAACTATAAACACTAAAGGGCCTAAGCGCTCTGAACTAAAATTATCCTTCAAAATATAAGTATTTTCAAAAGTATACAAGTATACCGAGCCGTCGAGATCCGTAACTACAAATAGAACAAAACATAAGTAAATGGGTGTTGTACGATGCGTTTAAACCTGGGTAGTTATGTAGTTGTGTCATGGATCAATATAGCCTGGCCAACTATATTCATTCGAGACACGGCCAACATGTGCTTGGGAGTGACTGTGGTACGCAGCATACCTAAAACTTACCCAATACCCCCAACAACGAGTCGTCGTTGCAATGAATCATGAAATAGTGTGGGAGTATTTCTCGAGTAAATCCTTTGTAGAAATCCTCGTATACGCATTGTTCCTTGATCATTCCTCTAGCGATAAATTTTTTTGCCTTGATAACTCTTTCCTGTTTTATCGCTTAATATGATGCTATATCTGTCTTGATGAGATATCCTCTGTTCCATATCTCTTGATCCAATTCAGAGGACTTATGATCCTCTCTTTCCTGATCTCTTTAGATCACGATGCCTCCAAGAAAGAGACCCAGCTCGAAGAATACCAACAACCCTCCGCCACCACCTCCTCCTGAAATTGACCCCGTGGTATTTCAGGCAGCTGTTACCGCCGCGGTGGCAGCTGCTATGTCCCAATTGAACACTAGTGATTCCGGTGGTTCGGGAGGTGATACTCAAACCCAAAACCCGGAGAACAGTCAGGGACACCGAAAAGAGGGTTCCTATAAAGACTTCATGAACGCGAAACCCACATCCTTTGATGGCACTGGAGGTGTCATTTCCCTTACCTGATGGTTCGAGAAAATCGAATCAATCTTTGAAATATGCGCCTGTTCGGAGTCTGACAAAGTAAAGTTCGCCGCCTGCACCTTCCTTGACAAAGCCCTGACTTGGTGGAATGGCCGAGTCAAATCCTTAACTCTACCTGTAGCAAATTCTATGGGTTGGGAAGCTATGAAGGAGCTTCTACTCGCTGAGTATTGCCCTCGGGGCGAAATACAGAAACTAGAACACGAACTCTGGAACCTAAAGATGAAGGGTTCCGACATAGCCGCTTATACTTCCAGATTCGATGACCTGGCATTAATCTTCCCGGGAATGGTTACCCCGGAGAGTAAAAAGATTGAGAGGTTCATCTGGGGGTTGACCCAGCCAACCAAAGGGAATGTCTTGGCTGCGAAGCCGGACACCTACGTCAACGCTAAATGTCTTGCGCAAACCATGATCGATCACGAAGACAACTCTGATGAGGAGGCTACCACTCCCGAGCCAGTCACAAGTGGAGGTGGAAGTAAAAAGAAATTATGGAACAAGCGGAAGGCCCAAAGTACGCAAGGTTCTTCTAAGAAACAACAAACGGTAGCAGTCCATGCTGCTACTGCCCCTGTTGTTGTTTCAGCTTTCGGGTCCACGGCCTAAACTCCTACCAGTGGATACAATGGTACCCTTCCTTGGTGCGGTAAGTGCAGCTACCATCACCGTATTCTTGGTCCATGTCGCGAAAGAATCTGTGACAACTATGGCAAGAAAGGCCACCTTGCTTGAACCTGCAGAAAACCAGCCAAATCAACAAACCAATCATCCGGAACAGAAATCAGTCCAACCTGCTACAGTTTTGGCGAAGTAGGGCACTTCAAAAGAAATTTCCCCAAAGCAGCAACAACTGGCAACACCGGAAGAGTCCTAGCAATAGGACGAGAGGAGACAACTGCTGATCCTACTGTCGCCGCAGGTATACTCCTCTTTGACACCTCTTATACCTGCAACTCTTTTCGATTCTAGTACTAGAACGGAAACCTGTTATCTATCTATTCGAACACCTTTCTAAACTTAATCCTTCGTTTGTAATTGAAATTGTGTACCGTCGAGACGGCTATCTAATGAAATAAGAGAACGCTAACTTCATACCTATAGATTGCATTCTCGGTCCGGAGGATTATTCTGTTCCATTCGATTTAATGGGAAACTTTTCACAAAATACATTGATGCTATGTTTGACATGTAATGACCGAGTCTCATTCGTGTCATTGTTCTTGGTTTCGAAAGGGTCGCCGTCTAGATCTTTCCCCCGATCTGACTCTCGTGATCTTCGACATCAAACCTTCACATCATTTCGTACACCAAAGCTCAAGAAGTTTTCCCGATAAGAATTGCCATGCATTCCTCGTTTCTGTGATCATCGGGAAACAGGAAGTCTGCACCTCTTTTCCTTAAATTTCTTTCCCAAAGGATTCCCGAGAATTCCTTCCGAACGTCTAGTCTAGTCTCGCACCGACCTAATCTCTGGAACTACCTCATGACCAATCCTCGGTGAGAATTACATGTCCAAGTCGGTGACCAAGAATTGATATGATCACTACGAGTTAGTAGTGGTACCCTTCGGTCAAATCATTTTTCCTTGATCATGTAGCTAAGCAAAGCAGTCATACCCATGAACCTTTTCAACAACTAAGGCGATAGGGAATTAGTCGGCACCAAAGATACCCATAGAAACTTGTCGATTCTTAGATCCCATCGACTATTATCGTAGACCTACCCAGAAATTTCTTCTAGAACCATCAGACCCTTAGCTACTCGGCTCCATGAAGATGTGCCTTCCTGTTAGAGCATCTGTCATGTTGAAGGCTTTATCCCAGAAAAGCATGATATGCTTTGAGAAGTGAGAAATACTTCACTCATGATACATTAGACCCTTCGTGATCCTCGTAGAATCGATTTCGCAACCTTCAAATTTCGGCTATCCTCAGAACTTAGTGGTATCCATCTGGTACTTCATGTCTCTGTCCTTAAGAAGTATCTACCCAACGAAACCTTAGTGATTCCTTTTAGGAGACCGAAGTCATCAAGGGTCGGAACCCCCCCCCCCCCATGGGAGAATCAATTGAAATCATAGATTGAGAGAGAGTCAATGTACGAAACAAAGTCGCGTCCCGATATTGAGGGTTCGTTGGAACGCCAAGCGGAGACCCTATTTCCACTTGTGAGCGTGAAGATCCGAGGAAACAAATCCATTTGTATCTCATTCCAATTCATGATTTGTATCTTAATCTTTGAATTTCGGGACGAAATTCCCTCTAACGGGGGGATAATGTAACAACCCGAAATTATCCATCACCGAAAACCCGTTCTACCCGTAAAAAAAAATCGCCGTTTATCAATTCGTTCCGATTTCGTTTTGGGTTAAATGATTTAAACTTATATGTTTATTATAATCTAATGAGTGTCCAAACCCCTTACGAACTCATGAAGTTAGCCCAAATTTTTTATTTCAGAAATTATAGAAACGTCCCCGCCGGGTTACGGAAACTTAATCGGGTGCGACCAAAAGCCCCGTTTAATGCCGGTATCGGGTAGAATTCCACCGTGTCCAATATTTGAGACCTATTTAAACGTGTTAAATCATTCATTTGAAGCTTTTGCTTCCTCTCTCTACTCTCTCTAACCTCTCTCCTCAACCAAGTTTAAGGGTCCAAAATCATCAAATTTAAGCTCCAAATCACCAAGGTAACTACCCAATGGAATAGGACCATATTCATGACTTTGCAGCCCTAGAACAGCCCTAGGCCGTGAACTCACATAAATTGGGTTTTAGAGCCCAAAAACCCTTCCAATCGACCTTTGGAGCTTAGATATGGCTTAATGGCTTAATGGAATGGACTTTGAATGCCTTAAACATGGATTTTGAAGAGTAAACATGAGTTTACTGCCCAAGAGAATGCTTGGGCCGTAAACTCATATAAATGGGGTTTTTATGCCCTTAAACCCTTCCAAAACACCAATAAGGCTTAGATACGACTTGTAGAATTATGGAATTGGACTTGGAACACCTTGAACATAAATTTAGAGGAGTAAACATGAGTTTACTGCCCAAGAACATGCTTGGGCCGTAAACTCATTATCATGGGGAGTAAACTCCTTTTTAGTGTGTTAAAATGCCATTTACACACACCATAAGCCTTGGGATAAATTCTAGAAGTGACCACAAACTAGATTTGGACCATAAAACATATTAAATCCCCCATCTAAGGAGTTCACGACCATGAGGTGGTTCATGGGCCGTAAACTCCTAAATCCATGTCCAAAGACCCCTAAAAATTCATACAAGGCTTGGAAAAATTGATTGGAATCACATGTGATTGATTAAGGAGCAAAACATTAAGGATTCTATGTGTGTGGGAGTTTACAGCCGTAAACTCCAATAAATGGTCCATAATGATGTTTAATCCATTCCAAGGCCCTAGAATTGATCGTAGCAAATTTCCCCAAGTAGTATAAGACCATTTTGCATCATAAAACACCCCACCATGAGTTTACGGCCGTAAACTCATGGGGAGGGGGTTATTAGGGCCGAAATCCCCTCTATGAGTTTACTCTTGAAGAGTAAACTCCATATCCAAGCCTTATGTGACTACAAACGCCACCCGAGTCCTTCCAAACACTTGTAAGGGAGTGTTTCCGCAACTAGAAGTGTTTGTCTCTACCAAATAAATAATCTAAGTCCTAACTAAATACAAATATGTATCTTTTCATAATTCATAGGAACCTTGTGCATTTACAAACCCAGAAACGACGTTGAGGATCCAAGCAGACACGTTCCTCGTCCGGTGAGTTCATACCCCTACCCTTTTTAAATGGTTTTTCAATGTTTTCAGGGGGGGGGGGGGGAATACAAGCGAATTACAAATGTTTTCAAAACATAACATTGATGAATTTAAATAAATATCTAGCAAATTATAATTATTTTTACCCCTTATGTATTATGCTGAGCATAAGGGATGATTTATCAATCACAACTATATGAATTTCAGTTAAGGAAATAACCAAACTAATCAAATTATTATTGGAATAATTTGGGGTTCTTTAGTTCTTGTTTCATCGCATATTAATATATATAAAGTTATTAGATAAACTATGTCTAATTCAGTTTATCTCCATTTCACTTAGTATATATTGCTAGATAATTTCATTATATATAACTGTTTTCACTGTATTATGTTTCATATCGTTTAGTATGTTTGATATCGTTTGAGAATTCCGTGAATACTTAGTACTAGTTTGTGAGATTTGTCATTACCCTTTTGGGTTATTAGTAAATCATCCCCGGAAGTGTAACCAGAGTCTCTAGGAGGGAGAGCGTGGAATTTGTGAATAGATCTATTCGGGACTGACAATCCCACACCTTAACTGCTAGCTACAGTTAGGCGAGCACGCCTAGGGTTACAGATTCTGGATATCGTCCGACGTCTGACAAGCGTCAAGGAGGTCTCGTTGTCATATCAACATGGTTACCCGACTCACAATATGTATTAATATAAGTTTATTCACTGCTTTGGTTTTGGATTTAATTTTATATCAATCTTCTATCTTTAGATCTTATGTCTAGTACAGGATGGTAATCCCATGGTTTTTAGTCTATAGGTTTCATATCTATTGCAGGATGTTATTCCTATGGTTAGAATCTATATCTAGTTCGGGATAGTGATCCCATGGTTTTATCAATCTATCTTATATCTTGTTCGGGATAGTAATCCCATGGTTTTATCAAAATATCTTGTATCTAGTTCGGGATAGTAGTCCCATGGTTTTCAATCTATATTTTCATATATATCAAACTATCTTGTATCTAGTACGGGATGTGAGTCCCATGGTTTTCAAACTACTTTCCATCTATAGTTCACGTATATCAAACTAATTTATATCTATTTCGGGATAGTAATCCCATGATTCTCAATATATAATTTTATGTATTAAACTATACTCTGTGATATTCAACCGGTATTGCATTTAGGAAAATATGGGATTTTCCTGGGGTAAAATACAACACATAAGCGAATTGGTAATAAGGATAAGTAAACTGTTTTACATAAGAAAATATGGGATTTTCTTGGATAACAAACCTATTCGGAAAACTAAAGGAAACTGATACATTTTTCAGAAAACAAACATCTTATGAACTCACCAGCTTTATGATGATTTTCAAACTACTTATATTCTCAGGTCCGCATTAGACAGGTACCCGGTGATCTCTTTTGGTGAAGACGGAGTGTGTAGAAGAGTCGTCTCATTTTGTTCCTATCTATATTATGTATCACACTTGTACAATTTACTTTTGAAACAAATGTAAACTTTCAAATATATGTAATGTAATAGTTGTTTACTTTGATTACTATGTGCATTGGATTTGATACTCAACGTGGAGTCAACCCCGGAAATATTTCTGTTTGGTTTTGAGCAATCTAACACTTCCTAAGTGTGCATGCAACCCTAATAAACCTTGGATCTATGTTTTCTTCTAAAATACATGCAAATAATAATTTCCAAGGTTTCTTCCTAACTAGCATAGCATAAGGATTATGAATCATAAAAGTACTAGTAGAAATACATACCTTTTGATGATGGTTGATTGTTTGGAGTTTGAGAGCCAAGCACCAATAGTGTGAATGCCTCAAATGGAATCACAAATCACCACAAACACTTGGAAAACTTTGAGAAAGTGTATACACACATAGAAAATCGGTCACACACACAAAACCACACTAGTGGCTATTTCATGCAACATAAGCATGCTTATATAGTGTGCATGGTTAGGGTGAAACCCTAATAACCCATGCCCTTTCCTTTTCCAAGGATCCATGGGTTAAAAGCTCCATGGATCATCCATGGACTTCCACATAAGCCTAGCCCATTAACAAATGAGTGTTAGCCCACACTATATAAAACCAATAGCCCACAATCTAATTAGTCTTCCTTTTAATCTCTAAATTAATTCATAATTAATTGAAGACTAAGACTAATTAAATAACATGACTTCATATTAATATATTATAACTTATAATATATTAATAAACATATGTGTATAACTCTCATAAAATTATCCATAAATAGTTCGGGTGAAGTGCAACCCAAATGGACCATGCCGGGTTGGGTCAAGTATATACCAAATAAGTTATGGACTTAGACACCTTATCCAACAGACTCCCACTTGGATAAGTCTAATAACTATATTTGCATATGTTACTTCAGGAACCAACCAGCAATCGTAGCTCTCGAAAACTCTGTTGAACTATGAAGCGCCATTTTAGATAAGTGATCATATAATCCTCTGTTCTCATGATATCAGTCGCACAAATACATGGAACAACATCGTACTTATTGTCCAGCAGTTTGTTTCCCGATTTTCGATTTGTTTGACAAAGGACTTAATCGAACACATCAATTTAGTTCTAACCGGCCGGTACATAGGTCACAACAAAATCATCGAGGGACCCAAATATCACTTCTATTTCTAGAAGGAACAGATAAACTCCGACTCATATGCTTGTTCTACTACTTGTTGAATTGTATACAAAGGCACGTTTTATAACATCAAGTTACTGATGCGTTTACGTGCAATCAATGCACAACCAACTCATAGGTAACAACTCATATCTCTAGGTTTGAAGATTTATATGATATTACCGTCTCACGATCACTCGAGATAAATTCCATGAAGTGATACAAGTGAGCGTGGGTTTATTCCAATACTCATAACTTATGAGCACTCATGAATGTTGTAGCAACCATTGCTATGACTAAACCCATTTAGCCATCTACAAACTCGATTTATGACAGTCTTGATTCATACCTACTTCCAACATATGAACGACTGTGGAGTGTTTAAATAACTTAGTCATTCGGAAAGAATAACCTAGCTATTTTGGAAGTCAAAACATGCAAAGTGAAACACAATAATAGTCGAATCCAATATGGTCTCAGAACCCTTTTGAATATAAATAGAACCACCTTTTATTTATCACCATATTGATTACACATTATTCATTGTATAATGTTTCAAACAATCAACTTAAGACTTGAATAAAAACAACAGTCGTCCCATGCTCCTAGCATGTACACTTTGTTTTTCTAAACAATAGTTATGCCATACTCCAAGAATGCACACTATGTTTGTCTATGATCCTTACATTGTGATGTAGATCAATTGAACATGATTCCAATGATACTCATTTCACAATCCCAAATCCTTATTGTAAATGTGAGAATCCCCGATTCCTATCATTTACCAAAAAATCTGTTAGATTTTAAACTTTTATGCAACGTTCCTCTTGTAATGATTATGCACAAAGTCACCAAAACCTTGTCACCAGTCATTACAGAGTATTCCAAAGAAGGTCAACCTCTATGGAACGGAAGTCTCATATTCAAAGTACATTTCTTTGAACATCCTTCTTGCATTAAGGTTTTCTAATCTTACATAGATTGAATAACTTCCACCTATGGAGACATTTCCATAGTCCCATTTTGACTATCACTTCCGAACAAGAGTTACTTCTTTTCAGAATATGTCAATATGGTCCTTTCCGACAACTTACATCATACTTCCAACTTTCCCTGAGCAACCAATCTTTGGCAAACCTCAGATTGTCCTCGACAATTGCTTAATCACTTTAGTCATATCCAGTTCTAGACTTTTCCCTTCTTAATGCCTTAAGCATTTGGAAAATTTAGAAAAGATGAATATTATAGCACATGCAATCGATCCTATATCCGAAGCATATAGGACACGATTCATGATGTTTGACATAAAGACATGATACTAGACAAGTCTTTTGCTACAATATTTTTTATTTGCCATGATTTCAAAATTTAACTATGAAGAGGGATGCCGTAATCAT
This sequence comes from Lactuca serriola, assembly GCF_051521515.1. NCBI lineage: Eukaryota > Viridiplantae > Streptophyta > Magnoliopsida > Asterales > Asteraceae > Lactuca > Lactuca serriola. The sequence continues at coordinate 64,369,757 of NC_136412.1, read as the reverse complement.
AATCAAATTTTGAAAACGCAATATATATAGAATTTCTTCAAGTTGAACCATTCCAACATAAAATTCATATATATATATATATATATATATATATATATATATATATATATATATATATGTATATATATATATATATATATTCTTGACTAAAGATGATTAAAATCTCAATCTAAGCTTTAGAATTGAAATGAAGTATAATTTCCTCTCCCTTAATTATAGCAAAACAACTTTTCAACCCCTGCAACTTCACGAATTGAAACTTTGTTTCTATAATTAACATTGCTAACTTGCAACAGTAAACGTAATAATCATGCTCCCACTAACATGATGATTATCAGCATAACACTTATGCTCCCACTAGCTCTGACATATTTCCAGAAATCTGCTGGACTTCTGAAATTTAGATTCATACACCCTTTCTTAGATAGCTCACATGTGTGTCTAAGCAATTTCAAGAACTATGAAAAGGGATGCCGTAATCATAGTCTCAATTTCTCAGACCTTTGCCATTTCTCACAAGTCCATGTTAGTGTGCCGGTTAACCACACAGGCTCCACTAACGACTTTTAAAAATGCAAATAACACAATTGATATCTATGTAAAATCTACTTAGTGAAAGCGTTTCCTCACCATCATTTTCATGAATCGGAGAGAAACCTTATGACACTTAGATTTTATAGTGTATGAGTTCCTATCCATGTGAATTTGTCAAAACCATAATCACAAGATAAGGTTAGTGACAAATTCAGCCTTACATGGATCAAACTTGTTCAATCTTAGTTTCTTGTGACCTTGGTAGCACAAGGCCCACCAATGCTTCCAAGTTGAACTCTGATAACTCACATGCAAATTCAACTTACTTGAAGTAGGTACAGAAACAAGAATTATGTCAACACGATAGGTTGCAAACCTTAAGTTGTGTGCTAGTGATAAATTACAAGTTTTACTCTTGATTAAATCTTGAAACTCTTTCAAGATCTTTAAGGCTCCCACTGTCCCCTTGACATATAAGTTTCCTCAGTCAAGAACCATTCCTTGACAAAACAAATATTCAAGGGATAGTGCGGATTCTTATCAAGACTAACACTTCACACAATTGGTCTTAGTTGGTCTTTGTCTCATCCAAGACATCACAACTTACCAATCTCAAATGTACAAGGGTAGAAACATTCTACACTACATTTGATAAGTGTTTTAAACCTTACTTTATGTCACTCCAGGTTACAATCTTGGAGTATGACTCTAAGAATTGTTTTGGAACGAAATATGACTCATCTTCTTGATGTTAACCAATCCAGCAATTCATGACCTCTCTTCTTAGCCATAACAATGCACTAAGACATCCTTAGAGTATGAATTTGTGATATGGTTTCATAATCATTAAGATGATCATGAAATATGATACTAAAGTACTCTCCTATCCTTTCAGATTTGAGAAACTTTTATCTTTCTACCTAATTTGATTCTTCTCATTTGTTTTGTCATACATTGTAACCTTTCCAATTATACTTAACCTCATAAGTATAATAATATTTACTAATCTTTAGTAAATCATGACAAATCAATCTTTGTGGTGGACCTTGACCAGCGCACACCCAGTGTACCTAATTCCTTAGTCCTTCAATTGACTCACATATACATGTGATCAAAGAATTAGTCTTAATTTTCAAAGATGAAAATTCTCATTCATCATACAATACAACTTGTATGATTCCAAGTTTCTGTCCAATTGAAACTTGGGTGATGAAAAACTTTCTTCATTTGGTAAATTCAGACACTACCACAAATGAAAGAATCAAATCCACTTTCCAATATTGCTATTACTGGAAACTTATAAGCAACAATTTTCCACAGATGCCATTGTAAGGATATTTTTAAAATAAATAAAATTAAAACCCTTTTTTTCTTTTATTTTAAAACTCTGCGGAAAAACTTATCCTTACAATCCACATGAAAACCTTGTTGTTATCTATTCATAAGCAATATATTATAATTCTTAAGCAACAACTCAAAATTCTGATTGCCGAACCATGCGATCGAAAACCCACCTTTGCAATCAGAATCAACATATACTTACTTTAAGCTTCCTATCTTTTCTTTGATTCTTAAAAACATCAGCATGTGACCCATTCACATTATGTAATAAGAATCTCCAAATAGAAACTTAATAGAGTTAGTCAGTGGACTTTAACTGAAGTAGAGTCAAACTTTTGGACTTGATCAATCTTATGATCTTTCAGGTAAATATGGCAGCTTCGCAATCAGTGTCCCTCCCTTTGGCAATAAAACATATAGACCCTTTGGTAATGGCACATGAGACTATCTCAGACTTAGCCTTTCTCTTTACCATTTGGTCAATCGAGTTGACTATGGCCGATCCCTTTCCATTGGGAAGAGAAATCTTTTTCTAGATATCCAATGCTACCATTGTCAATGTCCATTTAAGACTTGGGAAGTTGTTCTTTTAATCAAATTTGCTTTACAGGTGTTCCAAATCATTGCTGATTCCACAACACCAAGCAAATAGATAACATCATTAAGGGTCATGTCATAGTCTGTCTCATAGTAGTCCCAAAGAGACTCACTATGTTACTAAGAAAGTGATTGAACAAGACTTTGACACCCAACTCTCCCGGCTTGTCAATATGTGACTTTATCTCCAAGATGTGAGCACACATAGACTATGCTCGCCAATAGGGATTGAGTGACTTTAAACTTTTCAAGAACTTGTGGGTGAGGGAGAATAATTGGAGGAGGTGGAGGAAGTGAAGCATGATGTTGAGGGACACCATCTTCAAGAGATTTGGGAAGATCATAGTTGTCTGAACCAGACATCTATAATGGGAGAAAATCAAGTTAGTTGATTCAAAATCCTTAATATAACACCCAATATGAAATATTATGGCTAGGACCCAACACAATATTTTATAATTTGGAAGAGGGATGCCGTAATCCAAGCTATAAAATATTTGAAGGTAGGCGAATGACGATTCACCAATTTCCACCATGAAAAACGAAATAATTTATTAGGTTTTAATTGGATTTGAAATTCCTAGATCTTTTGAGATTCATTGAACTTTTCAATGGCATGTTTCAATCTCGAGTGTGCCCTCTCAAATTTTGTGACTGGGATGCCGAGGATCACAAAACAAGGTGTGAATAACCATACCAATTCACTTGGTACCCTTAATATTATCACTCAATCAATGTGCCGGTTAACCACACACGCTACATTGATCTATGACAAACATTAAGTTACCCTTCGTGATCCTTACTAGTCCAAGTTAGTGTGCCGGTTAACCACACACGCTTCACCAACGACTTGGTAAGGTACAAAGTGTGAATTCCATGGGCTAGCACCAAATTCACATTTTTCCTAAATTAACTAAGATTGGGAATTAAATAAAACATTTAGTTACTTTATAATAATCATTATACTTTTAATGAGAATTTAAAGTCATTGTCCTACCCGTTCGGCTAACGACCCTCCACCAGTCAAGCAAGCGGTGGGTGAGAGTGGACACCCATTAAGTTGTCATTTTATAGGCAACAACCTTATACCCACCTTATAGACCAGCTTCGTGAATGAGGCCTACTAACGGTAGAACGACTTATTCTTATACATATATATAATAATTAACCATTAATGTTATAAATAGTATAAGGGTTGAATTTTAACTATTAAAACTCTAAGGGTTGGAATTAAAGTTTATTAAAGTGTGTGAAAATTTACAAATTCCAAAACTTGAGGGCAAGTTTTGTAACTATCCAAAACCTTTCATTTCATAGCTTATGAATTAAAGGTTCATAAAAATGAAGACTCTTCATTTTTCATGTAACTTATGTGTTTAAATGTGTGTTAAAGAAAAGTGACCTTTGGATATCCATAACTTGAAGACAAATTATGGACTCCATTAAAACACATAAATGATCAAGAATTAATTCTAAACAATTCAACAAATAATTCCTATCATCTTCTAAATTCATAAGAACATGAACATGATCATCAAAATTTCAAGAATTATATGAACACATAAAAATCATGGAATTTTGATATATGCTATTGTAAATGGATTAGAACAACCATTACACCAACTAAAACAAGTTTTAAAACACCAAAACAGTTTAGGGTAATGTTTCTAGTCCATTTCCAGCAGCAAAAGTCGAAATTCTGCATTCTGATCATTCTACTTGCCGAGTGCACGAACCTACTCGCCGAGTAGGATGAATTTTTCCTTGAACTCGGCGAGCCCCCCCATGGACTCGGCGAGTCCATCATCCAGACAGCAACAATTTCAACTTTTTTTTCACTATTTTGCATCAAGTATCAAACAAGCAAGCCTAGGCTCTGATACCACTGTTGGGTTTTGAGCAATCTAACACTTCCTAAGTGTGCATGCAACCCTAATAAACCTTGGATCTATGTTTTCTTCTAAAATACATGCAAATAATAATTTCCAAGGTTTCTTCCTAACTAGCATAGCATAAGGATTATGAATCATAAAAGTACTAGTAGAAATACATACCTGTTGATGATGGTTGATTGTTTGGAGTTTGAGAGCCAAGCACCAATAGTGTGAATGCCTCAAATGGAATCACAAATCACCACAAACACTTGGAAAACTTTGAGAGAGTGTATACATACATATAAAATCGGTCACACACACAAAACCACACTAGTGGCTATTTCATGCAACATAAGCATGCTTATATAGTGTGCATGGTTAGGGTGAAACCCTAATAACCCATGACCTTTCCTTTTCCAAGGATCCATGGGTTAAAAGCTCCATGGATCATCCATGGACTTCCATATAAGCCTAGCCCATTAACAAAGGAGTGTTAGCCCACACTATATAAAACCAATAGCCCACAATCTAATTAGTCTTCCTTTTAATCTCTAAATTAATTCATAATTAATTTAAGACTAAGACTAATTAAATAACATGACTTCATATTAATATATTATAACTTATAATATATTAATAAACATATGTGTATAACTCTCATAAAATTATCCATAAATAGTTCGGGTGAAGTGCAACCCAAATGGACCATGCCGGGTTGGGTCAAGTATATACCAAATAAGTTATGGACTTAGACACCTTATCCAACAGTTTCTGCCTTTGGTTTTCGGGGTGTGACACGGAGCCTTCCTCTTCTTGCCCCTTCCTTGCCCAATTGCCAAAATAGGAGCAGCGGGTGGATTGGGAGTTGGTACAACAGACTTGTCCTTGAGGTTGCTCTCAGCAACCCTTAGGAGACCTTGGAGCTTACTTAGGGTGACCTCTTCCTTGTTCATGTGGTAGGTCATCCTAAATTGGTTGTAACACGGAGGCAAAGAATAAAGCACCATGTCGGTAGCCAAATCTTTCCCAAAGTCAACATTCAACTTGCGAAGACAATCGACATACCTTTGCATCTTTTGCAGGTGTACGGTTAGAGATTATCCATGTCCCATTTTAGCGGAGATCATGTTAGTGAAGATCTCGTAACGTTCCTGCCTCGCGTTTTGATGGTATCTCTCCAATAAGTCTTGATGCATTTCGTACGGATACATGTCCTCATAGGAGTTTTGGAATTCAGCGTTCATTGTGGCTAATTCAACCCTTATACTTAGTGAAAAACTCGTATCTTCCTTTCATTACAATATTTCTGAACAAGTCCCTCGATAACAAGTCTCAAGGTTTTGATGATATTGATGTTGATGCTAGTGACGATAGTGATGCTAGTGGCGATATTGATGCTAGTGACAATATCCTTGATATGGAGTTGGAACTGCTAACTAGCATGAATGTGCTAACTATGGATATGATGTGTGAAGATGAAGACCTACTTTATATCACCCTTCAATTTGAATTAGGAAAAGCAATGTCTCCTTGCATAATATAGATTCCAAACACTCATGATCTGGGTGTGAATGAGTCGAATTACTTGTCCCCAAGTCTATTAGTGAACCTTCTCTTCAGGGAATATGAAACTAGAAATATTCTTGTTATTGCTTCGACTCATATTCCCCAAAAAATGGATCCCGCTCTAATAACTCCGAATAAATTAAATACGTGCATTAAGATACGAATGCTTCTTATTCGACAACAACGAAAGCACTTTTTCACTCTTTCATATACTAGGGGATTTCACTTGGAAAAGAAAATGTTCCATACTAATGGATTTGGGTCCATAGCCATGGGTTCCAATGCACGAGATCTTGTAGCACTTACAAATGAGACCCTATCGATTAATATTACACAAAATAAATCAATTATAGATACTAATACAATTAGATATGCTTTTCATAGACAAATTTGGGATATGCGATCCCAAGTAAGATCGTTCCAAGATCATGGGATTCTTTTCTATAAGATTGGAAGGGCTGTAGCACAAAACGTACTTTTTAGTAATTTCCCCATAGATCGTATATCTATCTATATGAAAAAGAAATCATGTAACAAAGTGGATTATTATTTGTACAATTGGTACTTCGAACTTGGAACGAGCATGAAGAAATTAACGATACTTCTTTATCTTTTGAGTTGTTCTGCCGGATCGGTCACTCAAGATCTTTGGTTTCTACCTGGACCCGATGAAAAAAATGGGATCACTCCTTATGGACTTGTTGAGAATGATTCTGGTCTAGTTCGTGGCCTATTAGAAGTAGAAGGCGCTCTGGTGGGATCCTCACGGACATGCAGTCAGTTTGATAAGGATCGAGTGACATTGCTTCTTCGACCCGAACCAAGGAATCCCTTAGAACAAGGCTTTCAGAGCCCTGTTAGGGTCGGGATCGGTTGCATTTGGGAGGAGTGTTGTATACTTGGGGTGTGGTATTGCTGCTTAAGCCGTCTGGCGTGCCTGGGATGGTAAGGAATGATTTCAAGGACAAAATCTAATTTAACTAGGGGAGAGTTGTAACGATCTATCCCGAATTGTTTCCCATTTGGGTGTGGGTGATGCAATTTAGATGATCCGGGTAGTCGTATTGTGTTTTTGAGCCAAGGGGTATTTTGGTAAAGTGTCAACTCGGGCTTTATGGAAATTGGATTTTTGTTCGGGATATTTTATGGAATTTATGAGTTGATATAAGCGTAGAGCTTCTCGTTACCATTTCGTGGATATAAGTATTGTCGAAATCAGATTATAATGAGAAAGTTTTGGCCTTCGGATGAATTTATGGTATAAGGATAACCCTAGTACGCGGGGCATACATAGGGAGTATGCAGGGCATACACTGGAGTATGTTGAGCATCCTAGGCATAGTCCCTGATGTAAGGCCTTGTGCACTGGGCGTACGAGGGTTACACTTGGTGTACAAGGAGATTAAGAAACCCTAATTTTAGGGTGTTGCATACAATATAAGGTCCTTAAGTCGCTAGGTTTGGACTCTTTATGAGCCTCCGTTGCCCTAAAACCCTAAATGTCGACCCTTAGCCTCAATTGTTGTGTCTTTGAGCTCTTGAGAAGAATTTGGTGGTTATTTTGCTCCTTTTGAAGGAAGTATAGAAGATTGAAGGTGCTTTGCTTGGTGTGAAGTTTATAGATCCAAAATCACCATTCATTTTTCAAGTCTTTTGAGGTATCAAGCTCTTACATTGTCTTCTTCTTTCTTGGATCTCTTCATATCTTGGTTTTGATGGTCTTGGTTCCTTTTTGGGTTAGTTTGATGGGTTAAGCCATTTGTGGGGCTTATTCTTTTAGATCTGGTCATATAATGAGTTTCTAGGCATAAAGTTAGCATGTTTATGGTGTTTATGGCCTCATGCATGCATTAAGTCATCTAGTAAGTCCTTTTGAGATTTAAGAGCTTCATTAACTCATGCATGCATGTAAAGTTAGCAAATAAATCAGCCCAAGGAAGTCAGATGTAGGTTTTGGAATGAAGTCTTAAGGGATTAAGAGCTGAAAAGGGAAAGATGGATGAATGCGAGGGTACGTTGGGTGTACAAGCAGGTACGCTTAGCGTACAAACCCTAAGGCAAGTACACTGTGTGTATGTGCTGAGTATGCCCTGCGTACTCAGCAGAGTGAGCTTCAGTCATTTGGTCTTCCGTTTGGGCATGTTTTCATCTTAGATGCTTAGGGCATTGTTAGGCCATCAGAATTCAAGTATTTTTGGGCTAAGAATATTTTGGACCTACGTTTAAGGCCTATGAAAGGTTTTGGGCCCAACTTGGAAAATTAGGCCATATTTGGGCCTTAGGTATTAATTTGATGTTATTTTGGGTAATTGATAGCGTGTGATTTTTAGCGGATTTGCAGTCAGAATTTATCTGTGGGTTTCAACTATCTGAGGCAAGTTTTCTCACTATGTTCGTGGGTGTAAGGCACCAATGTTGGCCCATTACATGTTATGTGGAATGCTACTTGTCTCTATGATACTTGAATGGAAGATCCCGAGTGTAGCTCGTGGTATTTGTATGAAAGACCATGGGGGTAGCCGATGACATTTGAAGGAAAGACCATGGGTGTAGCCCATGACACTTGGATGTCAGACCATGAGGGTAGCCCATGACATTTCAAGGAAAAGACCATGGGCTAGCCCATGGAAACTGAATGTATTGTTATGTGATATTTTAGGGAACTCGCTAAGCTTTGTGCTTACGATTTGTCACACCCCACAACCAAGAACGGCGGAAACGTTCTGGGGCGGACAACGTCATGTACAGTATCACAACACAGTAAATGTAAATAAGCAAACAACATCATCCATTGCATTAAATATATAATTTTAATACAAGCGGGTTCCGTACAGTTTTAGACACGAAAAATATAATGTAAATCAAAAAAATATGATGAGTCTTGAATGCGCTCCATCTTCTCAAAAGCTGGCATCGGAACCTGTCTACTGATGACCTGAGAATACAAGTTATTTTGAAAGAGTTTATCAGCATTAAGCTGGTGAGTTCATAAGTATTTTAGTGTCGGTGTTTGTTATCAAAACGTTTGAACGTGTCTCAAGTATAAGTTTGTAAAATGTATGTAAGTGTTTGTAAAAGTTTGAATCTCTCAGAAAAACCTATATTTTCTATTAAAGTAGCCTTCTACCAAGGCTTAACTGTTTTGTATGCTCGTTTGTTGTAAAAGTGTGTAATTTCCCAAGTGTAACTATCATTTAACAAATATAGTTTGTACATTAATGTTTAAGTGAGGTTATCACTAAAAATATGTAATGGGTAAATCATTGTAGTACTGTAGTTTTGTATTATAGGAACTACTGCTGTACTAACTACCTTAAACTGGATTTATATTAAGGTATAATGTGATAATTGCACCATACTATTGACTGGTAACAACAACATACGAATGGTCGTAATAACGGAATCACGTTTGGCACCCGCAGACTTGCAGGTCTGGCAATAGCTAGCAGCAAGGTGTAGGATAGTCAATCCAGTATAGATCTATACGCAAACTCACGCTCTCCCTCCAAGAGAATTCAGGCTACAACTTGGGCCATGACATTTAAGGCATGCTCCAATCTAGTGGATCACAATTGTTATCGTATTCTTGTATATGAAATGTTTCTCGTTCTAGTATAGTTGTATATGTTCTCCTCCTTGTATAGTTGTATATTTTCTCTTTCTAGTATAGTTGTATATGTTCTATTTCTAGTATAGTTGTATATGTTCTCTTTCTAGTGATGTTGTATATGTTCTCATAGTAATGTAATGTATAGACTCATGAATGAACTGACTCATTGATCTAGCAGTTGTAGTAGTATGATCCTGTGTTACCACGATAGTAACTTACTAGTGATGTGTATAGTACGCATGAATATGGAAGTACTTTTATGTCTATATATGTATAATTGATATATAACTAATATTGAAACGACCTTCGGATGGTCACCCGAAATCCCACCAGACCACATCCAAATCGAGAAAAAGGAAATAGGGCGGATGGCCTTCCTAAGCCCTTTAAACATTGCTTATATATCTATACATATATGGGCATGCAATTTATAAGAAGTATAACAAAGTTTAAATAAAAGTATTTGGTAAGTAAAAGAGTTTGTAAAACATTTTGAAGTAAAGCAGTTTGATAAACAGTTTGAACAGTGATAAAATCATTGGTTTTCTAGTTATTAATCACATGTGATTAATGCAATCACAAGTGATTGATTTCAATAACTATAAGCATTGAACTTGTATCCCCCCATAAAGTATTTAAAACATTTAAAAGTATTTCTAAGGTTAATTAAAGGGGTATGAACTCACTTGTGGTGAGTGGTTTGGATTGTAGTGTCGGATATCGTGCTAGGTGGCAAACGGAGACTTGTTCACACGCACGAGCCTAGTTATCATATAATAAGCATATATATAACTAATTAGCCAAATAATAACTTAATGAAACAAGTTGGGACACTTAGGAACATGCAAACACTTGGTATAAGTGTTATAGGTCCTAATGGTTGCATCTATGTTGCTACGGGACAAGGCTAAAGGGGTTTAACGTACCAAATGACCTTGTATATGAGTTTACCACCCAACAAACCCCACCTTTGGAGTTTACGGTCATAAACCGTTGAGTTTACGGTCGTGAACTCTTGACTTGGTGGTTTTGGGTGTTTTAAAGTGTTAAATGAATTCTAGAATAAGCCTAGCATTGGTGGTTTAATCCTTTAGGTAGTTTAGGGCCTTAGAATGCTCCTTTGAGGAGTTTACGGCCTAAAGACCATATCCCCTAGAGTTTACGGCCGTAAATTCCTATGGGGTGGGTGTTTTAATTCTTTTAAGCCTCTTGCACACAATGGATAAATTCTAGACTTTTGTTTAAGGCTAAAGGGGACTTTAGGCACACTTTGGTGCCTTTACTTGGAGTTTACTGCCCAAGAGCATTTCTTGGCCGTAAACTCCCTTTTAGGGATGATTTCGATGTGATTTACTCCCCATTCAAGATATAAGTAATAGAGGGTTAAAGTCTAAAGACTTAAGAAGTGTTTAGGGCACTTTAAGCTCTTGAAAAAGGTGTTTACGGTCCAAGAAAACTCTTGGGCCGTAAACTCCTAAAACTAGGTGTTATTGGTTGTGTTCTAGCTTTAAAAGATCATACATAATGTCCTTAACTAGCTACCTAACAAGGAAATGGGACTAGATAGCTCTTAGGCTTCGTTTTGGAGTTTACTCCCCAAGAACGTTCTTGGGCAGTAAACTCCCGGATCTCACATATTAGTCATGTAATCTATGTTAATAAGCATAAAACAAACATTATAACACAACTAGAGAAGTGTACTCAGGATTTGGGATGAAAACCCAAAGATCCATGAGAGAGAATATGGCTTTTCTCTAGTTGGAAATGTGAATAATGAATAATTTAGTTCATAAATCTATTTATAGTCCTGAAATATTTTGGCAGAAAATATTTTATTCTGGAATTGGACTCTAACATGATGAAGTGTTGAAATGCTCAAGTTTCACAAACCCATGAGCATCCACTCTCCTGATATCTACTTAAATGTAAACCCTAATGTACACAAACTTATTCGGAAAAGTATGAAGTTCATTGAAACTGGACTAGATTCTATTGAATAGTTAGTGTTCGTAAAAAATGGAAATTTCGGGTTGTCACATCATCCCCCCGTTAGAAGGAATTTCGTCCCGAAATTAGAATTTAAGCAAACAAGAAGTTACAAACAATTAAGCGAAAAGATGAGGGTATTTCAGTTTCATCTAATCCTCGCGTTCGCAAGTGAATTCCGGTCCTCGCTTGGCATTCCAACGAACTTTCACGATAGGGATACGGCTTTGCTTTGTCTGCTTGACCTCGCGGTCCATGATCTCTATTGGTTCTTCCACAAAGTTGAGGCTGTCGTTGATCTCAATCTCGTCGAGTGGGATTACAAGAGTCTCGTCGGACAGACACTTTTTCAAGTTAGATACGTGGAATGTAGAATGTACGTTGCGAAGTGCGTTGGGTAGGTCGAGTTTGTAAGCTACAGGGCCGACTCTTGCAAGAATCTCGAAAGGCCCTATGTACCTCGGATTAAGGTTCCCACGCTTTCCGAAGCGTATCAAGCCCTTCCAGGGTGAGACTTTGAGAAGGACTCGGTCTCCCACCTGAAATTCCAAAGGTTTTCTTCGTTTATCAGGGTAGCTCTTTTGTCGGTCTCTAGAGGCTTTCAATCGTTCACGAATCCGAACGATTTTCTCTGTCGTTTCCCGAATGATCTCCGGACCGGTGAGAGTACTGTCGGAAGCTTGCCCCCTGGCTAATTGGGTATTACCCACCTCAGCCCAGCACAGAGGGGATCTGCACTTTCGGCCGTAGAGGGCTTCAAATGGAGCAGCCTTGATGCTCGCGTGATAACTGTTATTATAGGAAAACTCGACAAGGGGTAAATGAGTATCCCATGCCTTCCCAAAGTCAATCACACAGGCTCGCAACATGTCTTCCCGTGTTTGGATGGTCCGCTCACTCTGTCCGTCGGTTTGTGGATGGTAGGTTGTGCTCATGTCCAGCCTTGTTCCTAAGGAATGTTGTAATGATTGCCAGAATCTTGAGGTGAACCTACTATCTCTATCGGAGATAATGGACATAGGTACACCATGTAGCCGTACGATTTCCCTAATGTATGTTCTCGTATGTTTCTCCATCTTGTCAGTTTCTTTGATAGGAAGGAAGTGCGCAGACTTGGTCAATCTATCGACGATGACCCATATGGTATCAAGTCCACCCGTTGTCTTGGGCAACTTGGTTATGAAATACATAGTGATCCGCTCCTACTTCCATTCTGGAATCTCTGGTTGTTGCAATAAACCAGAGGGCTTCTGGTACTCGACCTTCACCTTTGCGCAAGTAAGGCATTTACTTACAAAGGTAGCAATCTCTGCTTTCATATTAGGCCACCAGTATAGCTTTTTAAGATCCAGATACATCTTATCTGAACCTGGGTGGACGAAATACTGAGTGTTGTGCGCCTCGGTCATGACCAAGTCTCGGAAACCACCGTGTTTCGGTGTCCAGATCCGGTTCATGAAATATAAGGCTCCGTCACCCTTGGCTTCTAAATTTCTGTCCATTCCTCTAAGGGATTCACTCGTCACATTTTTAGGTTTCATGGCTTCAAGTTGGCCCCCTGAATTTGCCTAGACAAGTGTGAATGGATGGTTATTGACAATGACTTGACCTTGCGACCAGAATATTCCTCCTGACTTAGGGCGTCTGCTACTATGTTGTCTTTACCCAGATGATAACGAATATCGCATTCGTAGTCACTGAGTAGCTCGACCCACCGTCGTTGTCTCATGTTGAGCTCCTTCTGATCGAAAATGTGTTGTAAACTCTTGTGGTCGGTAAAGATAGTGCTTTTCGTTCCGTACAAGTAATGTCTCGAGATCTTCAGAGCAAACACCACTGCTCCTAGTTCAAGATCGTGTGTCGTGTAGTTAACCTCGTGTGTCTTCAATTGTCTTGAGGCGTAGGCGATGACCTTACCTCGCTGCATCAGAACACACCCGAGTCCTTGATTCGATGCATCACAATAGACTACAAAGTCTTCTATCCCTTCGGGGAGGGATAGTATTGGCATGGTGCACAAGGCTCGTTTGAGCATTTGGAACGCTCTCTCTTGTTTCTCTTCCCAGTCAAAGGCCACGCCTTTCTGGGTCAGGGTTGTAAGGGGTTTCGCTATTCGGGAGAAGTTCTGAATGAATTTGCGATAGTAGCCAGCGAGGCCTAGAAATTGACGAATTTCAGTAGGCGTCTTGGGTGCTGACCAGTTCTCAATGGCTTTAATTTTGGATGGGTCAACGTGGATTCCCTCTTCGCTTACCACGTGTCCTAAGAATTTGACTATTCGGATCCAAAATTCATATTTCGAGAACATCGCATAAAGTTTCTCCTTTCGTAATGTCCCTAGGACTTGTCACAGGTGAGCACCATTCTCTTCCCTACTGCGGGAGTAGATCAGGATGTCGTCAATGAAAACGATGACGAACTGATCCAAGTAAGGTCGGCATACTCTATTCATCAGATCCATGAAGACTGCGGGCGCATTGGTCAATCCAAATGGCATCACCGCGAACTCGTAATGTCTGTAACGAGTTCGGAAGGCTGTCTTCGGCACATCCTCCTCTAGTACTCGTAACTGGTGATATCTGGATCTTAGATCAATTTTGGAAAAATAGTTCGCCCCTTGCAGTTGGTCAAAAAGATCGTCTATGCGAGGTGACCGTTAGTTTGTTGAGTTCTCTGTAGTCAATACACATACGGAATGATCCGTCTTTCTTCTTAATGAACAAAACCGGTGCTCCCCAAGGTGAGAAGCTCGGACTTATAAAGCCCTTGCTGAGCAGTTCGTTAAGTTGACCAGAGAGTTCCTGCATCTCAGCTGGTGCTAAGCGGTAGGGCGACTTGGCTACTGGGGTAGCTCCTGGGACTAAGTCGATTCTGAACTCGACCTGTCGTTGCGGAGGTAATCCAGGTAACTCTTCTGGGAAAATGTCGGGGAAGTCGCTCACTACTAGGATGTTCTTTAGTTCTTTCGTTTCGAGGCTCGTGTCGACGACGTGAGCAAGGAATGCATGGTATTCTTTACGCAGATACTTCTGTGCTTGAATACTTGATATAATGCGAAGATTCGCACCAGGTTTGTCGCCGTAGACTATAAGAGTTTCGTTAGATGGGAGGTTTAGACGGACTGCTTTCTCGAAGCACATGATGTCGGCGCGATGAAGACTTAACCAATCCATGCCGATGATAACGTCAAAGCTTTTAATTGAGACCGGCATGAGGTCGATTGGGAATGAATGGTTATCTAGAGTTAGGGTACAACCTAAGTTGTAACACTCGTGTTTCTAGCCTAGGCATTTATATTGAGTTGATAGTCTAGGTTAACCGTTGTAACTCATTTTGAAGAAATGAAAAGGAGTTATGTGAATATTATGTGAATTATGTGTTTTATGCTTAAGTATTAGGGCTTAATTAATTAAGAATAAAAATAAGCGTCAAAATTAAAGTGTGAGATAAGCCCGATATCTTTACATAAAGTTGTAGTGGTCGAAACAAGGATTTCGGAGATATAAAGAATACCAAAATCCGAGTTATAACGAAGAAGTTATGACCTGTCGAAGTTTCGCGACAAAACCGGCACGGTGCTGAATGTCGTAAAAAGTGAGTTTTTGATAAACTACTTTTTAGCCTTAGTAATCTAAACGAAAGTTGTAGTATTCGTTAAACCGAGAAGTTCGATAAAAAGAACGCCCAAATCTGACTTCGTATGAGGAAGTTATGATTTTTCGAAGTTTCAGCGTAGCAGTAGACAGCTAAAAACTCGAATTTTAGATCGAGCGATTTTTAGCCGACACAACCTAAACGAGAATTGAAGGTCTCGTCATTAGGAGCACAACGGTAAAAAGTCTGACGAAAACGGACGTCGGATGAAGAAGTTATGAATTTTTAACGGATTTCCTGTCCCGGTCTGTTAAAAATAATAATATAAAAATTAAAGTCAAAATTAGCCGACGAAGTCTAAAAGGAAGTTGTAGATCGTAATTTTAGCTACGCGTGCATATAAAGAACGTCAAAAACGGAGCTTGTATGCGAAAGTTATGGATTTTAGAAGTTTTGGCACGAAAACCGAGAAATTTCGCATAGTCACAATTGCCACGTCACCCTCGCTTAGAAAGTGACACGTGTCCTGCTGAGTCACCTGGCTGCTGAGTCATTAGGCTGCTGAGTCACCGAGGCTGCTGAGTCATGCGAGCCACGTGCCCTCTTCTGATTCGACCGAGGAGGAGGCCCAATCCGAAGCAGCCAGCTCCCCAGCCGAAGCTTCGCCCAGCTGCCGCGTGTGTCCGAGCCTCGCATAGCCTAGCTCCGAGCCTCGCAGGTGCGCTAGCAAGCCGTGGTCCACTTAAAAGCCGACAGCGAGCCCTCGCATGTGCGAGCCATGTGCGAGCCATGCGAGCCATGTGCGAGACCCCCCCCCTGCGAAGCCTCTTAGCCGTCGGATCAGGAAACTTCTCAGCCTTTGGATCAAACTTCGGACCCTATAAATAGAAGGGTACCTGCGAGGGTTTCCGGTTACTTTTGGAATTTAGCCATTTTTAGCCCCTCTCTCCATATTTTCTTCATCTTAACATCCCGCAAAGCCCCGGTATCAATTGTAAAGCCCAGAATACCCCACGAAGTGCCCGAGAAGCCCGAAAAATTTATCTTTTCAGTTTCGAAGCCCGACTTTTGCAGAGCCCGGTTTCTCAATAAAACTCCCGGTTTTATTAGAAACGATTGTTTTAGGAAACGAATTGCTGCCCGATTTTCACCAAAATAAGTGAGTGTGTAGTTACTTTCAATTTACACATAGATATGAAGTATTTACCTTGAAATACGTGTTATGTGTAAATATGCTAATTGTTTATTCGAGGTGACTGTTGAATTGATGTTTTATACAAGTTTTAAACTGTATATGCTTTTTATCTACAAAATATGTTGGGTAGAACATGGGTAGATGAAATAGTTGATGTGTGTTAAAATGGTGAGAGGCCTCGATGTCGATGTTGTGTTGTTGTTGTAGCCATCTAGCGAAGTATAGATGACGACCACGGACTTTCTAGATAGTCCAGTGGAACACTAGCAGGTTCGCAACTTGTAGGTGTTGATGAATTAAATTTTCATTGGCGTACTTCATCCCCCTCATGATTGCCTTAAGGACATGTATGGCTGAGGAAACCCCTTAGCAGTAGTGTCCATCCCGATGATAATCCTTAGGCTAGGTCTCTTGTGATAGGTGTTTAGGGACGTAAAGTGAGGACAACGGGAATGGGTAATCAGGGTTATTGTTGATTGGTGAACTTAATAAGTATATTATTATTGTGGGTTGAAAACCCTATATGCTCACCAGGCTCCCAAGCCTGACCCACTCAGTTTTATGATTACAGGTAGTGGACCCCGAGCATAGTCGGAGGATGACGAGAGATTTTTGGATTATAGGCTAGTAGTTGTAAATAACTATTGAAAGGCTTATAATGTCTTGTTTATGCTTTTGATCTGTATCGGAACATGACATCCCGAGGTTTTGATATATATATGGAAAATATATACCTTCTTAATGAAGGATTTTGATAAAAATTTTATCATATATTGTTTGGGGACCAATTCCGAAATATCTTATAAAAAGATTTCTCTGATTTTATTTTAAAAAGCATAAATTAAATCGGTCTTTTCTGGCCGAGAAATATGGGGATGTCACAGTTGGTATCAGAGCATTAGTTTAAGCGAACTAAGAAATTGTAGAATTTCTAGACTTGAACTTAGAATGCTAAGTGATGATTGTGAGATGAGTGTCTACCATATTTTAGACACGAGCACTAGTTTATTTTAGGGAAGATGCCTAAAATGCCCTTATGTGGTAAATGCTATGTGTTTGCCATGTGTGCCATTATTTGTTCGGATTTATGGTCTGTTGCCGACCGGATCTGGAAACCTTATGTGTGTAGGATTCTAAGTGTATGAATACGAGATTAGAACTAACATGTAAACGTTTTGGAGTGATAAGGGAATTGACATGTCTAACAAGGATAAAGACCTAAATTTCGCCTTATTCGGTATATACATTGTAATGGCAAGAACTCGGAGTGGAGCTGGAAATGCAAACAGAAACCAACAACCTCAACCTCCAGTGGTGGAACAGGTGCCTATAGTAGGAGCTGCACCCGAACCCATCACTATGGCTGGAGTACGAACTATGATTCAGGCCATGTTGGCTGAACAGAGGGAGGAATTGAGGCAAATGTTGCTGAACGACAGGGATGAACCTTCAGTTCCTGTTGAACAACGTGAACTAAATAACGATCGATCTGAAGAAGGGAACAGTAGCAGATCGGTTGGTCATGGTGAACCGCTTTTGGTTGGCAGGAATAACCACGAGGGTAGAGCGGAGAGAAATGGGTGCAAGTATAAGGACTTTATGACTTGCAAGCCATCGACCTTCAATGGAAAACAAGATCCTGTCGGAGTAATGGATTGGATCTCGGAAATGGAGTTGGCTTTCATGACTTGTGATTGCCAAGGCAAGTTACAAACTACGTTTGCAGTACGTCAGTTCAGGGGTAGTGCTGCCCGTTGGTGGAGCACTTTGGGGAAAACCCTAAGCCCTAACGAGCCACTGCAATTAACTTGGGCAGAGTTCTTAGTGCACTTCAAGCGCAAGTACTGCTCGGCCCAAAACGTACTTGAGTTAGAAAACCAATTTCTAACGTTGCAGAAGGGGAGTATGACCGTTGACGAATATACAAATAACTTCACAGACAAAATGGAGTTTGCTTTGCGTATTGTCCCAGATGAGTTGGCAAAAATAGACAGGTACGCAAAGGGACTTCCATGGGAGTATGCGGTGCCAGTACGTCAGGCACTTACTTTGGAGGCAGCTATCTGGGCTGCCAAGTCTGTTGAAGATATGATAAAAGGGAGAGCCGCCAGCAAGGTTGAAGTTGGCGAAAAGCGAAAGCTTGAAGGAACTTCAGGTTCCAATAAAAAGAACAAATTCTCGAAGACTGGTTCGAGAAAGTTTGGAAGAGGAAGCGAAGCCAAGTGGTGTAACAAGTGTAAGAAGAAACATGTTGGGAAGTGCAGCATGGAAGTCATTTGTTACAAATGTGGAAAGCCAGGGCATTATGCCAATGAATGCACCTTCAATAAGAACGTATGTTTTGGGTGCAATGAAGAAGGGCATATTTTGAGGGACTGCCCGAAGAAGAAGGATGCAGCAAAACCCAATCTACCACCAAAGCCGAAGGCGAGAGCCTTTCAGATGACCCTCGAAGCTGCGAAAGAAGAAGCCGATGTTGCTTCAGGTACCTTTCTCGTAAACGAATTGCCTGCCCAAATTTTGTTTGATTCTGGAGCCAATTACTCCTTTATATCGCATGAATTTGGTAGAAAGCTAGCTTTGCCTGTAGATATGCTAGTTAATGCTATAATAGTCGAGATTGCTAGTGGCAAGTTTGTACCTGTTAGCCATCGTATGAAAAACATCCTCATTGACTTGGATGGGAATAAGTTCCAAGAGGAATTATTGCCTATCGAGTTAAATGGATTCGACATAGTTCTAGGAATGGATTGGCTTAGCGCCAATGACGCAGAAATACTATGTAGAAAGAAGATAGTAAAAGTAAACCCGCCAGGGAAAGAGTCGTTTATGGTGTACGGAGACAAACGCAGAGTAAACTCTGGAATAATTTCCCTAATGAAAGCCAGAAAGTGTTTGGCCAAGGGATGTACATCATATCTAGCATTCGTGATCGATGCTAAGATGGAAAAGAAGGAGGTGCAGAATATTCCGGTGGTGTGTGATTATCCGGAAGTCTTTCCCGAAGATCTTCCCGGATTGCCCCCTGATCGACAAGTAGAATTTCGTATCGACTTGTTGCCAGGAACGACGCCGATAGCTAAAGCACCTTATCGACTAGCGCCAACCGAAATGAAAGAACTTATGACACAACTTCAGGAATTATTGGACAAAGGTTTTATTCGACCTAGTTCATCACCCTGGGGAGCCCCTGTGTTATTTGTAAAGAAGAAAGACGGAAGCATGAGAATGTGCATCGATTACAGAGAGCTGAACAAAGTGACGATAAAGAACAAGTACCCGTTGCCAAGGATCGATGACTTGTTCGACCAGTTGCAGGGTTCGAGCTATTTCTTGAAGATCGATCTTAGGTCGGGATACCATCAACTAAAGGTGAGAGAGCAGGACATCGAAAAGACTGCTTTTAGAACGAGATATGGACACTATGAATTTTTGGTTATGTCGTTCGGACTAACCAATGCCCCAGCAGCTTTCATGGATTTGATGAATAGGGTTTGTAAACCATTCTTAGATAAATCCGTGATAGTATTCATAGATGATATCTTGATTTATTCGAAAAGCAAGCAGGAGCATGAAAAGCATCTGCGTGAAGTGCTAGAAGTCCTGAAAAAGGAGAAGCTATATGCAAAGTTCTCCAAGTGTGAATTTTGGATTCAAGAAGTCCAATTTTTAGCTCATGTGGTTAACCAAGAAGGGATAATGGTCGACCCAGCAAAGATTGAAGCTGTAATGAAGTGGGAACAACCAAAAAGTCCTACGGAGATTCGAAGCTTTTTAGGATTAGCTGGATATTACCGAAGGTTTATCCAAGGATTTTCTTCGATTGCTACTCCATTAACAGCTTTGACCCACAAAGGAGCCACTTATTCTTGGAATGAGAAGCATAAGGAAGCCTTTGAGAAGTTGAAGAAGAGATTGTGTGAAGCACCGATTCTTTCATTGCCCGAAGGAGTTGATGACTTTGCAGTTTATAGCGATGCATCCGGAGTTGGGTTAGGTTGTGTTCTGACCCAAAGGGATAAAGTGATCGCGTATGCATCGAGGCAATTGAAGGAGCATGAAAAGAACTACCCCACTCATGATTTGGAGTTGGCAGCAGTAGTATTTGCCTTGAAGATATGGAGGCATTATCTTTATGGCACAAAGTGTAAACTTTTCACTGATCATAAGAGTCTCCAATATCTCTTTAATCAGAAGGAATTGAACATGAGGCAACGACGCTGGCTAGAGTTACTCAAGGACTACGACTGTGAGATACTTTACCACCCTGGTAAAGCAAATGTTGTTGCCGATGCTCTCAGTCGAAAGGTAAACCTTGAAAAGAAAAGGCCAAGAGCATTGAGAATTGAAGTTGTCTCGACAATTGTGGGAAGTATAAAGAAAGCTCAAGAGGAAGCTTTAGAGAAAAATGACCGAAAGGAAGAACGTTTAGGCAAAACGTTAGTGTTCGGTACAAACAACCAAGGGTTGAAGGTATTTCAAGATAGAATTTGGGTACCTAAGACGGGCGGAATAAGAGATCTTCTGATGGAAGAAGCTCACAAGACCATGTACTCAATTCATCCCGGCAGTACGAAAATGTATAGGGATCTAAAACCCTATTATTGGTGGCCGACGATGAAGCTCGATGTTGCTAAGTATGTGGCCGAGTGTGTAACTTGTGCTAGGGTTAAGGCACAACATCAGAAACCGTATGGGAGTTTAGAACCTTTACCCGTACCCATGGGTAAATGGGAAGACGTCACCATGGATTTTGTAACTAAACTGCCCAGAACAAGGAACGGTCACGACATGATTTGGGTGGTCGTTGATCGCTTCACTAAGAGTGCGCATTTCATAGCGGCCAAAGAGAAATGGTCTATGGATAAACTTGCGAATTCTTACGTGAAGGAAATTGTGAGGCTTCACGGTGTTCCGTTAACGATTGTGTCCGATCGTGACAGCCGTTTTACCTCAAGGTTTTGGAGGAGTCTACAAGAGGAATTGGGTACCAAGTTGTGTTTGAGTACAGCTTACCATCCGCAAACCGATGGTCAGAGCGAACGAACGATTCAAACATTGGAGGATATGCTGAGAGCATGTACAATAGAATTCCAAGGTAACTGGGATGAACACTTACCTTTAGTAGAATTCTCCTATAATAATAGTTTCCACTCAAGCATTAAGATGACACCTTATCACGCTTTGTATGGGGAGAAGTGTCGAACGCCATCATGTTGGCTGGAAGCTGGGGAAAAGCAGTTTATGGGACCTGAAATAGTCCATGAGACTGCTGAAAAGTTGAAAGTGATAAGGGAAAGGATGTTAGCTGCTCAAGATCGACAAAAGAGTTATGCTGACAAGAAAAGACGACCGATATCCTTCGATGTTGGAGATTCGGTTTTACTTAAAGTCTCGCCGTGGAAGGGACTTATAAGATTTGGGAAACGAGGGAAGTTGAGTCCAAGGTTTATTGGACCATTTAAAGTTCTTCAGAGGATCGGGAATCAAGCTTACAAGCTAGAGTTACCGGAAGAACTAGAGGGTATTCATAACACCTTTCATGTGTGTTATTTGAGAAAATTCACAGGAGATGTGCCCGACATAATTCCGATTTCTGAGTTAAGGTTGGATGAAAACAAGAGGTTGATCGAAGAACCTGAGGCAATCGTTGACCGTAAGACTATGAAGTTACGACGCAAGATGGTCGATTTAGTGCTTGTGCGCTGGAGACATACGAATGGACCAAATCTCACTTGGGAAACGGAGAGTGACATGATGAGTCGCTACCCGCAGTTGTTTGGTGATATGTGATTCCGATACAGAATCATCCTAAGAGGGAGAGAATTGTAACACTCGTGTTTCTAGCCTAGGCATTTATATTGAGTTGATAGTCTAGGTTAACCGTTGTAACTCATTTTGAAGAAATGAAAAGGAGTTATGTGAATATTATGTGAATTATGTGTTTTATGCTTAAGTATTAGGGCTTAATTAATTAAGAATAAAAATAAGCGTCAAAATTAAAGTGTGAGATAAGCCCGATATCTTTACATAAAGTTGTAGTGGTCGAAACAAGGATTTCGGGGATATAAATAATACCAAAATCCGAGTTATAACGAAGAAGTTATGACCTGTCGAAGTTTCGCGACAAAACCGGCACGGTGCTGAATGTCGTAAAAAGTGAGTTTTTGATAAACTACTTTTTAGCCTTAGTAATCTAAACGAAAGTTGTAGTATTCGTTAAACCGAGAAGTTCGATAAAAAGAACGCCCAAATCTGACTTCGTATGAGGAAGTTATGATTTTTCGAAGTTTCAGCGTAGCAGTAGACAGCTAAAAACTCGAATTTTAGATCGAGCGATTTTTAGCCGACACAACCTAAACGAGAATTGAAGGTCTCGTCATTAGGAGCACAACGGTAAAAAGTCTGACGAAAACGGACGTCGGATGAAGAAGTTATGAATTTTTAACGGATTTCCTGTCCCGGTCTGTTAAAAATAATAATATAAAAATTAAAGTCAAAATTAGCCGACGAAGTCTAAACGGAAGTTGTAGATCGTAATTTTAGCTACGCGTGCATATAAAGAACGTCAAAAACGGAGCTCGTATGCGAAAGTTATGGATTTTAGAAGTTTTGGCACGAAAACCGAGAAATTTCGCATAGTCACAATTGCCACGTCACCCTCGCTTAGAAAGTGACACGTGTCCTGCTGAGTCACCTGGCTGCTGAGTCATTAGGCTGCTGAGTCACCGAGGCTGCTGAGTCATGCGAGCCACGTGCCCTCTTCTGATTCGACCGAGGAGGAGGCCCAATCCGAAGCAGCCAGCTCCCCAGCCGAAGCTTCGCCCAGCTGCCGCGTGTGTCCGAGCCTCGCATAGCCTAGCTCCGAGCCTCGCAGGTGCGCCAGCAAGCCGCGGTCCACTTAGAAGCCGACAGCGAGCCCTCGCATGTGCGAGCCATGTGCGAGCCATGCGAGCCATGTGCGAGACCCCCCCCTGCGAAGCCTCTTAGCCGTCGGATCAGGAAACTTCTCAGCCTTTGGATCAAACTTCGGACCCTATAAATAGAAGGGTACCTGCGAGGGTTTCCGGTTACTTTTGGAATTTAGCCATTTTTAGCCCCTCTCTCCATATTTTCTTCATCTTAACATCCCGCAAAGCCCCAGTATTAATTGTAAAGCCCAGAATACCCCACGAAGTGCCCGAGAAGCCCGGAAAATTTATCTTTTCAGTTTCGAAGCCCGACTTTTGCAGAGCCCGGTTTCTCAATAAAACTCCCGGTTTTATTAGAAACGATCGTTTTAGGAAACGAATTGCTGCCCGATTTTCACCAAAATAAGTGAGTGTGTAGTTACTTTCAATTTACACATAGATATGAAGTATTTACCTTGAAATACGTGTTATGTGTAAATATGCTAATTGTTTATTCGAGGTGACTGTTGAATTGATGTTTTATACAAGTTTTAAACTGTATATGCTTTTTATCTACAAAATATGTTGGGTAGAACATGGGTAGATGAAATAGTTGATGTGTGTTAAAATGGTGAGAGGCCTCGATGTCGATGTTGTGTTGTTGTTGTAGCCATCTAGCGAAGTATAGATGACGACCACGGACTTTCTAGATAGTCCAGTGGAACACTAGCAGGTTCGCAACTTGTAGGTGTTGATGAATTAAATTTTCATTGGCGTACTTCATCCCCCTCATGATTGCCTTAAGGACATGTATGGCTGAGGAAACCCCTTAGCAGTAGTGTCCATCCCGATGATAATCCTTAGGCTAGGTCTCTTGTGATAGGTGTTTAGGGACGTAAAGTGAGGACAACGGGAATGGGTAATCAGGGTTATTGTTGATTGGTGAACTTAATAAGTATATTATTATTGTGGGTTGAAAACCCTATATGCTCACCAGGCTCCCAAGCCTGACCCACTCAGTTTTATGATTACAGGTAGTGGACCCCGAGCATAGTCGGAGGATGACGAGAGATTTTTGGATTATAGGCTAGTAGTTGTAAATAACTATTGAAAGGCTTATAATGTCTTGTTTATGCTTTTGATCTGTATCGGAACATGACATCCCGAGGTTTTGATATATATATGGAAAATATATACCTTCTTAATGAAGGATTTTGATAAAACTTTTATCATATATTGTTTGGGGACCAATTCCGAAATATCTTATAAAAAGATTTCTCTGATTTTATTTTAAAAAGCATAAATTAAATCGGTCTTTTCTGGCCGAGAAATATGGGGATGTCACATAAGTATATGCTATTCGTACTTTCAGTTTTTCCATTAGCCATTTCTACTGTGAATAGTTCTTTGAGTGCGTGTGGTGGTTGTTTAAGCATGCGAGCAAATTTATGGTTTACGAAGCTTCGCTCCGCTCCACTATCGAACAGAATGCATGCATAGGAGTTATCGAGGAGGAACGTACCAGTCACCACTGTCGGGTCAGGAACTGCTTCCCCGTGGCCTATAGCTAGTACCCTCCCTGCTCCACCAGCATTCTTTGCTTTGGGGCAGTCCCTCTTAAAGTGCCCTGCTTCACCACATCCATAGCAGGTCGGGCTCGCGCCAGAGCCAGGGACCTGGGTGATCGGTTGTGCCGGGAACTTATAGAAACGGACAATGTGTCCTTTCCTGTTGCAGTTAGAGCACTGCATTTCACGGCAGGGGCCGTTGTTGTGGTAGTTGCATTTGTTGCACTTGGGCAAACTTCCAGCATACTGACCCACCGGAGCAGTAGTAGTAGCAGCAACAGGGGTTATTACGGCATGCATTGCCACAATTTGCTGCTTTTTGGCAGCCCGTTGCTTCTTCTTTTCATCCCAGAATTTCCGCTTAGTGTCAGCGGGTTTGGAGGGTTCCGGGATGGCTAGGGTTGTTGTTGTTGCAGGGGTTTTGACTCCATGGTCAATGAGTCGCTGGCCAGTCGTTTGGCACTGTCGAAGGTAGCAGGGTTTGATGCTAGGACATTCCCCTGATACGGAGGCACTAGCCCCCATATGTACCTTTCGATCTTTTTCCCTTCAATGGGAACCATATTGGGGTAGAGGGCCACCAGCTCGCTGAATCGGGCAGTATAATCGATTACGTTGGTGCCCTTCATAGTCAGGTTCCAAAGTTCCTGTTCCAGTTTCTGGACTTCGCCCCTCGGGCAGTATTCCTCAATCATGAGGTCTTTCATTGTTTCCCAGCCCATGTTGTTGGCTACGACGAGGGTTAGTGCTTTAACGTGGCCGTTCCACCACGTCAGGGCTTTTCCTTCAAAGGTGCATGCGACATATTTGACTTTGCTCGCCGCAGGGCATGAACAGATTTCGAAGACTGATTCAGTCTTCTCGAACCATTGCGAGAGGGCAATTACTCCGCCGGTGCCATAGAAAGGCTTCGGCTTCCAATTGTTGAAATCCTTGTGGGAGCACTCTCTCGAGCGCACAGGGGTTTCAACCGGAATTGATTCAACAGGGGTTCCACCTCTGCTGGCATCAATTGAGTGATACTGAGCCATGGCAGTTGCCACTGCTGCAGCTATGGCAGCATTTAGGGCTGCAGTATCGATGACTGGAGGCGGAGGAGGCGGTGGAGGTGCAGGGTTATTCCTGGGAGATTTGCGAGGAGGCATCTTTCAGCTATAAGTTTATAAAGATAAGAAATATGGTAAGAATCAATTTGTAAGCAACGTGAAAGTGTCACATGGACTAACTAACCATAGCCCAACAGTTGAATGAGTGTTTGAAATCACAACAAGAAATATTAGTAGGAAAACACAAGTGTGCAGATTTTTCCCACATATTAGATAGATTTCAATAATACTGGTGTTACTGATTTAATAAGTTCAAGGAAACTCGACCTAACAGTAGGTCTTACATCATACCATACAGATAAGTTGACAGTTCTTAGATTCCTAATTAGAGTACTGAATGTTAGGAATATTTTACAGACAAGTGCTACATAGAGCACAGATGTTAAAGGCTATTCCTTAACCAAAAGACAGAGATGTACTAGGCATCATCTAACGGCGATGGGAATTCCTCGGGCGAGCCCTGAGGTCGGACACTTGACGAAACACCTCTTGAAGGTGTCGCTCCTGAGCCCTCTGACGGGCTCGAAGTTCCAAGACTTCAGCTCGTGAGGTAGCCAGCTGTTGCTGCAGGGTTTCATTGGTTCTCCGGGTCCGTTCCATGTCTTCTTCAAGACGGTAGATGCGGACTGTGTTGACACCAGAGTTGGCATCAATCTCCATGACCCGGTCGATGGCTACTCGACCTTGCTCAACATTACGAGCTATTCTGCGGATAATGACGGGCAGAGCTCGGTCTGCAGAACCACCTTCACTGACGTTGTAAAAGCTTCGGTCCCCAAAGTATGGTAAGGGTTGACCCTGTTCGTCACTCCAGCGATTCAAGTTGGTTGCCCACAAGGGAGTAGGACCTGGAAAAGCTGGTCGGGGGTTATTGTTCGGGGCTTGACCTACTAGCGGTAGGTTGTTGACTTCAGGCTCGGAGTCGGATCCATCAGAAAAGCCCTCTGCGAGGTGATCATCCAAAGGGATTGGATGCTCATCTTCGGGCTCTTCTTCGATCCACCCGGCATTGCCTTCATTTGGAAAGTACGGGTCGCCGTGATGGAATCCATCCATTTAAATCTATGCGAGAAGAGAGGTATAAGAATATAGTATACATGTAACTAATAGTACAAAATACACCTATAGTATTTTAAGTTTAAGTTCTACTGATCTTCTTGTGGTATTGTTGGTAAGTTTTTAGACTTGTTAAGACATCACAACCATTCTAGGGCATGTGCTAATCACTCCTCGGACCAGCATAGTTGATCAGGCTATGCCATTCCCAGGACTGACCATACATCCCCGAGCTCACTTGTGATATTTAACAATCGTAATACTTTTGTTCTTGTCATTGTGACACTGATTTTAGTATGAATGCAGACTAGTATACTTAATTAAATATTTTAATATTTAAAGTATAGACTCTGGGTCAGAGTGCTTTAATCCCTAATGGGTTTATTTTTTAGTATATCTTTTATGGGTTGATATACTTGATTCACTATAAACAATGCTCTGATACCAATCTGTCACACCCCAAAACCAAGAACGGCGGAAACGTTCTGGGGCGGAGGACGTCATGTACAGTATCACAACACAGTAAATGTAAAGGGTAAATTACACCATTCGTCCCTCGTGGAGGTGCCAGAAAGCACCTTGAGTCCCTATTTTCAAAAATTAACTCGGACCGTCCCTCATTTGGTTAAAAGTTGCACGCTTCGTCCCTAACAAATGATTTTGTTGCAGGTGTAGTCCCTATCTGATCTGAAATGACTATAATACCCTTTGTGTATTTATTTTCCAATAAATTTAATGTTATTAATATTATTAATAATTTAAAAAAGAAAAAAAGCCACCTACCCTACCTTCCCACCGACCTTATCGTCCATATCTCTCTTCCGCTCATCTCTAACGTCTTCCAAGAACCCAAAACTACCCTCCTTAAACCATCATCGACAGTTACTCCCTCCAGCGACAACTCCCTCAGGTGTCTATTCCTATCACCGCCCCTAACCTTCGATTAACCTTATATCTACATCCATCGACCTCTGAAACCATTTCCAACATCGTCATCACCCCTTGAAATGTCGATCGTTACCTGTAATCCATCACCACCACCTCTTCGGCTGAAACCCTAGCACCTGAAAACCATCGTTGTCTTCGTAACATTGTAATGGAGAGAGCCAGAGGACCGCCATCTTTTCACCAATGTCTCAGATCTACACCATCATCTTACAAATCGTACCTCTTAGTGTTTCGAGACGGAGCAGAATGAGAGGGAGGGGAACGACGACATCTAGCGAAAGAAGAACGAGGTTTGAATAAATCGAATCAACTCTCCTCATTAAAACAATTTCTAGTATTTTTTTTCAAACGATTTTGGGGGAGAAACCAAATGGAGTCACAGGTTTCATTCGCAGGTTTCATGGCAATGGTAGGATAAGGGGTTGAAGAGTTTGAGTCCGACCACGATCTTCCTCGTGTCCTCTCATCTTTGTTCTTCGTTTAACTGATTTGTAGATCAAGTGTATGGATTTGGGTTTGATTTTAGGGTTTAATTCCAGTACTTTTTTTTGGAGATGAATGGTGATGTTTGCCGGTGTTGGCTTGTGGCCGGAGGTGA
The DNA here is from genome assembly GCF_051521515.1 of Lactuca serriola. NCBI lineage: Eukaryota > Viridiplantae > Streptophyta > Magnoliopsida > Asterales > Asteraceae > Lactuca > Lactuca serriola. The sequence continues at coordinate 64,341,294 of NC_136412.1, read as the reverse complement.
CATGTGGCTGGTGGTTGGAAGTGACTGGTGGTAGGAGGTGGTTAACGATCGGAGGGGTTGGAACTGATTTAAAAGGAAATTTTATTTTCTAAAAGTTATAATTAAAAAATAGTAGATAAATTATAAACAAATAAAAAATAAATGAAAAAGAAAAAGAAAAGGGCAAGATAGTCATTTTATGTATGCGAGGGACGAAACATGCACCTTTTAACGATACGAGGGACGGTCCGAGTTAATTTTTGAAAATAGGGACTAAACGTGCTTTTTGACACATGCACGAGGGACGATTGGTGTAATTTACCCAAATGTAAATAAGCAAACAACATCATCCATTGCATTAAATATATAGTTTTAATACAACCGGGTTCCGTACAATTTTAGACACGAAAAATATAATGTAAATCAAAATAATATGATGAGTCTTGAATGTGCTCCATCTTCTCAAAAGTTGGCATCGGTACCTGTCTACTGATGACCTGAGAATACAAGTTATTTTGAAAGAGTTTATCAGCATTAAGCTGGTATAAGTTTGTAAAATGTATGTAAGTGTTTCTAAAAGTTTGAATCTCTCAGAAAAACCTATATTTTCTATTAAAGTAGCCTTCTACCAAGGCTTAACTGTTTTGTATGCTCGTTTGTTGTAAAAGTGTGTAATTTCCCAAGTGTAACTATCATTTAACAAATATAGTTTGTACATTAATGTTTAAGTGAGGTTATCACTAAAAATATGTAATGGGTAAATCATTGTAGTACTGTAGTTTTGTATTATAGGAACTACTGCTGTACTAACTACCTTAAACCGGATTTATATTAAGGTATAATGTGATAATTGCACCATACTATTGACTGGTAACAACGACATACGAATGGTCGTAATAACGGAATCACGTTTGGCACCCGCAGACCTGCAGGTCCGGCTATAGCTAGCAGCAAGGTGTAGGATAGTCAATCCAGTATAGATCTATACGCAAACTCACGCTCTCCTTCCAAGAGAATTCAGGATACAACTTGGGCCATGACATTTAAGGCATGCTCCAATCTAGTGGATCACAATTGTTATCGTATTCTTGTATATGAAATGTTTCTCGTTCTAGTATAGTTGTATATGTTCTCCTCCTTGTATAGTTGTATATTTTCTCTTTCTAGTATAGTTGTATATGTTCTATTTCTAGTATAGTTGTATATGTTCTCTTTCTAGTGATGTTGTATATGTTCTCATAGTAATGTAATGTATAGACTCATGAATGAACTGACTCATTGATCTAGCAGTTGTAGTAGTATGATCCTGTGTTACCACGATAGTAACTTACTAGTGATGTGTATAGTACCCGTGAATATGGAAGTACTTTTATGTCTATATATGTATAATTGATATATAACTAATATTGAAACGACCTTCGGATGGTCACCCGAAATCCCACCAGACCACATCCAAATCGAGAAAAAGGAAATAGGGCGGATGGCCTTCCTAAGCCCTTTAAACATTGCTTATATATATATATATATATATACATATATGGGCATGCAATTTATAAGAAGTATAACAAAGTTTAAATAAAAGTATTTGGTAAGTAAAAGAGTTTGTAAAACATTTTCAAGTAAAGCAGTTTGATAAACTGTTTGAACAATGATAAAATAATTGGTTTTCTAGTTATTAATCACATGTGATTAATGCAATCACAAGTGATTGATTTCAGTAACTATAAGCATTGAACTTGTATCCCCCCCATAAAGTATTTCAAACATTTAAAAGTATTTCTAAGGTTAATTAAAGGGGTATGAACTCACTTGTGGTGAGTGGTTTGGATTGTAGTGTCGGATATCGTGCTAGGTGGCAAACGGAGATTTGTTCACACGCACGAGCCTAGTTATCATATAATAAGCATATATATAACTAATTAGCCAAATAATAACTTAATGAAACAATTTGGGACACTTAGGAACATGCAAACACTTGGTATAAGTGTTATAGGTCCTAATGGTTGCATCTATCTTGCTACGGGACAAGGCTAAAGGGGTTTAATGTACCAAATGACCTTGTATATGAGTTTACCACCCAACAAACCCCACCTTTGGAGTTTACGGTCATAAACCCTTGAGTTTACGGCCGCGAACTCTTGACTTGGTGGTTTTGGGTGTTTTAAAGTGTTAAATGAATTCTAGAATAAGCCTAGCATTGGTGGTTTAATCCTTTAGGTATTTTAGGGCCTTAGAATGCTCCTTTGAGGAGTTTACGGCCTAAAGACCATATCCCCTAGAGTTTACGGCCATAAATTCCTATGGGGTGGGTGTTTTAATTCTTTTAAGCCTCTTGCACACAATGGATAAATTCTAGACTTTTGTTTAAGGCTAAAGGGGACTTTAGGCACACTTTGGTGCCTTTACTTGGAGTTTACGGCCCAAGAGCATTTCTTGGCCGTAAACTCCCTTTTAGGGATGATTTCGATGTGATTTACTCCCCATTCAAGATATAAGTAATAGAGGGTTAAAGTCTAAAGCCTTAAGAAGTGTTTAGGGCACTTTAAGCTCTTGAAAAAGGTGTTTACGGTCCAAGAAAACTCTTGGGCCGTAAACTCCTAAAACTATGTGTTCTTGGTTGTGTTCTAGCTTTAAAAGATCATACATAATGTCCTTAACTAGCTACCTAACAAGGAAATGGGACTAGATAGCTCTTAGGCTTCGTTTTGGAGTTTCAGACTTAATCCATCTAAACATGATATTGGTTTGGATCTAACGGTTACAGACTTGGACTTAACGGGTTAAGTTGAAAAAGATGTACTTTTGGTCCCTTTAAGACATAAAAAGTAGATCTTGGTGGTTTAGACCATCCTAATGAATAAAGTTGGAAATTTTATCCATTATGGAGCTATATGGAACCATAAAAATGTGATATTGGTCCTTCTAACCCTTCCATACAAGAGCTATGATGTCTTAATGGATTAACAACTTAGGGTTTTGTCTTTTGGACCTTTTCGGCATGGAAAGTCATATAGGTGGGAAATTTATGACTTAGAATGATGTTACGAGTCTAGATCTAAGTGTTGGATGAAAGGACTTAAGAGAATAAGCACTTATTGTAAAAGTGTCATCTAATCGAGTACGCTGCCCATACTTATGTAGAGTCCTATATGTGGATGGTAAGTATGCCATGCATATGAGCTGAGTATGATGGGCATACTCAGCCTGAAGTTTGACTTCGGCTGACTGTTTACTTTTTGACCAAGTTTTACGTTGGGTTAAACTTGAGGATTTTAGGGTATTACTTAAGTTTTATCTGGTTCTGGTGTTAGTGGATTCGCGGCTGCAAGAAATACAAAAAAGGGATCATATCATAGTGTTTTAGAGTTCTTCGATTCAGGTAAGTCTTCTCACTGTGCTCGTGGGTCGAAGGCACCAATGTCGGCCCACTGAATTGTGTATGAAGGATGCTTGATGTCCTTGTGACTCTTGTATGCTTGCGTGTGTGGTAGTATATAAATGCTGAACAGCTGGGTCTTATTGTTGTTACTATTATATGTGATACTCTGTGTGCTGAGACTTCGAGTAGTCTCTAGGGTTGCTGATAACCCACAGGGCATGTTGTTTGTCCACTAAGACTTCTTGTAGTCTACAGGGTTGCTGATAACCCACTGGGAGTGTTGTCTGCCCACAGTGACTTCAAGTAGTCTCCACGGTTGTTGATAACCCATAGTTGTTTATTTGTGTTGTGCTGTGTGTGGTATTTTGGGGAAATCACTAAGATTTGTGCTTATCATTTGTGCTTTAAATGTTTTAGGTTTTTTTATATTAAAGGAGGGTCACGACTTGGTTGCATCACATTAATGAGAGTCTTGTGCACATGATAAATTTTGACGATACCCTGATAAATGTTTTAAGATTAAACGGTCCTATTTAATATTTTGTAGTTATGATTTGAATAAACACTTAACTTTTTAGTTGAAATTTTTGGATTGAAATTTGAGGCGTTACAACCACCACTATCTCACACAACTTCTCATTTATTATTTCGCTAAACCTTTTGCTGCCCAATCATATTATCAAGGATGATAAAAAATATATAGTTTAATTAAGTAATAACTATATCACATTGCACATATATATGAAACACATCAAGACAACGCACATAACATTTAAGAATTTTAGAATACTTGTATCTATGTGTTGGTTTGTGTAACGTCCATACAAATTTATAAAATTTAAACTTTTCAAAACAACCCTTTTTCTAAAGACGTATTTACAAAAACCATTGTTCCCAAAACATTATTTAAAAATCAGAATTGCTTTCTACAATGTTTTCAAGATATTCACATTATTAGTGTTTCCCAGAAATCATAAGTCCAAAAAGTGAGGATGTGCACGGTCATGCCTTTACCTTGACACAATCCACTAAAGTACCTGAAACCATAAAACAAACTGTAAGCACAAAGTTTAATGAGTTCCTCGAAAGTACCAACACCCAAACATATAAAATATACAAATAACAGGATGCTCAAATACTCATGTCAGGCCCAATCAGCCTGGGGTTGGAATACTAGGCATGTCTACGATGGGCCCAGTCATCCTCGGGATGGAACACCCTCTTATCTTAAGCATTTGGGTCCAATAAACCATCGGGTTGGAATACCAAACATTTCACTTCCATTCAATCATCTGGTTGGAATACCCCAGGCCTGTTGACTGACGCACAAAGCAGTCCAGTCTCACCACAATCCATACTATCATGTCGGGCCCAATCAACCATAGGGTTGGAATACCCTAGGCCCAATCAACCCTCGGGTTGGAATGCCAATACATAAAGGGTCTAGTCATCCTCGGGACGGAATACCCTCAAGCCCTCAGTACGATTCTGGCATACCGCCCGGTCCTCAACTCGTATCTGGAATGCTCTTTGGCTTGTTGGCTACAACAAAGAGCACTATAACCTCAACCCAACACAACATGTTGACATATAACTGATAAACATATAAACAATCTACAAACAGACAGGCAGATCTATAGATCTCTAATAAAAAATAACATACTATCACATAACAGGATATCTAATCCAATGGTCCGACCTTGGTCCCTTTGACCCAAAAGTATAGTGAGGAAAACCCACCTCGAATGCAAAAGCTCCCCGAAAGAAATCCCTAGTTGATGCCCTGCCGGCTTCCCGAGATATCAATACTGACAACACACCCAATTAGCAATTGGGTTCCATGTTATAATCCATAATCCTTACTTGGGGTAAAATGACCCAACATGACCCAAAACTGAGGCCCAAAACCAAAAGATCCACAAAACGGACCCAATTGAGTCATTTTACCCCAGACCAAACATGAACCAAAACTGAGGCTCAAAACCAAAAGATCCACAAAGGCCCACTAATGGCCTAACTTTCCAAATTGGTCCCAATCCCATTTGGGCCTTATCCTAGGCCCATAATTTTCCTCATTACAATTCAAATTACCTCAAGTACCCCATTGGGTCAAACTTGCTCAAATACATAAATGGAAAGTCAAAGTCAACGGTCCAAGTTGACCCAACTTGCCGAGTTGTCCTTCAACTCATCGAGTTTCTCCATCAACTGTACATATCAGAAAAAACCAAGTCAACTCACTGAGTTGACCAAAAAACTCACCGAGTTCCTCTATCAGTCTGAAAACGTCGGGGACAACGAATCCAACTCGTCGAGTTTATCCATAAACTCACCGAGTTCACCAGAAACCCACATCTTAATACATTAAGCACTTAATCCATAAGGAAATGACTCCAAAACATAGATCTTACTTCCTTGAGCTGCAAAACCACGTAAAGTTGCTAACTTTATGTTCATTTGTGTCTAAATGAAGCTCTTAAGCTTAAAATGGACTTAATAATTGACTTAATGCATGCCTGTGATGGTTTAAACAAACAATCCTATGTGTGCATGCAACCCTAGAGTTGGATCTATGGTTTCACTATTAGTTATACAACTTTATGAACACAAAAAGAAACCTGCCATGCTACTATTATTTTCGAAATTCATATATAAAATAGAATACATACCTTTTGCTGTTATATAGCAATAACAACTAGTTCCTTGAATTTCCTTATCTCTTGAAAGCAAGTACCACAAGTGTAGTACCTCTAATGGCTCACAAACACACTATGTGAAAGGATGAATATGGGAGAGAGGAGATAAGGGTATCTTGCCCTAGATTTCTTCCCTTTTAGGTTTTCCCAAGGCTTGGACGAAATCTTAGTGCCTTAGGGTGCTATTTATACTTAAGGCTAACTAGGGTTTCAAGGTGTAAACCCTAATCCCTTAACTTAGGGCCTAAGCAAGTCCATGGACTCCTTTCCTTAAGCCCTTGGACGAAAACTCCTAGATCCTTCTAGGATTTTCTTTCAAACCTTAATAAAGGTGATCCAATGGCCCAAAGCCTCAACTATTGAATAATTACAAAATAGCCCCTGCACTTTGAGTCAGTTCCTTTAATCCCAAAATTAATTCTAAATTAATTTTTGATTAAATACTAATTAATAATATGATTCCAAATTAATATATTATTCATATAATATATTAACAAATCATATTTATACCCTAATTTATTATTCTTAACAATAAACCAACCTCTCTCCTCAACAATCATCCTGTCTAGTCACCAGTGTGAAGGCAACCCAAAAGGACCATGCACAATCAGGTCAAGTACATACCAAAATAGTTATGGAATTAGACACTAATCCAACAGTCTCCCACTTAGATAAGTCTAATAACTATTCTGCGTATAATCTCAGATCCTGATTAGCAATCGTAGCTTTCAAAAGCCGCTGTCATCTCTGATATTATCATAACTGTGTCCTTTAGATAAAGGATCATATTTTCCTCCATTCTTGATATCGTATAGACATGAGCCATGAATTGAAATCATTCTCTCAGTCTATGTGTTGTTTACCGATTTTCGATTTATGACGACTGACAACATACTACAATTGAACACATCAAATTAGTCCCGGCTTGGCAAAGCGCTTAGGGTGTCATTACTAAATCGTCGAGGGGCCCACAAATATCACTTTCATCCCACTTTAGATAAAAGGAAAGGATAAACTTTGATTCAATGCTTGCTTGCACTCACTCACCGAATTACACACAACAATATGTTTTATGACACCAAGTTACTGGTGCGTTTACATATTATCAATGTGTAACCGACTCGCAAGATAAAACTCACACATCTCGGTTTCAAGAATATAAGATATTATCGTCTCACCAATCACTCGTGATAAAATCCATGAAGTGATCCAAGTGAGCGTGGGTTTAATCCAATGCTCAAATCATATTCATAAGCACTCATGAACGTTGCAACAAACATTTGCTTATGTCTAATACACTTTAGACAATCCACACACCAATTCACGACAGTCTTCATTCATACCTACTTCCAACATATGAACGACTGTGGACCATTCGAATAATTTAATTATTCTGAAATAATTAATTATTCAGGAAGTCAAAACATGCAAAGTGAAACACAAGAATAATACTAATCCTATATGGTCCCAAACCTTTGAGTATAAATAAAACACTTTTTATTCATCACCATATCGATTACTCATTATTTGTTGTTTCTGTTAATTAACTTATTACTTGAATTATTACTACACTTGTCTCATGCTCTCAGCATGCACACAATGTTTACCTACGGTCCTTACTTTGTGAAATAGATCAAGTGAACACATTTTCAATCATACTCATTTCACAACTCCCAATCCTTATCACAAGTGTAAGAATATCAAATTCTTGCCACTTATAGAAGATGCTAGATTCTAACATATTATGCAATGTTCCTTTCGTAAAGTCATGGCTCAAAATCATCAAGACTTGGCCAATCTCTATCAGAAACAATTCTATATATATGATGTCTCTCACTCAAAGTACATTCCTTTGAACATTTTTCTTGCATAAAAGTTTCTAATCTAGACATAGATTCTCAATAATCAGCTCCCAATATGGAAACATTTCCATATTTGCCATATGACAACTCATTGTTAATAGAATCTTATCTATTCATAATAATGTCAATATGGTCCATCCAATACCATACTTCCAACTACTCACAAGCGACCAATCCTCAGCGAGCTTTGGACCTTTTTCCCTCTTAATGCGCTAGACATTTGGAAAATTTTAGAATGGTCAAATATTATAGCATTTGCAATCAATCCTATACCCGAAGCGTATGGGACACGATGCATAATGTCTTACATAAAGATACGATACTTTATCAATCTTCTGCAATAATATCTTATGTGTCACGTTCTTATAATTCAAATTATGAAGACGGATTCCATAATCATAATCGAAATTTTGAGAACGCACTATGTATGCTTGACTATATCTGTTAAGATTCCACAACCTAAGCCTTTAGATTTGAAATGAAGCATAATATTCTCTCCCTTAATTTTAGCAAAACAACTTTTCAACACTTACGACTTTGCAAAGTATAACTCTTGTTTTCTATAATTAATATTGATAACTTGCAATACTTGCCATAATAATCATACAAGCATAACATTTATGCTCCCACTATCATGATGATTATTATCATATAAGCATAACACTTATACTCCCACTAGCTTTGACATGTATTCAGAAAACAGCTTAACTTCCAGAAAACAATACCTATTCAATTTCTTAAGTTCATATTTCTAATACCTAATTCTTTGATAATCCTTTATTTAAGCTTCTCAAACTTATACACCTTTGCCTTAGATAGCTCATATGTGTGTCTAAACAATTCAGACTAATTGCCAAATCTCACAATTCGAATCATGGAAAGGGATACCGTGACCATAATCGAATTTGAGAATACAATTTTCACAATCACTATCTTCTTAAAATCTCTCTTAGTGAAAGCATTTCCTCACAGTCATTTTCATGAAGGAGGGAATCTTATGACACTTAGATTTTAATGGTGCATGTGTTCCTATCCATGCGAATTTGTCAAAACCAAAGTTTGCGACAAGTCCAAACTCATATGGACCGAACTTTCTCAATCTTGATTTCTTGCCTTATGGTAACACGAGTGCCCACCATGTCTTCCAAGTAGTTAAGCAGCTCATCCTTTCCTATCAATGTACTTTTCATTGATCAAGGTGCTTACCTTTTATGCGTTCAAATGAGAACTCATAGAACTCACATGCATAAGTAACTCAATTGGAACGACACAGAAACAAGATAGTGTCAACACGATAGGTTGTGAACCTCAAGTCGTGTGCTAGTGATGATCGATAAGGTTTATTCTTGATTAGTTCTTGAACTTTTCAAGACCATTAAGACTCCCACTGACTCCTGGACATATTAGATTCTCTTGTCAATAAACATTTCTCGACAAACAAATATTCAAGAGTTACTGTAGCTTTTATCAAGACAAAACACTTCACAAAATTGGTCCTAGTTGGTCTTTGTCTTATCCAAGACATCACAACTTTCCACATTTGATGAGTGTTATAAACCTTCTTAAGAGTTGTCACTCAATGTCACAATTTTAACTTTAAGACTTGTTTTTGGAACGAAGTATGATTGACTTCTTGATTTAACCATTTCTTCAATTATTGATTCCTCTTCTCATACATATAATTGTACTAAGACTCATTTAGAGGATCAGTTGAGATATGGTTCTTAATCATTAAGACCTATCATAAAACATAATAAAAGGTACTCTCCCTTCTTCTTAGAATAGAGAAACTTTTATCTTTCTGCCTACTTGATTCGTCTTATCCGTTCTGCTATTGATTGAATCTCTTTCAATCAACTCAGAATTACACTTAATCGTATAAGTATAATCATATTTACTAAACCTTTAGTAAATCATGACGAATATCTCTGTCACTCTTGTGGTAGACTTGATCAACACACAACTTTGTGTACTCGATCTCCTAGTCCTTCACTTGACATTTTGTCAACGAATTAGTCTCATTTCCAAATATAAAATTTCTCATTCATCATGCAACCAAGTTGCATGATTCCAAGTCTCTGTCTAATTGAAACTTGGGCGATGAGAAACTCTCCCTATTTGGTAAATTCTTGACATTTCCACAAATAATATAATCCATTATTGCTAATAACTGAAACATTCAAACATCAATTTTTCATACACGCCATTGCATGGATAAATAAATAATATAAAATCAAAATTTATTTTATTGCAGAAAAATTTGTCCTTTCAATGCAATTCAATTGAAAACTATGTTAATACATATTTCATAGCAATATATTCTAACTCCAAGTAGTAGCTCAAAATTCTAATCTTCAAGCAATGCGATCGAAATCCATTTCTTCACGATTAGATTCAGCTCACTTCTTCCCTTAAGCTTCCTCTCTTTTCTTCGATCCTATAAAATATCAAAATGTAATCTTATTACATCATGTATTAAGAATCTAGAATAGGAACTTAAAAGAGTTAGTTAATGGATTTTACTTGAAGTAGAGCCATGCATCTTGACTCTCCCATCTCTTAGATTTCTCAGGTAGTTAGGGCAGCTTCGTCTCTAATGCCCCTTCTCTTGGCAATAAAAGAAAATAGACTCCTTTGGCACAGCACATCGGACAATCATAGACTTATTTCTTTCTAGACTTCCGATGTTGCCAGTGCCCATTGTAGTTTGGGAGTTTGACTCACCAGACAAATTTGCTTGACCAGCATGCCAAATCATTGCTGATTCAGCAGCTATAAGCAAATAGGTGAGATCAATGAGGGTCACGTCGTGATGCATCATATAGTACTTTCTAAAGAACTCACTATATGATTCAGGAAGTGACTGAAGAACCCAATCAACAGCCAACTCGCCTGAAATTCGACACCCAACATCCTTAACCTATCGATGTGTGACTTCATCTCTAATACGTGTGCACACACAGGTTTCCCATCTTCATGTTTACTTGCCAAAAGGGCTTGAGTGAGTTTGAACTTTTCAAGGCTTCGAACTTGTGGGTTAGGGAGAATAATTGGAGGAGGTGGAGGAAGTGAAGCATGATCTCTTTTTCCTCGATCATATCGTGGAATATCATCTTCATTTGGAAAGCTTGTTCCATGGGATTTGGGAAGACCATGATTGTCATCTACAAAACGGGAGAAAATTCAAGTTAAGTTGATTAGAATCCTTGATGTGACACCCAAATGAAACATCGAGGCTAGGATCCAACACAATACTCTACAACCTAGAAGAGGGATGCCGTGATCTAGTTGCAGAATATTTGAAGGTACGTAAATGACGATTTACCAATTTCCACCATGAAAAACGAAAAGGAAACTTAAGTTTCAAATGGATTGAAAACTCCTAGATCTTTTGAGATTCATTGAACTTTTCAATGGCATGTTTAAATCTCGATATGCCACTCGATTTGTGACTGGGATGCCGAGGATCACAAAACAAGGTGTGAATAACCATGCAAACTTACATGGTGCCCCCAATGTTACAATCACCTATTCGATGTGCCGGTTAACCACACACGCTCCACCGAACTATGACAAACATTGAGTCACCCTTTTATACATTTGCTTAGAACCATTTAGTGTGTCGGTTAACCACACGCGCTCCACTAACATCTTCGCAAGGGCACAAAGTGTAATTTCATGGAATTTGCATCAATTCACTTTTGCCTAAAGTAACTAAGATTGAGAATTTGGTAAAAACATTTAGTTACTTTATACTTCATTATACTTTTAATGGAAAGGGTTTGCCCTATCCTACCCGTTCAGCTAACGACCCTCCACCAATCAAGGAAGCGGTGGGTGAGAGTGGACACCCATTAAACGGCCATTTTATAGGCCATAACCTTATACCCCCCTTATAGACCGACTTCGTGAATGAGGCATAATAACGGTAAGACTAGTAGTTTAAGTTATACATATATGATATTAGACTTTTAATGTTATATATAGTATAAGGTTGTATTTTACACTTTTAAAATACTAGGTGGTTTAATTTTATAAATTACACTTTTAATTTAATTAAATTAAATATAAACCATATCATTATGGATTTATTAACTTTCTTTTAATTATACACTTAATTAATTTAATAAAACCATAAGGGTGTAATTTGAACTTTTCAAAATTAGGGTTTTACAATTTAGTCTTTTTCAAAATTAAACATTTTAATCAAACAATTTAAATTCCAAAACTTGAGGGAAACTTCTGAAACTTTTCAAAACATAAGCAAGAACATTCTAGATCAAATTACAAATAATAATAATTAACCAATTAATTAGTAATTATCTAAATATGACCTAATTCAATTTCTTGCAAGATAATCTATCAAATAATTCAAATAAATCAAGTTTATCACATAAGGAAATGATTATCTAATTAATTTGAGAATTATCTTTTACTTTGGTAAAGATATCTTTTAAATTAAACAATTAAGTTAACCTAATCCCTTAAATCCCCTAAAATTCGAAATTGTGGGATGGGATATTCAAAATATTTAATTACCAAATTTAAACATTTAAAGGATAATTACAAGATATGGCAATATCCAAAATCCCTAAAATTTAGGATCTAATCATGGGGAAAGAGGCAATTTCGAAATTCTAGGGTTAGACAACCCTAAAATCGAAATCTTGGGGTCAAATAAAAAGGTTTAGGAAATCTTACCAAAAATTTCGAAATCTAGGGTTTAGAAACCATAATTTCGAAAATCAAGCCTCCAGGGTTTATTAGCCATAAACCCTAAAATGTCAAGTTCATACATTTGAATAAAGCTAATTGAAAACAAAAACCAATGACTCTGATACCACTGATGGTTTTAAACAAACAATCCTATGTGTGCATGCAACCCTATAGTTGTATGCAACTTTATGAACACAAAAAGAAACCTGGCATGCTACTATTATTTTCGAAATTCATATATAAAATAGAATACATACCTTTTGTTGTTATGTAGCAATAACAACTAGTTCCTTGAATTTCCTTAGCTCTTGGAAGCAAGTACCACAAGTGTAGTACCTCTAATGGCTCACAAACACACTAGGTGAAAGCATGAATATGGGAGAGATGAGAGAAGGGTATCTTGCCCTAGATTTCATCCATTTTAGGTTTTCCCAAGGCTTGGACGAAATCTTAGTGCCTTAGGGTGCTATTTATACTTAAGGCTAACTAGGGTTTCAAGGTGTAAACCCTAATCCCTTAACTTAGGGCCTAAGCAAGTCCATGGACTCCTTTCCTTAAGCCCTTGGACGAAAACTCCTAGATCCTTCTAGGATTTTCTTTCAAGCCTTAATAAAGGTGATCCAATGACCCAAAACCTCAACTATTGAATAATTACAAAATAGCCCCTGCACTTTCAGTTAGTTCCATTAATCCCAAAATTAATTTTAAATTAATTTCTGATTAAATACCAATTAATAATATGATTCCAAATTAATATATTATTCATATAATATATTAAAAAAATCATATTTATACCCTAATTTATTATTCTTAACAATAAACCAGCCTCTCTCCTCAACAATCATCCTGTCTAGTCACCAGTGTGAAGGCAACCCAAAAGGACCATGCACAATCGGGTCAAGTACATACCAAAATAGTTATGGACTTAGACACTAATCCAACAACATGACACCAAAATCCTCATAAAGTTTGCACCTTTAAGCTCAAGGGTACCAAAACTAACTCAGATCTGAAAGAACAACCCCTTAAATGACTTCACTCCATCATCATCTGAAAAAGAGGCCAAAACACAATAAAACCCCAAAATGAGGTGATCTAATCATCTACAAATCAAGGTATGAACTTGATACCTTAAATTGACTGCAAGAAATGGAGTGATTCTGGATCCAAGACTTCCTTCTCTAAGCTAGAAACTCCAAGATCTTGAGGCTACAACTCGTTTGAGGGTTTTGATAACAATGACGGCTGATAAGGAGGCCAGAAACAAGGACTTAAGGCCTTTAAATAAGGTGCAAGACCCTGAAAATTAGGGTTTCCTTCCCAGCTGCCAACTCGCCGAGTTGAGGCTCCTTAACTCGCCGAGTAGGTTCTTTTAAATCCCGCGATTCTTCCATCTTAAACACGTTGAGTTGGTCCCTCCAACTTGTTGAGTCCACCTTTAAATAGGGTTATTCTGAATGGTTTCTCTTCAAGATTTCGGATGTTATTGTTTGAAAGTAACTGTGCACTCACATGATAAAGTGAATGATTGATGATTTCGGCAACACTTTGCTTCGCACTTTGAAAATACCTAGATGCATAGAGTACTAAGTCTTAGTCTAGTTTCGTAATCCTGGTGACTATAATATTTATAGTATAGATTCCTCACTAATCCCGATGTCTACATCAAGATCTATAAAGTAAGGAACAACCAGGTAGGATCATATCAGATGTATGGTACGTTTGGTATACAAATTATATTGTTTGAAAATCCCACATTAAACACCTCACTAAATTCAGCCTAATCATTATCCACGTAAGTAGATAAATTAGTATAATGACTTGGAATCACTAATAAATCTTAATTATAGGTTCAGAATAACGACTATGACTATAATTAAAAGTTACACTTAAATAAAATAAGTACATGATCCTTGTCACTTATATTATCAGTTTTAACACTTATAATATTCAAATTGACTATCCTGAATCTGAGGGTGTTACAATTTTCAAACATTTTTAGTAATAATCAAATATCATCACTAGAGTCATATTCACATATCATCATTAGATTCATAATCAAAAGATCATCATTTTTAGTCATAAAAAGAATAGATGCAATGTAATATGCTTCTAACCCTTTATTAAATCATTCTTATATGTATAACCTCGATCGTAACTTCATAAAGTGAGAATTGGCTCACAAATTCATCATGGGAGAGTATCTATCTATTGTAATGCGTTCAAGGTAACCATTATAATAGAAACCCAAAGTCATAACTAGGATATGTGCCCATTCACATATCCATATACAAGGTAGCTAGCCTTGCATACAAGTGAGGCATTTTCTAGAGTACCATTAATAGTCATAAGTCATAGGCCATCATCAAAAGTCATTTATCATGGATTTTAGGTTGGACAAACACAACTCATTCCAATCCTAGCATGAATGTTGTAACTTCCCAAATTTTCAAGCCAAAATTTTATTTTTAAAACAAAGAAAGTCGTGCCTTTTAATCATGTCGTGCCCTTCCCTTTGCCATCAGAAGTACCTGACAAATTTAAACTTAAAACCGAAAACACAAAGCTTAGTGAGTTCCCTAAAATACCGCATACCAAACAATAATGGGTCTAACCCAACAAGCATATCAGCAGACCTAACCCAAATGGTCAAACCCAAAAGACATATAAGCGGGCCTAGCCCAATATGAACAACCCAACAAACATATAAACGGTCCCATCCCAACAAGCATATCATCATATCAACAAGAGTCACAAAGACAACAAGCATATAGTGACACCTAGTTTCGTACAATATAGTGATAAGACTCACCTGATCAAAAAGTTGAAATGACAACTCAACAAGCACACCAAATCAACTATACGCACCACCTAATCCAAACGGTGGTCAAACCTTAGTCTACCACCCAAAACCCTAAGTTGATAAAAAAAAGTCAAACTGGTCCAAAAGCCAGTGGTTAAAGAAAGTCCATAGTCCACGTCCTTCATATCGCAACCTTCTATTGATCACGCCGTGAGCCACTTGCCGACAAGATACTCAGGAAAATATCGACATCACGGCGCAAGTCTAATATGGCCACAACTTAACAACCTAATGTATCAAAGACTTAATCCATAAGTCCATAACCCTAATTACTCAGGTCTGATCCCAATAAGAGGTTTAATGGATAATGTTTCCAACTTTATCCATTCTCATTCCTAGATTTATATAAAATTAAAACCCTAAATTAAGAATGAATCCAACACATGCATGGCTTAAAGAGAATGCATGAAGACATATTTTTCTCTCAATCAATAAGTCTATAAAAGATCAAATCCATGTTCTGGAGTTCTTCAAACTCCAAGAACTCCAAAAAGAATGGAACAAACAGGACTAAAATGTCATAAATATTAAGATAGATACATTGGACTCACAATAATCTAGAAAGATTATTGCAAAGCTTGAACAAGGCTTGAACAACGCTTGCTAAACACCAAAATGGTCTTCCTTCCTCTTCAAGATACAAAAAACACAAAGGAAACCTAAAGAAAACATAGGAGATGTGCTAGGGTTGCAGAGGGTTTCTCTCTAAAGATGGAGGTTTGTGAAATAACGAAACCCTTAAAAAGGGTCCAAATCTCGAGATGTAGGATTTGGCCGATCAGACCCATCATACTGAGAACATCATTAGAAGTCACGCCGAGACTCTTGCTGAGTCATGTAGCTACAACAAAAAAACACTCTAAATTAAAAAAGTCACAAAGATTAAAGGAATAAAATTACTAATTAGAAACAAATTACAACTCTCCCCCACTTGAATCAAATTTCGTCCTCGAAATCTGTTGCAATAAACAACTCGGTATAATGCCTCGAAATCCATTCTAAAACCTTACGACGCTGCCACTACATCTTCACTAGCGTAATCACCTTGTTACAAAAAGCCTTCGTTCTTCTCTCTAAAACTATAACTGGTCTCTCCATGTAATTCAGACTCTCATCGATCTAAATGTAATCCAACGAAAGTATAGAAGTCTCATCAGCGATACACTTTCTCAGCTAATAAATGTGAAATATATTGTGGTTCTGACTAAGCTCCTTAAGAAAATCCAAGTGATACGCCTAATGGGATTTAGGTAAACAAACAAAAATAAAACCCATAAATTTTCATGCAACCTAAATAGGATCTATGTTTTCTTTATTGAACCTATAACAAAGAACATCAATAAGAACCCTACAAAGCTGGGATATTTTCGAAAAATAGAGAATAGAGTCTTAGGATTACATACCTTTTAGTTGTTATAGCAAACAACTAGAATTATCCTTTGTTAATCCTTTGGAAGCAAGCACCACAAGTGTCGTGCCTCTAATGAAATCATACCCAAGATAGCAAGATGATAATATAAGAGAGTAGAGAGGTGTGGTAATATTCATCCAAACCTTTGTAGTGGGAAGTGTGTAGGAAATATAAGACCAAAGGGTTCCTTATATAGTTGAGTAAACTTGGTGCCAAAGCTAGGGTTTGAGGGATAAGCCCTAGATTTCCTTGCTTGGTGAACAAGCAGCCCAATCCCCTTATCTAAGGGTCTTGGATGAAATATTCTAGGCTTGCCCTAGAGATTTTCATCCACCTCATTCCATGAGGTGCTAGAGCCTTCTTTTCTCAACTATCAATAAATAACCAAACACTCCCTATACTTTTAATTAATCCAATTAATCCCAAAATTAATTCTAATTAATTTCTGATTAATTGTTAATTAATATATTAGTTTCATAACATACTAATAAACCATATATTTAATTTATTATTCACATAATAAATTAATCTCTCTCTCTTTCTCTCTCTCTAAAAATCATCATGTCCAATTGCTAGGTTTGAGGACAACCCAAAAGGACTGTGTTATTATCAATTCAAGTATATACTATTTTTTGTTATGTGCTTAGATACCTAATCCAATAGTCTCCCACTTGGATAAGTCTAGAACTATAATTGCAAGTATAACTTCTGAATCGATCAACAAATTGTAGCTTTTAAAAGTCGTTTATGTATTATCAATGCACAACCGACTTGTAAAATACAACTCATATATCTCTATTTTAAGATTATAAGATATTATCGTCTCAGACTTACTCATGATAAATTCTATGAAATAATTCTCTACAAGTGGGTTTATCCAATACTTAAATCTCCATTTCTAAGTACTCATGAACATTGTAGTAATACCATTTCTATATCTAAAACTCTTTAGACAATCTACATTTCAATTCATGATAGTCTTAATTCACTACTTACTTCCAAAAGTGCGAATGACTATGGAGTTTGAATAATCGAATTATTTGGGAAGTAAAACATGCAATTGACAATTGAAAAAAAAGTAGTAAATAAACTCATAAGTAATTCTCTATTATTTAATCACCAAAAGTCAATTACATTTACTTTGTTACAAGTTCAAACAAAATTTAACTAACTACTAAAGCTAATATCATCTCTCATACCTATGCTCCTGGCATGTTGAATGTGTTTAGCCCTACTCAGACCCTTTGTGAGTGGATCTGGAAGATTCTCTTCAAATGATATTCTCTTTAAATTGATGTGTCCTTATTCTATTCTATGTTTGATAAAATGGTACTTTCTGTTGATATGTCTTGATCTTCCATGATCTCTTGGCTCCTTTGTCAAGACAACCACTCATTCATTGGCACAAAAAAGTTCCATCGACTCCTTAAAGGTTGGAACAACTCCAAGATCTCTGATGAAGTTCTTCAACCAAATTTCTTCCTTCGATGCTTCACTTAGCGCCATGTACTCTGATTCATAGCTAGATTAAGAACGGTAGTTGTCTCTATCTTTTTGAAAGCTGGCGTCAATATACCCAGTTTCTCTCAATGTATCACTTCCACCAAGTACTAGGACCCAGTCCCTAGTCCTTCATAGATACTTGAGAATGTTCTTAACTGCTATCCAGTTAGCTTTACCTGAATTTCCCTGATAACAACTGACCATGCTCAAAGCAAAGGACACGTCAAGGCGAGTACATGTCATGGCATACATAATTGATCCAACGGCGGAAGCGTATGGAATCCGACTCATTTATGCTATCTCTGCATCGATACTAGGACTCTGAGTCTTACTTAGTTTGGTATTACTCTGAATGGGCAGTTCTCTTTTCTTGTAATTTTCCATACTAAAACATTTTAGTACCTTTTCCAAGTATGTACTTTAACTAAGTCTAATTAGTCTTTTAATCCTATCCCTTTTAATTTTTATCGCTAGAATGTAGGCAGCCTCACCTAAGCCCTTCATAGCGAAACACCTCCAAGCCAAGACTTAACCACTTGCAAAGTCGGAATGTTGTTTCCAATAAGAAGTAAGTTATCAACAAAAAATACTAGGAAGGTTCCAAACTCCTTCTAGATAAACACAAGACTTATCTTCACTTCTAGATAAACCAAACTCCTTGACTTTCTCATCAAAGCAAAGATTCCATCTACAAGATGGTTGTTTCAATCCACATATTGATTTCTCAAGATTACATACTATGTTAGGAAACTTTTCATCAACAAAAACCTTTGGTTGACAAATGTAAACATCCTCAACCAACTTCCCATTAAGTAAAGAGGTTTGGACATCCATCTATCAAATTTCTTAGTCATGAAAGTGTTGGATTAATGTCTTAAGTCCATAACTGTAATTAGTAATACTTGACCCGAACCGGCACGGTCCATTTGGGTTGCATGGCATCATGCATTTCGATAGACTATATTGAGAGAAATAACACTTAAGGTTGGTTAATATATTATAACTTCTAACATATTAATAAGATTATTTAACTAGTATTCATCAAGAATTAATCTAGTATTAATTAAGTGATCAAAAGAAGACTGATTAAATATATGGGTTGATTGTGTAATCATCCATAGTTATATAGTGGGCTAATGCTCCATGGATTGTCAAGTTGGGCTAAAACCCATAAGATGCTCCATGGATGCTCCATGGTGTATTTGTACACATGGATCATGGAAATGAAAGGCCATGACAATTAGGGTTTACATGGTGTAACCCTAACTATATAATGATCTTATTCTTGGAGAAAATTAGCGACTATGTGTGAGAAATAAGGGCTAGCCGATTTCATGAAGTGTGTATGTTCTCTCAAGTTATTCCAAGTGTATTTCGTGTTGTGTAAACCATTTGAGGTGTCACACTTGGGGCACTAGGCACTCAAGCTTCATGAAGACATTCTACATCAAAGAGTTATGTAATTCTAATTTGATATATTCATATGAATCAACGTTATTATGCTAGTTAGGATGAATAACTTGGAAAGTTCATATTTGCATGTATATTAGAGAAAACATAGATCCAAGGTATTTAGGGTTGCATGTACACTTAGGAGTGTTAGAATGCTCAAAACCCTACAGAAAGGCCACTATGGCTAGCATTATCCTAATAGATTTTATCTTAGCCAATGGTGAGAAGGTCTCATCATAGTCAACCCTAAGTTTTTAGTAAATCCCTTTGCAACCAGTCGTGCTTTGAATGTGTGCACATTACCATCTATATCAGTATTCTTCTTGAAGATCCATTTCATTACAACTGTCTTCCGACCACGTTGTTGATCAACCAAATTCAAACTTGGTTGTCATACATGGACTTGATCTCGCTGTCCATTGCCTCTTTCCATTTGGCTGCCTCAGGGCCTGCCATTGCTTCCTTGTAATTAGCTGGTCCATCTAAATTTACCAGTTTACTATCGTTGATAAATGTATCACCATAGGTAGTTATATGGAAACCATAGAACTCAGGTGGCATGCTAACTCTACTAGAGTGATGAAGGCATATTCAATTGTCATCTGGTTCAACTAGAATCTCTTCCTCTGGTTGAACCCTAGCGTCTTCAAAGGTTCCTTGCATCTGGTCAAGGTTAATGGTGCTCCCTCTGTCCTCTTTCTTTCTTTCTTTCTCTCTCTCTCTCTCTCTCACTTGCGTCCGAAAGACTCCTCTTCGTGCAACAAGACCACTTTCTTACTAGATCTATAGAACAAATATCCAAAGGACTTATGTGGGTAGCCGATGAAATACATCTCTCACTTCGAGGTTCAAGCTTGTCATGAGTATCTCGTCTAACGAAAGCTTTACAACCCCAAACCTTGATATGGGCTAACGAGGGAACTTTCCCTATCCACATCTCGTGAGGAGTTTTGGCAACCTTCTTTATTAGGACAAGATTAAGAATATGGGTGGTAGTCTCTAAGGCATACCCCCATAATGAAATTGGAAGAGAAGCTCGACTCATCAAGGAACGAACCACATCCAACATGGTTCGATTGTGCCTCTCAACCACACCATTAAGTTGTGGTGTCCTAGGAGGGGTCAATTATTAAACTATTCCACATTCCTTGTGGTAGACGTGGAACTCGATACTAAGATACTCTTCGCCTTTATATGATCAAAGCATCTTTATCTCCAACCCAATTGACTCTCGAATTCATGTTTAAACTCTTTGAACTATTCAAAAGTTTCTTATTTATGCGTGATTAAGTAAATATAACCATATATACTATAATCATCTGTAAATGTTACGTAAAAACGATTTTCATCCCTTATGGAGGATCTGAAGGGCCCACACACATATTTATGTATGAAGTCCAACAAACCTTCACCTCTTTCACAAGATCCAATAAAAGGTGATTTTGTCATCTTACCCAAAAGACAAGATTCACATGCATCATCTGCACTTAGGTCAAATGATTCCAACACTCCATCCTTTTGGAGTTGGACGATGCATTTCTTGTTAATGTGTCCAATACAATAATGTCACAAGCATGCTTTGTTTATACCATTAGACGAATCAAATTGAAATACCCTATTTCCTAAATTGTCTACAAACGTCACAGTTTCATACACACCATTACAAGGTAAAGCATGAAATATAAAAACACCATTTTTATAAACTGAAATAGAACCATTCAAATCATTAAAAGAATATATCTGAAACCATGTCTGAACAATCCATGAATGGAAATAATGTTACTTGTCATTTCTGACAAGTAGCAACAATTTATTAAATCTAAACAAATACCACTACTAAGCACTAGACTATAAACTCTAATCTTGGTAACAGGTGAAAATCACATATTCCCCATGATCAGGTTCATTCTTCCGTTCTCCACCTCCCCACTTTCTCTTAACCCTTGCAAATAAGAACAAATGTGAAAACTGCATCATGTATCAAGGACCCAAGATGGAGAAGATGATGAGTTATTAGATGAAATAGTTTATATACCTTCAGAAGATGGCTCCACCTTGTGATCTTTGATGTCTTGCAGATACTTTGGGAAACTTCGTTTCGAATGCTCTTTGTCGTTGTAGTAAAACCAAGTGGCCTCTATGGGATTAGAAACTGGAGGAGCTTCAACTAGATTTTCCTTTGTGTCCATTGCTTGACGACGCATCATGAGACTTTTCCTTCCAGTTCTGCTTGGAGGACCTTTCCTATTCTTCCCCTTTCCTTAATCAATATCCAGTACAGGAGCACTAGTAGGATTTGGGTTTGAGTTCTTACTCTTATTTCCTTCGTTAGTTGTTTGTATTAGATTTTGCAACTGATCCAAGGTGGTCTCATTGTTGTTCAAATGATAAGTTATAATCAACTGATCATAACGAATTGGTAAGGAGTTCAAGACTATATCAATAGCCAACTCCTCATCAGAGTGCACATTAACCGTAACAAGACGCTCCACGTAACATTACATTCTTTGCATGTGGCTACAGACAAATTCTCCTTAATTTGTTTTGCATGCCATGAGGGACTTTACTACCTCATACTTTTCTTGATGAGCTTGCTTATGGAACTTTTCCATAAAGTCCTTGTTCATCTCATACGGCTAGGAAACATTACAAAATCTCTATAATTCAGGGGTCATTGTGGTGACCATGATGCAAGCTACTTTTTTGGATCTTCGTAGTGTTTTTGTTAGGAGGCGTATTCTTTGGGAGAGACATTGGCCTCTTCAACTTCAATGAGTTCTTTTTCGAGGACATACTCTTTTTTCTCAAAACAAAGTGCCATTTTCATGTTTCGCATCCAATCATTGTAATTGGAACCTTCCAATATGACTTTGGAACAGATCGATAGCAACGAGAAGTTATGATGGGAGGAGGATGAGGAAGCAAAAGCATAAACCTTGGTTGAAATCTATAAAAGAAATTAGTTTTAGTTAGTTAACAATAATCCTTAATATAGAAACCCAAAATAAAATATTAAAGCTAGGGTTCAACTATATAGTTCACAACTTAGAAAAGGGATGCAATAATCTAATTGTAAATTTTATAAAGGTAGGTAAATGACGATTACCAATTCCACCAAAAAATAATTGAAATTAAATGAAATTCCTAGATCTTTTAAGATTCATTGAAACTATTCAATGGCATATTTAATCTTAGATTATGCTCTTCTATTTGTGACTGGGATATCGAGGATCACAAACAAGATGTGAATAACCATGCAAATGTGCTTAGTAACGTCAATGTTGTTTATCATCTCAATTGATGTGCTCGTAAAACACACACGCTCAATAAAAAATGATAATTTATGAGATACCCATTTCAACTCTTTATGAGTCTCTATTAGCGTGTTGGTTAACCACACACGCTCCACTAACGACTTATAAAGTGTAATGTGTAATTTCATGGGTTAGCATACAAATTCAAATTTTTCCTAAAGTAACTAAGATTAGGATTTAAATGATTAAATTACTTCCAATAGAATTATAATTTTAATGAGAAATAGGTTCCTATCAAATCCGTTTGGCTAACGACCCTCCACCACACAAGAGAGTAGTAGGTAAAAGTGTATACTCAATGGCGGCCATTTTATTGGCCACTTCTAAAACATCCCAAAATTATGGGGTAAAATTTTCATTTTTAATTCAGCCATAAAACACCATTTAGTAATACCAATCATTTAAAAGTATATTAATGTAAAATCAGTTATTAGAGTACAATCCTCAAATCATCACAATGTGGAAACATGGGTGGATGCGTTGCGATCAAGCCGACCTCTTTCATACCATACATATCAAAATATACTAAGCCCCGCCCAACATCATGCCCCACCCAACATCGGGCCCTATCTGGCATTGAGCCTCACTCAATATATAGATTTGTCAGTCATCAGGCCCCGCCTAGTATACATATAAACGTATAAACGCACAATGTGACATCCCCAAATTCATGGTCATTTAAAAAAATGCATTTATGCTTATTTTAAAATTAGAGTATTCATTTTAAAGAATAATATTGAAGAATTTGTTCCCAAAAAACATGATAAATATATTATCAAAGCATTTCCGAAGATATGTATTTTTGTTTATATTAAAACTTTGGGATGTCATCATCAATAAAGAAACATAAGCATAAACAAACCATTCATTCATTTACACTAGTGATTTACATCTCCTTTAATCTCTCAGTGTAATATGGCTTTGTATCGATACTTGTGATACAAGTAAACTGAGTGGGTTAGGTTGGGAAACCTGGTGAGTACATTGGGTTTTCAACCCACAATAATAAAGTTATTATGTTTCATCATCAAACAATTAACCAAATTACCCTAAGGATCATCTATCATTCAATCACTCATTCCTAAGGATTATCCTAAGGAATAGGCACGAAGTCCATCGCTGCCAGGGTTTATACAACATGCACTAAGTTCATAGCTGTCAAGGTTAGTTGTTAGGTACTAAGTCCATAGCTGCCAGTATTTATCTCTTTTATTGACAGTATTATTTTAGGGAGTCCACCCACAATACATGTCAATGGGTTTTTAGAGTACATCTGATGAACATATCGTTCACAACACCTACAGGTTGTGAGCCTACTAGTGTTCCACTGGACTGTCTAGAATAGTTCGTGGTTGTCATGTATACTTTGCTAGATGACTGGGCCATCGCTTGGGTCATCGCTTCTCTTTATCTATATCATCTTTCATCTCTCATCATTTATCTCATCTTTCATCTCTTATCTCATCTCATCTCTAATCTACCCATATTTACCATTGATAATTATAGGTATAAAATATGTATACAATTTAAATCGAATAAAACATGTATAATTTGTTCATCCAACATAGATATCAAGAACACATATAATATGCACACATAACACGTAATTTATATTAAATACGTCATATCTACGTGTATGATGAAAGTAACTATGCACTCACTTGTTAAAGTGATGATTCCAAACTCGGGGAGCGCTTCGCTTCTAACGACTCTATTTTCCTTTAATGAAACCGAGCATTATTATTCCTAAGTTTTAGTCTAATCTTTATTGCAACTAATTATTAGTCTAGATTCATCATTAACTCAAAGTCTACTTTCATGATCTATCAAGTAAAGAACAACCAGGTGCGATCATATCGAAGGTAGGGTCCGTTTGTTATACGAAGTATTTGTTTGGAAATCCCATTTTAAACACCTCACTAAATCATAGCCTAGACATCATCCCCGTAAGTAGATCAATTAGTACAACGACTTGGAATCACTGAAAAATCTTGTTTATAGTTTCATAATAATGATAATGAACTTAAACATAAGTTCTACTTAAAGTACAGTAAGAATAACTCAACTTACAGGGGGTTTAGCCAAAAGCTCTTCTTCTCAGTGCCTTCTAGCACTCCGAGGCTTTCCTCTAGCAATTAGGAGTTACTAGGGCTTTGGGAGAGATTTAGAGAGAAGTTAGACAGAGAGAGAAGGGTTAGGCTATGAGGAAAATGGGGTGCTCTCACATCCTTTTTATAGGCTGGAAAATGGCCAAACTCGTCGAGTTTGAGCCTCCGAATCATTGAGTTGGTGCGACATGTCACCATCTGGTGGCAAGGTATGGGGAGAAGCAATGGTTAGATTAAGCCACATCACCCCTTTCGCAGCAGCACCCTTCCGACTTCTAAATTCTATAACTTTCACATACGAGCTCCATTTTCGATGTTATTTATATCCACATGTAGTTATTGACAAGATCTACAACTCTCCTTTTGACTACATCGGCTAATTCTTGACCGATTTTAAATTTAACAGTATGAGAAGATTACACTGTTAACGACCGTATAAAATTCATAACTTTTACACACGGACTCGGATTTTGATTGTCTTTTTATCGTTGAGCTCATATTAATGAGATAATAGATTCTCATTTAGGTTGTGTCAGCTAAAAATCAATCGATCTAAATTTCGAATTACGGGTTGTGCACCGCTATGCTAAATCTTAGAAAAATCATAACTTCCTCATATGAAGTCAGTTTTGGACGTTATGTTTAAGCACGTTCTTGGTTTAACGTGTACTACAACTTTTGTTTAGATCCCTAAGGCTAAAAAGTAATTTATCAAAAATTCATTTTTTACGTTACGTGGTGTCGTGCCGATTTTGCCGTAAAACTTCGACATGTCATGACTTCTTCATTATAACTCGGATTTCGGCGTTCTTTATATGTACAGAAACCTTTTGACATATACTATAACTTGATTAAGATTATTTATTCTAAATAATCTTCCATCAAAAAATCATTTTTGACGTATATTGTCTCTAAATTTACTAGCCCAAATCTGCGAGCGTTAGACACAACACATGCCATAATCACAAAGATAACTGGCATACAGACTAGTCATTGAGCCCCGCCCGACATCGGGTCATACCCGGTAACATAAAAGCATATACATATAACTAACATACAATATACTCATCAGGCCCTGCCCAACATCGGGCCTCGCCATGTATACATATCAGAGATCATACATGTAGAGTCACGTAGACAGCTAGAATTCTAACCATAATAAACCACGGGCCGACATTAGTGCCTTCGACCCATCAACACAATAAGGAAAATCACCTCTACTGATGATAACTGAAACAACACTTGATCCATAGCGAACAGTTCTCCTCACCCTAAACCAAAACCAAAAACAAACCCAATCAATAATTAGGGTTTAACCTATACACATGGTCTAGTCCATTCCTCATCATGATGCGGGCAAAAGACCATTTTTTCCCTTTATATGCAAGCCCAACTAAACTAAGCCCAAAACCCCTCATGGCCCAAGGCCCAAAATCGATCCATTTGGCTTCTACTGAGAACGCTTGGCGTTCCACCCTTTGACGTCTGGCGTCTGAAAGCTGGGCGTTTCCATGCAAACACCTGACGTTTGCTCACTGGTTACCAACTTCTAAACCAATATCTTATTGGATTGAGATCTCATGTCCAAACTTTAGATCCAATCATAATGGAACGTCTAAAGCCATAAAGTTGCAAACTTTATGGTGACGCATGGCTACAATGAGCCCAACACCAAGATCCTAACTCAAAATCAACTATAAGGCTATAAAACTCTCTGGAGCATTCTAAACTCACAACGATCAAGTCTTTGGGACCAAAAAGAACATTAACTAGCCCTAAATCAAGATTTAACAAATGAGACATCAAGATCTGAAATTTATACCTCAAAATGATGCTCCAAGATGTCAAGAGTCGAGATCCACAAGCTAGAGAGCAACCACAATACTCGAAAGATCTTCCTTCTCTTATCAAAAACACTAAATGATACAAAACGGTTAACCATGGATGGAGTGGTGAAAGGTTTTGAGGCCATAATGTTCTGTAAATAGGGCGCAAACCCTAAAAATTAGGGTTTGGTCTCTGCGTGCAAATGCCTGGCATCCATCATAGAATGTCTGACATTTGAACGCCTAGCGTTCTATGCCAAACGCCTATCGTTTGGACCAAAGTTCCAAAAAATTAACACAACAAGTTTAAAAGTGTAAATACCTGGAAACCATGGTGTTACAGCTTTCTTAAACTCCTCTTATAGTATGACTTCGTGAATGAGGCGTACTAGCGATTTGACTGCCTTTAGTCTTATACATATAGTAATAATTAAGCTTTTAATTTTACATATAATATAAGTTGTATTTTATACTTTTCAAAATACTAGGGTTTTCATTTTAAAATTTGAAATTAATAATCAATTAATTAAATTTAAAATAACTAAATTAATAATGATTTAATCATTATCTTTTTTATTTAACAATTTATTAAATAATTGAATCAAATAAGGATTATCTAATTAAATTAATCAAATAAATTAATCCTAATCCATACCCTCTAAATTTTCGAAATAAGCGTATAGGATTTATCCAAATTTTTTAATTAACCCTTTTAATCAAACTAAAATAATAATTATCTAACATATGGAAACCTTAACAACCTACTCTTTTTGAAATTTCTTCGAGAGAAAGGCTAGGGTTTTAAAACCCTAGCCCTAAATTTCGAAATCGATGGGGTGGAGGCTAGAGTTCCAAAAACCCTAGCCCTAGTCGAAATTATGGCCTTTTAGGGTTTAATTTCTGTCACCATAATTGATGTATTCTTCTATTATAACTATTCAATAGAAAATAACCCAAACTTCCTGATACCATTGATGGGATTTAGGTAAACAAACAAAAATAAAAACCTTAATTTTGCATGCAACCTAAATTGGATCTATGTTTTCTTTATTGAACCTATAACTAAGAACATCAATAAGAACCCTAGAAACCTAGGACATTTTCGAAAAATAGAGAAGAGGGTCTTAGGATTATATACCTTTTAGTTGTTATAGCAAACAACTAGAATTCTCCTTTGTTGATCTCTTATAAGGAAGCACCATACGTGTCGTGCCTCTAATGGAATTACACCCATGCTAGCAAGAGGATAATATAAGAGAAAGGAAAGGAGAGGTAATTTTCGTCCAAGCCTTAGGAGTGGGAAGTATGTATAAAATATGGGACCAAAGGGTTCCTTATATAGTTAAGGAGACTTGGTGCCAAAGCTAGGGTTTAAGGGATAAGCCCTAAATACCCTTGCTTGGTGACTAAGCAGCCCAATCCCCTTATCCAAGGGCCTTGGACAAAATCTTCTAGCTTTTCCCTAGAGATTTTCGTCCACCTCATTCTATGAGGTTCTAGAGCCTTCCTTTCTCAACTGCCAATAAATAATCAAACAATCCATGTACTTTTAATTATTCAAATTAATTTCAATTAGTTTTTTATTAATTATTAATTAAATAATTATTAATTACAAAAAGCTAATTAACATATTATTTTCTTAACACATTAATAAACCATTTATTTAATTTATTATTCACATAATAAATTAATTTCAATCTCCTGGCTTAAGTCAGATGCTACATCGATCTTAGTTTTTTGAACAACGTAACATACTCATCTTAATCGGAATCGATTTGATATGGCCATTAAGGTCAAAATAACAATCTTCTCAGTCATCACCGAAACGATGGAAACGATATACTTGAACAAAACGGAATCAATTACTAGCGCCTTGGTAACCTTGTGACTATCCCTAATCCAAGTGAGAGTCATGTGCTTCTGGTAGTATAGGCCTCTACTACCATTCACACCTACTCATACTCATCCCAAGTATTGTCTCAAAGTTTTCTAAGTTACCATACAAGAATTTCACATAATCATTTAACATATCGGATAACATAACGAAGCTTTATATTATTTTTTGAAACGATTACAAAAACGTTCAAGTTTAACCTATACTATGCCTCTAACAAGCTACACCATATGTCACTATAACTACTTCATATCTTGATTCTTCGGATATGAAGTCTTTATCCTTGATTCCTCGCATTGTCACCTGCTTCGTAAAGGATCATTTGGAATGCTCTATCCTTTTGCTTTGGCGGTGCATTCGGTCGTGTTGCTTCGTTTTTATTTGGGCAATCTTTTGACATGTGCCCATTATCTCCTCATCTGTAGCATACCTTATCATTAAGCGTACAATCCCTGGAATAGTGACCGATCCTACAACACTTATAGCACGTCACTTCTATGTCGTATCTCCCATAATGCTTCTTCTTGCACTTTTCACACCACTTGGCTCCATACTTTTGGTCATCCAGGTTGGACTTTAAGAATTCCTTTTTCTTATAGGATCTTAAGGATCCTTCAAGATTCCTCTTGTCGCCAACTTCAGCTCTCTCCAGACCCTTTTCCTTTAGTTGGGTCTCAACATTCTTGGCTGTCCAGACGACAACTTTCAAGGTGGTCGCCTGCTTGACCATTGGACCAAAGTCTGCTGGTAATCCATTGACAAACTTGTTGACCTTAGAGAGTTCAGTTAAAGCTAGTTAAGGAACAAGCTTCATCTTCTCCGTAAAACTTGCAGCATCCTCGGTGACACACATCCTTCTTTTCTTTAGATTCTGGAATTCATTTTTGATTTCCAGAAGAACCTGCTCAGAGCAGTATTGCATTTTTCAGTTGCACCAAAAAGTCTTCCCAAGACATCTGGCTAGCTTCTCCCTTGGTCATCTTATCAGCTAGTAGCTTCCACCATCTCAGTACTCCAGATTTTAACAGGGCAACTACAAGGGAGGTCTTTTTTTTTGTTGTTGCAGTCGCAACTCTCAAACATCATCTCCATCTTGGAGATCCAATCCGTGACTTCCACTGGTGTTGGGCTTCCAGAAAGACTCAGCGGCTTAGATGCCATGAAATTCTTATACTTGCATCTACGTCCATCATTCCCTCCGTTGTGGTGGTTTCTCCTACCCACTCGATGTTCAGCTTGACTAACAATCTAACTATAGTTCCCTTCATCGATCGATCAATGTTCAACTCGAGCGGTTTAATAGGCATAGTAGGCTCGTCCTTATTCGGTTGAAGTAACCGCCTTGTTTCCTCCATCTCACGATCCAACATCATTTGGATCATCGCTTGCACTCCTGCCATTGTGATTGGCTCAGGTGTAGCTGCTATTTCTGGTGCACGCTCAATCACTTGTGACTCAGGCTACGGGTTACTGTTTTCGAATCGGCTTCGAGTACTCACCATTTCGATCTATGCACCAAATCAGACGTTCGGTGTGTAGTGATGAGAATTTAGATAGGAAAGCTTTATTTATGATATACGTATAAATCCCCTTATTACTCCTGTAACACCTCGATTCGCATGTATGAATTTAATGTTGGATTAGGTGTCTAAGTCCATAACTATAAATGGTATGTACTTGACCCGAGAGTAGCATGATCCATCTGGGTTGCCTTCAATAGAAAAATCTGACAGGATGGATATTTGAGAAAGAGTGAAACATCCATAAAGGTCACACCAAATTTAAACTTTTTAAATCATAAATTAAAACCACATAGCATTGTTTACAAAATGTATTCAAATAATTTCCCATCACAGTGTCCCGAAAATCATAACATAAGGATGAGGAGCGATACGGTCACGCCGTCGTCTTCCCATGATCTCCTGAAGTACCTGTAATATTAAACTGAAAACTGTAAGCCCGAGGGCTTAGTGAGCTACCCCGAAAAT
Source organism: Lactuca serriola (assembly GCF_051521515.1). Taxonomy (NCBI): domain Eukaryota; kingdom Viridiplantae; phylum Streptophyta; class Magnoliopsida; order Asterales; family Asteraceae; genus Lactuca; species Lactuca serriola. The sequence goes on along the minus strand of NC_136412.1, from coordinate 64,310,303 downwards.
ACCAACACCACACTAACAATACCATAACAGTAATAATCAATCAATCAACATGCATACTGGGCCATCGGCCTGACTGGACCGCCCTAACGGGCCTACAGTCTGAATGGATCTATCTCGAGCCTTTGGCATGACTGGTCCGCCACGTGGTCCAACATTCTCCCCGGACGGCTCATAGGGTATGTGTTGGATTAATGTCTAAGTCCATAACTATAATTGGTGAGACTTGACCCGACCCGGCATGGTCCATTTGGGTTGCATGCTATCATGCATTTGGATAGACTATAATGAGAGAAATAACACTTAAGGTTGTTAATATATTATAAGTTCTAATATATTAATAAGATTATTTAACTATTATTGATCAAGAATTAATCTAGGATTAATTAAGTGATCAAAAGAAGACTAATTAAATATATGGGTTGATTGTGTAAATCATCCATACTTGTATAGTGGGCTAACGCTCCATGGATTATCAAGTTGGACTAAAACCCATAGGATGCTCCATGGATGCTCCATGGTGTATTTGAACCCATGGATCCAAGGAAATGGAAAGCCATGACAATTAGGGTTTACTCTAATTGTGACACTATATAAAGATCATATTCTAGCGAAAAATCGGCCACTATGTGTGAACAGAAAGGGCTAGCCGATTTTCATGAAGTGTAGAATTCTCTCAAGTCTTTCCAAGTGCATATGATGTTGTGTAAACCATTTGAGGTGTCACACTTGGGGCACTATGCACTCAAGCTTCATGAAGACTTTCTACATCAAAGAGGTATGTATTCTATCTTGTTATATTCATTGTTTTGTATGCTAGATTAGGATAATACCTTGGAAAGTTATTATTTACATGTATAATAGAGAAAACATAGATCCAAGGTATTTAGGGTTTCATGTACACTTAGGAGTGTTAGAATGCTCAATACCCAACAGTAGTATCAAAGCCTAGGCTTGTTTTCTTGTTATACTTGCAAAATTGGCTGAAAAATCGAGTTTTTATGCTGTCTGCCCAGTAGACTCGCCGAGTCCACTGATGGACTCGCTGTGTCCAAGGCAAAATGCATCCAACTCGCCGAGTTTGTTCGTGCAATCGACGAGTTGGATCCCCAAACAACATATATTTGATTGTTTTGGTTAGAATTGGACTAGGAACATTACCCTAAGATGTTTTTGGACTTATAAACTTGTTTTTGATGTGGTAATGTTCATGCTAATCCAATTTCAAAGATAATTGTCAATAGATTCATGTTTTGTATTAGTTTATGGTTTAGACTAATTACATGAAAAAGTTTGATTTGAATTATCTTGTTCTTATGAGTTCCTTAGATTAATAGAAAGTTATGTGAAATTATTGTTTTCAGCCCAAATTAATCTAAGAGTTGATTCTAAAATGTGTTTTTGTAACTTGTCCTCAAGTTATATGAAAAGTCACATTTAAGGGGCTGTTTGGTAGCCTCTTAATTGGAAAATTAAGAGGCAACCACTTAATTTTTCAGATTCAGTGTGTTTGGTTACCTATTAATAAAAGCCTCTTAATCTTTTAAATGCCTCTTAAACTTTCAGACTTGAATGGGTATCTGAATAAAAAGAAGAGACGCTCATTCCTCTTTTGCCCTCGTTTCATAAAACACACACCCACTTTTCTCGATCATCTATCTGGTCTTCACCCTCCTCCGACCAACTTCAATGCCTCCCACCTCCTCCCATCATCGCCTCGCCAAGTTACGACCGACGCCAAGCTCTCTGATAGCACCGGCAGGACCCAACCACCATCTGGAAAAGAAGAAACCCAGGTGACTTTTTCTATAACATACGACTCTTTTCATTTGAATTTCAAGCTTCTGAGCCATTTTCTTCTCTGTGATTCGTCTTCTTGATAGACATGGCAGAGTCGACATGTCTCCTGCATTCTCTACCTTAACCCAACAGCCATGTAAGTCTCGATTGATTTCTTGTTGTACCAAGTGTTTGGCAAAGTGCTCCACGGAGTTGAATTTTACTGAATATTTTGTGAACTTTTTTGGGTACTCGACATATTTCTTATTGTAGAATGTTAGGAGTGAGTTATTGACTACAAAGTGTTTGTAGAAATGCTCCAATGAGTTGAACTTCACTAAAAGCATACTTTCAATAGTTTTCTTACACTCAATTGGAGTGTTTTTATTCTAAAATAATAAATCTGCTAAAATTACTTGTTTCAGAAGAACCGTGTACATGTTCTTGGAGATTCAATCTCTTTTGGGAGGTTCACATCAGAGTTCGTTTGATTTTGTATTGATTGTTGTGGTTAATTTTTTGTAGATATGAAAGTGATAGAATGTTTGGTTGTTTCTTAAGTGTGCAGGCAGTAGAAATTCAAAGATATTTGGGTTCAAGATAAATAGGTTCAACGGGAAGGACATGGATGCGCTTTATGGGCAATGTTGGATAGAGACAACATCACCAAGGTAGCCACAATAGTTTATTTCTTAACCAAGAATGCATTCATCCATTTTCTCAATGGTTTTCCAAATATGGAGTTTCTTCAGTTGATGATTATTGAACTACCTTAATCCAATCCATGTTCTTCCATCTAATCTACATCATAACAGTTAGCCTCTTCTTTAATTGATCGAAAATAGATAGTTTTATTGATTATGTATCTATCACTTGGTGATGATTGATTTTATAGCTTGTTTTTGTAAGGGTTAAATGTAAGAAATAGTAATGTATTTTTATTGCTTTCTTTATTATAGCATCATAATTTCGCCTCTTCGGGTTAGAGCATTGTATTTTAAAAAAATATATTTAATTATGTATGATTAACTTTGATTTTGTATGATGTTTATATATACATATTATTGCAGGCTTTGGTTCATTTATTTTATAAACATAAACACCAGGTTCTTTAAAAAATAATAAAGAGGGTAAAATGGTCATTTTTATAATTCAACAAAGAAATTCAGAGGTTCCAACCAAACAGCATAATAATAATTCAGATCCTAAAAATTCAGACCCTCTTAGAAATTCAGACCTCTTAAAAATTCAGATCTTAAAAATTCAGATCCTGCCAAACAGCCCCTAAGTTTCATAAAACTCATAAAAGTTGGCAATGGTTACTAAAAAAATGAAGAGTCTTGTCCTCAAGTTATGGTGGTTCAAGAGTCACTTCATTAAGTAATAAAATGTGTAACCTTAATTAATTCCATAAGTTACAAAATAAAGAAAAGTTACATTCTTTTATTAGTTTGAAGTCTTCCATAACTTGTCCTCAAGTTATGGAACTTGAAGGGTTTTTGGATTAAAACTACTTTAAACACATAAGTTATGGAACTAATTAGTTTTGAATATTTTCAAAACTTGCCCTCAAGTTTTGGAATTTGAAAAGTTTTCACTTATGAATACTTTAATTCCAAGTTAGCCCTTAGAATTTTAAAAGTTAAAATTCAACCCTTATACTTTATAATATTATAAGTTAATAATATATATATATATATATATATATATATATATATATATATATATATATATATATATATATATATATAAGAGTAAAGTCAGTCTTACCGTTAGTAGGCCTCATTCACGAAGCCGATCTATAAGGGGGGTATAAGGTTACTGCCTATAAAATGGCAGTTTAATGTGTAACACCGAAATTTTCAAAACAAATTTTTTCATTTAAAATCATTTATCTCTTAAGAAGTTTCACAAAAATCTCCATTTTGTTTAATTTTACAATACATGACTCTTATGTTCAATTAATTAATAAAACCAGGATCCTCAAATAAACACTTCCTCTGGTGTGTACAATCGAGCCGGTGTCGTCCTATGATCCTGTGATAACCTGAAACACATAACACAAAACACTGTAAGCACGAAGCTTAGTGAGTTCCCCTAAATACCACTCTAACACATACTAGCCAATCAAGGCTATAATCTCTGTTGACCCTCCGGTGAGTGTGTCTCAGTGGGACCCTCCAGTCCCAGCTCTCTGTGGGCCCTCTGGCCCTAACTCTATGGACCCAAGGGTCCTAACTCTGAATCATGCATATCACATATCACAATAAATCTCAACATATAAATAGCATACAAATATACTGGCACATAACACAAAAAACACCACATATAGCACACATTAGCCACTCGAGGCTATAACTCTGTGGGCCCTTGGGCCCTAACTCTGCGGACCCTCTGGTCCTAGCTCTGTGGACCTTCTGGTCCTATCTCTGATATACACACAACATAAATCACATAGAAATAATGCGGTGCCACACATCACATAGATAGCATATAATGACTCTGTCACATAACTCTGTTACCACTCTAGGTAAAGTATAGTGAGAAGACTCACCTGGCAAGCAGAAAGCAGATATCCTCATACTTGAATCTCGAACTCGCCACCGCCAAGCACATAAGGCAAATATTCTCATGAATATAATTCTCGAGACTAGACCCAACCCTCTCTTGGCTCTGTCTTAAGGGTAAAAGACCATTTTACCCCTCTCTTGGCCCAAAGGCCACATTGCTGACCAAACCCTAAAAGTCAACAAAAGTCAACGGTCAAACTTTGACCCGACTCGTCGAGTGCACTTGGGCGACTCGGCGAGTATACACGTGTCCACTAACTCTTTTAGTCCCCTTTGTCACGTCGAGTCCCTTCCCTGGCTCGACGAGTCACACCTGGCATGAGTCGCGGGGCTACCCCGACTCAACTCGCCGAGTATCAAGAACAACTCGGCGAGTTCCGCCTTGAACTCCAGTCCTCTGATCGCCCTCTGACTCACTGAGTTATTCCCCCAAATCACCGGGTCTCAACTGATCACGAAACTCGGGTAAACTCGATCCGACTTGTCGAGTCCTCCTATGGACTCGGCGAGTCTTCTCCTTGACCACACTCATTCGACCTTCTGAGGTCAGATTTGCTTCACTAACTTGTAGATCTATCCTTCTAGCACCCCCAAATCACGTAAAGGTCCAAACTTTACGTCCATGCATCATGATTAGAGCCATAAATGAAGAAATAGCCATCTAAATGGAAACCTGGGCTCAAAATCTCTATGTGACTGCATAAAGCTGAACATAAGGGACTCTTTGAACCTCCCATGGTCCAGATCTAAGGCTTAATCCACAATGGGGCCTCAAACATTCCATAAACCTCTAAAGAGAATGGTTAAGAAACCCTAGATTCACGAAATCATAAATAGGAGAAATGGTCCGATTTGTTACCTCAAAGTGAAACTCCAGGCTTCATAATCTCAGCTCATCAACGCCCCTCTGGCCCCTCTTGCTAGATTCTCATCTTCTCTTTAGAATGACACCCAAAATGCTCATGATGGCTCTTCTTTTGGGTTTCACCAGGGTAAGGATAGCCACAAAATGAGGTTATGGGTGTCCTTAAATAAGCACCAAAACTCGGGAAATTAGGTTTTCATTAAAAAACGTAGACTCGCCGAGTCAATCGTGAACCCGGATGAAAATCCGCGACCCTACTCGGCGAGTCTAAGCACCAACTCGTCGAGTCCTTCACAAACTCCAAAATAAATGAATAATTGTTATACCTGGGAATCCGAATGCTACAATTATCCCCCACTAGAATCAGACTTCGCCCTCGAAGTCTTACTCTGCAAAACAACTCTGGATGCTGTTCACGCATCACATGCTCCGGCTCCCAAGTAAGCTCTGACCCCTTTCCGATGCTGCCGCTGTACCTGCACCAGAGGCACTTCCTTGTTCCTCAGAACCTTGATATTTCGATCCCTAATCGCCACCGGTCTCTCAACGTAGTTCGGCCCACCCCCACCTGAATATCCTCTAATGGCACCACTGCCGACTTGTCGGCTATATACTTCTCAGCTGCGACACATGGAAGGTGTCATGAATCTGACCTAGCTCTGCAGGTAGCTCCAAACGGTAGGCTAACCTACCTACCGTCGCAATCACTCTGAAAAGACCAATATATCGGGGCCCCAACTTGCCTCTTTTCCTGAATCGGGTCACTCCTTTCCAAGGAGACGCCTTCCGGATCACGAAGTCACCGACCTGAATTTCGAGCTCGGACCGGCGCGTGCCCGCATAACTCTTCTGGTGACTCAGAGCGGTCAACAACCTCTGTCTGACCTGCCGTATCTGCTCTGTCATCTAAAGCACGATCTCGGTACTACCCATCACATGTTGCCCTACCTCTCCCCAGCAGATGGGGGTCTGACACCTCCTCCCATACAACAGCTCAAAGGGTGGCATAACAATGCTCGACTGATGGCTGTTGTTGTAGGAAAACTCTGCCAAGGTAAAATACGTGTCACAACTCCCTCTGAAATCTAATATACATTCCCGAAGCATGTCCTCGAGCGTCTGAATCGTTCGCTTGCTCTGTAGTGTCCTCAGACATCACCATGGTAAACTCTAGCTCATTTCTCATATCCCTCTTCGATACTGAGCACCAGGTCAGCTTTTGGCCCCACAGTTGTGATGGATTTTGAGCATTCTAACACTTCGTAACTGTAAATGCAACCCTAATAACCTTGAATCTATGTTTTCTCTATATACATGCAAATTTCTTTTTCAAGGTTATACCCTAACTAGCATGGCATGGGGATTACATAAAATATAAAACTAGTAGAAATACATACCTTGTTGTTGCTTGGATTCCTTCAAGACTTTGTGAGCCTAGCACCCCAAATGTTGTGCCTTAAATGCTTCACACAACACCACAAAACTTGGAATAACTTGAGAGAATACTTCTAGCACTCAAAATCGGTTATGCCCTCTCTAGTAACCTTACTAGCCCCGATGTCACTAGCCAAAGGGTCCCTTTTATAGTGGTGTCACAATTAGGGTTTTCACATGAATACTCTTAATTATCATGACTCTTCATTTCTCCTGACCCATGGGTTTGTAACTCCCATGGACTATCCATGGAGCTCCAAATGGTTACATCCATAACCCATAAACCATGGATCATTAATCCACCATAAAAGAATTGATGATTGTCATAATCAACCCTTATATATTTAGTTAGTCTCACTTTGATCACCAAATTAATACTAGATTAACACTTGATCAAATACTAATTAAATAATAATATTATTAATATATTAGAACTTATAATATATTAATAATCATAAGTGCCATATTCTCTTATTTAGTCTATCCAAGTATTGCAATGCCATGCAACCCAAATGGACCATGCCGGGTCGGGTCAAGTACATACCAAATAAAGTTATGGACTTAGACACTATATCCAACAGTCTCCCACTTGGATAAGTCTAATAACTATATTTGCAAATATGACTTCAAAATCCGACTAGAAATCGTAGCTCTTTCAAAGTCTCTCGGAACTGAGATGATGATGATACGCCATTTAAGATAAGTGATCATATAATCCTCTGTTCTCATGATATCAGCCGGACAAACACATGGAACATGGTCTTACTGATTGTTCAACATTTGTTTCTCGATCTCCGATTTGTTTCGACATAGAACAAAATTAAACACATCAATTAGGTTCTGACCGGGCCCGGTACATGGGTCAAAACCAAATCATCGAGGGGCCCAGATATCGCTTCTATTTCTAGAAGGAACAAATAAACTTCGACTGATATGCTTGTACTAACTACTTGTTGAATTACTCACAAAGGCACATTTTATAACATCGAGTTACCAATGCGTTTTCGTGCAATCAATGAATAACCAACTCATAGTCAACAACTCATATCTCTAGGTTTGAAGATTTATATGATATTACCGTCTCACGATCACTCGAGATAAATTCCATGAAATGATGCAAGTGAGCGTGGGTTGGATCCAATACTCAGCCCTTATGAGTACTCATGAATGTTGTAGCAACCATTGCATTGTCTAAAGCACTTTAGACAAATCATACAAGCCAGATTCATGAAAGTCTTGAATCAATACTTACTTCCAAAGTTTGACCGACTGTGGATGGTTTGAATAATATGATATATACCATAACATAATTATTCTGGAAGTAAAAACATGCAAAATTGAAACATAGTAAATAATCAACACAAGATAGTAACACCTTAATCATAAATAAATAACAACTTTTATTTATCATCAAATGTCAATTACATTTTACAAGTTTCAGGAATCTAATTATTGAAACTAGTATCATCCTTCAGGCCAATGCTCCTTGCATGCTGTAAATGCTTAACCCTGCTCAGTCCCTTCGTGAGGGGATCTGCCGGGTTCTCATCCGATGATACCCTCTTTGCAACGAGGAGTCCTTCTTCTATTCTATGTCTGATGAAATGGCATTTTCTGTCAATGTGCCTAGATCTCCCGTGATCCCTTGGTTTTTTAGCCAAAGCAACCGCACTTTCACTGTCATAGAAAATTTCCATTGGCTCCTTTATAGCTGGTACAACTCCAAGGTCTCCGATGAAGTTCTTCAGCCATATCGCCTCTTTTGCTGCCTCGCTTGCTGCTATGTACTCTGATTCACAAGTCGAATCAGCTACTGTCTCTTGCTTGGAACTTTTCCAAGTAATGGCTCCTCTATTTAGGATAAAGACCCAGCCTAACTGAGAGCGGAAATTATCCCTATCAGTTTGAAAGCTAGCATCACTATATCCTTCCACTCTCAAGTCATCACTGCCTCCGAGGGTAAGGAACCAGTCCTTAGTCCTCCGCAAATACTTGAGAATGTTCTTTACCACTGTCCAGTGTGCCTTGTCGGGGTTCCCTTGATATTTACTGACCATGCTCAAAGCAAAGGCCACATCAGGGCGAGTACAAGTCATAGCATACATGATCGAGCCCATAGCGGAAGCATATAATATCTGACTCATCTCAGCTATCTCAGCCTCTGTACTCGGACTCTGAGTCTTACTTAGCTTGGCATTACTTTGGATCGGTAATTCTCCTTTCTTGGAATCTTGCATACTGAACCTCTTCAGTACCTTATCCACACAAGTAGTTTGACTAAGTCCAATTAGTCTCTTACTCCTATCTCTCAATATCCTTATCCCTAGGATATAGGTAGCTTCCCCGAAGTCCTTCATAGCAAAACACTTCCCAAGCCAGGCCTTAACCTCCTGCAAAGTTGGGATGTCGTTTCCTATGAGAAGTATGTCATCCACATACAACACCAAGAAGCTAACTATGCTCCCACTAGCCCTAACATACACACAAGACTCATCCTCACTCCTAGAAAAGCCAAACTCTTTGACTTTCTCATCAAAGCAAAGATTCCACCTGCGAGATGCTTGTTTCAATCCATAAATGGATTTTTCAAGCTTACACACTCTATTAGGGTATTTTGGATCGACAAAACCCTCTGGCTGAGCCATGTAAACATCCTCAGCCAACTTCCCATTAAGGAAAGCGGTTTTGACATCCATTTGCCATATTTCATAGTCATGAAATGCAGCTATGGCTAACAACACTCTAATAGACTTAATCTTAGCTATTGGTGAGAAGGTCTCATCATAGTCAACTCCCGGAGTTTGAGTAAAGCCCTTCGCAACCAGTCGTGCTTTATAAGTGTGTACTTTCCCATCCATGTTAATATTCTTCAAGATCCATTTACACCCAACTGTCTTACGACCTGGTACATTCTCAACCAAGTTCGAAACTTGATTGTCATACATGGACTGAATCTCGGTGTCCATAGCCTCCTTCCATTTCGCAGACTCAGGGCCTACCATGGCTTCCTTATAATTATTAGGTTCATCCAAATCTATCAGTGTACTATCACTGATAAATGTATCACCTTCGGTGGTGATGTGATAACCATAATAAAAATCAGATGTGTTCCTCATCCTAGTGGAACGTCTTGGAGGTACAGTCTCATCTATCGGCTCAACAGGAGTTTCCTCCTCAGGTTGGTTGACAGCATTTGAGGTTCCTTCACCACTTGACTCTTGAAGCTCTTCAAGGTCAATTTGCCTCCCACTGTCCCCTTGGCTTATGAATTCTCTTTCACGAAAGACTCCTCTTCTTGCTACAAAGACCATATTGTCACTGGGTCTGTAGAAGAGGTAACCAAAGGATCTTTGTGGGTAGCCGATGAAAATACACCTCTCGCTTCGGGGTTCAAGCTTGTCATGAGTCTCACGCCTCACAAAAGCTTCACAACCCCAAATCTTGATGTGGTCCAAATTGGGCACTTTCCCAGTCCACATCTCGTGAGGTGTTTTGGCAAACTTTTTAGTAGGGACTAGATTAAGGATATGGGCGGCAGTCTATAAGGCATACCCCCAGAAAGAGATTGGTAACGAAGCTCGACTCATCATGGAACGAACCATATCCAACAAGTTTCGATTGCGCCTCTCAGCTACACCATTCAACTGTGGTGTCCTGGGAGGTGTCAATTGTGAGACAATCCCACATTCCTTAAGATAGTCAAGGAACTCAGTGCTAAGATACTCTCCTCCTCGATCGGATCGGAGCATCTTGATGTTGCTGCCCAATTGATTCTCAACTTCCTGCTTAAACTCTTTGAACTTTTCAAAGGTTTCTGACTTATGCTTGATTAAGTAAATATATCCATATCTACTGTAATCATCAGTAAAAGTCACATAATAACAATTAGCATCCCTTGTAGCAACTCTGAAGGGCCCACACACATCCGTGTGTACAAGGTCCAACAAACCTTCACCCCTATCACAAGTACCTGTGAAGGGCGACTTTGTCATTTTTCCAACTAAACAAGACTCGCAACTATCATCTGACTTGAGGTCAAATGATTCCAAGACTCCAGCCTTTTGGAGTTGGCCTATGCGCTTCTTGCTAACATGTCCAAGACGACAATGCCACAAGGATGCTTTATCCAAACTATCAGAAGAATCAATATATAACACATTATTTCCTAGATTGTCTACAACATTCACGGCTTCATATACACCATCACAAGGTATTGCTTTAAAGTAAAATACATCATTGTAATAAACATTAATAGCACCATTTTTATTATCAAATGAAAATGTAAAACCTTGTTTGTACAAGCCATGAAAGGAAATAATATTTCTCGCCATTTCGGGCGAGTAACAACACTTATTCAAATCTAACATTAACCCATTATTAAGCAACAAAGAATAAACTCCTATCTTGGTAACAGGTGATGCTTTCCTGTTGCCCATGACTAAGTTTATCTTCCCGTGCTCCACTTGCTCACTTCTTCTTAGTGCCTGCAAATCAGTACAAATGTGAATACCATATTTTGTATCAAGCACCCACGAATTAGCATTAGATGAGTTGTTAGACAATATTGTGTAAATACCTGCATGGGTGGGTTTAACCTTCCCATCCTTTACATCTTGCAAATATTTGGCACAGCTTCGCTTGAAGAGGAACCATCAAGAGTAATGGGACCTTTCTTTGTCCCACTTGAAGAGGAACCATCAAGAGTCTTACCCTTGGTACCCTTTGAAGGGCTTTTCCTCTTCTTACCCTTCCCTTGCCCAATTGCAAGAACAGGGGCTGTTAAAGGAGTAGAAGTAGCAACCGCTTTACCCTTAAGGCCATTCTCACCTGTCCTTAAGAGTCCTTGAAGTTTGCTAAGTGTGACTTCCTCCTTATTCATATGATAAGTTATACGAAACAGATCATAACTTGAAGGTAAGGAATGGAGAATGATGTCAATCGCCAATTCCTCAGGGAAGTCAACATTGAGCTTTAGCAACCGGTCAACGAACCTCTGCATCTTCTGCAAGTGACCGGTGATGGGTTCACCATCCTTCATCCTTGCAGTTATCATGGAGGAAATGATTTCATACCTCTCTTGACGCACGCTCTGATGGTACCTTTCCTTCAGATCTAGGTGCATGTCATAGGGGTAGAAATCTTCATACGATTTTTGGAGTTCCGGAATCATTATGGCCATCATGATGCTGGACACCTTGGTGGCATCCTTCTCATGCGCAATGAACTCCGCAAGCTCTTCTGGAGTAGCAGTGGCTTCATTAACAACCTTAAGCTCCCTATCAAGGACATATTCTTTTTCCTCATAGTGGTTAATCATCCTGATGTTTCTGATCCACTCATTAAAGTTGGATCCATCAAAGATGACCTTACCACACAAGTTCATTAGGGAAAAGGAGCCGGTAGGGTTTGAGCCAGCAGCGTTATTGGAAGATATCTGGAATAGAAGGAAGATAAGTTTCATTAGATTAAGAGTCCTTAATAAGTCACCCAAATGAAATATTAAGGCTAGAATCCAACAAACTATTTATAGGTGGAAGAGGGATGCCGTAATCCACACTATAAAATATTTGAAGGTAGGTAAATGACGATTTACCAATTTCCACCATAAGAATGAAATATTTTATTATTAGGTTTTATTGGTTTTGAAACTCCTAGATCTTTTGAGATACATTGAACTTTTCAATGGCATGTTTGAATCTCGAATGTGCCCTCTCAAGTTTGTGACTGGGATGCCGAGGATCACAAACAAGGTGTGAATAACCATACAAATTGACTTGGTACCCTTAACAATATTACCTAATCGATGTGCCGGTTAACCACACACGCTCCACCGATCTATAATAAAGTCAAGTTACCCTTTGGCACTCTTACTAGTCCATGTTAGTGTGCCGGTTAACCACACACGCTCCACTAACGACTTGGTAAGGTACAAAGTGTAATTTTATGGGCTAGCACCAAATTCAAATTTTCCTAAAGTAACTAAGATTGGGAATTTATAATGTATAGTTACTTTATAATTCATTATAATTTTAATGAGAATTTAAAGTCATATCCTACCCGTTCGGCTAACGACCCTCCACCGATCAAGGAAGCGGTGGGTGAGAGTGGACACCCATTAAGTCACCATTTTATAGGCAACAACCTTATACCCCCCTTATAGACCGGCTTCGTGAATGAGGCCTACTAACGGTAAGAACGACATATTCTTATACATATCTATATAATAAAATTATAATAATAGTATAAGTGTTGATTTTTAAACTTTTTAAAAATCTAAGGTTTAATTTGGAATTAAAGTATTAGACTGTAAGACTTTTCACATTCCAAAACTTGAGGGCAAGAATTGAAACTATTCCAAGTCTCTTCAATTTTTAACTTATGAGTTTTAATGGTTCATAAAAATGGAGACTCTTCATTTTATGAAACCCCTTTAGTTCTTTAATCACAATTAAAAGAAGTTACTTTTGGTTATCCATAACTTGAGGACAAGTTTTGGACACCATCAATACAATTAAGATCAAGAATTAAACACACATGGTGGTTACACATAATTCCTATGATCTTCTAAAAACTCATAAGAACACAAATTCATGTCAAGCAATTTCAAGAAATCATATGAACATATATAATACTTTGAAATTGTTAAAAGTCATGTAAAATGGATTAACATAATCATTATCATTTTGAAAAACAGATTTTACAAGTCCAAAACAGATTGGGATAATGATTCTAATCCATTTCTAGCAACAAAACACGAAAAGACTGCCCAGCACGCACCTACTCGTCGAGTGCATGATCCTACTCGACGAGTAGGATGAATTTGTACATGGACTCGGCGAGTCCTCCCCATGAACTCGGCGAGTCTAGTCGACAGTGAGCAGTTTTTTCGATTTTCAAGCAATTTTGCATCAAATACACAGAAAACAATCCTAGGCTCTGATACCACTGATGGGTTTTGAGCATTCTAACACTTCCTAAGTGTACATGCAACCCTAATAACCTTGAATCTATGTTTTCTCTATATACATGCAAATTTCTTTTTCAAGGTTATACCCTAACTAGCATGGCATGGGGATTACATAAAATATGAAACTAGTAGAAATACATACCTTGTTGTTGCTTGGATTCCTTCAAGACTTTGTGAGCCTAGCACCCCAAATGTTGTGCCTCAAATGCTTCACACAACACCACAAAACTTGGAAAAACTTGAGAGAATGCTTCTAGCACTCAAAATCGGTTATGCCCTCTCTAGTAACCTTACTAGCACCGATTTCACTAGCCAAAGGGTCCCTTTTATAGTGCTGTCACAATTAGGGTTTTCACATGAATACTCTTAATTGTCATGACTCTTCATTTCTCATGACCCATGGGTTTGTAACTCCCATGGACTATCCATCGAGCTCCAAATGGTTACATCCATAACCCATAAACCATGGATCATTAATCCACCATAAAAGAATTGATGATTGTCATAATCAACCCTTATATATTTAATTAGTCTCACTTTGATCACCAAATTAATACTAGATTAACACTTGATCAAATACTAATTAAATAATACTATTATTAATATATTAGAACTTATAATATATTAATAATCATAAGTGTCATATTCTCTCATTTAGTCTATCCAAGTATTGCAATGCCATGCAACCCAAATGGACCATGCCGGGTCGGGTCAAGTACATAGCAAATAAAGTTATGGACTTAGACACTATATCCAACAAGTTGAACGTCCAAAGGTCACACATATCATGACCCAAAATATCTTACTAACTTCCTCCCCGTGACCAATATCTCGGCCCAATGACTCAGCTCTGACCTCTGGCGTCTACTATGCATATCTCCTGCGCATCTTGCTGACTCTCTCGACAGAGACGGAGACCCCCGTCTCACCCCGTTTTAAACACTAGGCTCCATAACTCAATATTAGGGCTACTCAAGCCTAAAACTCTTCTGCATCATTCACTGATCGGAGAACACTCCGTCATCACACTCTCTTGCCGTCTAGTGAGTGCTATGGCTTCTTGCAACATCATTACAGCCTCTGACTAGTGAGTACTACGACTCCCTCTCTTTGACTTGTGAGTACTACAGCTCCCCGTAGCATCACAACACCCTCTAACTGGCGAATACTACGGCTCCCCGTAGTATCACGACTCTCTCTCTCTGACTTGTGAGTACTATGGCTCCCCGTAGCATCACAACAACCTCTGACTAGCGAATACTACGGCTCCCTGTAGTATCACGACTCTCTCTCTGACTTGTGAGTACTACGGCTCCTCGTAGCATCACAACACCCTCTGACTAGTGAACACTACGGCTCCCCGTAGCTTCATCCTATACTCTCATTCTTATAACAACGCCACACTATGTTTACTAACTCATGGAACGAAGACTAACATAGATAGTTACACACACTTTCCCCAATATGCCTTGCAGACTCTGGCGGAAACCGATATAACACAGAACCTACCTCTGTGGAGATCCACTTCCTTAAATAATCCCTCTTGATGACAATACGCGAAGGGCTCCCACTGGAACCGGGGATACATGATACATCTCTAGACCTTTCAAACTCAAGACTCTAAATAACTCCGAAATCAGGACGCTATACGCAGAAACCACGGAACACCATTACAGAGCATCACAATGTCATGCCTCTACCACTGATTCTCCTACTCCCAGCACCATACATATACAACAATACATTTCCTCTGAACCCCATAATAATTCTTCATTTTACCCAATGCGCAACTTCGGTGCATCCAAACACTCACTTTGAATACAAAGAAAGCGCTGACACTTCAGAACACACTGATGATCCTCCGAAATCCTTTCCTCTACTGCTCAAAATCCATGCAAGAAAACACATACCGGCCCGGGAGTTGGCTGCTCGATGATCTTCTATCCACCCCAAAAGGCATATACAATCCATACTTCAACTTAGAAGTTCTCAACTGCCCACACTGTCATCACGAGCCTTCCACTTGAAACGGCCCTGACCACCGCCAGATTCCTGACCATTCACCACCTGCCGTGGAGACACCCATCTCTCTCATACATATACCACATGCATTATCTCGCTCTGCACCTTTCCTTGATCACCAGTGACCCTGATCTCATGAATTTAAGTCGCAGGTTCCTGTATCCAACCCCTAACCGCTCTTGCACAAATCTCTGGTTCCCACAAATAAATACCCGGTCCTCCCCCACTAGGGTTTGAACCATCACCAACTGATGCATCAACAATCCACCCCACTGACGGTTTACACCAGAAACATCACAACTACGCTTGGAAGGTGCCACACAATGCACAATGTCCTTCCAACGAAGAGATCAATAACCCTCAATTACCCTAAATCTCCAAAGAGATCCTCAGGAACTCCTCATTACGACTGCCTCTAGCCATTTGAAGTCTCATACCATCCCAAAATCAAACACCTCAACTATCCAGTACTATAACTGACTCTTAGACTGAAACAATAAATCATCCTACTCTCCATCCTCGACTTCTCAACCTTCGCTCCAACACATGAATCATCACAACAATAGGGACTCCACCACCATACTCAATGCTCATCATAGAAAGAAGAGCCACCGCTCTGATATACTCGACTAGATTACCCACTGATACCGCTATCACACGCCCTACTATACTCAATAAGGTTGTAATGTGATACTTGACCATTTCAGCCCCCCCCCCCCTGACTACCTGCTCATGGTAGGTCATTTCCTCGCGGCAGACATGTTGCCTGATATTCTGGTGGAAAAATCGTCATCAATGTCGACCCGTAGGGTTTATTCCTAAACCCAAAACTGGAATCTCATGCCTCTCCTTCTTCCCACGGGAAACATAAATAACTCCCATCCGGTCACAAAAGGTGACATCTCCTCCATCGGCTAATGGCTCACTCAGACCGCATTCCACCATAAATGCCTCCTCTTCATCTTACCAAAATACTCTGAAATATTATCGACCTCCCTCTCAAGGGATGCCTCTTCGAACTCAATCATGGCCCTCAGGCCTAAAACCCCATCGTGTCCAAATTCCAGCAGTCAATCCTGACTGGACAACTGGAGAATCAAAAGCATCATTGCTAGGAACCATGGTACTCAGCCCATGACATCTCTTCTCAACCTGCTACAATATATGGTACTCGAACCATAACATCACTCCTCAATCTACTCTGATGCATGGTACACGAACCACAACATCACTCCTCAATCTATTCCGATGTATGGTACATGAACCATAACATCACCCTCATCTAATCCAATGTATGGTACACGAACCATAACATTTCCCCTCAATCTGCTACTTAGAACCTCCAGAATACTCCCTGTACCGAGTATGGGTCCTCTGCTTTTAGTAGTACGGGCCGATACTACCTGCCAAGTCTACCCATACTTTCCACACGGACCATTCCAGAGCTCCTAAGTAGCTGCTCAACCTTCTCGTTCACTAATTCCACCATGTGTGCTCGCTCCTCAGCGAAATGCTCTACTCCGTCAGTGTACTCATCTGACTAAGGTTACTCTCTAGGTTCTTCCTTGGTCCTCCCACTTCTCTGCCATCAGCTGCTGAAGAGCTCCTAATGATGCCAACCATCTACTTCCTGAATATCGTCATATTCACTTGGTAGCTGACTCCCATCATTGAGAGATCCATAAAGCACGAAGCAAGCAGCATTCTGTCATCGACGAATACATAGGACTCACTCTGAGTGATAACTCCTCTTGCTCTGCTCATCCTTGAAAGTACCACCGAACTCTGCTACTCTACCCCTTGCGGGTTCTAACTATTCCTTCGATAAGCACCACTGTACTTATCTAGGAATCTCCCTAGATCACTCCTCTACTCAAATCCCATAAAGGATTCCAACTAAATATTCTCACTCATCACATACTCAAAAGCACATCGCATATAACAACAACTCCTAGGCTAAGGCATCACAAATCAGGCCACTCTAGTCCTAAGAAATGAAATACCTAGCCTGTCTCTAGCATGCAATAATATCTCATAAAGTGCATCATAAATATCTCATAACATAAAAGTAAGGGTATTTTAGGAAATCACCATTCGGACTCTGGCTGATTGTACACACTGGTCTTTCTCGCTTTCTCTTTGAACTCTTATTCGCTTTAGTAAATTATTTCTTTGAAAACTTTTCTTACTTCCTCAGTTTGAGTCTAGATTTACTCGAAGGTGCATCTGAATCCCTCAAACCAAGGCTCTGATACCAACTTGTAACACCGGAATTTTCAAAACAAAATTTTCATTTAAAATCGTTTATCTCTTAACACTTTTGACAAAATCTCCATTTTGTTTAATTTTACAATACATGACTCTTTTGTTCAATTAATTAATATACCAGGATCCTCAAATAAACGCTTCCTCTGGTGTGTACAATCGAGTCGGTGTCGTCTCATGATCCTGTGATAACCTGAAACACATAACACAAAACACTGTAAGCACGAAGCTTAGTGAGTTCCCCAAAATACCACTCTAACACATACTAGCCACTCAAGGCTATAATCTCTGTTGACCCTTCGGTCAGTGTGTCTCAGTGGGACCCTCCAGTCCCAGCTCTCTGTGGGCCCTCTGGCCCTAACTTTATGGACCCAAGGGTCCTAACTCTGAATCATGCATATCACATATCACAATAAATCTCAACATATAAATAGCATACAAATATACTGGCACATAAGACTAAAAACACCACATATAGCACATATTAGCCACTAGAGGCTATAACTCTGTAGGCCCTAAGGCCCTAACTCTACGGACCCTCTGGTTCTAGCTCTGTGGACCTTCTGGTCCTATCTCTGATATACACACATCATAAATCACATACAAATAATGCGGAGCCACACATCACATAGATATCATATAATAACTCTGTCACATAACTCTGTTACCACTCTAGGTAAAGTATAGTGAGAAGACTCACCTGGCAAGCAGAAAGCAGATATCCTCATACTTGAATCTTGAACTCGCCACCGCCTAGCACATAAGGCAAATACTCTCATGAATATAATTCTCGAGACTAGACTCAACCCTCTCTTGGCACCCTCTTAAGGGTAAAAGACCATTTTACCCCTCTCTTGGCCCAAAAGCCACATTGCTGACCACACCCTAAAAGTCAACAAAAGTCAACGGTCAAACTTTGACTCGACTCGTCGAGTACACTTGCGCGACTCAGCGAGTATACACGTGTCCACTAACTCTTTTAGTCCCCTTTGGCACGTCGAGGCCCTTCCGTGGCTCGACGAGTCACACCTGGCATGAGTCGCGGGGCCACCCCGACTCAACTCGCCGAGTATCAAGAACAACTCGGCGAGTTCCGCCTTGAACTCCAGTCCTCTTATCCCCCTATGACTCACTGAGTTATTCCCCCAACTCGTCGGGTCTCAACTGATCACGAAACCCGGGTAAACTCGATCCGACTCGTCGAGTCCTCCTATGGACTCGGTGAGTCTTCTCCTTGACCACACTCATTCGACCTTTTGAGGTCAAATCTGCTTCACCAACTTGTAGATCTATCCTTCTAGCACCCCCAAATCACGTAAAGGTCCAAACTTTACGTCGATGCATCATGATTAGAGCCATAAATGAAGAAATGGACATCTAAATGGAAACCTAGGCTCAAACTCTCTATGTGACTGCATAAAGCTGAACATAAGGGACTCTTTGGACCTCCCATGGTCCAGATCTAAGGCTTATTCCACAATGGGACCTCAAACATTCCATAAACCTTTAAAGAGAATGGTTAAGAAACCCTAGATTCACGAAATCAACATCAAATAGGAGAAATGGTCCGATTTGTTACCTCAAAGTGAAACTCCAGGCTTCATAATCTCAGCTCATCAACGCCCCTCTGGTCCCTCTTGCTAGATTCTCATCTTCTCTTTAGAATGACACCAAAAATGCTCATGATGGCTCTTCTTTACTCTCTAAGCTCTCAAGGATGATTTTGGGTTTCGCCAGGATAAGGATAGCCGCAAAATGAGGCTATGGGTGTCCTTAAATAAGCTCCAAAACTCAGGAAATTAGGGTTTCATCAAACAGCGTAGACTCGCCGAGTCCTCCCATGGAATCGCCGAGTCCAGTCGTGAACCCGAATGAAAATCCGCGACCCTACTCGGCGAGTCTAAGCACCAACTCGTCGAGTTCCTTCCCAAACTCCAAAATAAATGAATAATTATTATACCTGGGAATCCGGGTGTTACATAATGGGTGTCCACTCTCAATCATCGCTTTCTTGACCAGTGGAGGGTCGTTAGCCGAACGGGTAGGACAAGGACTAGAATTCTCCCTTCATTAAAAGTATTAATCATAAATACTAAGTAACTAAACCTTTTATTAATACCCAATCTTAGTTACTTAGGAAAATGTGAATAAGGTGCTAATCCATGAAATTACACTTTGCACTTTGTTTAAGTCAGTTAGTGGAGCCTGTGTGGTTAACCGGCACACTAACTCGTATTTAACAAGGTAGGCAAAGGGTAACTTAATGTTTATCGTAGTATCGATGGAGCGTGTGTGGTTAACCAACACATCGATTGAGAGGTAAACACTTATGGGTACCAAGTAATTTGCATGGTTACTCGATATTGAAACATGCCATTGAAAAGTTCAATGAATCTCAAAAGATTTAGGAGTTTCAAATCCAATTAAAACCTAACAATACATTTCGTTTATCTTGGTTGAAATTGGTGAATCGTCATTCACCTACCTTCAAATATTTTATAGCTTGGATTACAACATCCCTCTTCTAAGTTATAAAATAGTTTGTTGGGTCCTAGCCTTAGTATTTCATATTGGGTGTTATATTAAGGACTTTAAATCAACTATCTTGAATATCTCCCAAAAGATGTCTGGTTTAGACATTTATGATCTTCCCAAATCTCTTGAAACAAGCTTTCCTAAATGAAGATGATGTCCTATGGAAATCATAATTCTTTCACCTCCTCCAATTATTCTCCCTAACCCACAAGTTCATGGTCACTCAAGCCCTATTGGCAAGGAAAGGTCTAGGTGTGATCACATCTTGGAGATGTAGTCACATATTGACAAGCCGGGAGACTTAGGTGTCAAAGTCTTGAGAAAGTTGGTGGTTCAATCACTTTCTAAGTCACGTAGTGAGCTCCTTTGGGACTCCTATGAAACAAACTATGACAAGACCCATAATGATCTTATCTATTTGCTAAGATCAACTTCTTAAAACTTTATGGACATTGACAATGATGACATTGGATATCCAATAAAGCTCTCTCTTCCCAATGGAAAGGGATCGGCCATAGTCAACTTGATTGACCAAATGGTAAAGAGAAAAGCTAAGTCTGTGATAGTCTCGTGTACCATTACCAAAGGGTCCATATGTTTATATTGCCAAAGGAAGGGGCATTCGTTGCGAAGCTGCCAGCTTTACCTAAGGATGTTTGACTCTACTTATGGTAAAAATCCACTATCTAACTCTGCTAAGTTTCTATTATGAGATTCTTGATATATGATGTGACTGGGTCACATGGTGATGTTTTAAGAATCAAAGAAAAGTGAAGAAACTTAAAGACAGAATATGTTGAATCTGATCGCGTAGATGGATTTCTGTCGCATAGTTTGAACATCGAATTCTTGAGCTAATTCTTAGGAGTTATGAGATCTTGCTTAGGAATAGATAACAACAAGTTTTCATATGGATTGTAAGGATAATTTTTTCCGCAAAGTTTTAAAATAAAAGCAAATTTTTATTTTATTTATTTTATGTATCCTTACAATGGTGTTTGTGGAAAATTGTTGCTTATAAGATTCCACTGATAGCAATATTGGAAAGTGAATTTGATTCTCTCATTTGTGGTAATGTCTAAATTTACCAAATAAGGAAAGATTCTCATCACCCAAGTTTCAATTGGACCGGAACTTGGAGTCATGCAAGTTGTATATCATGATGAAGGAGAACTTTCAAGTATTGGAAAATTAAGACTAACTACTTGTTCACATGGATGTGTGAGTCAAGTAAAGGACTAAGGGATCGAGTACACATTCTTGTGCACTGGCTAAGTCCACCACAAAATATAGATAAGACTATTCGTCATAATTTACTGTAGCTCAGTAAATATGGTTATACTTACATGCTTAGGCAGAAGGATAAAAGTTTCTCAAATCTGAAAAGATGGGAGAGTACTTTAGTATCAGTTTTTGTGATCATCTTAATGATTAAGAAACCATATCAAAATTAGTTCTCTAAGGAAATCTTAGTGCATTCTTATGACCAAGAAGAGGAACTTGAATTGTTGAAATGGTTAAATCAAGAAGATGAGTCATACTTCGTTCCAATACAAGTCTTAGAGTGATACTCCAAGATTGTAATTTGAGTGACATGTCTTAAAGAAGGTTTAAAACACTTGTCAAATGTAAGAGTAAAAGTTTTCTACTCTTGTACATTTGAAATTGGTAAGTTGTGATGTTTTGGACAAAACAAAGACCAACTAAGGCCAATTGTGTGAAGTGTTTTTCTTGATTAGAATCCACAATATCTCTTGAATATTTGACAAGAGAGTCTTATATGTCAAAAGGACAGTGGGAGTATTTAAGGTCTTGAAAGTCTCAAGGACTAATCAAGAATAAAACCTGAAGTTCTTCACTAGCACACGACTTGAGGTTCATAACCTATCGTGTTGACATATTTTGTGCCCATTCTAATTAAAGTTGGCTTTGCATATGGGTTCTTAGAGTTCTTAATTGGTTGCACAACAAGTTGGAAGCAATGGCAGGCCCTTGAGCTGCCAGGTGGCAAGAAATTAAGATTGAGTTCAGTCCATATGAGTTTGGATTTGTCATTATCCTTGTCTTGTGACTATGATTTTGACAATTCACATGGATAAGAACACATACACCATTAAATCTAAGGTTCATAAGGTTTCTCTCCGATTCATGAAAATGATGGTGAGGAAACACTTCCACCAAGTAGATTTGAAGTAGATAGCAATTCTGATATTTGCATTCTCAAAGTCATTAGTGGAGCTGTGTGGTTAACCGGCACACTAACATGGACTTGTGAGAAGTGGCAAAGGTGTAAACAATGGTGACTATGATTACGACATCCCTTTTCATAGTTCTTAAATTGTTTAGACACACCTGTGAGCTATCTAAGATAAGGTGTATGATATTGATAAAATTTTATCAAAGCAATGTAGTATCAGGAATCTGAACTTTGGTAAGAAAGTCAATGAAATATTGATTTCTAGAAGTCTAGCTGATTTCTGAGTATGTGTCAAAGCTAGTGGGAGCATAAGTGTTATGCTAATAATCATCATGTTAGTGGGAGCATGGTAATTATGATAAGTATTGCAAGTTAGCAATGTTAATTTTAGAAAACAAAAAGTTTCAATTGGGAAAGAGTTGTTTTGCTATAATTAAGGGAGAGGAAATTATACTTCTTCTCAAATCTACAAGCTTAGATTTACGTTTTAATCATATTTAGTGAAGGATATATATGAATTTCATGTTGGAATGGCTCAACATAAGGAAATTCTGTATATGGGTCCATTATTTGCGTTCTAAAATTCGATTATGATTATGGCATCCCTTTTCATAATCTGAACTATGAGAACTTGGCAAACTGAAATGGAAATGTTATAAAAAAAGACTGGTTTAGTCTTTATGTGATACATCATGAATCGTGTCCCATATTCTTCGGATATAGGATTGATTACATGTGCTATATTCATCCTTTCTAAAATTTTCCAAATGCCTGGGGCATTAATAAGGGAAAAGGTCTAGAATTGGATATGACTAAAAGGATTAAACAATTGTCGAGGACAATCTAAGGTTTGCCAAAGATTGGTTGCTCAAGGACAGTTGGAAGTATAGTGATAATTCTGGAAGGACCATATTGACATAATCTGTAAGGAAGCAACTCTTGTTCAGAAGTGATAGTCAAAATGGAATCTGGAAATGTTTCAAAGTTAGAAATTTCAATCTGTGTAAGATTAAGGAAACTTAATGCAAGAAGGATGTTTCCAAGGAGTTGATCTCCTTTGGAATACATTGTATTGTTTGTTGTCAAGTCCTTGTGACTTTGTGCATAATCATTACAAGAGGATCAATGCATATAAGTTTAGAATCTAACAGATTTCAGTAAATCGCATGAATTTGGAATTCTTGCATTTGTAGTAAGGATTTGGGACTATGAAAAGAGGATCATTGGAGGTATGTGATGGGTTTTGAGCATTCTAACACTTCCTAAGTGTACATGCAACCCTAATAACCTTGGATCTATGTTTGTCTAATTATCATGCAAAGTTGAATTCCAAGGTTATATTCCTATCTAGCATACATGGGGAACAATTTTAACTTGAATCATAGATAGAATAACTTACCTTGTTGTTGCTTGTGTTCCTTGAAACCTTGTGAGCCTAGCACCCCAAGTGTGATGCCTCAAATGCTTCACACAACACCAAATGCTCTTGGAAAGACTCTTGAGATAACACACACTTCCCAAAATCGGCCAAGCCCTCTAGTTTCTTAGTGTTCAACTTGTGTCGCAAATTTTGTGGAGAATGGGACTCTTATATAGTGTTGGCACATCTAGGGTTACACCATGTAAACCCTAATGTGTCATGACTCTTCATTTCCATGACCCATGGGTTTGTAACTCCCATGGAGCATCCATGGAGCATCCTATGGGTAGAACCCAACTTGATAATCCATGGAGCCTCTTAGCCCACTATACAAGATATGGATGATTTCCATAATCAACCCATATATTTAATTAGTTATCCTTTGATCACTTAATTAATTCCAAATTAATTCTTTGATCAACTAATCAAATAATATTATTAATATATTAGAACTTATAATATATTAATAATCTCCAAGTGTTATTCCTCTCATTTAGTCTATCCAATTGCATGGTGCCATGCAACCCAAATGGACCATGCCGGGTCGGGTCAAGTACAAGCCCGAAATAGTTATGGACTTAGACACCTTATCCAACAGTCTCCCACTTGGATAAGTCTAATAACTATATCTCTAGTACTTCAGGAACCGACCGGCAATCGTAGCTCTTTCAAGGTCGCTCGGAACTGAGAAGATGATGATACGCCATTTAAGATAAGTGATCATATAATCCTCTGTTCTAGATATCAGCCGGACAAATACATGGAACATGTCTTGCTTATTGTCCAGCATTTGTTTCCCGATTTCCGATTTGTTTGACATAGAACTTAATTGAACACATCAACTTAGTTCTGACCGGGCTCGGTACATAGGTCAAAACAAAATCATCGAGGGGCCCAGATATCAGCTTCTAATCCAAGAAGGAACAGATAAACTTTGACTCATATGTTTGTTCTACCACTTATTGAATTACACACAAAAGTACGTTTTATAACATCGAGTTACCAATGCGGTTTCGTACAGTCAATGCATAACCAACTTGTAAGTAACAAATCATATCTCTAGGTTTGAAGACTTATATGATATTACCGTCTCACGATCACTCGAGATAAAATTCCATGAAGTGATTCCAGTGAGCGTGAGTTGTGTCCAATGCTCAGAACTTATGAGCACTCATTATTGTTGTAGCCTTGTCCAAGACCACTACAACCAAACATGACAGTCTTCATTCATATCTACTTCCAACATATGACCGACTGTGGAGGTT
The DNA here is from genome assembly GCF_051521515.1 of Lactuca serriola. Lineage (NCBI taxonomy): Eukaryota > Viridiplantae > Streptophyta > Magnoliopsida > Asterales > Asteraceae > Lactuca > Lactuca serriola. Next base: position 64,284,987 of record NC_136412.1, on the reverse strand, counting down.
TGAATAATATGTTATACCAAACAAAATTATTCTGGAAGTCAAAACATGCAAAAGAAATGTAGTAAACGATTGACAAGAGATAGCAACACTTTACTCATAAATAAAACACCTTTTATTCATCATCAAATGTCAATTACACTTTACAAATTTCCGGGTTATCTAACTACTAAAACTTATATCATCCTTCAGCCCTATGCTCCGAGCATGCTGAAGATGCTTAACCCTACTCAATCCCTTCGTGAGGGGATCTGCTGGGTTCTCATCCGATGATACCCTCTTTGCCACGAGGAGTCCTTCTTCGATCCGATGTCTGATGAAATGGTATTTTCTGTCGATGTGTTTGGATCTCCTGTGATCCCTTGGTTCCTTGGCTAAGGCAACAGCACTTTCACTATCACAGAAAATTTCCATTGGCTCTTTAATAGCTGGTACAACTCCAAGGTCTCCAATGAAGTTCTTCAGCCATATTGCCTCCTTTGCTGCTTCACTAGCTACAATATACTCTGATTCACAAGTAGAATCTGCCACTGTCTCTTGCTTGGAACTCTTCCAAGAAATTGCTCCTCCGTTTAGGGTAAAGACCCAGCCCGACTGAGAGCGGAAATTATCCCTATCAGTCTGGAAGCTAGCATCACTATACCCAACAACTCTCAAGTCATCACTCCCACCGAGGGTAAGGACCCAATCCTTAGTCCTTCGTAGGTACTTGAGGATATTCTTTACCGCAGTCCAGTGTGCCTTGCCAGGGTTCGCCTGATACCTGCTAACCATGCTCAAGGAAAAAGCTACATCGGGTCGAGTACACGTCATAGCATACATGATCGATCCTACAGCCGAAGCGTAAGGTGTTCGACTCATTTCTGCTATCTCAGCCTCAGTGCTAGGGCTTTGTGTCTTACTCAATCTGGTGTTACTTTGGATGGGTAACTCTCCTTTCTTGGAATCCTGCATGCTGAATCTCTTCAGCACCTTATCCAAGTAGGTACTCTGACTAAGTCCAATTAGTCTTTTACTCCGATCTCTCAAGATTCTTATCCCTAGAATATAGGCAGCTTCACCAAGGTCCTTCATAGCGAAACACTTCCCAAGCCAGGACTTTACTTCCTACAGGGTTGGAATGTCGTTTCCTATGAGTAGTATGTCATCCACATACAATACCAAAAAGCTAACTATACTCCCACTAGCCTTGACATACACACAAGATTCGTCTTCACTCCTAGAAAAGCCAAATTCCTTGACCTTTTCATCAAAGCAAAGATTCCATCTGCGAGGTGCTTGCTTCAATCTATAAATGGATTTCTCAAGCTTACACACTTTATTAGGGTACTCGTTGCTGACAAAACCCTCTGGCTGACTCATGTAAACATCTTCAGCCAACTTTCCATTAAGGAAAGCGGTTTTGACATCCATCTGCCATATTTCATAGTCATGAAATGCAGCTATGGCTAACAGAAACCGAATAGACTTAATCTTGGCTACCGGAGAAAAGGTCTCATCATAATCCACTCCAGGAATTTGAGAGAAGCCCTTTGCAACCAGTCTAGCCTTATAAGTGTGTACTTTACCATCCATGTCGGTCTTCTTCTTGAAGACCCATTTGCACCCTACTGTCTTACGACCTGGTACATTTTCAACCAAGTTCCAAACTTTATTGTCATACATGGATTGTATCTCGCTATCCATAGCCTCTTTCCATTTAGCAGACTCGGGGCCTGCCATGGCTTCCTCGTAGCTGTTAGGGTCATCTTGACTTACTAGTGTCCCATCACTAATAAGTGTCTCACCTTCTGTAGTAATATGGAATCCATAGTAATGCTCAGGTGCACTCCTAACTCTCGTGGAACGTCTCAGAAGTACAGATTTGTCAATTGGCTCAACAGGAGTTTCCTCCTCAGGTTAAGGGCTAGAGTTTGAAGTTCCTTCACCGCTTGATTCTTGAATTTCTTCAAGATCAATTTGCCTCCCACTGTCTCCTTGGCTTATAAACTCTCTTTCTCGAAAGACTCCTCTTCTTGCTACAAAGACCACATTGTCACTAGGTCTGTAGAAGAGGTAACCAAAGGATCGCTGTGGGTAACCGATGAAAATACACCTCTCACTTTGAGGTTCGAGCTTATCATGAGTCTCGCGTCTCACGAAAGCCTCACAACCCCAAATCTTGATGTGGTCTAGTTTAGGTACTTTACCAGTCCACATCTCGTGAGGAGTTTTGGCAACTTTCTTTGTAGGGACTAGATTAAGAATATGGGCGGCAGTCTCTAAGGCATACCCCCAGAATGAGATTGGTAGCGTAGCTCGACTCATCATGGAACGAACCATATCTAGCAAGGTTCGATTACGCCTCTCAGCCACACCATTCAACTGTGGTGTCCTGGGAGGTGTCAATTGTGAGACTATCCCACATTCCCTTAAATAGTCGAGGAACTCTGAACTAAGATACTCACCACCACGATCGAATCGAAGCATCTTAATGTTCCTGCCCAATTGATTCTCGACTTCCTGTTTAAATTCCTTAAACCTCTCGAAAGTCTCTGACTTATGCTTGATCAAGTAGACATATCCATATCTACTATAATCATCAGTAAAAGTCAAATAATAACGATTAGCATCCCTTGTGGTATGTTTGAATGGTCCACACACATCCGTGTGTATAAGGTCCAACAAACCTTCACCCCTCTCACACGAACCTGTGAAGGGTGACTTTGTCATTTTTCCAAGTAAGCATGATTCGCAACTATCATCTGACTTTAGGTCAAACGACTCCAAGACTCCATCCTTTTGGAGTTGGCCTATGCGTTTCTTGCTTATATGTCCAAGACGACAATGCCATATAGATGCTTTATCCAAGTTACTATTAGTAGAATCAATACACAAAACATTATTTCTTAAGTTATCAACAACAGATACAGCTTCATACACACCATCACAAGGTAATGCTTTAAAATAAAGAACATTATTAAAGAAAGCATCAATAGAACCAACTTCATTATTAAATGAAAAGGTAAACCCTTGTTTGTACAAAGCATGGAAGGAAATAATATTTCTTGCCATTCCTGGCGAATAACAACACTTATTCAGATCTAAACTAAACCCACTACTTAGCGATAAAGTATAAACTCCAATCTTGGTAACAGGTATAGCTTTCCTATTCCCCATGATCAAGTTTATCCTTCCTTGCTCCACATCCTCACTTCTTCTTAGTCCCTACAAGTCACAACAAATGTGAATACCACACCTGGTATCAAGGACCCAAGAATTAGAATGGGGTGAGTTATTAGAAATGATAGTGTAAATACCTGCATGGTTGGGTTTAACTTTCCCATCCTTCACATCTTGCTGGTATTTTGGGCAGTTCCGCTTCCAATGAGCTTTTTCATGGCAATAGAAGCACTCAGCCTCTTTTGGGTCAGAAAAAGGACTAATGAAACCTTTCTTGGTTCCACTTGAAGAAGAGCCATCAAGGGTCCGAGCCTTGGTACCCTTCGAAGATCTCTTTCTCTTCCTCCATCGATTCTTCCCAATTGCCAAAACTGGAGTAGAGTTTTGAGTAGGAGTGATAGCAACCGACTTCCCCTTAAGACCTGATTCTGCGGTCTTGAGAAGTCCTTGAAGTTTGTTGAGGGTGACTTCTTCCTTGTTCATGTGATATGTCATGCGGAATTGATCATAGCACGATGGTAAGGAATGCAAAATAATATCTATTGCAAGATTCTCCGGGAAGTTCACATTAAGCTTCAGCAAACGATCCACATACCTTTGCATTTTCTGCATGTGGCTCGTGACGGATTCCCCGTCCTTCATCATGGTTGTTATCATGGAGCAGATGATTTCATACCTCTCTTGTCTTGCACTTTGATGGTATCTTTCCATCAAATCTTGGTGCATGTCATAAGGGTAGAAATCCTCATAAGACTTTTGGAGTTCCGCTGTCATCGTGGCCGTCATGATGCAAGCCACTTTCGTAGCATCCCTTTCATGTGCCCGAAATTCAACGATCTCCTGAGGAGTTGCAGTGGACTCATCAATCTCCTTAAGCTCCTTGTCAAGGACATATTCTTTGTCCTCGTAGCGGGTAATCATCCTGATGTTTCTGATCCACTCATTGAAGTTGGATCCATCAAAGGTGACTTTCCCACACAAGTTCATAAGGGTAAAGGAGCCATTAGGATTAGAGCCAGAAGCATTGTTGAAAGACATCTGAAGGAAAGAGGACAAGATTAGTTTAGATATAAGAGAGTCCTTAATAAAACACCCAAATGTAATATTAAGGCTAGGATCCAATCACAATATAATATAACTTAGAAGAGGTATGCCGTAATCTAAGCTATATCATATTTGAAAGGTAGGTGAATGACGATTCACCAATTTCCACCACGAAAACCGCAATATTTTAGTATTAGGTTTTTGAATGGTTCTTAGAAATTCCTAGATTCTTTGAGATTCAATGAACTTTTCAAAGGCATGTTTCAATCTCGAGTGTGCCCTCCAAGTTTTGTGACTGGGATACCGAGGATCACAAAACGAGGTGTGAAGTAACCATGCAAATCACTTGGTACCCTTAAAGTTTATCACTCAATCGATGTGCCGGTTAACCACACACGCTCCATCGATACTATAATAAACCCTAAGTCACCCTTTACCTACCTTGTTAAGTCCAAGTTAGTGTGCCGGTTAACCACACACGCTCCACCAACGACTTAATCAAAGTGTAAAGTGTAATTTCATGGAATAGCACCTTATTCACATTTTTCCTAAAGTAACTAAGATTGGGAATTTAATAAAACATTTAGTTACTTTATAATATTCATCATACTTTGAATGAGAATTAATAAGTCCTTGTCTTACCTGTTCGGCTAACGACCCTCCACCGATCAAGCAAGCGGTGGGTGAGAGTGGACACCCATTAAGTCACCATTTTATAGGCAACAACCTTATACCCACCTTATAGACCGGCTTCGTGAATGAGGCGTACTAGCGGTAAGACGACTTTGTTCTTATACATATATATATAATTATTAAATCATAATATAAGTATAAGGGTTGAATTTTAACTTTTAAAATTCTAGGGGTTGGAACTAAAGTTTTAACTTAACTTTACTTGTTCCAAAACTTGAGGGCAAGTTTTGTAAACTTTCAAAACTTTTCATTTCTTGTAACTTATGAGTTTAATAGAGTAATAAAATGAGGACTTTTCATTTTTCCTAACTCTTGTGTTCTTTTAATGGTTTTTAATCCAAGAGACTTTTGGTTTTCCATAACTTGACGACAAGTTATGGACTCCATTAAAACACATTATGATCATGAATTAATCTACCACATAGGTTACAAATAATTCCTATGATCATCTAAACATCATAAGAACAAGAATATGAATATGAACACTTTCAAGAATCAAAATCACATTTAATCTTTGTAATTTTGAAAACTAGTTGTTGTAAATGAGTTAGAAAAGACATTACACCTTCTAAAACAAGTTTTCAAGTACCAAAACATTTTAGGGTAATGATTCTAATCCATTTCCAGCAACTCAAGTCAAAATTCTGCACTCTGTCGACCCTACTCGCCGAGTGCATAAACCTACTCGCCGAGTAGGTTGAAGATACACATGAACTCGACGAGTCCTCCCCATGGACTCGGCGAGTCCATCAGTCAGACAGCAGAATGTTCGACTTTCTTCAACTTTTAAGCACAAATAAAAAACAAACAAGCCTAGGCTCTGATACCACTGATGGGTTTTGAGCATTCTAACACTTCCTAAGTGTACATGCAACCCTAATAACCTTGGATCTATGTTTGTCTAATTATCATGCAAAGTTGAATTCCAAGGTTATATTCCTATCTAGCATACATGGGGAACAATTTTAACTTGAATCATAGATAGAATAACTTACCTTGTTGTTGCTTGTGTTCCTTGAAACCTTGTGAGCCTAGCACCCCAAGTGTGATGCCTCAAATGCTTCACACAACACCAAATGCTCTTGGAAAGACTCTTGAGATAACACACACTTCCCAAAATCGGCCAAGCCCTCTAGTTTCTTAGTGTTCAACTTGTGTCGCAAATTTTGTGGAGAATGGGACTCTTATATAGTGTTGGCACATCTAGGGTTACACCATGTAAACCCTAATGTGTCATGACTCTTCATTTCCATGACCCATGGGTTTGTAACTCCCATGGAGCATCCATGGAGCATCCTATGGGTAGAACCCAACTTGATAATCCATGGAGCCTCTTAGCCCACTATACAAGATATGGATGATTTCCATAATCAACCCATATATTTAATTAGTTATCCTTTGATCACTTAATTAATTCCAAATTAATTCTTTGATCAACTAATCAAATAATATTATTAATATATTAGAACTTATAATATATTAATAATCTCCAAGTGTTATTCCTCTCATTTAGTCTATCCAATTGCATGGTGCCATGCAACCCAAATGGACCATGCCGGGTCGGGTCAAGTACAAGCCCGAAATAGTTATGGACTTAGACACCTTATCCAACAGTATGTTCAATTGATCTAATTCACAAAGTAAAGATCATAGACAAACATAGTATGCATACTTGGTGTATGGCATGACTAGTGTTTAGAAAACATAGTGTACATGCTTGGAACATGGGACAACTATTGTTTTAAATTCAAGAATAAAGTTGATAGCTGAAATAGTATACAATGAATAATGTGTAATCATATGGTGATAAATAAAAGGTGTTTTATTTATGTTCATAGGTTTTGATACCATATTAGATTCTATTATTATTGTGTTTCATTTTGCATGTTTTGACTTCCAGAATAACTAGGTATTTCTTCCTGATTGACTAAGTTATTCAAACTATCCACAGTCGGTCATATGTTGGAAGTAGATATGAATCAAGACTGTCATGGGTTGGCTTGTAGAGGTCTAAGAAGTTGGACAAAGGGCTACAACACTCATGAGTGCTCATAAGTTCTTAGTATTGGATTCAACCCGCGCTCATTGGAATCACTTCATGGATTTTATCACGAGTGATCATGAGACGATAATATCTTATATTCTTCAAACCTAGAGATATGAGTTGTTACTATGAGTTGGTTGTACATTCATTGCACGAAAACGCATTCGGTAACTTGGTGTTATAAAACGAGCCTTTGTGTATGATTCAACAAGTAGTAGAACAAGCCATATGAGTCGAAGTTTATCCATTCCTTTTACCTTCGGGAAAAAAATGATATCTATGGGCACCTCGATGATTTGATGATGACAAATGGAAGTGCTCGGCAGGGCCAGGACTGATTTGATTTGTTCAATTAGTCAGTCGTCATAAATCGGAAATCGGGAAACAACAAATGGACAGAGAGAACGATTATAATCCATGTCTCAGTCCATATGATATCTAGAATAGAGGAATATATGATCTCTTATCTAATGGACAAGTCACTGACAAAGGTCAGAGTTCATCGACAAGGTCAGAGTTCGACAGAAGCTTTTGAGAGCTACAATTGTTCATCGGCTCCTGAAGTCATACACAATAATATTTTTAGACTTATCCAAGTGGGAGACTGTTGGATTAATGTCTAAGTCCATAACTATAATTGGTGAGACTTGACCCGACCCGACATGGTCCATTTGGGTTGCATGGCATCATGCATTTGGATAGACTATAATGAGAGAAATAACACTTAAGGTTGTTAATATATTATAAGTTCTAATATATTAATAAGATTATTTAATTAGTATTGATCAAGAATTAATCTAGGATTAATTAAGTGATCAAAAGAAGACTAATTAAATATATGGGTTGATTGTGTAAATCTTACATACTTGTATTGTGGGCTAATGGTCCATGGATTATCAAGTTGGTCTAAAACCCATAGGATGCTCCATGGTGTATTTGAAACGATGGATCCAAGGAAATGGAAAGCCATGACAATTAGGGTTTACCCTAATTGTGACACTATATATAGATCATATTCTACGGAAAAATCGGCCACTATGTGTGAATAGAAAGGGCTAGCCGATTTTCATGAAGTGTAGAATTCTCTCAAGTCTTTCCAAGTGCATATGATGTTGTGTGAACCATTTGAGGTGTCACACTTGGGGCACTAGGCACTCAAGCTTCATGAAGACTTTCTACATTAAATAGGTATGTATTATGTCTTGTTATATTCATTGTTTTGTATGCTAGATTAGGATAATACATTGGAAAGTTCTTATTTTCATGTATAATAGAGAAAAACATAGATCCAAGGTATTTAGGGTTACACGTACACTTAGGAGTGTTAGAATGCTCAAAACCCAACAGTATGTTGGCCTTCAGCACAAAGCAGGACCACCTCAACCCAACCAACAAGCAAATAACCATGTGCGCATAGCTATCATATACTGGCATATACAAATATCAAACATATCTATCTCACTGATCACAATCATAAAATTCTTCTATAACTAGAGTACCGACCTAGCAGGTCACTACCACACCAATCCCTACGGATCATAAAATCATAACATACTGTCTACCTCGATTCCAAACTAACAAATCATAACCCCATGAAACATACCATAACAATAACAACTAAAGGTCCGACCTTGGTGTCGTAGACCCTATCGATATAGTGAGGATAACTTACCTCGCAGATGTCGACTCGGAAGGTAAACTCCAACTCTCGGATCACCCGACACAGTCCCCACCACCTATAACCATAGTTCAATATACACATAAGTCTTTAACCTTATAAGGTACTCCATAACCCAATAGTCAACTCTTGATCAAGGTTAAAGTCTTTAGTCAAGGTCAACAGTCCATGTTGACCTTAACTCGCCGAGTACACCCAGCTACTCGCCGAATCCTTTGAAGCACAATCCAACTCGCTGAGTCATCGAGGTGACTCATCGAGTTCCTTCAAATCCCGATCAGCCCTTAAGGCCACCCGTCGAGTTCCGTCCCTGCGACTCGACAGATATACTTGCGAACATATTCTTGGTTAAAACTCATCCGACTCGCCGAGTTGTTCTTTAACTCGTCGAGTCTCATGACAATATTCATCAGACTCGCCGAGTTGTTCTTCAATGACCATCTTCATGCGACTCGCTGAGTCGACCCTACGACTTGTCGAGTCCATATAGTCCTCTTTCCATACAGATCCATTTTGAGCCATGCAGTGGCTCCAAATCACAGATCCAAGCTTCTGGGGCATGCTTATCACGTAAAGTTGCAAACTTTACGTGCATGCATGGCTTAAAAGGCTCAAAATGGAAAATCTAAGCTATTGATTGGTCTTTATGCACAAAGGGGACCTCAATCATGACTAAAGCTGCAACTTTATGCTTGTAGAACCCAAAGAGAGTCCAGATCTAAAGTTACAACTTAAGATCTAGCCCATAGCTCATCATACCAACTTGATATTCCATGAAAACCCTAAAACTCACCCAATAAAGGAGATCTATAAGGAGAATGACGGTTTGGGTACCTTTTGAAGTTGATATTTGAGATGAGTGTTGATTCCCACACTCCAATTGCTTCAATCCCTTTTCTCTTTCAATTCTTCTCCCTCCAAGAACTCTCTTTCAAGCTTCAAACCCACACACAAGGCACAAACACACGAATAAGGATCTCAAGGGTTCTTTGGAATTGTAAGGAGGTCCAAGGGAGGCTAAGGTCCCTTTAACTAGGGGTGCAAACCCTAGGAATTAGGGTTTCACTTGCCAGCTCTTACTCGTCGAGTCCCATTATGGACTCGCTGAGTAGGTCACTTAACCCGCGATCCTTCTCACTGCTACTCGACGAGTAGGTAAACCAACTTGTCGAGTAGGGCCTAATCCAAAAACTCATATTAACCATACCTGAGAATCGGGACGTTACAAAGAGGCTATTTTGTTGGATATGGTGTCTAAGTCCATAACTTATTTGGTATATACTTGACCCGACCCGGCATGGTCCATTTGGGTTGCACTTCACCCAAACTATTTATGGATAATTTTATGAGAGTTATACACATATGTTTATTAATATATTATAAGTTATAATATATTAATATGAAGTCATGTTATTTAATTAGTCTTAGTCTTAAATTAATTATGAATTAATTTAGAGATTAAAAGGAAGACTAATTAGATTATGGGCTATTGGTTTTATATGATGTGGGCTAACACTCATTTGTTAATGGGCTAGGCTTATATGGAAGTCCATGGATGATCCATGGAGCTTTTAACCCATGGATCCTTGGAAAGGAAAAGACATGGGTTATTAGGGTTTCACCCTAATCATGTACACTATATAAGCATGCTTATGTTGCATGAAATAGCCACTAATGTCACTAGTGTGTGTGTTTTTGTGTGTGGCCGATTTTATAAGTGTGTATACACTCTCTCAGAGTTTTCCAAGTGTCTGTGGTGATTTGTGATTCCATTTGAGGCATTCACACTATTGGTGCTTGGCTCTCAAACTCCAAACAATCATCCATCATCAAAAGGTATGTATTTCTACTAGTACTTTTATGATTCATAATCCTTATGCTATGCTAGTTAGGAAGAAACCTTGGAAGTTATTATTTGCATGTATTTTAGAAGAAAACATAGATCCAAGGTTTATTAGGGTTGCATGCACACTTAGGAAGTGTTAGATTGGTCAAAAACCAACAGTGGTATCAGAGCCTAGGCTTGCTTGTTTGATACTTGATGCAAAATAGTGAAAAACAGTTGAAATTGTTGCTGTCTGGCTGATGGGCTCGCCGAGTCCATGGGGGGACTCGCCGAGTACAAGGCAAAATTCATCCTACTCGCCGAGTAGGTTCGTGCACTCGGCGACTAGAATGATCAGAATGCAGAATTTCGACTTTTGCTGCTGGAAATGGACTAGAAACATTACCCTAAACTGTTTTGGTGTTTTAAAACTTGTTTTAGTTGGTGTAATGGTTATTCTAATCCATTTACAATAGCATATATCAAAATTCCATGATTTTATGTGTTCATATAATTCTTGAAATTTTGATGATCATGTTCATGTTCTTATGAATTTAAAAGATGATAGGAATTATTTGCTGAATTGTTTAGAATTAATTCTTGATCATTTATGTGTTTTAATGGAGTCCATAATTTGTCATCAAGTTATGGATATCCAAAGGTCACTTTTCTTTAACACACACATTTAAACACATAAGTTACATGAAAATGAAGAGTCTTCATTTTTATGAACCTTTAATTCATAAGTTATGAAATGAAAAGTTTTGGATAGTTACAAAACTTGCCCTCAAGTTTTGGAATTTGTAAAGTTTCACACACTTTAATAAACTTTAATTCCAACCCTTAGAGTTTTAATAGTTAAAATTCAACCCTTATACTATTTATAACATTAATGGTTAATTATTATATATATATATGTATAAGAATAAGTCGTTTTACCGTTAGTAGGCCTCATTCACGAAGCCAGTCTATAAGGTGGGTATAAGGTTGTTGCCTATAAAATGGTGACTTAATGGGTGTCCACTCTCACCCACCGCTTGCTTGCTGGTGGAGGGTCGTTAGCCGAACGGGTAGGAGAATGACTTTAAATTCTCATTAAAAGTATAATGATTATTATAAAGTAACTAAATATTTTTTTTATTTAATTCCCAATCTTAGTTACTTTAGGAAAAATGTGAATTTGGTGCTAGCCCATGGAATTCACACTTTGTACCTTACCAAGTCGTTGGTGGAGCGTGTGTGGTTAACCGGCACACTAACTTAGACTAGTAAGGACCACGAAGGGTGACTTAATGTTTTTCATAGATCAATGGAGCGTGTGTGGTTAACCGGCACATTGATTGGGTGATAATATTAAGGGTACCAAGTGAATTGGTATGGTTATTCACACCTTGTTTTGTGATCCTCGGCATCCCAGTCGCAAAATTTGAGAGGGCACACTCGAGATTGAAACATGCCATTGAAAAGTTCAATGAATCTCAAAAGATCTAGGAATTTCAAATCCAATTAAAACCTAATAAATTATTTCGTTTTTTTATGGTGGAAATTGGTGAATCGTCATTCGCCTACCTTCAAATATTTTATAGCTTGGATTACGGCATCCCTCTTCCAAATTATAAAATATTGTGTTGGGTCCTAGCCTTAATATTTCATATTGGGTGTTATATTAAGGACTTTGAATCAACTAACTTGATTTTTTGCCATTATAGATGTCTGGTTCAGACAACTATGATCTTCCCAAATCTCTTGAAGATGGTGTCCCTCAACATCATGCTTCACTTCCTTCACCTCCTCCAATTATTCTCCCTCACCCACAAGTTCTTGAAAAGTTTAAAGTCACTCAATCCCTATTGGCAAGCATAGTCTATGTGTGCTCACATCTTGAAGATAAAGTGACATATTGACAAGCTGGGAGAGTTGGGTGTCAAAGTCCCGTGAAAGTTGGATGTTCAATCACTTTCTTAGTAACATAGTGAGTCTCTTTGGGACTACTATAAGACGGACTATGACATGACCCTTAATGATGTTATCTATTTGCTTGGTGTTGTGGAATCAGCAATGATTTGGAACACCAGTAAAGCAAATTTGATTAAAAGAACAACTTCCCAAGTCTTAAATGGACATTGACAATGGTAGCATTGGATATCTAGAAAAAGATTTCTCTTCCTAATGGAAAGGGATCGGCCATAGTCAACTCAGTTGACCAAATGGTAAAGAGAAAGGCTAGTCAGAGATAGTCTCATGTGCCATTACCAAAGGGTCCATGTGTTTTGTTGCCAAAGGAAGGGGCATTGGTTGCGAAGCTGCCCTATTCGCCTGAAAGGTCATAAGGTTGATCAAGTCAAGAGGTTTGACTCTACTTCGGGTAAATTCCACCATCTAACTCTATTAAGTTCCTATTTGGAGATTCTTATTACATAATGTGAATGGGTCACATGCTGATGTTCTTAAGAATCAAAGAAAAGATAGGAAGCTTAAAGTAAGTATATGTTGACTCTGATTGCAAAGGTGGGTTTTCGATCGCATGGTTCGGCAATCAGAATTTTGAGTTGTTGCTTAAATATATTGCTTATGAATAGATAACAACAAGGTTTTCATGTGGATTGTAAGGATAAGTTTTTCCGCAAAGTTTTTAAAAAAAAAAGAAAAAAAAGGGGTTTTAATTTTGTTTATTTTAAAAATATCCTTACAATGGCATCTGTGGAAAACTGTTGCTTATATTTTTCCAGTAATAGCAATATTGGAAAGTGGATTTGATTCTTTCATTTGTGGTAGTGTCTGAATTTACCAAATGAAGAAAGTTTTTCATCACCCAAGTTTCAATTGGACAGAAACTTGGAATCATACAAGTTGTATTGTATGATGAATGAGAATTTTCATCTTTGAAAATTAAGACTAATTCTTTGATCATATGTATATGTGAGTCAATTGAAGGACTAAGGAATTAGGTACACTGGGTGTGCGTTGGTCAAGGTCCACCACAAAGATTGAGTTGTCATGATTTACTAAAGATTAGTAAATATGATTATACTAATGAGGTTAAGTATAATTCTGTAATATTGGAAAGGTTACAATGTATGACAAAACAAATGAGAAGAATCAAATTAAGCAGAAAGATAAAAGTTTCTCAAATCAGAAAGGATGGGAGAGTACTTTAGTATCGTATTTCATGATCATCTTAATGATTATGAAACCATATCACAAATTCATACTCTAAGGACGTCTTAGTGCATTGTTATGGCTAAGAAGAGAGGTCATGAATTGTTGGATTGGTTAAAATCAAGAAGATGAGTCATACTTTGTTCCAAAACAATTCTTAGAGTCATACTGCAAGATTGTAACTTTGAGTGACATAAAGGAAGATTTAATTAACACTAGTCAAATGTAAGAGTAAAATGTTTTCTACTCTTGTACATTTGAGATTGGTAAGTTGTGATGTCTTGGATGAGACAAAGACCAACTAAGATCAATTGTGTGAAGTGTTAGTCTTGATAAGAATCCGCATTGTCCCTTGAATATTTGTTTTGTCAAGGAATGGTTCTTGACTGGGGAAACGTATATGTCAAGGGGACAGTGGGAGCCTTAAAGATCCCGAAAGAGTTTCAAGATTTAATCAAGAGTAAAACCTACTTCAAATAAGTTGAATTTGCATGTGAGTTATCAGAGTTCAACTTGGAAGCATTGGTGGGCCTTGTGCTACCAAGGTGACAAGAAACTAAGATTGATCAAGTTTAATCCATGTAAGGCTGAATTTGTCACTAATCTTATCTTGTGATTATGGTTTTGACAAATTCACATGGATAGGAACTCATACACTATAAAATCTAAGTGTCATAAGGTTTCTCTCCGATTCATGAGAATGATGGTGAGGAAACGCTTTCACTAAGTAGATTTTAAGTAGATAGAAATTGTGTTATTTGCATTTTCAAAAGTTGTTAGTGGAGCGCGTGTGGTTAACCGGCACACTAACATGGACTTGTGAGAAATGGCAAATGCCTAAGCAATTGAGACTATGATTACAGTATCCCTTTTCATAGTTCTGAAAATTGTTTAGACACACATGTGAGCTATCTAAGAAAGGGTGTATGAATCTAAATTTCAGAAGTCCAGCAAATTTCTGGAAATATGTCAGAGCTAGTGGGAGCATAAGTGTTATGCTAATAATCATCATGTTAGTGGGAGCATGATTATTACGTTTAGTGTTGCAAGTTAGCAATGTTAATTATAGAAAACAAAGTTTCAATTCATGAAGTTGCAGGGGTTGAAAAAGTCGTTTTGCTATAATTAAGGGAGAGGAAATTATACTTCATTTCAATTCTAGAAGCTTAGATTGAGATTTTAATCATCTTTAATCAAGGACATATATATGAATTTTATGTCTGAATGGTTCGACTTAAAGAAATTCTATATATATTGCGTTCTCAAAATTCAATTATGACTACGGCATCCCTCTTCATAGTTAAATTTTGAAAACATGGCAAATAAAAAAAAATAAAAAAAAATATTGTAGCAAAAGACTGGTCTAGTATCATGTCTTTATGTCAAACATCTTGAATCGTGTCCCATATGCTTCGGATATAGGATCGATTACATGTGCTATAATATTCATCTTTTCTAAATTTTCCAAATGCTTAAGGCATTGAGAAGGGAAAAGTCTAGAACTGGATATGACTAAAGTGATTAAGCAATTGTCGAGGACAATCTGAGGTTCGCCAAAGATTGGTTGCTCAAGGAAACTTGGAAGTGTGATGTATGATGTCGGAAAGGACCATATTGACATATTCTGAAAAGAAGTAACTCTTGTTCGGAAGTGATAGTCAAAATGGGACTATGGAAATGTCTCCATAGGTGAAAGTTATTCAATCTATGTAAGATTAGAAAACCTTAATACAAGAAGGATGTTCAAAGCAATGTACTTTGAATATGAGACTTCCGTTCCATAGAAGTTGACCTTCTTTGGAATACTCTGTAATGACTGGTGACAAGGTTTTGGTGACTTTGTGCATAATCATTACAAGAGGAACATTGCATAAAAGTTTAAAATCTAACAGTTTTTTTTTTGGTAAATGATAGGAATCAGGGATTCTCACATTTACAATAAGGATTTGGGATTGTGAAATGAGTATCATTGGAATCATGTTCAATTGATCTACATCACAATGTAAGGATCATAGACAAACATAGTGTGCATACTTGGAGTATGGCATAACTATTGTTTAGAAAAACAAAGTGTACATGCTAGGAGCATGGGACGACTGTTGTTTTTATTCAAGTCTTAAGTTGATTATTTGAAACATTATACAATGAATAATGTGTAATCAATATGGTGATAAATAAAAGGTGGTTCTATTTATATTCAAAAGGGTTCTGAGTCCATATTGGATTCAATTATTATTGTGTTTCACTTTGCATGTTTTGACTTCCAGAATAGCTAGGTTATTCTTTCCGAATGACTAAGTTATTTAAACACTCCACAGTCGTTCATATGTTGGAAGTAGGTATGAATCAAGACTGTCATGAATCGAGTTTGTAGATGGCTAAATGGGTTTAGTCATAGCAATGGTTGCTACAACATTCATGAGTGCTCATAAGTTATGAGTATTGGATTAAACCCACGCTCACTTGTATCACTTCATGGAATTTATCTCGAGTGATCGTGAGACGGTAATATCATATAAATCTTCAAACCTAGAGATATGAGTTGTTACCTATGAGTTGGCTGTGCATTGATTGCACGTAAACGCATCAGTAACTTGATGTTATAAAACATGCCTTTATGTACAATTCAACAAGTAGTAGAACAAGCATATGAGTCGAAGTTTATCTGTTCCTTCTAGAAATAGAAGCGATATCTGGGGCCCCTCGATGATTTTGTTGTGACCTATGTACCGGCTGGTCAGAACTAAATTGATGTGTTCGATTAAGTTCTTTGTCAAAAAAATCGAAAATCAGGAAACAAACTGTTGGACAATAAGTACGATGTTGTTCCATGTATTTGTTCGGCTGATATCATGAGAACAGAGGATTATATGATCACTTATCTAAAATGGTGCTTCATAGTTCAACAGAGTTTTCGAGAGCTACGATTGCTGGTTGGTTCCTGAAGTAACATACGCAAATATACTTATTAGACTTATCCAAGTGGGAGTCTGTTGGATAAGGTGTCTAAGTCCATAACTTATTTGGTATATACTTGACCCGACCCGGCATGGTCCATTTGGGTTGCACTTCACCCAAACTATTTATGGATAATTTTATGAGAGTTATACACATATGTTTATTAATATATTATAAGTTATAATATATTAATATGAAGTCATGTTATTTAATTAGTCTTAGTCTTAAATTAATTATGAATTAATTTAGAGATTAAAAGGAAGACTAATTAGATTATGGGCTATTGGTTTTATATCGTGTGGGCTAACACTCATTTGTTAATGGGCAAGGCTTATATGGAAGTCCATGGATGATCCATGGAGCTTTTAACCCATGGATCCTTGGAAAGGAAAAGACATGGGTTATTAGGGTTTCACCCTAATCATGTACACTATATAAGCATGCTTATGTTGCATGAAATAGCCACTAATGTCACTAGTGTGTGTGTTTTTGTGTGTGGCCGATTTTATAAGTGTGTATACACTCTCTCAGAGTTTTCCAAGTGTCTGTGGTGATTTGTGATTCCATTTGAGGCATTCACACTATTGGTGCTTGGCTCTCAAACTCCAAACAATCATCCATCATCAAAAGGTATGTATTTCTACTAGTACTTTTATGATTCATAATCCTTATGCTATGCTAGTTAGGAAGAAACCTTGGAAGTTATTATTTGCATGTACTTTAGAAGAAAACTGTAACGACCAAAATTTCAAACAATTAAAACTTTTCAAAAACCATCCATTTTAATAACGTTGTTACAAAAAGGTTTTCAATACATTATTTAACAGAGTATTTTCCCAGGTTCATATCATAAAACACCAACGCGAGGAACGGTACGATCACGCCTTTGCCTTGCCACAGACTCCTTAGAACCTGAAAACATAAAACCACGACTGTAAGCCCGAAAGCTTAGTGAGATACCCCCAATATACCAACCACATATACGCCCTTCTAGGCCACGACCTTCCGGTCCAAACATATTGCCTTCCGGCCCATAACATATTGCCTTCCTGCCCATAACATATTGCCTTCCGGCCCATAACATAAAATGCATACATAACATAACAAATCATAGAACGACCCTGCATACCGGGTCACACCCCAGATCTAGCAATCATACGCATAACACATAATCATATAACAGTTCACAGTTAGCAATTGATCAACAGATCACATAACATAGCATTGCTCTAATCAAGATACCGGACTAACCAGTCACTAGCATAACATAATCATAGGAATCAGTCAACATACTAATTACACACATACGCCTTTCCAGGCCATGACCTTCCGGTCCACATAGTAATGCCTTCCGGCCCATAACATGTATTGCCTTCCGGCCCATAACATATCACCTGGCAACTACCCGGATTTCCATCCGATAAAAGGGTTGGCCTTGGTGCCATAAACCCTATCGATATAGTGAGGATAACTCACCTCGATACTGTCGACTGAACAGATAGCTCAAGCTGCTCCGATCACTGATACGATCTCCACCTCTGGACAGCCACCAATGCACTGAACTCAAACAATAATCAACAATTACCAAAATACCCCTGGAACCACTGGTCAACCCTTGGTCAAAGACAAGGTCAAAGTCAACCCCTGACTGACCCTACTCGCCGAGTCAACCCTATGACTCGCCGAGTCCCCATACTCAGAACTTCACTCAATCCGCGATCTAACTCGCCGAGTCACCCCGAGACTCGCCGAGTTCAACAACTCTGAGTCCACTTGCCCTCAACTCACCGAGTCATCCCTTGACTCACCGATTCTCGACTCAACCAGAGAATATCGGGACTCTTCGACAAGACTCGCCGAGTCTAAGAACAGACTCGCCGAGTCTATGGCTATCTTCAACCTACTCGCCGAGTTGTTGATACAACTCGTCGAGTTCCAAGCCATCTTCATCCGACTCGCCGAGTTGTATGAACAACTCGTCGAGTCCCAGCTCATCATCAAGCAACTCGTCGAGTTACCCATGTGACTCGCCGAGTACCACCGATCTGAATCCATACAGAAGCATCCCAGACCATGCAATTTATCCAAAACATAGATCCAACCTCCTACAACTCATCCATCACGTAAAGTGGCAAACTTTACGTGAATCCATAGAGATCTAGGCCATAATCACTCATAACTAGGGTTTGGGACTTGCAAGCTTCACTAGACAATCCAACACAGGGACTTTCATGCTCTCTGATTCTCCTCTACTCCAGATCTGAGGTAGCAACCTCAGATCTACCCTCTAGACTTCCAATTACATCCATAGGCAAGATCCCACAAACCCCAAAATGAAGAAACAACATACAATCAGACCAAGAACGAGATATTACCTCCAATGGACGCCCCCAATTGCAATGAAGTTGATTCCAAGCAAAGCCCCTTGCCCCAAGTCTTCAATTCCCACAAAATTCCTTCAATGATTACTTCTCCAAGCTTCAATCCACTCAACAATGGATCTCCTCTGCGATTTAGGGTTTCTCTCAACGGACTAGGGTGAACAATGATGGCCATAAGGCCCCTGATATATGTCCCAAACCTGGACGGTTAGGGTTTCGCTAAACAGCGCGGACTCGCCGAGTCCATATCCGGACTCGTCGAGTCCAGTCGCGAACCCGCGACCAGATCTGCGATCCTACTCGGCGAGTCTGAGCTCCAACTCGCCGAGTCCCCTCTTAAAACACCCCAAAATCATAAATATAACAATACCTGGAATTCCGGGCTATTACAAATCTCCCCCACTAGGACTAGACTTCGCCCTTGAAGTCTCACTTTGAAAATAGCTCCGGATGCTGCTCCCGCACCTCACGCTCCGGCTCCCAGGTCATTTCCGATCCCTTCCGGTGCTGCCACTGAACTAACACTAGAGGTATCTCCTTATTCCTCAGAACCTTGATCTTCCGATCTCTGATAGCCACTGGTCTCTCGGCATAATTCAGGCTCGCATCCACCTGAATGTCCTCTAATGGAACCACTACCGACTCATCGGCTATACGCTTTCTCAATTGCGACACATGAAAAGTGTCGTGGATCTGTCTCAATTCCGTCGGCACTCCAAACGGTAGGCCACCCGTCCTACCCTCGCAATCACACGAAAAGGCCCAATATACCGGGGCCCCAACTTGCCCCTCTTCCTGAATCGAATCACTCCTTTCCAAGGAGAGACCTTCAGGAGTACGAAGTCGCCGACCTGAAACTCAAGCTCGGACCGGCGTCTGTCTGCATAACTTTTCTGTCGGCTCTGGGCGGCCAATAACCTCTGTCCATCTTGTTGAATCTGCTCTGTCGACTGAAGCACGATCTCTGTACTGCCCATCACTCTCTGTAACCGAGAATTACCCAAGATGCAACTCTGCTCTAAATCTCAACGATTACTCAACCCATAAGGGTTAGGAAACCATGAACCACCGGATCCCCGATCCATAGCCCACTTTGTCCATTCCGGACCGACTGAGAGACCCATTCTCACTCTCAGGGCAACTCTCACGAGTTCTCCTCTTGCAATCACATACACATGCTGAACTAGCCCCAACACCCACAGGTTGGGAAACCTGATACACTGATACTATCCTCAAACAGCTCCCAGGATGAACCACTAATATCCATCCCATACCATGATCAGAATCACACTGAGAGTTCAAGATTCTCTCTCTCCCTGTATCCATCCTGAGCCTCTTGGCTCTACACTTGCGGATATCCCTTCGCGACCTCAACAAACATCCCAAACTGGATGAGTTCCTACTTCACTGTCGCGAACACGATGCTCAAACCATACTCGAAATACTCTAACCATAATTCTGCTCTGCAACTTTCACTTTCGTGAACTTGCACCCCCCCTCGGAGTTACACACCTTTCCCTTTTCCTTTTCCAAGGAACTCACTTGGCCATGATGCCACCCCAACCGGTGCCACGGTGCTCGCCCCAAGTGACACCACACCTTTTGCGTAACCGCTATTCACATACTCTGGCTCTCATTGCAGGGGCTCTCAATCTTAAGCACTCTCTCCACTCGACAAAATCACTACCTCAACTAAACAAGATCACTAACCCGGGGCCAGACCTTCCAGTGTATTCACACTGCAACATACACAATCTGAAATCTCAAACTGATCCGACCATACCAATAGAGTCTCCAGCATGACAGGATCGACTCACATAACACACACTAGCCACTCGAGGCTATATCTCAGTGGGCCCGTACACCCAAACTCTGTGAACCCTCAGGTTCTAACTCTGGGAACCTTCCGGTTCCAACTCTAGAAACATGCACAACATAAATCCCGTGGGATTAATGCAGTACAACCCATCACGTACATCAAGCATACAATTACTCTGATCACATAACCCCGGTTACTTACTCAAACTTGATCCCGGCCTGCTCCCAGGCCTCCACAATTAAATGCCCTAGGTCTGTATCCCGCCCCGCATACCCGACGCTCGCTCTCGTCAGCTTATTCTCTGAGCTGACAGAACACTGTTGAATCCCAACAGCTAAGCACCCTCACATACTCATCGATCTCCCGGAGGATTCTCCAATTCTCCCCCACTTAAAGTACTGACTAACAACCACCAAACTATAACCATACCAACCTTCAGGGAACAACGGATACCAAAATGAAAACCCGAAGCACCAATCCATAACCATGCCAAACCCGCGAAACAGCGAATACCGCATAGAAATCCACACCAGATACCAGCACAAACAATACGCCACAATAACGCAAGATAACAAGACATCAAGAAAGCAACATACCCGCAGCTGCCTCCGGCACTGCTTCGACTCCCTCTGCCGCAAGCTGATAAGCACGACCCTGAGCCCTTGGGGCTCTGCTCCATCCTGTCCTCCTCCTGAACTCCTCAAGGTGGCCGGTGCTAGAGCATGCACCGGTCCTGCAGAAAGCTGTGGACAGTTGACCCTCAAATGTCCAACCTGCCGATAATGATAACAAGTCCTCAAATCCCGAATCGGCACTGACTGCCGACAATCCCGCGCATAGTGCCCCTCATTTCCGCACTTGCGGCATGCACCACTGGACCAACAAACTCCGGTGTGACCCCTCCCACACTTCCCACAAGTGTGGCCGCTCCGATCCCCCACTCTAACATCAACGGTCCTGGACCGTTTCGGCGCCGGCTGCGACTGCATCGGAGCCTGCCTCAGCTCATGCAACGGCAACTCAACCTCTAACTCACGCCGCATGGCGGCCTCCTGCAACTCCAACAAGGTCTCGCACCTCTACGCAGACACGAACTGCCTGATATCCCCCTTGAGCATACTCAGATATCGGGACATCTGAGCCTACTCCGAAGCGAACTCAGGGCAAAACATCGCCCTCTCAATACACATCCTGGTGATCTCAGTCACCGACTCTGAATCCTGCTTCAGCTCAAGGAACTCCCAAGCCAATCTCTCCCTCTCATCCCGCGGAACATAGTGAGTACCGAACATCTCTCTAAACTGATCCCATGAAACCGCAGCCCTCTGCGCATCGAAATATGACCCCATGGTCAATCTCCACCAATCCTTCGCCCCGAGCCTCAATAGGTTCAGAGCACACCTCACCCTCTGATCAGCAGGGCATAAACTCGTGGAGAAACACCCCTCCATGTCTGATAAACATCTCATAGCAACAATCGGGTCCTGAACTCCATCGAATGTGGGAGGCTTCGTATAATAGAAGTCCCGATACTGAAGACCCCGACTAGCTCCTCCCCTTGCCGCTGCTACAGCCGCTATAGCCGCCGCGGCAGCCGTCTCTACGAGAGCCGCATAGCGCTCATCCAAATACTCAACCATGGCGGTCTTAGTCGACCCAAACAGTTCCGGCAACTCAGCCCGGAACAATGCAGCAACCTCAACATGCAGGATCTTGCGAATCCTCGCATCCAACTCGCTCGTGCTCATCTGATCGATAACCTCAGACGGCACCGATCCACCCGGAACTCGCTCTCCAGCTCCTGATCCTGATCCGGATCCACTATCATCATGCCTCGAAATCTCCATACCGAAGACACCATACCGATCTCAGACACTTCTCACAATCCTGGGATCCAACTCTCGCAACCCAACCCTAGAGATCATGGTTTCCCTGATACGCGTATGGGTCCTGTGCTTTCAGTAGTATGGGCCCATACTACCTTCCACACCTACCCATATTTGTATGAAGTACTACCACAATACCCTAGAGAACATGCATAACGACTATCAACCCTAACCACTAGAGGAACACTGAGAATCTCCCATAAGGGACCCTAGGCTACAGGCATCACAAATCAAGCAACATTATCATGAATTCCTGAAGATCCCTAGCCTAACTCTAGCATGCTGTTCCATCAAGCTCAATAAAACAAAAATCATGAATGGTATCTTGGGGTTACTTACTGGCTCCGGCTGATCGTACCTCCGCGTCCTCCCTTTACTTAATTTGAAAACCATTTTAATTTTTCTCTTTTTAAAATCCTCCTCGATTTGAGACTGGAGTCACACGAATGTTTCCCCCAATTCACTCAAACCAAGGCTCTGATACCAACTTGTAACGACCAAAATTTCAAACAATTAAAACTTTTCAAAAACCATCCATTTTAATAACGTTGTTACAAAAAGGTTTTCAATACATTATTTAACAGAGTATTTTCCCAGGTTCATATCATAAAACACCAATGCGAGGAACGGTACGATCACGCCTTTGCCTTGCCACAGACTCCTGAGAACCTGAAAACATAAAACCACGACTGTAAGCCCGAAAGCTTAGTGAGATACCCCCAATATACCAACCACATATACGCCCTTCCAGGCGACGACCTTCCGGTCCAAACATATTGCCTTCCGGCCCATAACATATTGCCTTCCGGCCCATAACATAAAATGCATACATAACATAACAAATCATAGAACGACCCTGCATACCGGGTCACACCCCAGATCTAGCAATCATACGCATAACACATAATCATATAACAGTTCACAGTTAGCAATTGATCAACAGATCACATAACATAGCATTGCTCTAATCAAGATACCGGACTAACCAGTCACTAGCATAACATAATCATAGGAATCAGTCAACATACTAATTACACACATACGCCTTTCCAGGCCATGACCTTCCGGTCCACATAGTAATGCCTTTCGGCCCATAACATGTATTGCCTTCCGGCCCATAACATATCAACTGGCAACTACCCGGATTTCCATCCGATAAAAGGGTTGGCCTTGGTGCCATAAACCATATCGATATAGTGAGGATAACTCACCTCGATACTGCCGACTGAACAGATAGCTCAAGCTGCTCCGATCACTGATACGATCTCCACCTCTGGACAGCCACCAATGCACTGAACTCAAACAATAATCAACAATTACCAAAATACCCCTGGAACCACTGGTCAACCCTTGGTCAAAGACAAGGTCAAAGTCTACCCCTGACTGACCCTACTCGCCGAGTCAACCCTATGACTCGTCGAGTCCCCATACTCAGAACTTCACTCAATCCGCGATCTAACTCGCCGAGTCACCCCGAGACTCGCCGAGTTCAACAACTCTGAGTCCACTTGCCCTCAACTCACCGAGTCATCCCTTGACTCACCGATTCTCGACTCAACCAAGTTGTATGAATAACTCGTTGAGTCCCAGCTCATCATCAAGCAACTCGTCGAGTTACCCATGTGACTCGCCGAGTACCACCGATCTGAATCCATACAGAAGCATCCCAGACCATGCAATTTATCGAAAACATAGATCCAACCTCCTACAACTCATCCATCACGTAAAGTGGCAAACTTTACGTGAATCCATAGAGATCTAGGCCATAATCACTCATAACTAGGGTTTGGGACTTGCAAGCTTCACTAGACAATCCAACACAGGGACTTTCATGCTCTCTGATTCTCCTCTACTCCAGATCTGAGGTAGCAACCTCAGATCTACCCTCTAGACTTCCAATTACATCCATAGGCAAGATCCCACAAACCCCAAAATGAAGAAACAACATACAATCAGACCAAGAACGAGATATTACCTCCAATGGACGCCCCCAATTGCAATGAAGTTGATTCCAAGAAAAGCCCCTTGCCCCAAGTCTTCAATTCCCACAAAATTCCTTCAATGATTACTTCTCCAAGCTTCAATCCACTCAACAATGGAGCTCCTCTGCGATTAAGGGTTTCTCTCAACGGACTAGGGTGAACAATGACGGCCATAAGGCCCCTGATATATGTCCCAAACCTGGACGGTTAGGGTTTCGTTAAACAGCGCGGACTCGCCGAGTCCATATCCAGACTCGTCGAGTCCAGTCGCAAACCCGCGACCAGATCTGCGATCCTACTCGGCGAGTCTGAGCTCCAACTCGCCGAGTCCCCTCTTAAAACACCCCAAAATCATAAATATAACAATACCTGGAATTCCGGGCTGTTACAAAAACATAGATCCAAGGTTTATTAGGGTTGCATGCACACTTAGGAAGTGTTAGATTGCTCAAAACCCAACATATTTATGATTTACTAATATATTATCAGTATAATATATTAATTGAGATATCATAATATTTCATTAGTATTGATCAAGAATTAATTTGGAACTAATTTAGTGATCAAAAGAGACTAATTAAATTTACGGGGAGTAATTATGTAAAGTAGTGATATTTATTGTTTGGGCTATTGATCCATGATGGGCTATGTTTATGTAAGTATCCATGAAGAGTTAGCCCACATGAGATATGGATCATAACCTAAGTGTGTGGATTAGGGTTTACCCATGACTCATGGAATCCTACAATATATATGTGTTATCCCTTAGCTAAAATCGGCCCTAAGTGTTCTAGGAAGAGAGATAGCCAATTTTGGAGTGTCTAGCCTCTCTCTCAAAGTCCTCTTTTGTTCATGGTGTTGTGGACCATTTGAGGCATCACACTTGAGGTGCTAAGATCTTGAAAGGTCAGAAACTACAAGCTACAATAAAGAGGTATTCTTCTCACTTGATTTTATGAGTTATATATCAAAATTGTATGCTAGTTGTAGGCTTCATGATTTGGAAATTTTGTTGCATGTATAACTAGAGAAAACTTAGATCCAAAGCTATTAGGGTTGTATGTGCACCATAGGATTGTTATAGTACACAAAACCCAACAGTGGTATCAGAGACATGGGTAGTTTTATGTTATATAGTTGCATTTGGAAATTGTTCAATGTTGAAAAAATTGAAAATGGCCTTCTGCTAGACTGAACTCGCTGAATCCATTGATGAACTCGACGAGTCGAAATCCTGGCTCGACGAGATGCACTGATAGATGGCAGATTTTTGGGTTTTTTTGGCCTATATTGGATTATGATCACTACCAAAAACTGTTTTGTATCATAAAATCTGTTTTTTTATGGTAGTGATGATACTAATCTACTCAAAAGATAATTGTTAAAGTTTTAAGATAATTGTTGGTTATATGATAAACAAAGTTACTTGTAAATTGTTGATTTGATATTATCTTGCTTTATGAGTTTAGTTAGAACAATCATGAATTATATGTTAATTTTATTTGTTGAAATTGATTTAAAATGTTTTTAATGAGTTCCATAACTTGTCCTCAAGTTATGGAACATGAAACGTCTCACCCATTAAAATAACTTTAAACTCATAAGTTATGGAATTCAAGAGTCTTGGATGGTTACAAAACTTGTCATCAAGATGGAAACCAAAAGGTTTTGAAGAGTTTCAAAATTTGCCCTCAAGTTTTGGAATTTGAAAAGTTTAGTTAAAAGGTTTTAATTTGCAATATTGAATTCTAAAACATCTAGTAACTGAAAGGTTTCAAAAGATGCATCTCTTGGGTTCATAACTTAAAAATTAATTAAATAGTTTTAGTTTTAAATTTTTAATAACCTAGATGCCTTGAATAGTTCAATTACTCCTTATGGACTTTATTAAATCAATTAAAGTGTTTAATTAAAATAGAAGTTTAATAAATCCATAATAGCATGGTTTAAGATTAATTAAAGTAAGAGTATAATTTATTAATAGATTAAACCACAAAGTATTTTAAATGTGTAAAATACACCCTTATACTATATAAAATTAAAAAGTTTAATATATTATATGTATAAGTAAAAGGTCAGTCTTACCGTTAGGTGGCCTCATTCATGAAGCCGATCTATAAGGGGGGTATGTCCACTCTCACCCATCATTTCCTTGACTGGTGGAGGGCTGTTAGCCGAACCGGTAGGATAGGACATTAATTCTCATTAAAAGTATAATGAAAATACCAAGTAACTAAACACTTATAAATTCCCAATCTTAGTTACTTAGGAAAAATGTTAATTTGTTGCTAACCCATGAAATTGCACTTTTCACCTTGTTAAGTCATTAATGGAGCGTGTGTGGTTAACTAATACACTTATTTAGGTCTGGCAATGTGTGGCAAAGAGTAGCTTCATTTTAATCATGGATCAATGGAGCGTGTGTGGTTAACCAACACATTGATTGAATGATTTGTAACATTAAGTGTACCAAGCTAATTTGCGTGGTTATTGACACCTTGTTTGTGATCCTCGACATCTCAGTCACAAACTTGAGAGGGCATAATCGAGATTAAACATGCCATTAAAAAGTTCATTTTCGTTTTTTCATGGTGGAAATTGGTAAATCGTCATTTACCTACCTTCAAAAATTTTACAATTGGATTACGACATCTATCTTCTGAATTGTAGAATATTGTGTTCGGTCCTAGCCTTAATATTTCACGTTGGGTGTTATATTAAGGATTTAAATTAACTAACTTGAATTTCTCCCATTATAGATGTCTAGGTCAGGCAACTATGGTCTTCCCAAATCTTATAGAAAAAGCGTTCCTCATGAAGATGATATTCCACAAGACAATCAAGGTGAAAGATTAATCCCTTCTTTGTGTTGTAGTGGAACTTCACTTCCTCC
Source organism: Lactuca serriola (assembly GCF_051521515.1). Classification (NCBI taxonomy): domain Eukaryota; kingdom Viridiplantae; phylum Streptophyta; class Magnoliopsida; order Asterales; family Asteraceae; genus Lactuca; species Lactuca serriola. The sequence continues at coordinate 64,257,466 of NC_136412.1, read as the reverse complement.
ACCTCCTCCAATAGTTCTCCCTAACCCAAAAGTTCAAAGAATTGAAAAGTTCAAGGTCACTCAACCCCTATTGGCTAGCAAACACCAAGATGGAGGGTCTATGTGTGCACATGTCTTGGAGATGAAGTCACACATTGACAGGCTGGGAATGTTAAGAGTCATTGTGTCAAGGAAGTTGGTTGTTGACATGCTTTTTCAATCACTTCCTGGCTCATATGGTGAGTGATGAGATTAAAACTTAATCTGGAAGATCGATTAGATCTTAAACAGGTAAATAAATACTAAACAACAAGAACACGAAAATAAAGAACAACTCAAGAATGAATCAAACGAGTCGAATGATTAAAACAAAACCCTCAGAAGAGCTCGATTAAGAACATCAACTGTAGAGGATTAGTAGGTTTACAAGAACGATCAAAGAAATCTGTAATTCTATCGTTATACTCTAAAGCGTTAACCTAATATGCATGCAAGCATATACTTATATAATAAATCTAAAAGACATCTCGGTTGGACAGGCCCAAACCGGAGTACAAAATAATTGGACTAAAAGCCGAGCCCAATGATGCAATCCTCTAGCGAATCTTCAACCCAACAATCTCCCCCTTTGCGTCAATTGGAGCGAGATCTTCACTTGTTACTTGGGCCAGCAGCGGAGGCGGGTACCTTCTTCTTCACGGTGTTAAACAGACGAGAGATAAGAGCCAGTATCGTCTGCCTAAACCTGATGTACCATTGGATCATGTCGTTGAAGTACTTAACATCATCCGCTGCATTCTCTTTACACCTTCGGATGATCGATAACACATGCTCTAGACAAGCAGTGGTGTAAAGATGTTTGTCAGCTAAAGCAAAGAGACATTTCTGTCCTTCTGCTCTAGTGAACATGACCGAATTGCGTCTCGGGTCGATCTTGCCCATCTTCATTTGATTGAGATCACTGGCCGATCCCACAGGAGCTATCTTCGGTTTCTTCTTGAAGACAGTGGCTACCTCCTGATCCATAAGGGCTACCTCCATGATGTAACACACTAACATCCTTTTGAGATGGTCTATAATTGGACCATATTCAGCTTCATTCGTCAAAAGGATATTATGCAAGACAATCCAATCATGAGGATTTAAGTTCGGTAGATCTGCCAGGGATATATGATGTTCAGTTCTTGCAGACCCTCGAATCACCTTGAACCGAACATTAATGAATCTTCCTTCGGTGTAAGGCTTCAATACCCGAACGTTCACTATCTTCTGGGCGCTCCATGTTAAATATTGAGGACGAGCAGCCTTCAGATAGAATTCGATCAGCTCCCTATCCACCTCAGGGTTCGGATGAGGGACTTCAAAAATATTTGAGAAGGCGTGGAAGATAAACGCCTTTCGAGTCAACGGCATGTCGAACTGCGAATCGACAGAATTATGGCAGTCGAACGAGATCACCGGCTCGAGCCATAGGATGCTAGGAGTATCTATGGCCTCTTTAATCATTCGCTCCCGAGTCCATGCAGGGAAGAGAGTCTTCCTGCTCTCGAGGAGATCGTGGGCTTCCTTTTGCTTGCGTTCGGCTTCTTCAGCCTCTCGCGCCACACGATTGACATATTCATCAACATTGCGACTGTTCTTTCGTTTCAACATGTCCGCAATGGTTTCAGTATCTTCATCTTCATCTTCTTCCTCAGCTATGCTTTTCCCTTTATCCTTCACACCCGAACCCGAAGCTTGACCAGTCGGAGGTGGTTCGGTTGTGTGAGTAGCTTTGGAGGAAGGAGGTGGTTTCGATCCGGATTTCTTCTCTTCTCCCCCTTGTTTCGGAGTGGACATGAAACTAGGTAAACCTTCGATTTTGCTGAGAAGGTCCAAGGCAGGAGCAAGTTTTTCAGCAAGGGTTCGCCTCACCGAATGCTTTAGAATCGGATCGTGTGCTTCTAGGATGTTAGATAGGGCAGCGTGTACATCCGAAACACATGTCTTGATAACCTCCCGTTCGGATCGAAGAGCTTCAAGCTGTTGCTGTGAGTTTGAAAGTTGAGTGCTCTTGACCTTTAGGGCGGTGGTTTTGCTTGCCAGAACGTCCATCAATGAGTTTTCAGCTGCGAGATCCTCCTGAAGCTTAGCGAGGCGCTCATCGATGGAGGCACGAAGGGCCGAGTTGTCGTCGCTTATGGTTTGGCGAAGAGTAGCGAACGATGTCAACTCCGTTGAGATGAACTTTGCCAATTGCTGAACAATTGGTTCCAAAGTTGTCTTGGTGGCGGCAGCGCTTTCCTGTAAGGACTTCAACAGGGTAGAAGCGTCTGAGAATAGTTTATCGACTTTTGCGGTCGCCGCCTCATAGGCTTTTGTGGAGGCGTCTATGGCGGCTGAGGCTGAAGCTACAGAATCATGCTGAGCCTTGGAGAAGGCATCAACAATCTTCTGAAGAGTGGCTTCAGAGAGAGATGACTGGTGGTTGGAAGATGAAGCGAGAAGTAAGTCAACCTTCTCGTTGAGCTCCTTAAGATGCTTCTTTGTCACTGGAGCATCATCCTCTTCATCACTCTGAACCTGAAACGGACTAAAGTAGACCGAATCGAAGGTCATGTTGTCTCCGCCAAGAAACGGGTTATCTCCATCAGAGGCATGATTTGGAGATGGTGGAGGTGGTGAAGCTGGGGGTGTAGTGGTTTGGGTAGGTTCAGGGTGAGTGTGAGGTGGGGTAGTTTCGGGTGGTGGTTGAGTATGGGTAGGTTCGGTTGTATGCTGGGTTTCGGTTTGAGGTGGTTCGGTTACGGGTGGGGTTTCGGTTACAGGTGGTGTTTCGGTTGCACTGGTATGAACCCCCGTATCAGATACGTTGGTTGTAACCTTTGCAGTTGTTGCTGTAGTTGTATCAGTGAAAATGGGTGGTGGTATAGGGAAAGAGGTTGGAGGAATAGTGGTAGTGGGGGTTATGGTGGGAATGGAAGTAGGGATTGTTTGAGTAGGTGAAGGAACTGGTGAGTTATGGATTTCCATGTCTGGAGTAGGAGATCGGGGTGGGGTGTTGCCTCGTTGAGGGGTTTCGCCTCCTTGAGAGTCGTCCAAATCCGAACGCTCACCTTCTGAGTCACTCGAAGAGGAAGGGATTACAAGCTTTGGCTTCGGTTGAGTCTTCCTCCTCTTCGGCTGCGGGGACTGAGCAGGTTTCGTTTGTTTCCTCTTCTTGGGAGAAGGACCTTTAGGAGCTTTGGTCACTTGCTTCCCTTTTTCCGCCTTTTTGCCCCTGTTCACCGGTTTGTCAGCATCGTGGATGGACTTTAGCATTTCCGGTGTGAGTTCCCTTGGCCCTGACTGTTTGAACTCCTTGATCGTCCTGATGATCCTGCTGTCAGAAGGAACATCACCATACATTGTCTCCAGAATAGAGCCAATGAAGGAAAACTTGGATGCATCAGAGACGATGATCTTCGTGGTATGAAACGTACCGATCTAAGTTGACTCCGTTGTAAACTGCATACATAATCGACAAGAAAAGTCGACTAGCACCGTCAGATCCTGAGCTCCGTTCCGACAAGCCCTTGAAGAGGACTGTGAACATGCCGTTCCACTGCGGCGGCAAGCAGGATTTCTTGAACTTGGCGACAGAGATGAGCACCTCCGTGTACCCCATATTGTAGAACATGCTGTAAAGATGGCCCACCGGAATCGTCTCCGGATTGATTCTCGAAGAATCAGCAGCAAACCCTAGCAGAGTGCAGAATCGCTGCCTTGAAATCGAGGTCTTGTGATCAGCAACCTCAAAGAACACCCGCTCGACTGCTTTGTCGTAATAAGCAGTCGCATACACCCGCGAGAGCATCGCCATGGGCACAGACTCAACCCGTGATAGTGCAAGAGCGATTTGCGAGTACTTCAAGCACTCGATGATCGGAAACATGTAAGAATCATATGCCTGTGGTGTGAGGTCAATCACCAATCACTGTTGAGGACGAATGGGAAGTATGTGTGAGGTGGCGTGGACGGATGATGATTCTGCCATTGTTGAAGGTAGAAGAAGATGAACAGTAAAGCTTTTTCGAGTTTTTGCTCTCTTGTAAATTTGAAGTAGTAAAGAGGTAAATGGAAGTATTGACTGCCTTTTATAGTGGGTGAAAGGAGAGAGAAAAATCGTTTCAAATCTTCTATGGAAATACGAAAAGGTTTCCCGGAATGACAGATGCGTGACAGTTAAGGCATGTGATGGTCACGTAGGAGAGAGAGTGTCAGATTCCTAGGATCACGCCGCCCAACAAGCGCAGTTTCAGAATAAGCCGTTTCAAATCCTCACGCGCCTTTAAGTGCCAGAGAGAAATCGCTTGAAATCCTCACACGCGTCCACTATGTCAGTAAAAGTATGGGCGTTTCAATTTCACACGCGCCCCTTTTTACTTTTACCACCGGTTGAAATTCAATCCTTTTATTTTCCGCCTGAGTCAGCAACCTTTCGTCTTATTTTGTAAATCGCATCTTTTAAATAAATTGCCCACGTGGATGATTTTTGACCACATCTTGATAATTAACCACCAAAGCAATAATACAGCCTGTAATAATTAGTAACGGAATTTTGGAAAATCAAAGATTTTCGTGCTAAGAGTGTAAAAAATAAAAGAAATAAAGCAACTCTTTGTGGGAATAAATGTGATGTCAATAATGACACGAAACAAATGATCCCGGGCACGAATCTCTTCCTTCAAGGTCAAGAGAGACCGTAAAGTGTTAATGTGGATTCCCGTTGAATTACGATCAAACACTTATTAATAAATGTTGAAAGGCGTCTTTTAATTAGGCTAAGTAAGGGTGGCTTTCGCTTTGATTCAGCAATTCTAATCTTGAAATAAGAAAGAAAGTGAACAAAGTACTTGTGAGACCGATGTAGTCTATTGAACAAGTAGGTAGGAATTGAGTTTAAGTTGGCTTGGAAAATATAAAATCTCAAAAGAAAAAAAAATAAAATTAAAAACTGGATCCCAAGGGAAGAAATGTTATGGTGTTTAACAATTTCAGAGGAATCACACAAAATAAAATTTGAGATTCCATGAAGGTACATTCGTCAATTCTTTGGTGAAAACTTGAGCAAATTAATTGTTCACCGTCAATTCAGATTTGGTGTTGAATTTTGGGTTTCACTCAGCTCGTAGTGGCACGAAACTAAGATCATAAACTCAGATGTTGTGTAACCATAAACCTCAGTGGTAATTTCTGAGAGTCTCAAGGGTTACGTTGATGAAACGAATGTAATCGAGATGGTGTAAGAAAATAAAGTACCTCTTCTGCGAAAATAAGGACCAAGCAGAAAACTCTTAGCTCATGTGAGAAGAGAGTGAGGTAGCTCACGATTAGAATAAATGTGGTAGCCTTATTGGGAAGACAAGGTTTGTTTATACCAGGTCATGAAGGCTATTATTCAAAATCTTATGAGGCTTGGGACACATACAGCAGCATGCTTCTAGGGACACTTAAGTAATCCAACAATTATATCCCCATAAACGAACTAACACACAAACAAAATTAAAAGAGAAAAATATTTTTGGAGTTTTTGAGATATATTAAAAAAAATTAAAAGAAAAATAAAAGATAAAAAAAATAAGCAAAGAAAATAAGACTTGGAAAGAAAAAACTTTGAAAAACTTTGAAAAACCAAACCCGAACGTTCGGTTGGGAAAAATTTGAAAAACCAAACCCGAGCGTTCGGTTGGTTTCGGTAGAAGAAAATTTTGAAAAACCGAACCCGAGCGTTCGGTTGGTTTCAGTTCAAGAAAATTTTGAAAAACCGAACCCGAGCGTTCGGATGGTTTCGGTTCAAGAAAATTTTGAAAAAACCGAACCCGAGCGTTCGGTAGGTTTCGGTTTTGGAAAATTTTGAGAAACCGAACCCGAACCTTCGGTAGGTTTCGGTTTTGGAAAATTTTAGAAAACCAAGGAATTTAGACAAGCATTCAGAAAATACTTTTAACAATAAGATAAACAACTTTGTACAAGAAATATACAACCAAGAAAACTACCTTTGTGGTGATGAGCGAGTCAGATGATTTAACCGAACCTGAACGTTCGATTAATTACGCTTCTTACGTTTGAGGTTGAGAGGTAGTGTGAGGTACTGACGCTGATTCCATCATACCTAGCCGTTGCAGTATTCTGTTGAATGATGCTTCAGGAAGAGCTTTGGTAAAGACGTCAGCCAGTTGATCAGTGGTTCTTACGAAGTGAACTTCGACGTTTCCATCTTCCACGTGATCTTTGATGAAGTGATACCTCAGTGCTATGTGTTTGGTTTTAGAGTGTTGCACTGGGTTATGACAGATCCTAATTGCACTTTCAGAGTCACAATATATTGGGATCTTCTTCATATTGAGTCCATAGTCTTGAAGTTGACTCTGGATCCAAATCACTTGAGAGGTGCAAGATGCAGCGACTATGTATTCCGCTTCGACAGTAGACAACGACACGCACGTTTGTTTCTTGGATTGCCAGCTGACCAACTTCCCGTCAAGGAATTGACAGCCACCAGTGGTGCTTTTTCTGTCGAGTCCACATCCTCCAAGGTCAGCATCAGAATAGGCTTGAACGAAGAAGCCTGAGTTGGAAGGATACCATAGACCTAAGGAGGTGGTTCGCTTGAGATAGCGTAAAATGTTCTTCACTGCAAGCATGTGAGGTTCGCGTGGGTTTGCCTGAAATCGAGCACAATAACACACAGAAAACATGATGTCAGGCCTGCTAGCAGTAAGATACATTAGTGAGCCTATCATTTGACGATAGAGCGTGATATCAACAACCGGTTTGTCTAGAGATGGAGTTAGCTTGGTGCCGAATGCCATTGGGACTTTGACTTTCGAGTCTCCCATCATACCAAACTTTGCTAGGAGAGTCTTCGTGTAAGCTTCCTGATTGATAAAGATGCCTTCGGGTCCGTGTCTAATATTTAAACCAAGGAAAAAGTTAATAGGACCCATTGAGCTCATTTCAAATTTAGTCTCCATCAGCTTTCTGAATTCAGCTGTTAGGCTGGGATTCGTAGAGCCAAAGATGATGTCATCGACATAAAGTTGAACTATCATAAGGTGGTTACCTTCCTTTTCGCGAAAGAAGGTTGGGTCAACCGAACCTTGTTTGAATTTAGACATCTTTAAGAATTTAGTTAGCGTTTCATACCAGGCTCTCAGAGCTTGTTTGAGACCATACACAGCTTTATCCAGAATGTAGCAATGATTTGGGTATTTTTCGTTCACGAACCCAGGAGGTTGCTCCACATATACGGTTTCTTCGAGTTCTCCATTAAGAAATGCACACTTGACGTCCATTTGGAAAACTTCAAAGTTTTTGTTAGCAGCGTAAGCAAGAAATATTCTAACTGATTCCAGCCTAGCTACGGGAGCGAAAGTCTCTTCATAATCAATTCCTTCCTCCTGACAATATCCCTTTACGACCAGACGAGCTTTGTTCCTTATTACATTCTCTTCCTTGTCCATTTTATTCCTAAAGACCCATTTGAGAACAACAACCGAGGCATCTGGAGGAGTTGGAATGAGGCGCCAGACTTTGTTCCTTTCAAATTCGTTCAGTTCGTCTTGCATTGCTTAAACCCAATCAGAGTGATCGAGTGCAGTGTTAACTGTCTTCGGTTCAACTTTTGATACGAATGAGTTAAACATACAAAACTCAACCTTTGAAAATAAGGATGTCTGTTTTGCCTTCAGTTGTGATCGGGTCAGAACCTTTTCAGAGACATCACCAACCACTTGAGAGATAGGATGATCTCTGGTCCATTTGGTGAGAGGAGGATAGTTTGGATCAAAGGTGGGGTCTAGTTCAGCGTTGATCATTTCTTCTGGCTCGGATTGGCTTTCGTAGTCGAGCGTCATATTACCATGCTCCCCCTCGATTGATGAGCTATGAGAAACTTGAGGTTCAGAGGTTTCTTGTGGTGCTGGACTTTCAGGCATTGATGCACCTTCGGTTGGAGAAGCACTTTCGGTTGCAGTTGGACTTTCGGTAGCAGTTGTAGAACTTGGCTCCCCCTCAACATATGAGCTTGGTTCCTCCTCGACATGTGAGCTTGTCTCCCCCTCGACTGAAGCATCATTGGATGGAGGTTCATCAGAATTCGATCCTCCTTCGTTCATTCTCCTGGCAGCTTCTTCGACAATTTGCTTCATGTGGTCTACCTTGTTGTCTGCTGCACCGGCTTCTGAGAGAGTAGCTTTCTCTGGTTCGTCAAAGAGCTCCAGAAATTTCTCATATAGATTAGCGATCGAGACTGTGACTTGGCCAGTTTGAGGAATGATTTCTCCAGCAGTGTCTTCTTTGGCCTGAAGCTTTTTGACATAGCTATCGTCAAAAGTCACGTAATAGGTCTCTTCGATTTTTCTCGAACGCTTGCTTCAGACTCTATATGCTTTGGATGTGAGAGAGTAGCCCAGAAAGATTCCCTCGTCGGCTTTGACATCGAAATTGTTGCGGTGTTCTTTAGAGTTAAATATGAAACACCGTGAGCCGAACACGTGGAAAAATTTCACATTGGGCTTTCTGTTGTTGAGAATCTCGTATGGTGTGAGCGTGAATCGCTTGTTGAGATAGGACCTGTTCTGTGTAAAACAAGCAGCATAAATTGCATCAGCCCAAAAATAAAGAGGTAAGGAAGCAAAACTTAGCATAGTTCGGGCAGCTTCACACAAAGACCGGTTTCGTCTTTCGACAATTCCGTTCTGTTGAGGTGTGTAGGGAGCTGAAAAGTTGTGACTTATTCCCTTTTCTGCTAGAAATTCTTCAAATTCCCTGTTCTTGAATTCCAGACCATTGTCGCTCCTGATGTTGCAAACGACCTTCTTGAGCTGTACTTCAATCTGCTTGATGAACACTTTCAGCTTATGAGTCGCTTCAGATTTGAGCCTTAGAAAGAACACCCATGTAAATCGTGAAAAGTCATAAACAATAACAAGAATATACTTGCTACCACCGATGCTTTCGATAGATGATGGACCACGCAAATCAATATGAAGTAATTCGAGTGGTTCAACAACTTTTGTGTTAATTACAGATGGATGACTTTGACGACTCTGCTTCCCCATTTCGCATGCAGCACACAAATGATCTCTGTCAAACTTGAGCAATGGAAGGCCTCGAACATGACCTCCAGTGACAAGTTTGTTGATGTCTTTAAAGTTGAGATGAGAGAGTCTTCGGTGCCACAACCAGCTTTCGTCTGATTGAGCTTTTGATAACAAGCAAATAGTTGGGTTTCCTTTGATGGGTTTAAGGTTTAGAGGAAACATTTCACCCTTACGCTCCGACTTGAGAATTACTTTCTTTGTCTTCTTCTCAATAATTTCAGAACCTTCATCGTCGAATGAGACTTTGAGACCGGTACCTCCGACAAGCTGAGATACACTGATGAGGTTGTGTTGTAGTCCTTCCACATAAGCCACCTTCCTTATAGTAAAATCACCATTAGTAAATTCCGTATCCCTTTATGGTGCCGAAAGAATTGTTTCCAAACTTGACATTGCCACCATTTGCAAGCGACCTGTATTCCCTGAGCTCCTCTTTCCTCCCTATCATGTGACGCGAGCAGCCACTGTCGATGTACCATTCTTCGTCGAACTGCTCGTCACTTATAACCTGCAAAAATTAAGCAGATTTAGGAACCCAAAGTTTCTTGGGTCCACGTGAGCTTTTCATGGGAACATGAACAATAAGAGAGATATCAACAAGATATGTTCGCTTTATAAGTGTTGTTTCATCTTTCTTTTTAATAGTAAAGACTTTTATTCTATTAGGATTAGGAGTGTTCGGTTTAGACTCTGGTGTGGATGCATTAACCTTCTTTTTGCCTTTTTGTTCAGCTGACGAATGAGATTTTTGAGAACGAACAAAATGATCTTTAGAGCAAGATGGAGATGAATTGGAAGAATTAGAAGAATTAGATGAATGAGAAGGAGTGGGCTTAGATTGAGATGACTTCTTAGTTGGAGACTCTAGATGACCCTTTTGCTTTTGATCATTGGTGGGACTGACCTTAGAGTTTTGATCTCTTTTGACTTCAGAAACGAACTTATGCTTTCGGTTGGAGTCGTTCTGTGAACCGAAGCTATGCTTTCGGTTGGAGTCATTTTCAGAACCGAACCTTTGCTTTCGATTGGTATTCTCTTCTTAATCGAACCTTGGCTTTCGGTTGTTGTGACTCTCTTGCTTTTTGACAGGATTGTTCTCAAACTTCAGATTCTTGTCTTGATGTGAGAAATATGCGTTTTGGGATTGCCAAAATTGTTTCCTTTCAGAGAGATTCTTCCTGTATCTCTGGTTCCTTTCATGCTTCTTATTCCTCATCTGCTTCGGTTGATGACGAATATTAGCTTTCATTTTTGGTTTCTCCGTGTCTGTTTCACTTTGAACTTTGGGAGTTTCACTTTGAACTGAGGAACTAGAGGGAGTGTCTTCTTTTGCCGAATTACAATTCTCTCGAGGAATGTCTTTCGTACCACTAGTACTTGGCACATCGAAGTTATCTGGCTTGTTCAGAGGTTCTGGTATGTATATACCTTTACTCATCCATGAGGTTCTTTCTGATAAGCCTACCATTTCGTTTGCATTATCTATTGGAGCTGACCAGAAGTACTCATCGCAGCCATCAGCATTGTCTTCGTTTACAATGGCTGTGAGTTCAGCGGTCTGATGTTCGGTTACTCCAGTGACCTTGTACACTTGATTTGGAGTGGTCCTGACCTTTTGATATACCACCGCTTTCTCTGCTAAGATCGGGGACTTTTGTTGGGACAATCGAGCGAACTCTACAGAATTTTCAGAAATTAGATTATTGTGGTTTTCAGGTTCGCTTTTTACAAATTCTGAGCAGTCAACCGTGTCCTCTACAGAAATTTCACTCATGTTGTCGTCCTCATTAAGCTCAGATGCATTTTCAACATCTATTTTGTTTTCTGAGCTCAAGTTGGCGTTTAAAGAGTCAAATTTTTGTATGGTTTCGGTTCTCAGTTTGAGTCTATCATTTTCATCCAAAAGGTTTTTGAGCATGTCCTTGTGGTCCTTGGATTTAATGAAAGATTCAATTTTGTCCAGTCCATACATATAGGTCGGATTGACGTCATCAGATGATATCACACTCTCACAATTATAAGCTTCGGCATCGATTTCATCCTCCTTAAACTCAAGGAAGGGCAAAATCATGCGATGGATCTTTTGGCCTATTTCACAGTCCAAGTGAAGCTGAGTAATATTAGAATAAAGACGTTTTGCAATTAAACAAAAAACATTCGGCTGTTTTAACAACTTTAAATTGTCTCTTTGTAAATAAATGTTTTCGTCTTTTATTTTAACTAATTCAGACTCGTTCAACTCAATCCACATGCGCCGCTCCTCACTCTTCGAAGACACCCTGCTTAATTGATCAGTTAGGTTAGAATTGGTGACTCGATTTTGAGTTAAGCTACTATCTAGATGTGAAATTCTTGTATTAACATTTTTTAGTTCTTTCTCATATGAGGATTGTGGTACTTTAAATGAAACAAAAACCGATTGTACCTTCTTGATCAGTTCATCGAGCTCATTGAACTGCTGGCTGAGTGGTTTGGCCGTAAAGCACATGTCCTGCTGCTCCTTCGGTTCCTCGCTTCCACCATCAGTGTTGCATCCCCTCATCTGAGATACATCGGACACCATGAAGCACCTTCCTCCACTGCTCTCCTCCTTTGCCACATAAGCCTTTCCATGAGTAGGCTTCCTCACTTCATCGTCTTCAGAGTCGGTTGACCAAACTTCCACGCTACCGAACTCGTCATCAGCAACCGAACCCTGCACAATTAGAGCATTCATGGAAGGGTTAGCGGTAGATTTCTTCTTTCTCATATCATCAAGCCTTTTCTGCAACAAGGCTTCCTCATCCTTTTCCTCGTCCTTTTCAGCCATCTTTTTGAGGACACAATCCATAGCATAGTGGTTTTTCCCACCACAGTAGTAACAACTTACTCCAGAATCACCATCTGCCTTTGGTTCCTTCTTGGGCTCTTCAACCTTCGGTTCATTGTTAACCTTTTCTGAACTATAACTCCCCTGCCAGTTTCGTTTTTTTTTGCTGGAGAATCTCTTCCTAATGAACCTCTTGGGGTTAGACACCATCATAGCATAATCCTCAGACGTGAGGTCATACTCCTCCAAGTTGAGGTCTTCATCCTCCATCCCAGCTTTACTTTTTGATAGGAGGGCCAGGGAACCAAGACTTGAAACAACGTTCTTTTCCTGCAGCACAATCTTCTCCTGGGACTTTAGAATACCCACCAGTTTTGCCAAAGAGTATGATTTAAACTGCTCATGGGCCTTAACTGTTGACACCACTGCTCTCCATTCTGACCTTAGACCATTTAAGAACGTAACCTTCTGCTCGATAAGCTTCCTTTCGATGTCATGTTTGATCATCCTGCTGAGAAGATGATTGAAGCGATCGAACGTCTGGGTCACAGTTTTTTCGACTCCTTGCCTGAATTCTCCAAACTCAGATAAGAGCAAGGTTTGGATAGAATGTTCAAGATCCTCGTCTGTAGAGTACAGTTCGCGAAGTCTATCCCAAACTTCCTATGCCGTCGTGCATGAGCTGACCAACCTGAAGGTGTCGGACTGAAGGGAGAATCTTATCAATCTTAACGCCTTGATATTACACTGGAATTTATCCTTTTCATCTTGTGCAATATCTTTGACATCCTTCAGCAGATCATTATACTCCTTTTGAGTTTTAATAATCCTTGACGTTGCAGAATGAGAAAAAGGTCCATTAATGATCGCTTCCCATATGAGGTATCCATTATCCTCAGATCCTATAACGTAGTCTTCGAAGTCATGCGCCCAGACTTCATAATCATGGGTATATAGGATTGGAATCTTCGTGGTTGAACCGATGCTGTTGGAAATATTGATGGGGTTTGATTGCGACTCGTCCATTATGATCGAAAAACCTGTTCAAAGATCAGACTTGTAATAAATCAGATTAGGGCAAACCAATAAATATCAAGATACTTCAATAATGAGATGACGGCTCAATAAATATCAGTAATTGCGGAAAAACCCTAATTGAAACCTTTTCACAGAAAAGATGTGTATCGATTACACAGCCTCCTGCTCTGATACCGATTAATGAGATTAAAACTTAATCTTGAAGATCGATTAGATCTTAAACAGGTAAATAAATACTAAACAGCAAGAACACGAAAATAAAGAACAAGTCAAGAATGAATCAAACGAGTCGAATGATTAAAACAAAACCCTCAGAAGAGCTCGATTAAGAACATCAACTGTAGAGGATTAGTAGGTTTACAAGAACGATCAAAGAAATCTGTAATTCTATCGTTATACTCTAAAGCGTTAACCTAATATGCATGCTAGCATATACTTATATAATAAATCTAAAAGACATCTCGGTTGGACAGGCCCAAACCGGAGTACAAAATAATTGAACTAAAAGCCGAGCCCAATGACGCAATCCTCTAGCGAATCTTCAACCCAATAGTGAGTTCGTTAGAGATTACTATATGACAGACCGCGACATGTCCCTTATCGATCTTATCTATTTGCTAATTGCCGCCGAATCAACAATGATTTGGCGCATGTAACGCCCATAGACCCGGGCTAGTCAATTTAGAGACGATAAGCATCAAAAATGACTTTTTGATTGAAGATTATTTAGAAGGAGAAATCTTAACTAAGTTGTAGAATATGTTACAAGGATTCCGTAAATATAAAGAACACCGAAATCCGAGTTATAACGAAGAAGTTATGACCTGTCGAAGTTTCACGATAGAACCGGCACGACACAGCGCAGCATAAATAGTGAATTTACGTTCGAGCGATATTTGGCCTTAGCGATCTAAATGAAAGTCATAGAATACGTTAAACCGAGAGCGTGCATAAAAAGAACGTCCAAAATATGACTTCGTATGAGGAAGTTATGATTTTCTGAAGTTTCGACTTAACAGTATGCAGCCTGAATACTCGATTTGAGATCGAGCGGTCTTTAGCCGAAATAATCTAAACCAGAATTGAATTCAATGTGTTCATTAGGTATGTCCGAACTCAATGTGTTCATTAGGTATGTCCGAACTCTATGTGTTCACTTGGTATTTTTGGACTCAATGTGTTCATTAAGTATTTTTAAACTAGATGTGTTCACTTGGTGTTGTTGAACTGAGTGTGTTCACTAAGTGATTTAGAACTAAGTATTCACCAAATGTTTTGAATTAATTGTTCACTATGAGTGTTCGAACTAGGTGTTTGTTAAGTATGTTGAACTAAGTGTTTACCAGTCATAATTTGTGGACCTTGGCAGTTGTGGACTTTGTGTCAATTCCTTAGGTCAATCCTTAAGAATAAATGGATAAACGATAGTTGATTCTTAGGGTAAATCCTTAAGAAATAAGGGAGATAATGGGAATGAGTATTTGGGTTTATTGTTTGATAATTGAATATAATAAATGTATTATTGTGGGTTGAAAACCCTATATGCTCACCAGGCTCCCAAGCCTGACCCACTTAGTTTTCTTTGCATTACAGTTAATGGCACAAGAGTATAAATTGGTGTACTTGACGAGAGATTTTGGATTATAGATCAGTAGTTACAAATAACTGTTGTAAGGTCTATTTTATATTGTTTATGCTTTTGGTCTGTATCGGAATATGGCATCCCGAGGTTTTATTATTTAATGAAAATACATTCTCTTTGAGAAACGTTTTGATAAATTTTATCATATTTTGTTTTGGGAACAAATTCCGCAAATCTTTTAATCAAAAGGATTTACTCTAATTTTATAAAACAAAGCATAAACAAATTTGTCTTTTCTGGCCGTGAAATTGGGGATGTCACAATTGGTATCAGAGCATTAGTTTAAGCGAACTAGGAATTTGTAGGATTTATAGACTTAAACTTAGAATGCTAAGTGATGATCGTGAGATGAGTGTCTACCATATTTTAGACACAAGCACTAGTATATTTGAGGAAAGATGCCTAAAATGCTTTTATGTGCTAAATAGGGACGAACCAACCATACCCATTAGGGAACCCAATCTGATTCCCGAACAATCGGAGGAAGGAAACAATAGTCGCGCGATGAGTCAAGTTAGGACTCAAGGAGAACGAAGGAACGACCCGGAAAGGGGAAACAACAAGGATGGGCGAATGTACAACAATTTCTTGGGCGCCAAGCCACCAAATCTTTCTGGGAGCCCAAAGCCCGTTGAGATTATGGATTGGATCTCCGAAATGAAGATAGTATTTGAAAGTTGCGACAGTAGCAACAAAAAAAGATTGTCTTTGCAGTTAGACAACTGAAGACTGGAGTCTTGAGCTGGTGGAAGTTGTTGGCAGATACAATGCCAAGAGGAGAAGCCATGCGAATGTCTTGGGAAGCATTTGTGGAGTAAATGAAAATGCAGTATTGCTTAAAGATAGATCTAATAGACCTAAACAATGAATTTCAGAACCTGAAGAAAGGAAAGATGACTGTGGATGAGTATGCCACCACGTTCACCGAGAGGGTGAAGCTGTTCCCCTACTTGGTGCCTACTGAACTCTCCAAAATCGATAGGTTTGCTAACGGACTGCCCACAAACTTTGGCCTATAATCAAAATGGAAACTACCTTGAAAACGGCCGTTAGAGCAGCCAGGAATGTTGAGACCCAGATAAGAGAGAAGGGTCTGGAGAGAGCTGAAGTTGGCGAGAAAAGGAAGCATGAAGGTTCTTCAAGGTCCGACAAGAAGAGAAAATTCTCAATGTCTGGTTCGAAAAAGTTCGAAGGAGGAGGGGATGAAGGGAGATGGTGTGATAGGTGCAAGAAGAAACACCTAGGAAGATGTGGCGATGAGGTTACATGTTTCAAGTGTGGAAAGACTAAGCACTATGCCAATGAATGTGCATCTAGTAAGAGAGTGTGTTATGAGTGTAACGAAAAAGGGCATATTTCGATCAATTGCCCGAAGAAGAAAGAACCCGCAAAGCAAAAGGCATTCGACATGATCCTCGACAAGGCAGACGATAACGCGAGAAATCAGGGATAGGGATTTTTATATCCAAAGCTCAAGTTATGAGGTAGGAGTGGGAATAGTAACTTGTGGTGTAGCCTATTAGAGGTATAGTATAGGGTTAACTTGAACCTTTGTGTAATCGTTTCAAGAAATAATATAAACCCTAGTTTTGATATCTATATGATATGTATGGTTTTGATATCTACGTGGTATCTATAGTTTTAATATCTGATGTATTGGATGATTGTGTAATTTTTTTTTAGTGACTTGGTTGACTGAGAGACAATACTTGGGACGAGTATGAGTTGGTGTGAATAGTAGTAGTGATCTATACTACCGGAAGCACAGGACTCATGCTTGGATCGGGGAAAATCACAAGGTTACCAATAAGCTAGTAATTGATTCTGTTTTATTCAAGTATGTCATTACCATTATTTTGGCAATGACTAGTAAGATGGTTGTTATTCCGACCCTAGTGGTCATATCAAATTGAGTCCGACTACGATGAGAGGTCATCGAGACAAGACGCATTGGTCTGTTACAATAGATAAAGGAATGTATTTATCCTAAGAAGAAGAAGGAGTCCTCAATAATGGTTTATTTTGTAACTCGAAGGTTACGATTGAAAGTACAACATAGTACGAAGAGCAAATGAGGGATTTGATGGGTTTTGAGCATTGTAACACTTCCTAAGTGTACATGCAACCCTAATAACCTTGTATCTATGTTTTCTCTATATACATGCAAATGTCTATTTCAAGGTTATACCCTAACTAGCATGGCATGGGGATTACATAAAATATAAAACTAGTAGAAATACATACCTTGTTGTTGCTTGGATTCCTTCAAGACTTTTTGATCCTAGCACCCCAAATGTTGTGCCTCAAATGCTTCACACAACACCAAAAAACATGGAATAACTTGATAAAATACTTCTAGCACTCAAAATCGGTTATGCCCTCTCTAGTAATCTTACTAGCCCAGATTTCACTAGCCAAAGGGTCCCTTTTATAGTGGTGTCACAATTAGGGTTTTCACATGAATACTCTTAATTATCATGACTCTTCATTTCTCATGACCCATGGGTTTGTAACTCCCATGGACTATCCATGGAGCTCCAAATGGTTACATCCATAACCCAAAAACCATGGATCATTAATCCACCATAAAAGAATTGATGATTGTCATAATCAACCCTTATATATTTAATTAGTCTCACTTTGATCACCAAATTAATACTAGATTAACACTTGATCAAATACTAATTAAATAATACTATTATTAATATATTAGAACTTATAATATATTAATAATCATAAGTGCCATATTCTCTAATTCAGTCTATCCAAGTATTGCAATGCCATGCAACCCAAATGGACCATGCCGGGTTGGGTCAAGTACATACCAAATAAAGTTATGGACTTAGATACTATATCCAACAGTCTTCCATTTGGATAAGTCTAATAACTATATTTGCAAATATGACTTCAAAATCCGACTAGCAATCGTAGATCTTTCAAAGTCTCTCGGAACTTAGATGATGATGATACACCATTTAAGATAAGTGATCATATAATCCTCTGCTCTCATGATATCATCCGGACAAACACATGGAACATGGTCTTACTTATTGTCCAACATTTGTTTCTCGATCTTCGATTTGTTTCGACATAGAACAAAATTGAACATATCAATTAGGTTCTGACCGGGCCTGGTACATGGGTCAAAACCAAATCATCGAAGGGCCCAGATATCGCTTCTATTTCTAGAAGGAACAGATAAACTTCGACTGATATGCTTGTACTAACTACTTGTTGAATTACTCACAAAGGCATGTTTTATAACATCGAGTTACCAATGCGTTTTCGTACAATCAATGAATAACCAACTCATAGTCAACAACTCATATCTCTAGGTTTGAAGATTTATATGATATTACCGTCTCACGATCACTCAAGATAAATTCCATGAAGTGATGCAAGTGAGCGTGGGTTGGATCCAATACTCAGCCCTTATGAGTACTCATGAATGTTGTAGCAACCATTGCATTGTCCAAAGCACTTTAGACAAATCATACAAGCCAGATTGATGACAGTCTTGAATCAATACTTACTTCCAAAGTTTGACCGACTATGGATGGTTTGAATAATATGATATATACCATAACATAATTATTTTGGAAGTAAAAACATGCAAAATTGAAACATAGTAAACAATCAACACAAGATAGTAACACCTTACTCATAAATAAATAACAACTTTTATTTATCATCAAATGTCAATTACATTTTACAAGTTTCATGATAAGTTATTAAATAAACTTGAAGATCGATTAGATCTTTGTAACAGGTATTACGATGAACACAAAACAGTAAATAAGACAAGTATGGATCAAAATATATCGAATGATTAATTCAAACAATCCTCAGCAGAGCTCGACAAAGAACTTCCGCTGTAGAGGATTTAGGGTTACAAGAACGATAATAAAACTTCTGAATAATGCTCTGATCTATCTTTTCTATCGTTTTTAATCGCTTCTATCGTTACTATCGTTTCTATCGATTCGTAAAACTAACATGCATGCAAGAACCTATATTTATAATAAACCCTATTAAACTCACGGATGGACAGGCCCATACCGGAGATACAAAAACGGACTAGCTAACGAGCCCAATAGACGCAACACTTAATACAAAACACGACCCAAAAATCCCCCACTTTGCGTCAAATTGGAGCGAGACTACTTCTTCTTCTTGCTTGGGCCAGCAGCGGGTGTCTTTTTTACAGTATCAAACAGACGTGTGATGAGAGTGAGAATAGTCTGTCTGAACCGAATGTACCATTGTATCATGTCATCGAAGTACTTGACATCATCCGCTGAGTTTTGCTTGCATCTGTGGATGATCCCCAAAACATGCTCTAAGCAGGTAGTAGTGTACAGATGTTTGTCAGCCAAGGCAAAGAGACATTTATGTACTTCGTTTCTGGTGAACATGACAGAATTCCTTCTTGAGTCAATTCTGCCCATCTGCATTTGGTTCAGATCACTGGCCGAGCCAACAGGAGAGATTTTTGGTTTCTTCTTAAATACGCTCGCTATCTCCTAATCCATCAGTGCAACTTCCATGATGTAGCACACCAGCATCCTCTTGAGATGGTCGATGATCGGACCATATTCAGCTTCGTTGGTGAGAAGGATGTTGTGCAAGATTATCCAATCATGGGGATTGAGATTCGGAAGATCTGCAAGGGAAATTGCATGCTCGGTTTTGGCAGATCCCCGAAGTACCATGAACCGAACGTTAATGAAGTTCCCTTCAGTGTACGGCTTCAAGACCCGAACGTTGATAATCTTCTAAGCGCTCCAAGCCTGATACTGAGGTTGAGCAGCCTTCAGATAGAAATCAATTAAGTCCCGATCAACCTGTGGATGAGGATGAGGGAACTCTGCAATGTTGGAGAAGGCATGAAAGATGAACGCCTTTCGGGTCAGTGGCATGTCAAACTGAGAGACGACAGTATTGGAACAGTCAAACGAAATAACGGGTTCCAGCCACAAGATACTCGGTGTGTCGATGGCTTCTTTTATCATCCTCTAGAGAGTCCAAGCAGGAAAAAGAGTTTTCCTACTCTCAAGAAGGTCGTGGGCTTCCTTTTGTTTTCGTTCAGCTTCTTCAGCCTCTTTTGCCACACGAGCATTGACATCAGCCTCATTGCGTCGACTTCTACGCTTCAATAAGTCGGCAATGGTTTCTTTGTCTTCTTCCTCTTCTTCCTCATCAATATTTTTGCCTTTATCTTTCACACCCGAACCGGAGGCTTGGCCTACTGGAGGAGGTTCGGTAGTGTGAGTTGCCTTTCAGGAATGAGGTGGTTGAGATATAGACTCCTTCTCTCCCCTTTGTTTCGGAATAGACACGAAATCAAGTAGCCCTTCGATTTTGCTTAACAGGGCAAGGGCGGGAGCAAGCTTCTCTGCAAGGGTACGCCTCACAGAATAGCTAAGGATAGGATCATGTGCTTCGAGGATGTTTGAGATGGCTGAGTGGACATCCGAAACACACATCTTGATAACCTCTCTTTCAGACCGAAGAGATTCAATCTCCTGTTGAGAATGGGAGAGTTGAACACTCTTGACCTTCAGAGTAGTGGTCTGCTTTGCAAGAACATCCATGAGAGAGTTCTCAGCAGCCAAATCTTCTTGGAGCTTCGAGAGACGCTCGTTGATGGTGGTGCGAAAGGCTGAGTTGTCGTCAGAAAGCGTATGACGAAATGAAGCAAAAGACTTTAACTCAGTTGAGACCGACGTTGTCAACTGTTGAACAATTGGTTCCAACGTAGTCTTTGCAGCATTGGCACTCTCCTGTAAAGACCTTAACAGGATAGAGGCATCAGAAAATAGTTTATCGACTTTTTCGGTCGCAGCCTGACAGGCTTTTGTTGAGGCGTCGATGGCGGAGGTTGCAGAAGCAATAGAATCTTGCTGAGCCTTGGAGAAAGCGTCAACAATCTTCTGTACTGCATCTTCAGAAAGAGATGACTGAGAAGTGGAAGAGGAGGCAATGAGCAAATCAACTTTGTCATGGAGCTCCTTGAGATGTCGTTTTGTAATGGGAGCATCGTCATTGTCATCACTCTGAATTTGAAACGGACTATAGTAGACCGAGTCAAACGTCATATTTTCCCCGCCAAGGAATGGTTCATCACTTTCTGAAACACGACCAGGAGAAGGTGGTGGTGGTGAAGCTGGTGGAGCTGAAGTATGGATAGGTTCAGGTTTGGTTGTTTCGGGTATAGGTGTAGGTTCGTATGCGTTTGTGGTTTCAGGTGCTGGGGTGGTTTCGGGTGCATCAGTATGAACCCCCATATCAGATACGTTGGCTCTAACATCTGCAGTGGATGTTGTGGTGGCTTCGGTGAATATTGGTGTTGGTATTGGGATTGAAGTGGGTGGTATTGAAGTAGTGGAAGTTATGGGGGCAATAGAAATAGGAATGGTTCTAGGTGGGGAATTAATGGGAGTAGGAGAGACATGAATCTCTGGGGTAGGAGATCTGGGTGGAGTGTTGCCTCGTGGAGAATCATCAGAATCTGAACTCTCACCCTCAGACTCGCTTGAGGAGGAAGCGATGATCAACTTTCGCTTGGGCTGAGTTTTTCGGCGTTTTGGCTGCGGAGACTGAGCAGCTTTGGTTGGTTTCCTCTTCTTTGGAGAAGGGCCTTTAGCCCCTATCGCCACCTGTTTCCCTTTTTCAGCCTTATTGCCTCTTGGAGCAGGCTTGTCGGCGTCATGAATAGACTTCAACATCTCCGGAGTGAGATCCCTCGGACCAGAACGCTTGAATCCTTTATACGTCTGGATAATCCGGCTATCAGCAGGAACATCTCCATACATGGTTTCCGGAATTGAACCGTTGAATGGAAACTTGGGAGCGTCCGAGATAATGATCTTCGTGGTATGGAATGTACCAATCGAAGACATTGGAGCACCAGCGACAATGGGGACGTGGTACTTGTCCATCACCCATTTCGTGACCAAAGTCCAGAACCTGGCGTATGAGATTTCAGAATGCCTGGATGTAGTGGAGAGACTCTGGATGAGTTGTTGCCACAAAATAGACCCGTAATCCATGTTGATGCCATTGTAGACACCATACATTATTGACAAAAACAACCGATTGGCACCATCAGATCCATGCGTTCAGATAACCCTTTGAATAGAACAGTGAACATCCCGTTCCACTGTGGCGGTAGGCACGACTTCTTGAACTTGGCGACTGAAGAAAGCACCTCCGTGTAACCCATGTTGTAAAACATGTTGAATAAATCCCCTATTGGAATCGTTTCAGGGTTAACCCTCGAGGAATCAGGTTCAAACCCTAACAACGAGCAAAATATTTGCTTTGAAATCGAGGCCTTGTGCTGGAAAATATCAAAGAAGATTCTATCCACGGCCTTGTCGTAGTGAGCAGTCGCAAAGATCTGCGACAAGAACTCCATCAGAATGGATTCTGCTCTTGTAAGTGCAGGAGCAATCGGCAAAAACTTCAAGCACTCGATAATGGGGAACATGAAGGCATCGTAAACATGTGGGGATAAATCGATGATTAGGCTTTGTTGTGGGCGAATGGGCAGAATGTGGGATGTTGCGTGAACTGAAGATGAATCTATCATTGCTTGAAGAAAGTAGAGAAGATGATGAACAGTAAAGGTTCAGGGATTTCTTGCGCTCTGGGAATTTTAATTGCAGTAAAGAGGTAAACGGTGGAGGATGTTGCCTTTTATACTGTGGGGTAAGGAGAGAGAAAGATCTTCCCAAATCTTCTATCGAAAAACGAAGAGTTTTCCGAAGTTGACTGATGCGTGACAGTTGGGGTAGCCGATGATCACGCATGAGAGAGAGTGTCAGATCCCAAAGAACACGCCTCCCATCAAGCGCCAGTTGGATATGAACCGTTTCAGATTCACATGCACCCTTCTTGCGTCGCTTGGAGATTAAACGTTTCCGATTCTCACGCATGCCCTTTTAACGCCGTTTGAAATCCAATCGATTAGACTCCCGCCGGAGTCAGCATGTCTTTATCTTATCCCTTTAAATTGTAACGACATCTTTTGAAAAATACTGCCACGTAGATTAAAATCAACCACAACCTTTAATCGACTTCAAATCCAAGTAAAATGCCTTGTAATTAATAGAACATGAATTTTGGAAAATCAAAGATTTTTGTGCTAAGGGTGTAAAAGAAAAGAAATAAAGCAATAATTTTTGGGAAAAAATGTGATGTCAATAAAGACACGAAACAGATGATCCCGGGCACGAATCTCTTCCTTCAAAGTCAAGAGAGACCTTAAAGTGTTGGTGTGGTTTCCCGTTAAATGACGATCAAACACTTCTTAAGAAGTGTTGAAAGGCTTCTTTTAATTAGGCTGATTAGGGTGGCTTTCGCTTCGATTCAACATTCCTAATCTTGATATAAGATAGAAAGTGAACGAAGTACTTGTGAGACCGGTGTAGTCTGTTGAACAAGTAGGTTGGGAATAATTTAAACTGGCTGGGAATATAAAATAAATCTCAACAAAAATTTAAAACTGGATCCCAAGGGAAGAAATGTTATGGGTGTTAACAATTTCATAGGAATCACACAAAAAAAAATTGAGATTTCAAGGAGGTACATCCGTCAATTTAATGGTGAAAACTAGAGCAAATTAATTGTTCACCGTCAATTCGTATTGGGTATTGAATTTTGGGTTTCACTTAGATCGTAGTGGCACGAAACTAAGATCATAAACACAGAAATTGTGTAACCATAAACCTCAGTGGTAATTTCTGAGAGTCTCAAGGGTTACTTTTGTGAAACGAAAGTGATGGAGAAATGCAATTTAGATGGTGTAAGAAAACAAAGTACCTCTGCTGTGAAAAACTGGACCAAACAGAAAACTCTTATCTCATGTGAGAAGAGAGTTAGGTAGCTCATGATTAGAATAAATAAGAAAGCCTAATTGGGAAGACAAGGTTTGTTTATACCAAGTCAGTAAGGCCTATTATACAGAATCAAGTGAGGCTTTGGACACATACAGCAACATGCTTCTAGGGACGCTTAGCTAATTCAATGATTTCCCCATAAACGAACACACACATAAAATTAAAGCCAAAAAGAAAACAAAGAACAAAATATTTCTGGAGTTTTTGAATTTATAAAAGAAATATTTTTGGGATTTTTATGAACAAAATAAAAGATGAAATAAAAAAATAAAAATAAGACAAAAGAAAAAAAAATCTGGAACCGAACCCGAGCGTTCGGTTTATTTCGGTTGTTAAAAACTTTGGAACCGAACCCGAGCGTTCGGTCTATTTAGGGTAAGAAAAATTTTGGAACCGAACCCGAACGTTCGGTCTATTTCGGTTACCAAAGAAAATAGATTTTCAAAAAGAGAATGACTTTGATAATAAAATAAATGCAATTGGAGCGATTATACAGAAGATCTACAACCAAGAAAACTACCTTTGATTGATGAGCGAAAAGCAGATTTTTCAACCGAACCCGAGCGTTCGGTTCATTGCGGTACATTAGTACAAGACCCGAACCCGAACGTTCGGTCTATTTCGCTTCTTACTTTTGAGTTTGAGAGGTAATGTTTGGTACTGACTCCGATTCCATCATACCTAGCCCTTGTAGAATTTTGTTGAACGATCCTTCAGGAAGAGCTTTGGTGAAGATGTCAGCCAGTTGATCAGTGGTTCGAACAAAATGAATTTCGATGTTCCCATCTTCCACATGATCTTTAATGAAGTGATACCTCAGTGCTATGTGCTTATTCTTCGAGTGTTGCACTGGGTTATGACAGATCCTAATTGCACTTTCTGAGTCGCATTATAGTGGAATCATTTTCATATTGAGTCCATAATCCCAGAGTTGACTTTGGATCCAAATCAGTTGAGAAGTACAGGAGGCAGCTGCAATGTATTCCGCTTCAGCTGTAGATAAAGACACACAGGTTTGTTTCTTTGATTGCTAGCTAACTAACTTTCCGTCTAGGAATTGGCAGCCTCCCGTGGTGCTTTTCCTGTCTAGTCCACAACCTCCAAGGTCTGCATCTGAGTAGGCTTGAACGAAGAAGCCTGAGTTGGATGGATACCATAGGCCTAAAGATGAAGTTCGCTTGAGATAACGAAGTATGTTCTTCACTGCAAGCATATGAGGTTCACGCGGATTAGCCTGAAATCTAGCACAGTAACAAACAGAGAACATGATATCAGGCCTGCTAGCAGTAAGATACATCAGTGAACCGATCAGCTGGCGATATAGCGTAATATCAACTGTTGGCTTATCCAATGATGGAGTAAGCTTGGTGCCGAACGCCATTGGAACTTTAACCTTTGAATCTCCCATCATGCCAAATTTTGCAAGGAGAGTCTTCGTGTAAGCTTCCTGATTAATAAAGATGCCTTCGGGTCCCTGTCTAATATTTAAACCAAGGAAAAAGTTAATTGGACCCATTGAGCTCATTTCAAATTTAGTCTCCATCAGCTTTCTAAATTCAGCCGTTAAGCTAGGATTCGTTGAGCCAAAGATGATATCATCGACATAAATTTGAACAATCATAAGGTGGTTACCTTCCTTCTTACGAAAGAAGGTTGGGTCAACCGAACCTTGTTTGAATTTGGACATCTTTAAAAACTTGGTTAGCGTTTCATACCAGGCCCTCAGAGCTTGTTTCAGTCCATATACGGCTTTGTCCAAAATGTAACAGTGATTGGGATACCTTTCATTGACAAATCCAGGAGGTTGCTCCACGTACACGGTTTCTTCAAGTTCTCCATTTAGAAATGCGCACTTGACATCCATTTGGTAGACCTCAAAGTTTTTGTGTGCTGCATAGACAAGAAATATTCTAACGGATTCCAGCCTAGCAACAGGAGCGAAAGTTTCTTCGTAGTCGATTCCTTCCTCCTGACAGTATCCTTTCACTACCAGACGGGCTTTGTTTCGTATCACATTGCCTTCCTTGTCCGTCTTATTTCTGAAGACCCATTTGAGACCAACAACTGAGGCATCTTGAGGAGTTGGAATGAGACGCCAAACTTTATTCCTTTCGAATTCATTTAGTTCATCTTACATAGCTTGAACCCAATCGGAGTGATCAAGAGCAATGTTAATTGTCTTTGGTTCAACTTTGGAGACGAAGGAGTTAAACATACAGAATTCTACTTTTGAAAATAAGGAAGTTTGTTTTGCCTTTAGTTGTGATCGGGTCAGGACCGTTTCAGAGATATTACCGATAACCTGAGAAACACGATGATCTTTGGTCCATTTGACAAGAGGAGGGTAATTTGGATCATAAGATGGATCCAGTTCAGCGTTTACCATCTCTTCTAGTTCAGGTTGACTATCATAGTCGTAAGACATATCTGCATTCTCCCCCTCGACAGATAAGCTTTCAGGTGTGTCTTGAGTTTCTGGAGCTATAGGAGTTTCGTGCGGTGTTGAGCTTTCGGGTACCACTAGACTTTCGGGTGCAGATGAGCTTTCTGGAGCAGCCGGAGAATAGTTCTCCCCCTCAACATGTGAGCTCGCCTGTGATGACGAAGATATGCCCTCCCCCTCAACTGAAGTATCGTGCTGTGGAGGGTCATCAAAACTTGATCCTCCT
The DNA here is from genome assembly GCF_051521515.1 of Lactuca serriola. NCBI lineage: Eukaryota > Viridiplantae > Streptophyta > Magnoliopsida > Asterales > Asteraceae > Lactuca > Lactuca serriola. The sequence goes on along the minus strand of NC_136412.1, from coordinate 64,231,301 downwards.
TCATTCATTCTCTTTGCAGTGTCTTCGATGAGTTGCTTCAGACGATCTACTTTGTTGTCTGCTGCACTCGCTTCTGAGAGAGTTACCTTCTCTGGTTCATCAAATAACTCGACGAACTTCTCAAATAGGTTTGCAATCGAGGCTGTGACTTGGCCTGTTTGAGAAAAGATTTCTCCAACTGTGTCTTCTTTGGCCTTATGCTTTTTGACATAGCTATCATCAAAAGTCACATAATAGGTTTCTTCTATTTTCCTCGAGCGCTTGTTTAATACCCTGTAGGCTTTAGAAGTGAGATAATAGCCCAGAAATATCCTTTCATCGGCTTTGACATCGAACTTGTTACGATGTTCTTTAGAATTGAAGATGAAGCACCGTGAGCCGAATACATGGAAAAATTTGACATTTGGCTTCCTGTTGTTGATGATCTCATAAGGAGTGAGAGTGAATCGCTTATTGAGATATGACCTGTTATGCGTAAAACAAGCAGCAGCAATAGCATCAGCCCAAAAATATAAAGGTAAAGAAGCAAAACTTAGCATGCTTCGGGCCGCCTCACACAAAGATCGGTTTCGTCTTTTGACAATCCCGTTTTGTTGAGGAGTGTAGGGAGCTGAGAAGTTATGACTGGTTCCTTTGTCGGCTAAGAATTCTTCGAATTCTTTATTTTTGAACTCTAGACCATTATCGCTCCTGATGTTGCGAACAACTTTCTTTAGCTGTACTTCAATCTGCTTGATAAACATCTTCAGCTTGAGAGTCGCTTCAGATTTGTGTTTCAGAAAGAATACCCATGTAAAACGCGAGAAATCATCAACGATGACAAGAATATACTTGCTACCGCCGATGCTTTCGATAGATGATGGACCACACAAGTCAATGTGAATTAACTCTAATGGTTCAACAACTTTAGTGTTTACAATCGATGGGTGACTTTGATGACTCTGCTTCCCCATTTCACACGCAGCACATAAATGTTCTCGATCGAATTTGAGCAATGGAAGACCTCGAACATGAGCACCTGTGACAAGTTTGTTGATATCTTTGAAGTTGAGATGAGAGAGCCTTCGGTGCCACAACCAACTTTCGTTAGATTGTGCTTTGGATAACAAGCAGATAGCTGGATTCCCTTTGATAGGTTTGAGGTTCAGGGGAAACATTTCGCCTTTGCGCTCCGATTTGAGAATGACTCTTTTCGTTTTCTTCTCAATTATTTCCGAACGCTCATCATCGAATGAAACCTTGAGATCGGTACCTCCAACAAGCTGAGATACACTAATGAGGTTGTGCTGTAGTCCTTCAACGTATGCAACCTTCCTAATCGTAAAATCACCATTTGTAATCATTCCATAGCCTTTTATGGTGCCGAAGGAGTTGTTCCCGAACTTGACATTTCCACCGTTTGAAAGAGACCGAAATTCCCTCAGCTCTTCCTTCCTTCCTGTCATGTGACGTGAGCAGCCACTGTCAATATACCATTCTTCGTCAAACTGCTTGTCACTGATAACCTGCAAAAATTAAGCAGATTTAGAAACCCATAGTTTCTTGGGTCCACGTGAGCCTTTCATAGGAACAGGAATAGTAAGAGAGATGTCAACAAGATATGTTCTTTTTATTAAAGTTGTTTCATCTTTCTTTTTAATGGTGAAAACCTTAATTTTATTGGGATTTGTTACAGTCAATTTGGATTCAGGTTTAGGCACTGGGATATTGGAATGCTTTTGATTGGTTTTGACTGAGGAAATCTTCGATTTTCCTTTCAAATCTGTTGAAGATTTTGGATTTTGAGTATTAACAGAATTGGATTTAGAATGAAGTTGAGAGGAATTAGAAGAATTAGAAGAAGAAGAATGAGAGAAGTTAGACTGAGATGAGTTCTTGGCTTGAGATTCTAAGTGACCCTTTTGTTTTTGATCATTAGTGGGACCGAACCTAGATCTTTGGTCTCTTTTGCTCTCGGAACCGAACCTCTGCTTTCGGTAGATAGTGTTTTCTGAACCGAACCTTTGCTTTCGGTTGTCAAATTTTTCAGAACCGAACGTATCCTTTCGGTTGTTTTGACCTTCATAACCAAACCTCTCTTTTCGGTTGTTGTGACTTTCTTGTGACCTAACAGTGTCTTTCTCTGACTTTAAATTTCTGTCATGATAAGAGAAATGAGCATTCTGAGATCACCAGAACTGTTTTCTTTCAGAGAGATTCTTCTTGTATCTCTGATTCCTTTGTTGTTTCTGATTTCTCACCTGCTTTAGCTGACGATGGACATTCGCTTTTTGTTTTTGCTTTCGGTCAGCAGGTTCACTTTGAACTGACGAAGTTTCGCTTGAAGGAGTGACTTCTTTTGCAGGAACTCCTTTTTCTCTAGGAACATCTTTGTACCACTAGTACTTGGCATGTCGAAGCTATCAGGCTTGTTCAAAGGCTCTGGCACATATCTGCCTTTGGTTTTCCATGAAGTCCTTTCTGATAGACCAACTGTTTCGTCAGCATTGTCGATAGGAGCAGACCAGAAGAACTCATCACAACCATCAGCATTGTCTTCGTTTATAATAGCTGTGAGTTCGGCTGTCTGATGTTCTGTTACGCCTGTGACTTTATACACCTGATTTGGAGTTGTTCTCACCTTTTGGTATACAACAGCCTTTTCTTCAAGGATCGGGGACTTTTGTTGGGACAGTCGAGCAAACTCCATAGAATTTTCTAAAATAAGATTTTTGTGGTTTTTGGGTTCGCTCTTGACAAACACTGAACAGTCAACTGTGTCTTCAACAGAAATTTCACTCATATTATCGTCCTCATTAAGCTCAGATGCATTTTCAACATCAATTTTATTTTCTGAGCTCAGGTTGGCATTCAATGTGTCAAACTTTTGTATGGTTTCGGTTCTTAGTTTTAGTTTATCATTTTCATCCAAAAGATTTTTCAGCATGTCTTTATGGTCCTTGGACTTTATGAAAGATTCGATTTTGTCTAGACCATACATATATGTCGGATTAACATCCTCAGACGAAACAACACTTTCACAGTTATATGCTTCAGCATCAATTTCATCCTCCTTAAACTCAAGGAAGGGCAAAATCATGCGATGAATTTTCTGCCCTATTTCACAGTTTAAATGAAGTTGAGTGATATTGGTGTAAAGACGCTTAACAATTAAACAAAAGACATTTCTCTGTTTTAAAAGTTTTAAATTGACTCTTTGTAAATAAATGTTTTCATCCTTGGATTTGATTAACTTTGACTCCTTTAGCTCGATCCACATCCTTCGTTCCTCACTCTTTGAAGATACCCTGCTTATTTGGTCAGTTAGGTTAGAATTGGTGACTCGTGTTTGAGTTAAACTGCTGTCTAGATGAGAGATTCTTGAATTGACATTTTTTAATTCCTTTTCATATGAACTTTGTGGGATTTTGAATGAAACAAAAACTGATTGTACCTTCTTGATTAAATCATCAAGCTCGTTAAACTGCACGCTGAGAGGTTTTGCTGTGAAGCACAAGTCCTCTCGCTCCTTTGTGTCTTCATTCCCACCATCTGTGTTGTATCCCCTCATCTGAGACACGTCTGACACCATTAAACACTTTCCACCGCTCTTTTCACCTTTTGCAACATAGGCCTTTCCATGAGATGGCTTCCTGACTTCATCGTCTTCAGAATCGGTTGACCAGACCTCCACGCCACCGAACTCATCATCCGCTACCGAACCCTGCACAATTAAGGCATTCATAGAGGGGTTAGCAGTGGATTTCTTTCTTTTGATTTCTTCCATCTTTTTCAACAGCACAGTTTCTTCATCTTTTTCTTCATCCTTTTCTGCCATTTTCTTGAGAACACAATCTTTGGCATAGTGGTTCTTTCCTCCACAATAATAGTAGCTCACACCCGAATCTCCTTCAGCTTTTGGTTCCTTCTTTGGTTCTTCTGCTTTCGGTTCTTCCCTAACCTTTTCGGAACTGTAACTTCCCTGCCAATTTCGGTTCTTATTTGCAGGGAACCTTTTCTTGATGAACCTTTTTGGGTTTGAGACCATCATTACATAGTCTTCAGAGGTAAGGTCATAATCCTCTAGGTTGAGGTCTTCATCTTCCATCACAGCTTTGCTTTTGGACAGAAGGGCCAATGATCCCAAGCTTGAAACCACATTTTTCTCCTGTAACACAATCTTTTCTTGAGATTTCAAAATCCCTACCAGTTTCGCCAAAGAGTAAGATTTGAATTGCTCATGCGCTTTAACAGTGGACACAACCACTCTCCACTCAGATCTGAGACCGTTCAAAAATGTAACCTTTTGTTCAATCAACTTCCTTTCAATATCATGTTTAATCATCTTACTAAGAAGATGATTGAAGCGATCAAATGTCTGAGTTACAGTTTCTTCAGGACTCTGCTTGAATTCACCAAATTCGGACAAAAGCAAGGTTTGAATGGAATGCCCGAGATCGTCGTCCGTAGAATATAACTCTCGCAGCCTATCCCATATTTCTTTGGCAGTGCTACATGAACTTACTAGCCTGAAAGTGTCAGATTGAAGAGTGAATCTGATTAGTCTCAATGCTTTAATATTGCACTGAAATTTATCTTTTTCGTCTTGAGGAATATCTTTAACGTCTTTCAAAAGATCATTATACTCCTTCTGAGTTTTAATAATTCTTGAAGTTGCTGAATGAGCGAATGGTCCGGAAACGATTGCTTCCCAGATGAGATATCCATTGTCCTTAGACCCGATGACATAATGTTCAAAGTGATGTGCCCAGACCTCGTAATCTTGGGTGTAAAAGATGGGAATCTTTGTCGTTGATCCAATGCTGTTTGAGATGTTGATGGGATTGGATTGTGACTCGTCCATGCTTGATCGAATAACCTGTTTAAAAGATCACACTTGTAATATATTAAATTAGGGCAACACAAATAAATGTTGAGTTACATCAATTATGGGATGACGGCTCAATAAATATCAGTAAATGCGGAATAACCCTAATCGCAACCTTTTTCACAGAAAAGAAGTGTATGAATTACACAACCTCCTGCTCTGATACCAATTGATAAGTTATTAAATAAACTTGAAGATCGATTAGATCTTTGTAACAGGTATTACGATGAACACAAAACAGTAAATAAGACAAGTATGGATCAAAATATATCGAATGACTAATTCAAACAATCCTCAGCAGAGCTCGACAAAGAACTTCCGCTGTAGAGGATTTAGGGTTACAAGAACGATAATAAAACTTCTAAATAATGCTCTGATCTATCTTTTCTATCGTTTTTAATCGCTTCTATCGTTACTATCGTTTCTATCGATTTATAAAACTAAGATGCATGCGAGCACCTATATTTATAATAAACCCTATTAAACTCACGGATGGACAGACCCATATCGGAGATACAAAAACGGACTAGCTAACGAGCCTAATAGACGCAACACTTAATACAAAACACGACCCAACATTTCAGGAATCTAATTATTGAAACTATTATCATCCTTCAGGCCAATGCCCCTTGCATGCTGTAAATGCTTAACCCTGCTCAGTCCCTTCGTGAGGGGATCTGCCGGGTTCTCATCCGATGATACCCACTTTGCCATGAGGAGTCCTTCTTCTATTCTTTGTCTGATGAAATGGTATTTTCTGTCAATGTGCCTAGATCTCCCGTGATCTCTTGGTTCTTTAGCCAAAGCAACCGCACTTTCACTGTCACAAAAAATTTCCATTGGCTCCTTTATAGCTGGTACAACTCCAAGGTCTCCGATGAAGTTCTTCAGCCATATCGCCTCTTTTGCTGCCTCGCTTGCTGCTATGTACTCTGATTCACAAGTCGAATAAGCTACTGTCTCCTGCTTGGAACTTTTCCAAGTAATGGCTCCTCCATTTAGGATAACGACCCAGCCTGACTGAGAGCGGAAATTATCCCTATCAATTTGAAAGCTAGCATCACTATATCCTTCCACTCTCAAGTCATCACTGCCTCCGAGGGTAAGGACCCAGTCCTTAGTCCTTCGCAAATACTTGAGAATGTTCTTTACCGCTGTCCAGTGTGCCTTGTCGGGGTTCCCTTGATATCTACTGACCATGCTCAAAGCAAAGGCCACATCAGGGCGAGTACAAGTCATAACATACATGATCGAGCCCACAACGGAAGCATATGGTATCTGACTCATCTCAGCTATCTAAGCCTTTGTACTCGGACTCTGAGTCTTACTTAACTTGGCATTACTCTGGATTGGTAATTCTCTTTTCTTGGAATCTTGCATACTGAACCTCTTCAGTACCTTATCCACATAAGTACTTTGACTAAGTCCAATTAGTCTCTTACTCCTATCTCTCAATATCCTTATCCCTAGGATATAGGCAGCTTCCCCAAGGTCCTTCATAGCAAAACACTTCCCAAGCCAGGCCTTAACCTCCTGCAAAGTTGGGATGTTGTTTCCTATGAGAAGTATATCATCCACATATAACACCAAGAAGCTAACTATGCTCCCACTAGCCCTGACATACACACAAGACTCATCTTCACTCCTAGTAAAGCCAAACTCTCTGACTTTCTCATCAAAGCAAAGATTCCACCTGCGAGATGCTTGTTTCAATCAATAAATGGATTTTTCAAGCTTACACACTCTATTAGGGTATTTTGGATCGACAAAACCCTTTGGCTGAGCCATGTAAACATCCTCAGCCAACTTCCCATTAAGGAAAGCAGTTTTGACATCCATTTGCCATATTTCATAGTTGTGAAATGCAGCTATGGCTAACAACACTCTAATAGACTTAATCTTAGCTACTGGTGAGAAGGTCTCATCATAGTCAACTCCCGGAGTTTGAGTAAAGCCCTTCGCAACCAGTCGCGCTTTATAAGTGTGTACTTTCCCATCCATGTCGGTCTTCTTCTTGAAGATCCATTTGCACCCAACTATCTTACGACCTGGTACATTGTCAACCAAGTTCCAAACTTGATTGTCATACATGGACTGAATCTCGCTGTCCATAGCCTCCTTCCATTTCGCAGACTCAAGGCCTGCCATGGCTTCCTTATAATTATTAGGTTCATCCAAATCTATCAGTGTACTATCACTGATAAATGTATCACCTTCGATGGTGATGTGATAACCATAATAAAATCAAGTGTGTTCCTCATCCTAGTGGAACGTCTTGGAGGTACAGACTCATCTATCGGCTCAACAGGAGTTTCCTCCTCAGGTTGGCTGGTAGCATTTGAGGTTCCTTCACCACTTGACTCTTGAAGCTCTTCAAGGTCAATTTGCCTCCCACTGTCCCCTTGGCTTATGAATTCTCTCTCACGAAAGACTCCTCTTCTTGCTACAAAGACCACATTGTCACTGGGTCTGTAGAAGAGGTAACCAAAGGATCTCTGTGGGTAGCCGATGAAAATACACCTCTCGTTTCGGGGTTCAAGCTTATCATGAGTCTTACGCCTCACAAAAGCTTCACAACCCCAAATCTTGATGTGGTCCAAATTGGGCACTTTCCCAGTCCACATCTCGTGAGGTGTTTTGGCAACCTTTTTAGTAGGGACTAGATTAAGGATATGGGCGGCAGTCTCTAAGGCATACCCGCAGAAAGAGATTGGTAACGAAGCTCGACTCATCATGGAACGAACCATATCCAACAAGGTTCGATTGCGCCTCTCAGCTACACCATTCAACTGTGGTGTCCTGGGAGGTGTCAATTGTGAGACAATCCCACATTCCTTAAGATAGTCAAGGAACTCAATGCTAAGATACTCTCCTCCCCGATCGGATTGGAGCATCTTGATGTTCCTGCCGAATTGATTCTCAACTTCCTGCTTAAACTCTTTGAACTTTTCAAAGGTTTCTGACTTATGCTTGATTAAGTAAATATATCCATATCTACTGTAATCATCAGTAAAAGTCACATAATAATGATTAGCATCCCTTGTAGCAACTCCGAAGGGCCCACACACATCCGTGTGTACAAGGTCCAACAAACCTTCACTCCTATCACAAGTACCTGTGAAGGGCGACTTTGTCATTTTTCTAAGTAAACAAGACTCGCAACTATCATCTGACTTGTGGTCAAATGATTCCAAAACTCCAGCCTTTTGGAGTTGGCCTATGCGCTTCTTGCTAACATGTCCAAGACGACAATGCCACAAGGATGCGTTATCCAAGCTATCAGAAGAATCAATATACAACACATTATTTCCTAGATTGTCTACAACATTCACGGCTTCATATACAACATCACAAGGTATTGCTTTAAAGTAAAATACATCATTGTAATAAACATTAATAGCACCATTTTTATTATCAAATGAAAATGTAAAACCTTGTTTGTACAAGCCATGAAAGGAAATAATATTTCTCGCTATTTCGGGCGAGTAACAACACTTATTCAAATCTAACATTAACCCATTATTAAGCAACAAAGAATAAACTCCTATCTTGGTAACAGGTGATGCTTTCCTGTTACCCATGACTAAGTTTATCTTCCCGTGCTCCACTTGCTCACTTGTTCTTAGTGCCTGCAAATCAGTACAAATGGGAATACCACATCCTGTATCAAGCACCCAAGAATTAGCATTAGATGAGTTGTTAGACAATATTGTGTAAATACCTGCATGGGTGGGTTTAACCTTCCCATCCTTTACATCTTGCAGATATTTGGCGCAGCTTCGCTTGAAGTGTCCCTTATCTTGGCCTCCTTTGGGTTCGAAGAAGGAGTAATGGGACCTTTCTTTGTACCACTTGAAGAGGAACCATCAAGAGTCTTACCCTTGGTACCCTTTGAAGGGCTTTTCCTCTTCTTACCCTTCCCTTGCCCAATTGCAAGAACAGGGGCTGTTAAAGGAGTAGAAGTAGCAACCGCTTTACCATTAAGGCCATTTTCAGCTGTCCTTAAGAGTCCTTGAAGTTTGCTAAGCGTGACTTCCTCCTTGTTCATATGATAAGTCATACGAAATTGATCATAACTTGGAGGTAAGGAATGGAGAATGATGTGAATCGCCAATTCCTCAGGGAAGTCAACATTGAGCTTTAGCAACCGGTCAACAAACCTCTGCATCTTTTGCAAGTGACCTTCATCCTTGCGGTTATCATGGAGGAAATGATTTCATACCTCTCTTGACGCGCGCTCTGATGGTACCTTTCCATCAGATCTAGGTGCATCTCATAGGGGTAGAAATCTTCATAAGATTTTTGGAGTTCCGTAATCATTGTGTCCATCATGATGCAGGACACCTTGGTGGCATCCTTCTCATGCGCAATGAACTCTGCAAGCTCTTCTGGTGTAGCAGTGGCTTCATTAACAACCTTAAGATCCGTATCAAGGACATATTCTTTGTCCTCATAGCGGGTAATCATCCTGAAGTTTCTGATCCACTCATTAAAGTTGGATCCATCAAAGATGACCTTACCACACAAGTTCATTAGGGAGAAGGAGCCGGTAGGGTTTGAGCCAGCAGCGTTATTGGAAGACATTTGGAATAGAAGGAAGATAAGTTTCATTAGATTAAGAGTCCTTAATAAGTCACCCAAATGAAATATTAAGGCTAGGATCCAACAAACTATTTATAGGTGGAAGATGGATGCCGTAATCCACACTATAAAATATTTGAAGGTAGGTAAATGACGATTTACCAATTTCCACCATAAGAACGAAATATTTTATTATTAGGTTTTATTGGTTTTGAAACTCCGAGGATCACAAACAAGGTGTGAATAACCATACAAATTGACTTGGTACCCTTAACAATATTACCTAATCGATGTGCCGGTTAACCACACACGCTCCACCGATCTATAATAAAGTCAAGTTACCCTTTGCCACTCTTACTAGTCCATGTTAGTGTGCCGGTTAACCACACACGCTCCACTAACGACTTGGTAAGGTACAAAGTGTAATTTTATGGGATAGCACCAAATTCACATTTTCCTAAAGTAACTAAGATTGGGAATTTATAATGTATAGTTACTTTATAATTCATTATACTTTTAATGAGAATTTAAAGTCATATCCTACCCGTTCGGCTAACGACCCTCCACCGATCAAGGAAGCGGTGGGTGAGAGTGGACACCCATTAAGTCACCATTTTATAGGCAACAACCTTATACCCCCCTTATGGACCGACTTCGTGAATGAGGCCTACTAACGGTAAGAACGACATATTCTTATACATATCTATATAATAAAATTATAATAATAGTATAAGTGTTGATTTTTAAACTTTTTAAAAATCTAAGGTTTAATTTGGAATTAAAGTATTAGAGTGTAAGACTTTTCAAATTCCAAAACTTGAGGGCAAGAATTGAAACTATTCCAAGTCTCTTCAATTTGTAACTTATGAGTTTTAATGGTTCATAAAAATGAAGACTCTTCATTTTATGAAACCCCTTTAGTTCTTTAATCACAATTAAAAGAAGTGACTTTTGGTTATCCATCACTTGAGGACAAGTTATGGACACCATCAATACAATTAAGATCAAGAATTAAACACACATGGTGGTTACACATAATTCCTATGATCTTCTAAAAACTCATAAGAACACAAATTCATGTCAAGCAATTTCAAGAAATCAGATGAACATATATAATACTTTGAAATTGTTAAAAGTCATGTAAAATGGATTAACATAATCATTATCATTTTGAAAAACAGAATTTACAAGTCCAAAACAGATTGGGATAATGATTCTAATCCATTTCCAGCAACAAAACACGAAAAGACTGCCAAGCACGCACCTACTCGTCGAGTGCATGATCCTACTCGATGCGTAGGATGAATTTGTACATGGACTCGGCGAGTCCTCCCCATGAACTCGACGAGTCTAGTCGACAGTGAGCAATTTTTTCGATTTTCAAGTAGTTTTGCATCAAATATACAGAAAACAATCCTAGGCTCTGATACCACTGATGGGTTTTGAGCATTCTAACACTTCCTAAGTGTACATGCAACCCTAATAACCTTGAATCTATGTTTTCTCTATATATATGCAAATTTCTTTTTCAAGGTTATACCCTAACTAGCATGGCATAGGGATTACATAAAATATAAAACTAGTAGAAATATACATACCTTGTTGTTGCTTGGATTCCTTCAAGACTTTGTGAGCCTAGCACCCCAAATGTTGTGCCTCAAATGCTTCACACAACACCACAAAACTTGGAATAACTTGAGAGAATACTTCTAGCACTCAAAATCGGTTATGCCCTCTCTAGTAACCTTACTAGCCCCAATTTCACTAGCCAAAGGGTCCCTTTTATAGTGGTGTCACAATTAGGGTTTTCACATGAATACTCTTAATTGTCATGACTCTTCATATCTCATGACCCATGGGTTTGTAACTCCCATGGACTATCCATGGAGCTCGAAATGGTTACATCCAAAACCCATAAACCATGGAGCATTAATCCACCATAAAAGACTTGATGATTGTCATAATCAACCCTTATATATTTAATTAGTCTCACTTTGATCACCAAATTAATACTAGATTAACACTTGATCAAATACTAATTAAATAATACTATTATTAATATATTAGAACTTATAATATATTAATAATCATAAGTGCCATATTCTCTCATTTAGTCTATCCAAGTATTGCAATTCCATGCAACCCAAATGGACCATGCCGGGTCGGGTCAAGTACATACCAAATAAAGTTATGGACTTAGACACTATATCCAACAGGATTAAGAACTACCTGCTATCGAGAAGTCTAAGAGTTAGATACTCTTTCGAGGAAACATAGAACTTACAATTATTACCTAGGATGAAGAGATAACGTATACAATCATTATACAAGTCCTATTTCATTGATGATTCCGGGACGTAATCATCCTAAGGGGGAGATAATTGTAACGCCCGTAGATCAGGGTTAGTCAACTTAGAGACGATAAGCATCAAAAATGACTTTTTGATTGAAGATTATTTAGAAGGAGAAATCTTAACTAAGTTGTAGAATATGTTGCAAGGATTCCGTACATATATAGAATGCCGAAATCCGAGTTATAATGAAGAAGTTATGACCTCTCGAAGTTTCGCGACAGAACCGGCACGACACAAAGCGACGTAAATAGTGAATTTACGTTAGAGCGATATTTGGCCTTAGCGATCTAAATGAAAGTCGTAGAATATGTTAAACTGAGAGCGTGCATAAAAAGAACGTCCAAAATCTGATTTCGTATGAGGAAGTTATGATTTTCTGAAGTTTCGACTTACCAATATGCAGCCCGAATACTTGATTTGAGATCGAGCGGTCTTTAGCCGAAATAATCTGAATGAGAATCAAAGATCTCGTTAGTAGTAGCGAAACGATGAAAATATAGGCAAAAACGGATGTCGGATAAAGAAGTTATGAATTTATAACGAAGTTTTCCTGTCCCGGCCTACTAAAAATAAATAAAAAAAATAAATTCAAAATTAGCCGACGGAGTCTAAACGAAAGTTGTAGACCATAGTCTCACCTACGCGTGGATTTAAAGAACGTCGAAAACGGAGTTCGTATGAAGAAGATATGAATTTCTGAAGTTTTTAAATAATTAATATTTATTATTTAATCTTTAAATTTGATAGTTATCCGAAGGAGACAGCAATCCGATCCACACTAAGCCCAACGTAAGGCTGTACGCCCAGCGTACAACGAAGCATGACGAAACCTCGCACTCGAGTGCTCCGATGACGCATGCAGTGATGTAACACCGTACATTTCAAAAATAATATTTCGGATTTTATAAAAACATAATTCATTTATTAGTCATAAAAATATCATTGTTTAAAACTCAATTCATAGCATATAACAATCCCAAGATCTCATAGCATAAAAATCCCGTGTGTGTACTGATCAAGCCGGCACCTTCCCGCGATCCTCACTAGTACCTGAAACAAATAACACAAAACACTGTAAGCACGAAGCTTAGTGAGTTCCCCAAAATATCATATATAACACATATTAGCCACTCGAGGCTATAACTATATGGGTCCGTGCACCCAACTCTGTGAACCCTCAGGCTCTATCTCTGTGAGCCTTCCGGTTCTAACTCTGTAGCATGCACAACATAAATAAAATAGAATAATACAGTGCAACATATAACACATATATAGCATACAACAATGTATCACATAACTCCAAATACCTACTCAAGGTAAAGTATAGTGAGAAGACTCACCTCGCGTATCTCGGTAACTCGTAAATCCCGGAAATCACTAGTGCTCGATCTCCCGAGCTATCGTCCTCCTATAACACAAGTATATCTCTAATTAACACTATCCCAACTATGGTTGACTAATTCTACCAAGTCAACACCGGTCAGCTCTGGTCAATGGTCAACGTTCAACCCAACTCGCCGAGTCTGGCGTGGACTCGCCGAGTCCCTACGGGGACCCAATTCCTCTGAATCCCTTCCGACTCACCGAGTCACTCACCCAACTCAGTTACTCAACCCCTGGTTCGAAAACACGGAACAACCCGCTCCAACTCGTCGAGTCTGCCCAGGGACTCGACGAGTGCATTCCATGCACAACCCCAAACGACCTCCTGAGGTCAGATCTGTTCCTCTAACTCATAGATCCAGTCTTTCCAAGCTTATTTATCACCTAAAGTTTATGTCTTGGCGCTCATATCACACCTATCGACTCATAAATGGTGTTTTAACCTCAAATACAATGATCCCAAACCAAAACCTCCATAGACTCATATAACGTTTGGACAAAGAGGCACTCTGGACCTCCATGGGTCCAGATCCAGAACCTTAACTTGCTAAGGGACCATGGGAGCACTAGATCTAGTCACAAAAAGGGCTCAATAAGCCCTAAATCAACATGAACATCACCACAACAGAAAATGGTTCGAAAATGGTACCTCAAATGTGATGTTCTGGACCTCAGATCTTCAGGAAATCAACTCCCTTGCTTCCTCTTGGCTAGAGCTTCCTTTTTCTTGCTAGACAACACCTCCAAGGTCAACAATGGCTCCTTCTCTCACTCAAACCGCTCAAGCTCACTAGGGTTTCGCTCTGGGGACTGATGAGCACAAATGACGACCATAAGGCCCTATAAATAGGTCCCAAACCCGAGAAATTAGGGTTTCGTTAAACAGCGTGGACTCGCCGAGTCCACCAATGCGACTCGTCGAGTCCGGTCATTAACCCGGGTGAGAAATCGCGTCTCTACTCGGCGAGTCTACGCACCAACTCGTCGAGTTCTTCCACAAAATTTGAAATACAATGAATAAATATAATACCTGAAATTCCGGATGTTACAAGTGACGATTCCGAAGCATTACACCCCGTGTAGAGCATTACGCCCAGTGTAATGCGAGGCCTCGGCCTCTATAAATAGCATGTGAGGGCAACCTCGTTCTTTTGCCATTTTCTTCCTTTCTCTCTAAGATTTTGCCTCGGTTTGTGTGCCTATTATACCCCGAAGCCCCAATATTATTCCCGAGCCCCGAAGCAAGTTCTGAAGCCTCGAGGCTCCCGAAGAGCGTTATTCCCAAGCCGAAGCTTTGCCTGCAAGGAGCCCGATTTTTGTGAAGATCTTCCAGATCCACCGAAGAATACTACTTCTGCAAGTTGTAGTGTTGTCCGATCATCTTATGATCAAGTGAGTGTGTGGTTACTTTCTTCTAATGCATAAATGCGAAGTATTTTATACGAAATACGTGTTATGTGTATATTATGTTGTTATATGTGTGAACGTATATTCACTTTCTTCTACCGCATAGATATGAAGTATTTGCTATGAAGTACGTGCTAGGTGTTTATACATTGTTTGTTTACTTGAGATAGATGTTGAAATAATGTTTATTACATGTTTTAAAAGATTTAAATTGTATATGTGTTTGCATCTACAAATATGTTGGGTAGAACATGGGTAGATGAAATAGTTGATGTGAGACGAAATAATAAGTATTTTTGAACTCAATGTGTTCATTAGGTATTTTTGAACTCTATGTGTTCACTTGGTGTTTGAACTCAATGTGTTCATTAGGTATTTTTGAACTCTATGTGTTCACTTGGTGTTTGAACTCAATGTGGTCATTAGGTATGTCCGAACTCTATGTGTTCACTTGGTATATTTGGACTCAATGTGTTCATTAAGTATTTTTAACTAGATGTGTTCACTTGGTGTTGTTGAACTGAGTGTGTTCACTAAGTGTTTTAGAACTAAGTATTCACCAGATGTTTTGAATTAATTGTTCACTATGAGTGTTAGAACTAGTTGTTTGTTAAGTATGTTGAACTAAGTGTTACCAGTCGTAATTTGTGGACCTTGGCAGTGGTGGACTTTGTGTCAATTCCTTAGGTCAATCCTTAAGAATAAATGAATAAAGGATAGTTGATTCTTAGGGTAAATCCTTAAGAAATAAAGGAGATAATGGTAATGAGTATTTAGGTTGATTGTTTGATAATTGAATATAATAAATGTATAGATCAGTAGTTACAAATAGATCAGTAGTTACAAATAACTGTTGTAAGGTCTATTTTATATTGTTTATGCTTTTGGTCTGTATCGGAACATGACATCCCGAGGTTTTATTGTTTAATGAAAATACATTCTCTTTGAGAAACGTTTTGATAAATTTTATCATATTTTGTTTTGGGAACAAATTCCGCAAATCTTTTAATCAAAAGGATTTACTCTGATTTTATAAAACAAAGCATAAACAAATCGGTCTTTTCTGGCCGTGAAATTGGGGATGTTACAGCGCACTTGTAAAACAAATTTGATTGGAAGATCTACTTCCCAAACTTCCATGGACAATGACAACGGAAACATTGGAAGTCCAGAAAAGATTTATCTTCCCAAAGGAAAGGGAAAGGCTAAGTCTGAGATTGGCCTATGTACCGTTCTGAATGAGTCTGTTTGTTTCTATTTCCAAGAGAAGGGGAATTGGTTGCGAAGCTGCCATATCTACCTGAAGGATCATAAGGATGGTAAATTCAAAACGTTTAACGCTACTTCAAGTAAGTACACTATCTAACTCTATTAAGTTCCTATTTGTAGATTCTTAATACATGATGTGATAGGATTACATTTTGATGTTTTGTAGGATCAAAGGAAGCTTAAAGGAATAGCATGTTGTGTCTGATCGCGAAGCGATGGATTTTGATCGCATAGTTCGATGATCAGATTTTTGAGCTGATGCTAGGAGTTGTGATAGATTGCTTACGAATATTTAGAAACATAGTTTTCATATGTACTTGCATTCTAAGGAAAATATTTTCCACATTTCATAAATAAAGAAAGAATTTTGATTTTATCTTATTTGTATATCCTTGCAATGGTATTTGTGAAAATTGATGTTTGTATGTTGTTATTATTAACAATGTTTTTAGTGTCATAATTTACCAAATAAGGAAAGATTCTCATCACCCAAGTTTCAACTAGACAGAAACTTGGAATCATGCGACTTGTATTGTATGATGAATGAGAACCTTCATCTTTGGGAAATTAAGACAAATTCCTTGTTCACATGTCTATGTGAGTCAAATGAAGGACTAGGGGATCATGTACACTTGGTTGTGCACTAATCAGGCCCACCACAAAAAACGACAAGACTATTCGTCATGATTTACTAAAAGTTTAGTAAATATGGTTATGCTTAAGGGTTTAAGTGTAATTTCGAATCGTTGAAAAGTTTCAATGTATAGAAGGACTAATAAAATGAACCAATTAGGCAGAAAGATAAAAGTTTCTCCAATTTGAAAGGAAAGGAGAGTACTTTAGTATCGTGTTTTATGATCATCTTAATGATTATGAAAACCATATCATAGTTGATACTCTAAGGACACCTTAGTGCACTTGTATGGCTAAAAAGAGGAGCCGGGAATTGTTGAAATGGTTAAATCAATTAAGGTGAATCATACTTCGTTCCAAAATCAAGTCTTAGTGTCATACTCCAAGATTGTGCCTTGAGTGACATAATCTGAAGAAGGTTTATAACACACTCATCAAATGTGGAATAGAAAAGATGTTTTCTTACTCCTTCACATTTGTAATTGGTAAGTTGTGATGTCTTGGATAAGACAAAGACCAACTAAGACCAATTGTCTGAAGTGTTTTGTCTTGATAAGAAACCGCACTAACTCTTGAATATTTGTTTGTCAAGTAATGTTTCTTGACAAAGAGAGTCTTATATGTCAAG
The DNA here is from genome assembly GCF_051521515.1 of Lactuca serriola. NCBI lineage: Eukaryota > Viridiplantae > Streptophyta > Magnoliopsida > Asterales > Asteraceae > Lactuca > Lactuca serriola. The sequence continues at coordinate 64,214,179 of NC_136412.1, read as the reverse complement.
AGGTCAGTGGGAGTCTTAAAGATCTTAAAAAGCTTCAAGAGCTAATCAAGAATAAACCTATTGTTAATCACTGGCCCACGACTTGAGGTTTTAACCTATCGTGTTGACATATTCTTATTTTTGTGCCCATTCCAGTTAAAGTTGACTATGCATGTGATTTCTATGATTACTCAATTGTTTACTTAAAAACTTGGAAGCAACGGTAGGCCCTTGAGCTACCAGGTTGCAAGAAATTCAGATTGAACATGTTCAGTCCATAAGAGTTTGGATTTGTCACTAATCTTGTCTTGTGATTATGGTTTTCAAAAATTCACATGGATAGGAACACATACATCATTAAATCTAAGTGTCATAAGGTTTCTCTCCAATTCATGAAAATGACTGTCAGAAAATGCTTTCATTAAGTAGATTTTAAAGGATCAGGGTTAGTGGTTGTGATAATTGTGTTCTCAAATTCGAGTATGATTATGGCATCTCTTTTCATAGTTCGAATTGCAAGAAATTAGTAAATAGGTTTAACATTCGGTACTTATTAGTTTAAGTTCTGAAAGGTTCAAACACACACATGTGCTATTTAATATTGAAGGTGTATGAGTTAGAGAAGCCTAGATAAAGTCTTATCGAAGCATTTTGTATCAGAAATCTGAGGTTTGGTAAAATGTCAACAAGTATTGATTTCTAGAACTCCAGCTCATTTCTGGGTACATGTCAAAGCTAGTGGGATCTTACGTGTTATGCTAGTAAGATAATAATTACTATGCTAGTGGGAGCATAATTATTATGATAAGTGTTACGAGTTAGCAATGTTAATTATAGAAAACAAAGGTTTCAATTCGCAAAGTTACAGAGTTTGAAAAATTGTTTTGCTATAATTAAGGGAGAGGAACTTATACGTCATTTCAATTCTAAAATTTTAGATTGAGATTTTAATTAAATTTAGTCAAGGACATATGTGAATATTATGTTGAAAAGATTCGACATAAGGAAATTCTATATATGGAAATATTATAGCAAAAGACTAGTAAAGTATCACATCTTTATCGAAAACATTATGAAGCGTGTCCCATATGCTTCAGATATAGGATTGATTGCATGTTCTGTAATATTCACCTATTATAATTTTCCAACTGCCTAGCGAATTAAGAGGGAAAAGGACTAGAACCGGATATGAATAAAGTTATTAAACAACTGTCAAGGACGATCCGAGGTTTACCAAGGATTGGTTGCTTGTGGATAGTTGGAAGTATAGTAATGAATGGACCATATTCATATAATTCTAAAAAGATAGGATTTATTAACAATGGATAGTCATATGGCAATTATGGAAAAGGTTCCATAACGGGAGTTGGATATCGAGAATCTATGAGTAAGTTAGAAACTTTTATGCAAGAAAGATGTTCAAAGGAATGCACCTTGAATATAAGACTTCGCTTCCATGGAATTGGTCAGTAACCAATTGTTGGGTATTGAGCATAATAACACTCCTATGGTGTACATGCACTCCTAAATACCTTGGATCTATGTTTTCTATATTATACATGCAAATATCAATTTCCAAGGTATTTATCCTAACTAGCGTATTATGAAGTACAAGTAATATAAAATCTAGTAGAATTACATACCTCGTTGTTGGTGCTTGATTCCATATAGCTTGAGAGCCTATTTCCCCAAGTGTGACACCTCAAATGGTTCACACAACATCAAATTCATTTGGAATAACTTAGAGAGAAATTAGAACACTTCAAAACCCGGTTTGCCCTCACTTGCTCCACTAGTGGCCGATTTCTTCAATAATAATGTCATTATATAGTCAGTCACAATTAGGGTAAACCCTAATTGTCATGGCTTTCCATTTCCTTGGATCCATGGGTTTAAGTACACCATGGAGCATCCTATGGTTTTTAGCCCAACTTGAAAATCCATGGAGCATTAGCCCACTATATAAGTATGGATGATTTACACAATCAACCCATATATTTTACTTAGTCTTCTTTTGATCACTTAATTAATTCTAGATTAATTCTTGATCAATATTAATTAAATAATCTTATTAATATATTAGAACTTATAATATATTAATAAACCTTAAGTGTTATTTCTCTCATTTTAGTCTATCCAAATGCGTGATGCCATGCAACCCAAATGGACCATGTCGGGTCGGGTCAAGTCTTACCAATTATAGTTATGGACTTAGACATTAATACAACACCAATGTCCAAAGGGAATACTTTGTAATGTCTGTTTCCAAGTCTCTATGATTTTATGCATAGTCACTATAAGAGGATCGTTGAGTACAAGTTTAGAATCTAACCTATTTTAGAAAATGGCAAGTATTTGGTATTCTTACATTTACGATAAGGATTATGAATTGTGAAATGAGTTTCATTGGAAATGGTTACAATTGATCTATTTCAAATAGTAAGGACCATAGATAAACATAGTATGCATGCATGGAGCATGGGATAACTATTGTTTTAATTCAAGTATTAAGTTGATAAATCGAAACATTCTACAATGAATAATGTGTAATAAATATGTTGATTAAATAAAAGGCGATTTATTTATATTCAAAAGTTTTGAGACCATATTGGATTCGATTATTCTTGTGTTTCACTTTGCACGTTTTGACTTCCCGAATAACTAGTTTATTCAAACTATCCACAGTCAATCATACTTTGGAAGTATCTATTGAACCTTGACTGTCATGAATGGGTTTGTAGATTGTCTAAAGGCGTTTAGACATAGCACAAGTTTGTTGTAGTGTTCATGAGTACTCCTGTAATAAGATTTGAGTATTAGATTAAACTCATGCTAATTTGAATCACTTCATGGATTTTATCACGAGTGATCATGAGACGATAATATCTTTTATTCTTGAAACCAAGACATGTGAGTTGTAGTTTACAAGTCGGTTGCACATTGACATATGTAAACACACCAGTGACTTGGTGTTATAAAACATATTGTTGTGTGTGAATTGATGAGTAAGTACAAGCAAGAATTTGAGTTGAAGTTTATCCATTCCTTTTACCCAATCTGGGATAAAAGCGATATTTGTGGGCCCCTCGATGATTTAGTAATGACAACCCTGAGCGCTTGGCCAAGCCTGGACTGATTTGATTTGTTCAATTAGTCGGTCGTCATAAATCAGAAATCTGGAAATAATACATGAATAGAGAGAATGATAATAATCCATGTCTCAGTTCATACGATATCAAGAATAGAGGAATATATGATCCCTTATCTAATGGACATGTCATTGACTATGTCAGAGTTTGACAATTACTTTGAGAGTTATGATTGCTAGTCATGATTTTGGAGTCGTACTTCCAATAATAGTTTTTAAACTTATCCAAGTGGGAGACTATTGGATTAGGTGTCTAAGCCCATAACTATAATCGGTATGTACTTGACCCGAGAGTTGCATGGTCCATTTGGGTTTCCTTTGCCAGAACAATCTGACTGGATGGATATTTGAGAAAGAGGCTATTTATGATTTACTAACATATTATAAGTATAATACATTAATTAAGAAATCACAATATTTAATTAGTATTGACCAAGAATTAATTTGGAATTAATTTAGTGATCAAAAGAGACTAATTAAATTAATGGGGACTGATTATGTAAATAAGTTTTATATATATATATATATATATATATATATATATATATATATATATATATATATATATATTGTTTGGGCTATTGATCCATGATGGACTATGTTTATGTAAGTATGCATGAAGAGTTAGCCCACATGAGATATGGATCATAACCTAAGTGTATGGATTAGGGTTTACCCATGACTCTTGGAATGCTACAATATATATGAGTTACCCTTAGTTAAAATCGGCCGTAAGTGTTCTAGGAAGAGAGATAGCCAATTTTGGAGTGTCTAGCCTCTTTCTCAAAGTCCTCTATCGTTCATGGTGTTTGTGAACCATTTAAGGCATCACACTTGAGGGGCTAAGATCTTGAAAGGTCAAAAACTACAAGCTACAATAAAGAGGTATTCTTCTCGCTTGATTTTATGAGTTATATGTCAAAATTGTATGCTAGTTGTAGGCTTCATGATTCGGAAATTTTATTGCATGTATAACTAGAGAAAACTTAGATCCAAAGCTATTAGGGTTGTATGTTCACCATAGGAGTGTTATAGTACACAAAACCCAACATTTAAAGCATAATATATATTGATTTTTAGGGCACCTCGATGAGTTGGGAGGCTCCAACTCGTCGTGTAGAGTTTTAAATGGCTACGTATCTTTAAGGCCCCCACTCGACGAGTTGAGGGCTGAACATGAAACCCTAATTTTCAGGGTTTTGGACCCTATTTAAAGACATTATGAACCATTTTTAGCCTCTCTGATTGTCCCCTCAGTCCAGAGAAAACTCTAATCGTGCCTCTTTCCCCATTTTTAGCGTGTGAAAGCTTAAAGAGTGTTCTTTGGTGCTTTTCTTGAAGGAGTGTGAAGTTGGTGGTGCAAAGTTGAATGGAGAAGCTTTAGATCCAGGATTTTCAGTGTTTTTGTAACCATTTGGAGGTATAAAGTTGTTATCTTGATCATCCCTTTGCTAGATCTTTTCTTTAGAAAGTTCGTGGCCATTATTAGGTTATTTTGGGACCATTCTTAGACTTGAGCATGTTATGAAGCAATGGTTTTAGATCTGAATATCCCATGGCCTCCATTGACTTAAATTCGCCAACTTTGTCAAGTCTTGGCCCTTCTTCATGATCTAAGTCCCTTAATAAGCTTGATTTTAGTGTTCTAACCCCTTGACGCCATGCATGGACGTAAAACTTGCACTTTACGTGGTATCTCAACCCTAAGGGACCAGATCTATAGTTTAGAGGCATTAGACTCATTTGGAATGCGACTTAATGTATTAAGACTAGGACAAATCGATGAGTTGTTTAGTCAAGTCGACGAGTTGAGACGAGTTTTCCTACTTTCTGGATACTGAAGAACTCGACAAGTTGCTCTAGTAACTCGACGAGTTGTCTTGAGCTTTTCACGATTTTCTGAGATATGGAGGAACTCGGCAATACAGTAGATGCACTCGTTGATTCTGGTCAAGATGGACTATTGAACTTGACTATTGACTTTGACTCTGACCATGGTTGACCAAGTTTGACCTTGAGGGTATATCAGGCATTTCGGGATTTTGATGAGCTTAGTCACTTAGTGATTGTAGGCAGTTTAGTTGGATCTGTGAGTTGGGATTGATATTACCGGTTCAGCACAATTTGTTAGGTGAATTTTCCTCACTATACTAACAGGGTCGAAGGCACCAAGGGCGACCCTTTTGGATTGTTATCCTGGTTATCGCATGATGTTATGTTTAGAGATATGTTAGATCTGTATCCTGGTATATAGGATGGTGTTATGTTTAGTGATCTGTTAGATCTGTATCCTGGTATATAAGATGGTGCTATGATTAGTGATCTGTTAGATCTGTACGACTGTCTGTAGATGCTAGCTAGCGTTTGACATTTATGTGTTGATTGTGTGTTTGCGGGTGGGTTGAGGAGGTCCTGCTTTGTGCTATAGGCCAACAGACCCACGGCGGCCCAGATAGACTGAAGGCCCATTGGGGCATACCGGTCAGGCTGAAGGCCCGAAGAATGGTCTAGTCAGGCTGAAGGCCCGAAGAATGGTCCAGACATGCTGAAGGTTTTGAGAGTGGGCCAGATAGACTGAAGGCTCGGTGAGGCGGTCCAGTCATGCTGAAGACTATATGCATGTTGTCTGTTTATGATATTGTTCTGTTATATGGCGTTGGTATTTTGGGGAACTCACTATGCTTCGGGCTTACAGTTGTGGATTTTGTTTCAGGTACTTCGGATGACTGCGGGAAGGAGAAGGCTTGACCATGCACCTCCTCACATTTTGTGTTATGATTTTTGGGATTACTCTGATGACAAAATATTTTGAAAACAATTTGAAATAAATGGAGTTTCTGGATGTTTGAAAAAGTTTAAATTTTTGTTTGAAATTTAAAGATGTTACAACTCCGAAAAGTTATGTGTCAATTCTTATATCGTAATTAAATGGTTAGAAATCTGAACACATAAAATTTTCAGATCCAGTCGGCAATAGACCATGGATCCGATCAAATAATAGCATCATAAAGCATATAAGGCTATAAAAAAATCATTTAGCACAAAAAAGCAAATCTAGGCATCTAATTCTAAAGTAAGCTAGTGCTTGTGTCTATTCAGGTGTGATACCTAAAATATAATAGACACGCTCCTCACGATCATCACTTAGCATTCTAAGGTTAAGTCTAGAAATTAATCCTTATTCCTAGTTCGCTTAAACTAATGCTCTGATACCAACTGTGAAATCCCTAAATTCACGGTCATTTTAAAAATTTTATTTATGCTTATTTGAAAATCAGAGTATTCATTTTTAAAGAATAATGTTGTGGAATTTGTTCCCAGAAAAACATGATCAATACATTATCAAAGCATTCCCGAAGAAATATATTTTATTAAGTTAAAAACATTTAGATGTCATCGACAATACAGAAACATAAGAATAAACAGACCTTACATTCATTTACACTAGTGATTTACATATCCTTTAATCACTCAATACAATGTGTCTTCGTATCGATACCTGTGATACAAATAGACTGAGTGGGTCAAGTTGGGAAACCTAGTGAGTACATAGGGTTTTGAATTCCATAATTTTAGATCATATATATATATATATATATATATATATATATATATATATACTAGAACTCACAAAAATATACAATTTCACCATATATAAGCAACTTTACCCCACCCCGTCGATCCTCACAACGACATGATCTATACTCTCAGATCTTAAATTAACCTCTTTAGCTAATCCATCCTCCCAGATCTAAAATTTACCTCTTTACCTAATCCATACTCCCAGATCCGGTATGTCTGATCCATACCCCCGAATCAATAACTATGCCCATTCCATACTCTTGGACTAGGCGCAATTGACTATATCTTAATCCTTACTCTAGGATTAATAACAAATAACTATGTCCTATCCATACTCTCGGACAAAGGAAAACTGACTAAGTCTAATCCGTACTCTTGGATCAATGACAAGTTTGAAAGTTATTCCGTCCATGTATATCTCACTCGTACTCATAACAAGATACTACCCGATATCCCTCTTAATTTATTTAGGTCTACTCAGTATCCTAAATCATAATATATTTATCAGATATGCTTTTAACACATATTTCAAGCAATATCAAATCTTCACACATAAAAATATAATTGAATACTTGTATTAAAATCATGTTCATGAAAGGGACTATGCACCCACGTTAGTAGCGTGACTTGATTAGAATTTAACTAGAAACGGTCAGCGTTTTGTGATCGTCGGGCTCGGAATGTGGAATGCCTTCAGCAAACTGGAGAGAGAAAGAAGATTTGGTGTAAGGAATGAAGGTGTCGGACTTGCTATTTATAGGGTTTTCTGGGAAACTTCACGTCGTGGACATGACATGTTCACGTCGTGGCGCATGGCTGAATCGCTTTGTAGGCTTGCCATCTGCGTTCTAGCTTCGAAAGGTGTCCGTATGACATTTCCACGTCGTGAAATACCCAAGTTCACATCGTTAACTTCCAATGAGTCATCTTGTATCCTTTCCATATGTTTTCTAGCCTAGATTAGTGTCCTTGTCTAATTTTACGTCGTGGATTTAATATTCAAATCGTGGATTCAATATTCAAATCGTGGACTTAAGGCGACTAGGGTATCTGGCATGTGTCATGCCCTCAGACATATACATCTTCGGAAGATCATAACTTTTACGTACGAGCTTTGTTTTTGAAATTCTTTATATCCATGTGTTGGTGGAGACGTACTCTACAAATTTCATTTAGACCACTAAGGCTAAAAAGTATTTTATCGTAAACTCACTTTTTACGATTCCCGGTGTCGTGCCGGTTTTGTCGTGAAACTTTAACAGGTCATAACATAACTCGGATTTCGGTGTTTTTTATATGTACGAAACCCTTGTGACATATACTATAACTTAGTTAAGATTATTTATTATAAATAATCTTCCATCAGAAAGTCATTTTTGATGCTTCTTTTCTCTAAATTGGCTAGCCCGAATCTGCGGGCGTTACAAAATATTTGATCTAAAAGGCCCAAATTACCTCAAGGCCCATGATTGGCCCAATTTTCCAAATTGGGCCCAAACCCCATATTGGGCCTTATCCAAAGCTTCGATCCACTAATTAGCCCAAAACACATTTGTCCAGATAGTCCATTAGGGCCTAAGCATTAAATCCCAACAAATGGCCCAGTACCCAAAGCCCAAAGTATGAAATCCAAATAGAAGGTGTATGTGGGGCATACCCCTTCGGTACGCTGGGTGTACCTCGCCTCGCATTGACCACGTATGATGTGGTTGAATCAGTATGTGGGGCGTACGCTGACTTATGCGGGGCATACCCTCGCAGGGCTTAAAATTTCCATAAGTGCTTAATGGATTAAGCACTTAGGCTCAAATTTCTGATCCATAACTCAAAAGCACTCTAGAACCATAAAGTCACAAACTTTAAGACTTTGGTCGTCCAAAAAGTCCTTAATACATGGTTTTAATCCGTTAAGACCTTCTACAAAGAACAAGGAACACAACTAGCTAAAGGGACCTCGTTTTTATGTCTTAGGACCCCTCCTTGGGTCTGAAAGGAGAGCCAAACATGTCCAAGACAAAGCATGCACAATATTGGGACTTTTGGGACAAGAAGAATGCCATAAATCTATCAAAACAAGGTCTATACCATACAAGCATAATGGTAGAAGCTTTTTTTACCTCCTGGATCTTCGTAAGAAGACGATAATCCCAGATCTACAAACTTGCTTTCCTTCCTTGACTCCTTTGATGAACTTCCTTCTACTCGTGGCACACAAATATCACACTTTAAGCTTAAGATGCTCACTTATGGGGTTAGGGTTTACTCAAAACGGCTTGAGGATTTGGAGGCTGAAAGAGTGGCGCAAAGTGATTCATAATGGTGCTTAAATACTCCACAAACCCTAAAAACTAGGGTTTTCACCCGAATACACATACGCCCAATGTACATATGTGTACGCCCAATGTACCCACTCAAGCTCCCAATAAATTTCCAATTGCCACCAGGTCTTCTTATGGCTAATTCCAACCAATTTCAAGGAGCTAAAAATGAAATAATTAAAACCCAAGGGATGAATTTTGAAATTACTTGAAAACTAAGGTGTTACAACTCTTCCCCGCTTAAATTCAATTTTGTCCTCGAAATCATTACAACTCTCCCCCGCTTAAATTTAATTTCGTTCTAAAAATGATTCTTTACCATCCACGAAAAGCTCAACATCTTGAGGGGAACACCCCCAACCATGAAAATACAACGACCTTCCAAAGGCGACTAAACCCAAAGGAAATCCTTTCAACCTGATGAAGACGAATCCATAATCACATGCATCAACCTAACCCTTCCTTATCTGAAACCTGAAGACTCGAAATGGGCCTGACTCCTGAACATACCACCTTTACTGAACTAATGACAAATCCATGGCACTTATCCATCAACTATCTAGTCGACTCCTGACGATAACAAATCCATGAACACAAAGAGATACAGGACATGAATTTCCTTAACTATCAGAATGATACGCGGCTGCTATAATTTTGAAAACACCATGACCTGCCCGACCTTCATACCGATAGAACCATTCTAGAGCACAAACAAAAGAACTAACCCCTGACCCTCTAGCTGATACCCTTGATATACTGATTCCTTAACTGCCATCTCCCTGACTTATATTCCTTTCTCAGATACCCTCGCGATTCTCGACACGAGTTCCCACCAAAAGCCATCCTAAAATGGCCACCTATAAAATTTCTCATAAGTTCTTCCTTAAGGCTGATGACCGTCCATCCATGAATCTACCCCCAGTCCTTGACTGGAGACACCACAAGACATGCAAAAAAGATCCTCAAAACAAAATGATCGCGAAAAATTCCTAACCTAAATCCATATGATGTACAAAAACCTTAAATAACACTTGACTCTCTGCCATGCCATTTCCACCCTCCGAACCGATGAGAAAATATGATCAATCCAAGAACTTCCACATTTCATGCAACCCTTAAAAACCATATGTGAACAAATGGAAATACGATGCATAAATTCCATATATACTTTAAGATACCTGAATGATACTCCCAACAACCCTTGACAGCTCCCTATTCAAACCAACTGATTTATGGGTCCTCCGATCGCCCACCATCACGTCAATACTGAGGGTATCACAAATAAATGAAATGAATAATCATTCCCATTAGGCCCACGTCCTATGACTGCCTTCCATTGCCCTAAAGCGTCCTAATCAATGTCCCACAAAACACCAAACGAGGACAACAACGATGTAACCCTACCACGCACGATTCCCTTTTACAGAACAAGCTGCTATCCAATAAAAACCTTATGAAACCATGGTCGCACACGACCCGAGGATAGGATAATGGTTGAACCCTTGATCCAATTCGAAGGCTATAACCCAATCGAACCATGCACATAAGTCGAACCAAAACCTAATGCTACCTTGTACAACCAATGGATACACACAAAGAATTACCGCCATGCACATTCTTAGGAAACCCCTAACCTGATGATTGATCGAAACAAGATCCCATACTTGATTAAGGCTGAACAGATTCTACCAACACGAAACTAGCTCGAGAAGACTTCCAAGGCGATCCCGAAGGTTGCAAAAACATGAATGTGCTATGAATCAGAATTCCACTCCACCATTGAGGGTAGCATACTCAAAGACCAAGGGAACATAAACACTCTGCACCAGGGGGGCGTAGTTGATGCATTCCTTGATCCTCAATTGTCACCACTTAAATCCTTCGGAGAATTCCCGCTGAATGATGAACTCAATGACCAATAGTCTAGGACAGCTTGACACCTAAACCAGTGACCAAAAACCCACGTGGAGCTGAACATACCCGCTTTTGGAAAGGGTTCACCGATCAACATCTATCCAACAATTTTGAAAGCAACAATCCAAACACCGAACTAACAAAACCCTCAATGACTGACATCCAACCTAGGAATCCTAGTTCTTCCCCACTTATAACTCGAACCAACATTCACTGGTGGTGAAACCAAAGCATAACCCAACCAGCTACAACCGTACTTGACCATGGAATTAACAACATACACAGAATAGTCCTCCAGATACGGATCAAACGAACCCCGAGAGAAACCTGAATTCCAGCTGAAGACCTCTGAATTTCCCAATTATAACCACTTATAAAGCATAAGAAACTGCTGATTTACAATCTAGACATACCTTTCTTGCTTGCAATCCAACTACAATCTGACATGTGGCTTTCCCATATCCTAAGAATACGGCCCCTTGCTTACATCGCTAATGTACTCATGCCACATCAATCTATTTGTGCATACCAACGTTGATGCACTATTGCCATGTAACACCCCAAGTTCAGAAGTGCAAGTTTAGGGTTCTTCATGTAAATAAGGAAGGTCGACTCGGTGAGTCGATGGATAGACTCGGCGAGTTGAGTCGCGGTTCTGGTCACATGTTAAGTGACCAACTCGGCGAGTCGGCAGCTGGACTTGGCGAGTTGGTGTTGAAGGGAGAAAACCCTAATCCGGGGATTGTGCCATATATAAAGCACATTATAATCCACCTTTAGCCTCTTTGCTACCCATTTGAGATCCATAAACCCTCATCTCGTGTGTGTGACTCCTTTGATGACGAATTAGAGCTTGGAACAGAAATTTGGTGTAAGAAACTTTGGGATTTGGAGGCCATCATCAAGGGGCTTGGGTAGATCTGGAATCTACTTCTGTTTAGGCACATTTCAGGGGTAAGGAACCTCCTCCTTAAGCTATTTCATTATTGATTCATGAATGGTGGTTGATTTGGGATTCATTAGCTTGTTTGGGAGCTATCTCGAGTTTGAGGCTTAGGTATGAAGTTGCTACTTAAGATCTAGACTTGTGATGTCCCAAAAGGTCATAAAGTTCCTGTCTAAGAGTTATTAGTGAAGCCTATTATCTTTAACCCTAGCCCTAGAAGTGTTTTGGGCTTATATCTCCTTGCTTTCACATAAAGTTTGCAGCTTTATGTGAGGGTTAGGCTATAGAAGAGTGGATCTATGGATTAGATTCCCTGCATGGCTTGAAAAGCCTCTATGTGGAATGAGAAGTAAAGAGACTCAGTGAGTCATATGGTGTGCTCGACGGGTTGTATGAATATGCGCATGGACTCGGCGAGTTAGAAGAACAATTCGGCGAGTCTGTTGAAGATTGCCTTGGACTCTGCGAGTTTGTGCTTGGACTCGGCGAGTCTGGTCGTGGAATCCTAACCTTTTCTGTTTAAGCTGTGAATCGGTGAGTCGAAGGAGGACTCGGTGAGTTGAGCAGGAAGGGACTCAGAGCTTGTTGGGCTCGCCAAGTCTTGGGGCGACTCGGCGAGTTGAGTCGTGGCATGGGAGTTTCTGAGCATAGGAACCCGACAAGTCAACGGGTTGACTCGGCGAGTAGGGTCAACCAGGAAGGTTGACTTTGACTGAGGACTTTGACTTGGACCAAGGGTTGACCAGTTTGACTTCGAAGGGTATTTTGGTAATTATTGGTGTTTATTGTATTTGATTAATTGGTATTGTTCAGTGGCGGATTTCGCGCTTGTGGTCGGAGCAACGTGATCTTATTTCTTCAAGTCGGCAGTTGCAGGTGAGTTATCCTCACTATATCAACAGGGTCTAAGGCACCAAGGCCAGCCCTTTATTGGATGGGAATCCGGGTAGTTGTTGTTATGTTATTGATTTGTTATGTCTACATCCTGGTAGTTAGGATGCTATATATTAGAGACCTGGTTAAGGTTGGTATCCTGGTATATAGGATGATGCTATGCTAGTGACCGGTTAGGTCGGTATCCTGGTTAGGATGTTGCTTTATTATGTGATATGTTGGATCGGTTTGATTAGTTGTGAGATGCTATATGACTATATGTTTATGTGCTCATGGTTGTTGGACTGGGGTTGGGTTGAGGTGGGTCCTGCTTTGTGTTGTAGGCCAACATACCCAGGGCGGACCAGTTAGACCGAAGGCCCGATGGGCGGTCCAGATAGGCTGAAGACCCCAAGAGGACGGACCAGATGTGCCGAGGCTCGAAGAGTGGACCAGACAGACTGAAGGCCTGGTGCGGGCGGACCAATCATATTGTAGACTCGGAGAGAGAGTGCACCAGGTGGACTGAAGGCCCGGTGCGAGCGGACCAGTTATACTGTAGACTCGGAGAGAGAGTGGACTGGGTGGACTGTAGGCCTGGTGCAGGCTGACCAGTCACACTGTAGACTCGATATGCATGGTTGTTCTGTTTATGATATGATATAATATGTGTGTGGTATTGTGGTTGGTATTTTGGGGGTAACTCACTAAGCTTTCAGGCTTACAGTTTCAGTGTGTTGTTTCAGGTACTTTAGGAGACCGTGGCAAGGCGAAGGCATGATCGTACCGCTCCTCAGTTTTATGTTGATGTTTCTGGGATACTCTGATAGTAAATGAACTGAAAACTTTTTATTAATAACTTAATGAATATGGGTTGGTTTTGAAAAGTTTAAATTGGTTGTAAATTTTCACGGTGTTACATGCCAACCACCGTGACCAATAGACCCCAAGCTAAAAATCCAACCAAACTCGGGAGGTCACCAGTCTGCCCACTCCTTCTAACTCGAAAAAACTGAAGGGCAAGATCCTTGCTACAGATAATGACATTCTAATCCGACAATCTGCCACTTAAATGCTAGATGTAATTTCCATGTCAACCATATCATCCATTTCTTCCCCGTGTCTGGAGGCTCAAGGCACGACCTCTAACAAAACCCTCGATACTTCCAACCAACATACTCATCTGGGTCTGAAACACTCAACCTACAACAACATCTCCACAAGGCCTGGACAAAACAAAAAACATCCTTTCCTGAGCAGCTCAATCCAAAAGAGCGACAAATACGGAACCATTGCCTCGAACCATGGTATCCAACCATGCTATTGATGGGTTTTGGTCCTAAGAACATCCTATGTGCTCATACAAACCCTAATGCTTGGATCTAGGTTTCTCTATTGTACAAGCAAGTTATCCAATACTATAAACCCTAATTCTAGCATATGGAAATCGATATTAACATATAATTAGGTTTAATATATTACCTTGATTGTTATGTAGTAATAACAATCCCAATTCCTCCTTGAATTGACTTTGGAAGGCTTAGAGTCACAAGTGTCACTCCTCTAATGGCTCACAAACACCAAGTGCAAATGGAGAAGGTATAAGGAGAGAGGGGAGGTATTGAATTCATTCCTAAGAAGCCTTAGGGAAGGTCTGGCCGAATTCATGAGTCAAGGGGTTTTTATATAGGTGTAGAGATAGAGTTTCAATCATTATCCTTATCTAGTTGCTTGTCCACCAAACAACCCATAATATAATCCTTGAATCCTTATCATAGTCGAATTCTAAGGCCTTATCACCTTAAATTCGTCCATCCTATTAATAAGGTAATCCTTACCTTATTTTGTAACTATCACATAATTACAATTCAGCCCCTCTAGTTTAATTAATTACACTTGATCACAAAATTAATTCTTAATTAATTATTGACCAATATTAATTAAACAAATATGATTTTTCCTTTAATATATTATTCTTATAACATATTAATAAATCATAATAACCTCTCTCTTTATTTATTTCTCCAATCAAGTTGCTTTGGTGAAGGCAACCCAAAAGGACCATACACCATCGGGTCAAGTACATACCAAAATAGTTATGGACTTCGACACTAATCCAACAGTCTCCCACTTGGATAAGTCTAACAACTATTCTGCGTATGACTTCAGATCCTGATCTGCAATCGTAGCTTTCCAATGCCTCTGTCAACTCTCATCCTATCAGATACACGTGTCCTTAAGATAAGGGATCATATATTCTTCCATTCTAGATATCATATGAGATATGATTTCAAATCATTCTCTTTGTACTATATCTCGATTCCGATTTATGACGACTGACTAATTGAACAAATCAAATTAGCCCTAGCCCGGCCGAGCATTTACGTTTGTCATCACTAAATCATCGAGGGGCTCAAAGATATCGCTTTTATCCTACTTTGGATAAAAGGAATGGATAAACTTTGATACAATGCTTGCTTGCACTCACGCACCAAATCACACACAACAATATGTTTTATAACACCAAGTTACTAGTGCGTTTATATATTATCAATGTGCAACCAATTCGCAAGAAACAACTCACACATCTCGGTTTCAAGAATATAAGATGTTATCGTCTCACCAATCACTCGTGATACAATTCATGGAGTGATCCAAGTGAACGTGGGTTTAATCCAATGCTCAAATCATATTCATAAGCACTCATGAACGTTGCAACAAACATTTGCTTATGTCTAATACTCTTTTAGACAATCCACACACCAATTCACGACAATCTTTATTCATATCTACTTCCAACATATGAACGACTGTGGCCCGTTCGAATAATTCGATTATTCTTAATAAATTCAATTATTCTGGAAGTCAAAACATGCAAATGTGAAACACAAGAATAATACTAATCCCATATGGCCTCAAACCTTTGAGTATAAAAAAACGTCTTTTATTTATCACCATATTGATTACTCATTATTTGTCGTTTCGGGTAATCAACTTCTTACTTGAATTACAACAGTTGTCCCATGCTCCTAGCATGCACACAATGTTTACCTATGGTTCTTACTTTGTGAAATAGATCATATTGAACACATTTCCAATCATTCTCATTTCATAACTCCTAATCCTTTTCCATAAATCAAATTCTTGCCACTTATAGAGTATGCTAGATTCTAACATTTTATGCAACGATCCTTTCGTAATTTCACTGCACCAAAGTCACAAAGACTATTGCCAATGATATTACAAAGTCCTCTATCGGAGATTGTTACAAGACAATTCCTTAGATATGATGTCTCTCACTCAAAGTACATTCCTTTGAACATCCTTTTGCATAAAAGTTTCTAATCTAGTCATAGATTTTTTTTCAATATTCAATTCCCAATATGGACACGCTTCCATATTTTCCATATGGCAACTCA